>NC_045763.1:74707774-75907774 GCF_008692025.1 Phocoena sinus | reverse complement strand
CCTCTTTGGCAGCTCCAGACTTTTCCCCGGACTCCCTCCCGGCTAGCTGTGGCGCACTAGCTCCCTTCAGGCTGTGTTCACACAGCCAACCCCAGTCCTCTCCCTGGGATCCGACCTCCGGAGCCTCAGCTCCCAGCCCCGCCCGCCCCAGCGGGTGAGCAGACAAGCCTCTCGGGCTGGTGAGGGCCGGTCGACACCGATCCTCTGTGCGGGAATCTCTCCGCTTTGCCCTCCGCAGCCCTGTTGCTGTGCTCTCCTCCGTGGCTCTGAAGCTTTCCCCCTCCGCCGTCCGCAGTCTCAGTCCACGAAGGGGCCTCCTAGTGTGTGGACACCTTTCCTCCTTCACAGCTCTCTCCCACTGGTGCAGGTCCCATCCCTATTCTTTTGTCTCTGCTTTTTCTTTATACTTTTGCCCCACCCAGGTATGTGGGGAGTTTCTTGCCTTTTGGGAGGTCTGAGGTCTGCCAGCGTTCAGCAGGTGTTCTGTAGGAGCAGTTCCACGTGTAGATGTATTTCTGATGTATCTGTGGGGAGGAAGGTGATCTCCGCGTCTTACTTTTATGCCATCTTCCTCAACTCCCCAGTTAATCTTTATTGTTTGAACCTTTTACTGAAAAAAACGATGCAAGAGAGGAAGAAGGAGAAGAGGAAGAGGAGAAGGAGGAGGAAGTAAAGCAGCCAAAAGCAGAGCTCTTTCAAGGCAGAAGGTTTCTTGTTCAGTGCTTCTGTTTTTCAAGAGCAAAAGAAATTGGGAAGTATGTCTTTGTTCAAAAAGAAAATGAAAGAAGTATTTGGTTTCATGAATTGTTTTTATTATTGCTGCCAAATTTGTGATTGGTGAAGCAGTGCAATGGATCTAATACCTAATTTTAAACTAGAAAATCTGTATGTAAACCTGGACCTGCCTTTGAATATCTAGGAGCTCAAGCAGACATTTAAATTCCATGTCCCTCGTCTTCCAGTTCTAAAGCAGGAGAAATAATACTTACCCCTAAAAAGGATATTGGAGGAGACAAAGGACAGATGTGAGCAAAACAACTGAACTCTTTTGAATTTTATGTAAACATCAGATAGGATGTTCTGGTATAATCTCTACATATATGCATGTACTGACAGATACCAGTATCTGTTTCATAATATTTACCAATTTTGAATGTGCAAGTTCCTGTTTAGGGTACTCTTGCATAATCCTTGGGTCAATATTACCAAAAAACCTAACAATCAGTTCTTTCAGTTTCAGATTTCAAAAAGCCTCCTTTCAGATTTAAATTGGATGGGCCACCATTATTTTTAGTGCTTAAAAACACAGTGGTGTCCCTTGGAAATCTCCAATTAGTAGCAGCTATTGTCTAATTAGGTGAAAGTGATAACCTAAGAAAGTCTATCGATTATTATAAAAGCAAGATATTATAATTCAAGCGTATTTCCAGATCCCAGTGAATTGCTGGAAAGCTACAAGTTTAACTTTCCACTCTGATAGGGTTTTAAAAGAGGTCAGAGTACATTTTACCAAAGTGTCTAGCAATGTGAGTTTATTCAGACCTTTTGGCAGTCATTCCTGCACACTCAAGCTAAATCAATGAATCATCCATTGTTGGCCAGCTCCACTCTTAGTTGCTAAGAGATTTTTCAAGCACACTGAGGCTTCATTCTACATGGTCTATAAAAATGGCAAAATGTATTAAATTTTAAAATGTGTCATCGTTCCTAAATTAGTAATTAAAACTTTGCCCAGAACTTTATAATGTTGGGGCAATGGGAAAGTCAATGTGCAGCTGGAGGAGTTTCTACTTGGGAAGATACAAGAGAAAAGTTCCTGTTCCTAGCTCTTCAGAAATATGTGTGTGAAGGAAATGGAAACGTTTAAAAAGTGGACAAAGGGCTTCCCTGGTGGCGCAGTGGTTGAGAGTCTGCCTGCTGATGCAGGGGACACGGGTTCGTGCCCCGGTCCGGGAAGATACCACATGCCGCGGAGCAGCTGGGCCCATGAGCCATGGCCGCTGGGCCTGCGCGTCCGTAGCCTGTGCTCCGCAACGGGATGAGGCCACAACAGTGACAGGCCCGCGTACCGCAAAAAAAAAAAAAAAAAAAAAAAAAAAAAAAGTGGACAGAAACACCAAAAACTCAGCTAAACAGGTCTAAACTCTTTTACAGAAATATGTGTTTGTTCTTATATGTTTCAAATGAAGAAGATTGTCTTTCATTTTTATTAAATGTACTCTAATTTTCATCATTTCTCTTTGAGTCATAAAGACTTTCTTTGTAATTCAGCGTGTTATTTTAAAGCTTTGATATAATAGTTTTTAACATAAAAATTAAAAACTACCATAAAAATGGAATGTAATTTTTTTCAGCTTGCTATTTATGAATGTGTGAAGTACATTATGTTCCGTATGTGTCCTTCCTGAATATTTCAAGTTGTAAAATATAGAATCCCATAATTTATCACAGAGGTTAATGTTTCATTTTAATGAGAGGAAAAGGATAATTTGGACTAAAAATTTTTAAAGAAGAAAGAGAGCATAATGAATCTTAACTTAAAAGCAAGATTTTTCAAAAGTTATTGGATTTGGGTCTGTTCCTTAGTTTCTCAGGATGAAATTCTATTCCATAAACTTCTCATAAGGATGAAACTTATGAGATAGAATGTGGGCTTTGAAGTTGAACAGGCCTGAGTTACACTCCCGGGTGCCCCAGGTTCTAGATGGTGTGACCTTGAGCAAGTTACTCACCTTTTTTGGGCCTCAACTTCCACATCTGTACCATCATAATGCACATCACAACAGGTTGCTCTCGGATTTAAATGAGGAAACATCATAGTCCTGGCACATAGTGGGTCTGGATAAATGTCCATCCTCGACTTCTCTAAACCTCTTGGAGGCCGATATCAACATGCTCTTAAATGCTCATAACCAAACCCTGTTTGTTTTTTTGTTTGTTTGTTTGTTTTAATTTATTTATTTTTGGCTATGTTGGGTCTTTGTTTCCATGCCAGGGATTTCTCTAGTTGCGGCGAGCAGGGGCCACTCTTCATCACGGTGCTCGGGCTTCTCTTGTTGCGGAGCACAGGCTCCAAACGCACAGGCTCAGCAGTTGTGGCTCACGGGCCTAGTTGCTCCGCGGCATGTGGGATCTTCCCAGACCAGGGCTCGAACCCGTGTCCCCTGAGTTGGCAGGCAGATTCAAAACTACTGTGCCACCAGGGAAGCCCCAACCCTGTTTGTTTTAAGCTGGCAACGTTAGTGCTTGTTTTACTTCTGATTTCGACAGAGCTGTATTCAGATGAGTGGGGGAGAACATTCGTCTCACGTTGGAGAATTTTGGGATAAGAGCACATGGAAGAGTCTTGCACCTTGGCCTTCTTTCTTGCAGAGGAGCAAAACATTTGTAATTCTTGGCATCTTACATCCCCTCTTTTGATGAGGTCCTCTCCTTCTCATTGTGGACCCCAGCTGCTTTCAAGACCTCTGTTCCAAAGTGCCATCTTCAGTTCACTATTCACTGCTATAAAGCAGGATTTCATTGAGGGCATTTTAGTTTTAGCCAACAACCAAGTATTTCTTCAACCAGTGTGGAGCAGGGAATGAGCCACACCTTAGTACTGGCCCTATTCTGTTGATCCAGGACATTACCTTTTAAGACTTTAAAACAAACTTACAGAAAAATAAGGAGTGACCTGTTTACATGCTTAAGCTTCCTAACAGCTGTGTTTGTTTAGAGGAGATATCTCCATGTCTGTACTAACATTTGATGACACCCACCCTTTATAGTAGCAAGTACATTATTTTTACAGTAAGTTGTTTAATGTCAGGGAGAAACAAGATCTTTTCCTCAGGTGTTTGACTATTTCCCTCTGTAATCTTAGATACGGTTTAACCCCTATTTCTTTTAGGTAATCTTTGTTATGCTAGAGTGTCGACCAAATGGAATCAAACCCATTTGGCCTATCTGTTTAATTAAACTGAAGAGAATTGCTAGCATCTCTGCTCTCAGAATAATATGAAGTGGCAGCTGTGTAGAACTGATAGAGAATCTAGTAGCCCCTGCCTAAAAAAGAGAAGGCCTCATGTAGCTTCACAGTGGTATCAGCAAAAATACACGTCTCTCCTTGCCAAGAGAAGATAAAGCAGTTGACAATGACAGAGGATTTAATGTGCAGGCTCTCGGAGGGCAGACTGTAGAGCCAGTCATTCCCTGGCAAAAATGAAGCAAAACAAAACCCAAAAGAAAGAAGTTTAGGTTTAATGCCTAAAGAAATGTTCCCCCCAAATAAAGAAGGTCAGCATAGACTGACTTAAATCATAGTGATAGTATTCAAGAGCTCTAAATGGAACAACTCTTGGGGCTTTCTGGTAAAGTTTCACTTTGCAATTTTAATTTTTGTATAATTCAACTTTAGAGAGAGGGGGAAGGAGAGAGAGAGAGAGAGAATTTGCCTCACTTTCTAAATCATGGCTCAGTCGTGTGTTATAAAACACCAAGAACGGAAAAGCCATTACGTGGAATATAAAGAAATACTTGAGTCTACAATATCATTGAACCCTTGGATTCAGTTTCAGCAGACATGCTCTGTATTCCCACAAGAGTCTGGAAAATTAACTTCTATTTTTTTCTGTCTGGAGTTGCAGTTAGTGTTATTATTTGCTCCATGGCTCAATCCGGGTCATACTGTTCTGCAGTAACACAGGTGGATGTTAAAACAGGGAATCTGTTGAAAAGATTGCGGAGGAACTGCTTCCCTAAAGCAGTTTTGGATGGCAGTTTGATGGCAGTCAGCTATGGTAAGGACAGATGAAGCTTAGCAGTGCCTTCTAGAATGGGATCTTGCAGGGTTTGTCACCTGCGATCCTATAGGGAGAAGTTTCGGGTATAATGGGTCGTTGTGACCTGGTGGCATCCTCTAAGACATGGATCCTAGAAATGAAGGTCATTGATTTTAAATACTTGTGAATTGTTATGTTGCTCTGAATTTTGCTGATTAGTTTTATTTGTGAAATACAATAATGCAGTTCTTAAAGGAAAGTTCCATAAACCTTTTATTCTTTTGTGTGGGCTTTAAAATTTTCTATAAATTTACTGTTAAAAACTAATTATAGAAAGATTTCTTATCCTATTAACAGTAGCTAGAGAAATATAGTTATGATTTAAGATATAAAAATTGTTTTGTATTAACTAGTGTTTTATTGTCAGCAGTTACATTGTTAAAATGTAACGTGTAAGTTTTGCCAAGAGTACAGCATGTATCCGTTTGTAAGCAATCACACAAGGGAAACTATTTTATGATTCTACCCATTGAATGATTTTCCTAGTAAACAACTTGACATAAAATAGACAGAAACATCTATTTATTTTAACAATTATGTTAAATACAGATTAATGTTCTAAAATAAAATTGGAACTGATTTAATACATAATTGAGCAGTAGGAGGAAAATAGATCTTTGTCCAACTGAGGACAGGCATATTTTTTCTTTTCTGAAGAACTTATTTTCTCCTTAATAGGTTTAGGACTTGCCTGAACCACAGCCAGCCTTATGAATCCCTTTGTTCAGAAATGGTCGATGTTATATTGACGAGGAGCAACTTACGTGCGGGTTGAAAAATAGATCAGTATTTTCAGTTTCTGACTTTAGACTATTTTTAAATTAAAGGGCTGAGAGTTCCAATTGAAAATTGCAAATGCTCCAGGACACTGTTCCTGGAAATAAGATTCCTAAATTCTAGAGCTTGGGGATGTTTAGGCTTTGCTTATAGAAATGAGCCTTCAAGTACATTTTAAGGACAGTGTGTCTCGCACGTTTTGAATGGTTCTTCTCAGATTTTTCTTGGAGGTAACTGTTCTATCTTGTTTTACTTCTTTTCTGTAATTCTCTCTGGTAAATCTGGGAGTTTACATGTCCAAGGAAAAAATTCCCTCAAACTTGCTATCATTAGTCTCCAGCTCAAACCCTAGGAGGCCCTGAGGGAGGGTCCCAGCCCTCTGCCAAAACACACAGCTTCCTTCTTATCACAGGGAGCAGACACTCCTCCATGGGTGCATACACAGCTTCCTTAAGAGAGCAGGTATCTGTTGAGGTTAAACTAATATTTTGGGAGCAGAAACAAGAATTCTGAGAAGAACTTTATTAGTTAATTGTGTTTTCTAGAAATGAAACTTTAGGTCAGCTTTATTTACCAGAAAATTCAGAAAGCACTTTTATATCTTAATCTGTGTAACTGAAACTATAAATTTCAGAAGAAATTATCAAATAAATCCAAGTCTAAAACAGTGTGGGAAATTCACATATACCATCTTTTAAAAATATTTTGTCTATACAAATTTGGAAAGTAATCTCATTTGCTATTAGGTGAAAGATTGATTGAGGGAAAAAAATTTCACACTTAGACTCTGGCTGGAAGAGAGAAATAAGTAAATTTTTAAAAGACTAAACTTTCAGAACACATTAAAAAAAGAACTAGGTACAAAACAGTTTATGAAAATGTCTTCTTTCAAATAAGATAGTAACGGTGCTTCTTTTTTTAAATGCATACAGAGCAATATCTGATTCTACAGTTGAATGAGGAATTTTGAAATATCTCAAACGATGCTTCTCTTAAAATTCAAAGTAAAATTATATTCACCCTTATTGCAACCTTTTTTCCTTGAGGTAATTATTAACCGTGCTATTCTATGTATGCTGTTGGAACTATCTTTAGTAGTTCTGATTTATTTAGTCATTCCGTTGTGCTCCCAGAAAGTGAATGAATCTGGGTAAAAAGAAGGTCAATAATGGAAGATTTCAGTTTTAATGAAGTTCAAGTTTTCATAGTAGTCTCCCTTCTCTCTTTGGAGCTCTAGACTCTTGGAAAAATAAAACGTTTCTGTCATTTTATTGTTAGACTGTGTCAACTCAGTGTATTATCGTAGCTGCTTTTAAGTACTCAAAGGCAGTTTCTACACAGCACCAGAATTTACTAACGAGAGTGTCAGTCTAGCGTACTTGCAATGTTCGCTTGCAGCCCAGTGTTCTGGCACTGTATAAATAAAACTTTAGAAACTTCAGACATTTACCTACGCTGTCCCAAGTCCCATTTGTGTAACCACATCGTGAGCATGGATCGTATCTCTGCTTACATTGTCATGTTTCTCATTTATGCTGCAGAAGGGATATAAGATAGCTTAGAAGGATATGTAAAATACAGGGTAGAATCAATCAAAATATGGATAGAGGAAGAAAATAAGAATAATTACCATAAGGTAGAGCAGGGAACACAGTTAGTGATATGCATTATCTACCCTCTCTTCTGGGTAATGAATTGCAGTAGTGTTAAGAAATGAACCTTGCAGGTGTTTCAGCTGAGAAGACTGGAAGATACAGGCAAATCAGTTACTGATTTGAAAAGAAGTGAAAGTATTCTTACTACTAAGCTCAAAGAGGGATTTCCTCTTGGGGACCCCATGTGGACAGTGTGTGATAATGTAAATAGTATCATCTACTACATTTCTAGAGTAGGCACATCTCATTGAATTCAGCATTACAGTGGGGGAACTCTCTTAATTCAGATGTGCATTTTAGAATTTCTGGAAGAGTAGACTGTGTTCTTCTGGAAGTCCCCCCTGATTGTTTTTGACAAACAGTGCGAATGAGCCCAAGATTTTATTATGAAAAAGTGGCTGGGATACAGCAAAACAAGGCCAGGTTTTTGCAAAGGAAAAAAATCTTTGGGTCTACTCGGGCACATAGACCAAAAAAACGAAAAACAAAACAAACAAACAGAAAAGGCTTTTACAACCCCACAGTTCTGTTCCTTTAAGAGGGCTGACATAAATTCAATCTAAAAAGTATGTAAGGTCCTAAATCTGGACTCCCCATGACCAAAATAAAATCTCAATAAAACATGTATTGAATTTGGGCAATATTGTTTCCTTGCCTTGTCTCCAAGGTGAACTATTTAAGAACTGCCCACCTAGGCAACTAAATAATTTAATTTCCTCCATATTATTATGTATAAGACAAACAGTAAAATAACTTTGGTTGCAGGGTAGTTGAGTCCCTTGTTTTGGTTATTACCATCTAGTAAATTTATCTTATCAGGCCATTCTTAGTTAGAAATAAATCAGAACACTTGGCTTTCTGCTATCTGTAGCAGAAGAACAAGCATCTATTTTATCCAAAAACAGTATAACATCCTCTCTCTCCTAAATTAAAAGTTTCACGTGGCCTGTGAGAGGCAGGGACCCTTTATTTATTTTCCTCATGTCTCCTTAAAGGAAACCATTGCAGTAAACCATTCTGGTCCTTTGATCCAGGGCAAGAAATAGCTAATCCTATTGGCTAGCCACATTTTTGAGTGGATTGGCAGGTCACTTTGCCTCAAAAGTAGGGAACAGGTTCCACCTTTTTCTCTTTGCTCAGCAGAGCACACCCTCCCCTCTGTTTCCTGTTTCCTTGTGGAATGTTTTGGGACAGGTGGGTGGAGTGGGTTTTTTAATCAGATTCACCCTGCTTGTAGGCTGTGTTCGGTTCTGACTGGAAGGTAGGAGGCCCCGCCAGTTCTTCAATTTGGCCATTGGATAAAGCTGATATCTGATCCCCATTTATCCTGGGTCTCTTCCTGATTAGCTACAGGGTGGAAGAGAGGAGGAAGTAGTGATTGGCACTCCTAACCACTGGCAAATTGGGCAAGGACACTGGGGCAGGATTGGGTTTGACCTAACAAACAAGACTATAGAACAGTATGTTCCTTTCTCTCCTTTGACTTCAGATATAAAATTTGAAGTTTCTTTTTTCTATGATAAGTGATAAGGATACTTCTGTTTCTTGTTAGAAATTAAGAAGTCTTCTAAAAATATTTGATTTTTTTTTTTTTTTTTGCCTTTATCACCAAACTATGTTAGCACAACTGTAACAGAAATCTTTGTTATTTTACTCATGGTGATCCCACTACCTGAAATTCCCTCCCTAATCCACCCTGCTTCCATTCCCCCTTTTGGGGTTTAATTCCAACTCCAGCTAGAACATGAGTTCCCTGAGGTCAAGGACTTCATCTTAATTATCCATGTATTATACTCATTAATTCATTCCTTACTCATTTGTCAAAAAACCCCCACAAAACCTCATCAGCATCTCCTATCTGGTAGGCACCATGCCAGGCCCCATAGTGATGTAGCCATCGACATGAGAGCAGAGATACTGCCCTCCCAAGAGCTCACCGTCTCTGGTGAAGATCCTCATGACTAGAGGACTTCAACTAAGTAACGAAAGCATTGATCACAGACTTGGCACAGCATCAGCCACTCTGCACAGGTCTGTTTAGTGGATGATGAATCAGTATTGATGGAAGTGGCACATAGTCGCTGTTCTGTGTTTTTTGTATGGATTACCTGGACTCTCAGGTTAGAATGTAATAGATTGTAAGTATATAATGTTTATTAAATATTCACTGTGGATAGAGTGCCATGCTAAGTGCTTTATATATATATATATATATATACCACTTTATTCATTACAACAACCTTATCAGATAAAAACATTTATAGCTGAGGAAACTGAGGCTCAGAGTAAGTAAAGTAATTTGCCCAATCAACTAGCAACTGTCAGAACAAGGATTGGAACCAAGTTGTTCAATTCTAAAGCTTGTGAACTTAAGCACTTTGCTATACAGCCTCTCGGGGGTTGTCTGTTTGAATTCCTTTTAGTGAATCCTGGGCCAGTGGGACCTTAACAAAGAAGCCATCCATCTGTCAGGAAACAGAATATTCTATATTGAAAGTAGATGAAAATAGCTTCATCAGGAGCACAGTGGAGGTGACACTTTCTTCTTTTTTTGTCATTTTTCAGAGAGCCATTGATTGTCCTAAAATGGTAAAATATCCTAGGATTTTCCTGAGTGTTACTTTCAGATAAGTTAAAGAGGAGATGCCTATGGTTCTTTTGATGAAGTTGTCATCCTTTTTTTAATATAAAGTGTAATTTTATACTTTATTAATGGACCTAGTGATTCTGGACAACACATTTAGAAATGGAACAAGGGGGAAAATGAGGCAAATTATATATATTGTTTTCCCTTTATGCTTCCAGTTTCATTTTTAAGGAAAAACAATGAATATGGCTAAAATTATTTTTATATAATTACCTTTCATTCAATCATTCAGATTATTTCTATAATCTCATAGTTTGTAACATTTACTGTCTCTCTCTCTCTCTCTCTCTTTATATATATATATATATATATATATATATATATATAACTTGTATTTACAAAGCTAGTGTTCCATGGCAACAATAGTAGTAACAGTAACAATCGCTAAAATTGAGAGTTTGCTCTGGGCCAGGCATTATATTAAGGCTTTTGCATGCATTTTCTCACTTAATCATCACAGCAACCCTATGAAACAGTTATTATTATAATCTCCACTTTAAAAATAAGGACCCAAAAGATGGAGAGGTTGAGTAATATCTCAAGGTCACACAACCAGTAAGTGGCTGCTTGTCTATCCAAAATGAGGTCTGGCTGATTCCATGAACTCACTCTTCTAGACGGCCTCCTTGCAAGACTGACAAAACTGACATTAGGTTAGGCCTTCCTTGCAGTTGAAACAAACATTCCCAGTAACAAAATGATTTGAGGGGGAGGCTGGTACATTTTCCAATTTGGTAATATTATTTTTAAATGTGTTTCTAAATGAGACAGCTCTCCTAAAAGCAAGTTATTAAAGAACACAGTCATTAGGATAAAATTTAGTACCTACTTTATGACTCCTTTATTTTCTTTTAAGATGTTCCTGGTTTTCCTCACCAGGCCTAAATGGAATGTTTTTTCTCAAGCCATTCTGAATTTGTTTTTGCTTCAAGTTAGGAAAGTTCCCTGGGTGTAGCTATGGTTTTATGTTTTTAGCTGCTTTGCTCTGTGTGGATGGCTCTGACTCCACCAAAGTTATTCTGGCATGCTAAGTCTCTCTTTTCAGGGGCTTAAATAGACATTGCAGAGGAGAAGAAGAAAAGAGCCAGCAGCCATTATTAATTATGCTTCTTGGTCTCTGTTAATTTTAATATAATGGTTACGTTTGCTTATTAATCCCTTTGTCACAGGTCCATTTCCCAAACACAGTCTAGACACAGACTGCTGTGTAGTTACAAATGGCCTCCTTAATTAACTGCCAAGCTCTGTTAGAGTTAGCAGCTATATTAGAGCATAGCATTTTAAGTAAAATTTGCATAAACACTAAGGGAGTTTTATCACTGTCTGCTGCCTCTCTTGCAACATCACTAATATCATCAATAATCACTCTGCTTATTCTTAGAGAACTAATTTCTAGACCATCCATTTATTTATTAAAGGCGAAAATGTTGGTCCTCATTGTTTTAATGAGAAAAAAAGGGTTACTTGAGTTATAATATAATTATGCAGTGTTGCCGTGGAGGTTGTCAGGGAAGCAGAGTAACAATGTTTAAGTTTACAGACTGAGCTTTCCACTTCTATCCAGGAAAACCTACAAGAATTTCCTCTTTTCTGTACACAGTTAGAAAACTGAACTGATTATATGAAACAATGGTTTTTAAACAGTGCACAACAGGAAGTGTAGGACTGTGATCCCTGAGGGAAGGGAAACAAATGAAATGAGATCTACAGTTGCCCCAACTTACTCTCTGAAGGCAGTTTCCAGGCCACAGAGGAGAGACGAGGAACAGAAAAGAGCTCAGTGATCTTACTGAGTTGAGAGAACAAAGATCAGCGTTTGGGGAGACCAAGATGGTAAAATTTGCAGGACAGAGTACAGGAGATGAGGGAGCTTCATAGAGAGAGCATTCCAGAGATCTGCAGAATTGTTCCTTTAGTCTTTGACTAAGAGTTTGTCTGTGCGTACATAAGAGGAAGTGCATAAGGCTGGAGAAAAACCAACAGAAAAAAGGCCAAACAATTCTCAGAATGCACACAAAGATGGAAAAAGTTCATATTCCCACCAGCCAGAATGGAGAGATATCAAAATACAGGACATTAGGTAGAGCCTCAGAAGAGCCATGCCTTATAGTGAGGAGAGATCTCTACCGGAATAAACACTGCCCTGAAATCACCATAACAAAGCCTAAAAGTAATACTCAAAGGGATCAAAATGATCTCAAAGTTATTTAACTACATGTCAAAACAAAAGCCAACATTCTTCAAAGAAATACAGTAAAATCTAGCACCCAAGAATGTAAAAGTTTACAATGTCCAGAATCTAATAAAAAATTAACAGTCATGCAAAGAAGCAGGAAAATATGACCCATATTCAGGAGAAAAATCAATTCAATAGAAAGACACATGTAAATGATAGAGATGGTGGAAGTAATTGGAAAGGACCTTAAAACAACTATCATAAAAAATCTCATAAGCATGGTTAAGGATGTAAAGGAAAACTCAGCAAGACATGAAAGATATATTTTTTAATAGACTGGAATGAAATTTCAAGAAATGAAAAAAAATCTTAAATGGAAAACAAACTGGATGGAGATTAACAACAGATGAGACACTGTAGATCAGTGAACTTGAATATATTGCAATAGAAACTTTCCAAAATGAAACACACAGAGAAAAAAGAGTTAAAAAAAATAAAGAACAGTTGGAGGTGAGGAGAGGACAGAAAAAATACTTGAAGGAATAAAGGCTGAACATTTTTCAAATTTGATGAAAACTGTAAGCACACAGACTTAAAATGCTGAATGAATACCAAGCAGAAGAAACATAGAGAAAGCCAAACCAAGACACATTATAATCAAATTGCTGAAAACCAGTGATGAAGAGGAAATCTGAAAAGCAGTCAGAGGAAAAAAATGTGTCTCATATAGAGGAACAAAGAAAAGAATGACAGCAGAATTTTCATTAGAAACATTTCAGGCCACAAGACAATGTAATAACAATTGTTGAAGTGCTGAAAAAGAAAAAAAAAAAAAAAACTCAACCTAGAATTCTATATCCAGAGAAAATATCTTTCTAGTTCACATTTCCTTCCCTGAAACTCATGAGGCCAGATGTGTTTAAAAATTCAGAATTTTTCAGATTTTGAAAAGAAATAGGGTATGTAAACTCTGTATTTCAAAATATATCCAGACAAATCTGAGACAGCACCTATAATCCAACACATTAATATATAAGCTGCAATCCGGCTTCCCTGGTGGCTCAGTGGTTGAGAGTTCGCCTGCCGATTCAGGGGACACGGGTTCGTGTCCCGGTCCGGGAGGATCCCACGTGCCGCGGAGCGGCTGGGCCCGTGAGCCATGGCCGCTGAGCCTGCACGTCCGGAGCCTGTGCTCTGCAGCGGGAAAGGCCACAACAGTGAGAGGCCTGCGTACCACAAAAAAAAAAAAATATATATATATATATATATATATATATATAAGCAGCAACGCATATCTTATTCATTCATAGAATAAACATTTATAAAATGACTATGTATTATATTCATTCTAGGTGAGATAAATAAAGTCTATATATACCTTCACATCAATTCAGATTACATTTTGCCACCAAATTTTTGAAAAAAGATTCTTGGTTTTCAAATTTGATATTTCAGAATTTTAGATAAGAGATTTTGTGCCAGTTACATTTTTATATGTTGTAGCTCTAATCTTTACAAAACATATATTATTATTTGAGTTTTACTCAAATGGAGGCTTAGAGTAAGTAAGTGATGGAGTTACTCCCAAGCAAGAAGAACCCCTGCCCACTCTTCGATGTGATTGAGGAAATCAAGAGGAGGGATCCTCTAGGCTCCTCCAATCAAAGACATCCACTGCCATCATGTAAACCAGGGGTCCCCAACCCCTGGGCCATGGACCAGTACCGGTCTTGTGGCCTGTTAGGAACCGGGCCACATGGCAGGAAGTGAGTGGCGGGTGAGTGAACGAAGTTTCATTTGTATTTACAGCTGCTCCCGATCACTCGCATTACCTCCTGAGCTCCGCCTCTTGTCAGATCAGTGATGGCATTAGATTCCCATAGGAACATGAACCCTACTATGAACTGCATATGCAAGGGATCTAGGCTGTGCGCCCCTTATGAGAATCTAATGCCTGATGATCTGACGTGGAGCTGAGGCAGTGATACTAGTGCTGGGAAGCAGCTGCAAATACCGATTATCATTAGCAGAGAGGTTTGACTGCACAGAGACCATAATAAATCAATTGCTTGCAGACTCATATCAAAACCCTATCAGTGAGTGGCAGGTGAAAATTAAGCTGCATCTTACAAAGTAGACTGGATATAAGCAACACACTTCGGGTGTCACTGTCTCCCATTACCCCTAGATGGGACCATCTAGTTGCAGGAAAACAAGCTCATGGCTCCCACTGATTCTGCATTATGGTGAGTTGTATAATTATTTCATTATATATTGCAATGTAATAAGAATAGAAATAAAGTACATAATAAATGTAATGTGCTTGAAACGTCCTTAAACCATCCCATCCCTGGTCTGTGAAAAAATTGTCTTCCATGAAACCGGTCCCTGGTGCCAAAAAGGTTGGGGACCAATGATGTAAACTAAGGGCTCCATTTGCAAAGTCCAGAGATACTTCAAACCTCATGGAATCCAAGTGTTAACATGCGAAATCTTGAGTGGAATAGAAATAACTAACATCTTATCCTGGATTCTGGGTTGCAGGAGTGTGACACATATACTCTTGTGGCCTTGATTTTCATGTAACCATCCCTAGTTTACTGTCCCTTCACCATGTGTAAGCAGAGAAGAAAGATGTGTGTGTGTGTGTGACAGAGACAGAGACAGAAGGAGAGACAGAGACAGAGAGAGAGAAAGACAGAGAGACAAAGGAGGGAGCCAACAGTGCAAAGGGATCTTACAGTTGGAATCAGGTTATATGACTGTAGAAGGCAGCAGGAACAGTGTAACTGGAGACCAGAGCAAGTGTGACCATTTCAGCTACGATTATTCCAGGGACCAAGAATCTAGGAGTATGGTGGGATGATTGTACATCCTGAAAGAGCCAGCCCAGAGTTCTGTGTAAATGCTCAGTGCGAATAATACTTATAAAAAAAGCAGTGGAGAGGAAGGGGGAAGGATCTGAATTTAACTGAGTTTAAATTTTAAATGATTGAGAAATTACTGGATATGACTGTATTTACCTGGATTGTTTTCTCTCTCTAGAAAATACGTGCAGTTTTAAGAAAATAAAGTTACATTTTTATATAACAGAACTTGTGGTTTTTAAAATTATCTATTACATATCACTTAATGTCATGGGACCTGGTTCTTCATCTTTGAGATAGACCAACTTCACACAATTGTATAAGATTTCAAAGAGTACTTTGTGGAAATAAAAAAGATTTAAACATTTAAAAGACACTTTCCAATGTTAATGTTAGGTAAGCTTAGATTTTTAAACTAATGAAATTTCTGTTGTTTTAGGAAAATTACTCTGGCTACAGTGTGTATGATGAATTGGAGAAGAGAAGGCCATTATGAGGAGACCAGTTAGGAGGCTTTCTAATTGTTCAGGCAGTGGGGAATGAGGCCATATTTAGGACATTTCAGTGCACATGGGTTCAAGAGCCTTTCCAGTGATGGAAATGTGGAGAAGGGTGAGGAATTACGTAGGAGTCAAAGATGACTCTAAGGTTCCAGGCTTGGTGACAGAAAGGACAGTGATGACATTAACCGAGTTGGAGAGTGAGGATGCCAGCAAGTTTGGGGGAAAGATGAGTTCCATTAGAGCACGCTGAATGTAGGGAACAAGGAAAAAGGAAAGTCAGCAGTAGTGTAATAGTTAAAGAGTGTGGTGTGGCTCTGGAGGCAGACTCTTTCAGGAGGTGCTTAAGCTCTCAGTGCCTCGGTTTCCTTTTCTGTAGAATGGTCTTGTAGCACATACTTCTTGGATTTTTATGATGCTTGAATATAAAGTCATCTAAGAGGAGTGCTTAGAAGGGCACCATCCTTGAATGTAGCTACAGTGCTAAGGACATGATGGAAAGAGCACTGCCCACTGCTCTGGGTGACAGAAGATACAGCTCTGAACTATAACTAGCTGGTGACTCTGAACAAGGGATTCAGCTGGACCCCAGTCTGTTCATCTGGGAAAACAAGGGATTGGATAATTCTCTATAAGGTCCTTTATAGCCGTTACCATTGTATGATTGTTTTGAGGCTGAAAGCAAAATTTGCTACAGATAAACCATATTGGAAATAATTCATTCACAGATAGTGGAGCAATCAATGCCATTTAACACATTTTTTAATACGTGTGTGTCCAGGCTAAGGCATGTTTTTGCATTTAAAGCACATGAGGAAATGTAAACATGGTAAAGGTAAAAAAGCTTTGTGGGGCTTCCCTGGTGGCGCAGTGGTTGGGAGTCCGCCTGCCGATGCAGGGGACACAGGTTCGTGCCCCGGTCCGGGAGGATCCCACATGCTGCGGAGTGGCTGGGCCCGTGAGCCGTGGCCGCTGAGCCTGCGCGTCCGGAGCCTGTGCTCCGCAACGGGAGAGGCCACAACAGTGAGAGGCCCGCGTACCGCAAAAAAAAAAAAAAGCTTTTTGAAATTCGCCTCTGGAGATTTTTTTAAATTTAGAATTTCAACCGTGCATTATTCTAGTGGCTCTTTCTGTTTACTTGTCACTGTAAATTTTCTTCAGAGTCTCAGATAAATGTATGGAGTCTTTTCCTTGTATGCTTGGCTTAGCGATTCACAAAATAGCTGTCTGGGTGTATACTTCATTTGCAAGAATAAGGTGTTTCATTTGACAGAGTTTTCACTTGTTAAAAAATCCCTTGTAAAAAATTCCAGGGCTTCCCTGGTGGTGCAGTGGTTGAGAGTCCGCCTGCCGATGCAGGGGACACAGGTTTGTTCCCCAGTCCAGGAAGATCCCACATGCCGCGGAGCGGCTCGGCCCGTGAGCCATGGCCGCTGGGCCTGCGCGTCCGGAGCCTGTGCTCCGCAGCGGGAGAGGCCACAACAGTGAGAGGCCCGCATACCAAAAAATAAATAAATAAATAAATTCCATAGACAGGGTACTAATTTACTGTTTTTTGATAATCCGTCTAGAACAGGGTGCAATCCTCTTCCCATTAGGTTACTAAAAATTTTTATTAAAATGAACATTCTAAGTACATAAACAAAGCTAAGATTACACTTGGCATATTTGGAGAGAAGGTTATGAGAAAGCAGCCTTTAAGGAGAAGAGAAGATACCAAAGCACTCCCTCTTAAAAGCTTACACTTGCTCTATCACTTTGCCTTTAGTAAGGGAAAGTTCATTCACCCTCATTAACTTCTTTTATCCCTTTTTGGTTTTCAGAATTTGACAGCCATCCATATGTATTAAACAAACTCACTTTTCACTTATGCTTTTTGTAAATTGCAATATGCAGGATATGTTTGAAATAACAGGATGCAGTCCAGTAAGTCACCTATAAAAATCAGTCTAAGGGCTTCCCTGGTGGTGCAGTGGTTGAGAGTCCGCCTGCCGATGCAGGGAACGCGGGTTCGTGCCCCGGTCCGGGAAGATCCCACATGCCGCGGAGCGGCTGGGCCTGTGACCCGTGGCCACTGAGCCTGCGCGTCCGGAGCCTGTGCTCCGCAACGGGAGAGGCCACAACAGTGAGAGGCCCGCGTACCACAAAAAAAAAAAAAAAATCAGTCTAATTACTTTATTACCTCATATTCATGCTGAAAGCTTTCTTCTTATGCCACATGTTTTGTATTCCTTTAGATACATTTTCAAAATATTCAGCTATCAGAAATTAGAAATCAAATACATAAACTGTGTCAGTTTATATTTTGTATTTTCCAGTTTTTTATGTAGGCAGGCTTCAAATATTAATGAAGAGGAAAAGAGGTTGTCAACCCAGGAAAGCGAATCTCCAGTCCTCAAACGGATTACTCGAAAGTCTTACTAAATATGTGTGTGTTGGGGGAGGGACGGGGATGGCGGGGAGGGAGACAGAGAGATTTTACCTCATGAAAGAAACTTTTAGGGAAATCTGGCAGACATTGTGAAGAGCTTTGATTTTCAATTTTTTCTTATCAGTTGAAAAAATTGAAAAACACCTGGACCATTAACTCCACATTGTGTGGAAACCTCTAAAAATATGCCTGCCTGCATAGTGTCACAGAGAACCATGGTCCTCACCCTTGTCTTCCAACACCAAGCCACATTTATTCTGTGGTCTTTGGTTTCGTCAGATAGCAAATGCTTCCTCATTTGATGCCACGCAAAGTGAAATCCCAGCCAGTAGGAAAACTTTAGATGAAATCTGGTAATCTGTACTTGAGTTTAAGAAGACAGTTTAAATGTCTATAAACACATAATCAATCATGTGTTTATTCTCAAACTGTTTAAGTGGAAACAACTTTTATTAATAGTCTTAACATTGACTTTTTGTCTCAAAAACATTTCTACTGCGTCAGGAATTTTATTACACTATAAATAAGGGGCCTTGCGTTCTAGTCCTGCTTTGGCCCCTGTGATTGGGTAAAGTTACTTAAACCTAGTGGGACTTGGTCCTCTGATCTATATGACAGCTAAGATCTCTTCTGATCTTAATATTCCATGATTCTGTGAGTTATATATCCTGTTCTAGTTTCTTTTGATTTAATTCTCCAGTCCAGAAATTTACCACGCGTATATCTGCATCTAGCTTTGACATCTATAAGATGATGAAAAAATATTTGTTAAAGTAATGGTGTATTTTGCTATTTCTGATGGATTGTGAAATTACTGTAATTTCAAAGCTTTTTATATTGGGCTATTACTCATTTTTATTTTTGTTGAATGATATTATTGTTGTTTTAACATTTATTTCCTCTCTACTATGGCTTTGTGCATGATTTAGAGTTGTTTTTATGTGTTCTCACTAAGGTATTTCAGAGGGGAAGCTGCAGGAAAAATTCTTTCACTACACCTAATCTCAATTCCTCTAAAAAGATAGACACAAATATTTTCATAATCATAAAGTAATCCAGAAAGTGAATTTTGCTTTTATTCAGCTTGACTTTGCTGGTGGAAAGAAAAAGAAGAAAACATTCTGAGTACATTGGCAGGTTATTTTAAAACAGTTGCTCTGTGGAAAGAAATGCTACCCCAACTCTACCCATTGGAAAACTGGCTGGTTAGAGACAACTATTTGGTACCCTGAGTTTGGGGAGACCTGTCCTTTCTTCTAAGGCTTTTAGATGGATATACCAAATAGAAAAAAAATACACCTAAACCATTGCTTCCTCTTGGATGAAAGAGTTTTAAAATTAAGGCATTTGTTCCCCTAACGTTAGATTTTTCCATCATACATTTTCTTTTTTTTTTTTTTTTTTTTTTTTTTGTGGTACGCGGGCCTCTCACTGCCGTGGCCTCTCCCGTTGCGGAGCACAGGCTCCGGACGCGCAGGCCCAGCGGCCATGGCTCATGGGCCCAGACGCTCCGCGGCATGTGGGATCTTCCCGGACCGGGACACGAACCAGCGTCCCCTGCATCGGCAGGCGGACTCTCAACCACTGCGCCACCAGGGAAGCCCCATCATACATTTTCAATTAATCTTTAAATAAGGGATAAACTATTTAACTAAGTCATTCATCAGGTAGATAGTATAGATAGTGATAGTATAGATAGTGTATTAGTTCTTTAAAATGCCTAATTCTATAGGATATATATTCAGGCTCACATATTTTCAGTATTTAACACTAATACAGCAGTGGCTTAATATACCATTTGTAATGGAGAGACAGTTAATCACTTATGTTAGTAAAAAGCGAGCTTTAAAGCATTTAATCCATTATATATTATTATTTGTTCTGAGAGACTAACTCAAGATTTATAGGGTTTAATTTTGAACCCCTGAATAAATGAAGGGAAAGGAAGCCAAAACTTCCCTGGTGTTGAGGAAAAACCCTTGCTTACTAGCTTCCTATGAATGGCAGTATTGTTCACCACCATTAGCACAGGGGAACCAGGACCTCTCCATTCCATACTTAGGCTTGTTTTTATTTTTAAGGAATGTCGGAAAATTGTGGAAATGAATGTTCTTTCTTTTCCTTTTCCTTAATACCTCATGGATCCTGACCTTTTCCTTTAAACTGGTTTAGTATGTGTTTCCTTTAAAATTGGTCATTGATCCAAAAATAAGTTTGATTTTCTTTTTCCATGATCTTCTCTAACGAATTGTATTAACAGCGTACTAAACTGGATTACAAACTTACTGAATAAGTGCTTTGAATTCTGGGCAACCTTGGAATAAAGGGCACAGAAAGAGTAATACTGCATAGAATGAAACTGAGCAAGTTAGTATAAAGGAAAGGAATGCAACTGTATGGCTGATGTGATCAACATCTTCTAGTAGGTTTATTAGCAATTTAATGGAATATGGTTATCCAAGCACAATAATGGCTTCAGTTGAAATGTCTGCTCTGCTCTTTTTCCCATACACATTGGAATGAGTTGAATGTGACAGTTGAGCTTTCAACAAGCTTCATGAATTTTAAATCCTGTTTAGTCATAAAATGGGGTACATGGCATGTAGTCAGTGCAGACAAGGAGTTGGCAGCCTCGTCAGATATTATGGGATATCAGGTATCTTCAAGATAATGAGGTCTTGGATTACCAGGTGCATTCTGGGTCTGCTGTACATACCCACAAGGAACAGAGGACTTCTCTCTGTCCAACATTTAATAATTAATCATTTTGCAGTCTGGAATTCTTGAACCAGCAGATGGTTTAAGACTTAAACTTCATATCATCACAGAAGAAAATCTTTACTGATGTCTCAGAACAAATTATTTTTTGGCAGGTAAATATTTCTATTTTTTAAATTTCTCTTATCTGATTCATATATATACAGAGAAGGACTGCTCTCTGAATTGTGACATAGCTTTGTATCCTCAGATCTTAGCACATATCCTAATTGATCCTGAAGCATGTCTTCGAATGTTTAAATGTTTGATAAAGTTGCTCTCAAATTTTCTTACCATGATAAAAATCTTAATCTTTGCTTAGGGTTAAGTCTTGAAGTATTCTGAAATTCAATACAAGGAGCTTCATTTATTGTATTTGGGATTACCTAACAACAAAAGACTGTTTTCAGAAGATAGTTTTTCAGTAAGTCTACTTTTAAGCAATCTCAAGTTAAAGTGTGGATGTATTTTTAAATCGCCCTATAATAATGCCCCATGTTTTATTTAAATATGGGACGTGTGTGCTTATAGTATACTTTTATAATAGTATGAGCAAAAAAAAAAAAAAAAATGTTCTCGTCAACATACTCAACAGGAAATTCTGGGAGTTTATGTGCCAGATTATTAACAGTGGTATCTATGCATGGTATTAGGATTAATGGTTTTATTTTTACTAACTATACTTTCTAATTGTTCTACTTTGAATGTGTGGGATGGGGATACGCTACCTTTTTCATCTCAAGTCTGGAGAGAGTAGGCTTTAAAGAGACCCCTCAGAGAGTTGATATATATTCCCTGCAGGTGGGAAACACCATGAACCAGAGTCTAGGAGATCTTGAGGGCAAGAAACTGGGTGACTGTTTAGATAGGGAGCCTGAAGAGTGCTACTGTGTTGGGCATAACAGCACTGCCAGAGTTCGTGGAAGTGTTTGCATGGACTAGAAATGGGTCATGCAGAGCAAAAGCTGAGCCGGGGATGTTTCAAGTCCAGTCCAGGGGGAATCCCAGGGAAACAAGGAGACCCCAAAAGTGAAAGCCTGGATGGAGTGACCAACAGATAAACCAGGGGCTGATAACCCAAGCCAAAATACTCCTGCAGTACAGCTACAAGCGGTCCACTCTTTCTTACCCAGAGTCACATTAATATTTGGATGTTTAGAATAGAAGGCATGCATTGACAAGCTGTGTCCTGTATGCATCCATCTGCCTTGGGAGCCAGAATGGGCAGTGGTTACTGTAGTTGTTGGGAGCTTATGAAGTTTTAAACGTTCAGGTATTTCTCAACTTCCACCAGTGACACAACAACAATTATCCACCAACCAACCATAGCTTTTTCATTTTTGTATGCTTCCTTTTAATCTTTATTAAAAATCACACTTTTAAAAAATTGTTGTAATCTAGTTTTTTGCCTAGTCTTTTATCTGCTAAATTTATCTACATTCTCCTTATTCTTAGAGATATCTCTCAGTTTTTCCCTGGGTATTTATAAAGATACTCTTCAGTTCGTTGCACAAATACTAAATAACATTAATCACTAAAGAGGCAGTATGTTAAATTGTGCTCTGAAGACCTGAAAGAGTTAATCTACTTTTCAAGGTTCTGAGGTACTATCGGGGAGAAACTGAAGCAACGAGAAGATCTGGCTAACTATACAATGTCAATAAGAAACACTGAGGGAGTATATTTGCATCATACTAAAATGCATTTAGTTTAGTTTTGACAGCATAAACATTACTGTGTTTACAGGGATTTATTTCAAGATTTGAGTGTCTACTTCTGTGATATTAAATTTAGTTCAGATACATCTGAACACTTTGCAAGCTATTCCCACTGTTAAAGTGGTTTTTTGCTAACAAATCATATGCTTTGTTAGACTATAAGCTTCGTACATATAATAAGCACATTCCCGTTGTGAAACAGAATGCATCTGATCCATAATAAATCTGGTTGAGAGACAATGGAACCTAGCCAGCTCAGCCCTGGTTCAAGGAAAAAACAATAAATAGGGGCAATGACATTTATGAGAATCTAATTTCATCATGCTCTGCCTCATAAGAAGAGAATCTAGATAGCATTAAGGTTATTGTACCTTGAGAATTACTCAAAACCAGATACGAAGTCCCTTCTGTATTATAGAAGGGACTAGTAGCTATTCCTCAAATGAATGTTTTATTTAAAAGTTATTTAATACTTAGTGATGAATTGGAAGCAGAAATAAACTTTGTGGGGAAAAAAGGGAGAAAAACCGTAAGAGCAAGAAGGTTACCATATTTTTCTAAAGCAATTTGGAAAAGGCAAAACTCCTTAGCTAGACAATTATTTTTCCTTGGTAAAACATTGACTGGAATGTTTCTATTAGGAAAATATTATCAAACTGTTCCAGTCTTGGTCTAGCTGAGGATGCCCAGATTTGATAACCAAAAAGAGAAATTACTCAATATTTTTATTACCATCATGTTAGAATGTGGACAACTGTCCAAAACAAGGACAATTTCTTGAAGCTAGCCATTTCGTACAGCTATTGTTGGAAATAGCCTTTACTCAATAGCCATGAGCATACAAGTATTCAGCTGATGGCTTTTTACTAACATGTTTTAAATAGGCTCCAAAAGAAGCAAATGTTTGAACATATGACGGGGGTGAATATTTACAAAATTATTTGCCATGCTACAGCCCGTAGGAATCAGAAGGCAACTTCTCAGAATGAATTACTATCTCCTTACTAGCCCCGACTGGAGCCTGTCACAGCCATCTTTAATGAAGGCTTCAATCACAACACACAAAAAAGCCCAGGGCTCGGAAGGAAAAAACAAAAAACTAGCATTCCAAAAACCATCCTGAATATTGTGTTCACAAACACTGGGCAATACGGTACAGTCAAAAGAGCACCAACTTGCACCAGTTGTGAAGAAAGCTTGTTACAAGTGGTAAAAAGTTAGTAATTATGGTATTTTTTAAAGAAATGCAGCCTTACTGATTTTTAGCACATACAGCAGTCATTTAGGCTCTACTAATGAAGGGTTTCTCAATCAAGACCTTTAGTGAACCTACTTGAATAAGGGAATAAAAATGTCTGTGTTTTTTGGGGTTTATTTTGCTGTACACGGGCCTCTCGCTGTTGCGGCCTCTCCTGTTGTGGAGCACAGGCTCCGGACGCGCAGGCTCAGCGGCCATGGCTCACGGGCCCAACCACTCCGCGGCATGTGGGCTCCTTCCGGACCGGGGCACGAACCCGCATCCCCTGCATCGGCAGGTGGACTCTTAACACTGCGCCACCAGGGAAGCCCGAAGCCCTAAAAATGTGTTTTAATTGGCACAGCAGCATTCATTCAGTCCATGGTGCTATAGTGCAAATGTAGTTTGGACTGACTCATCTAAAACGTGTTAGAAACTTGTTATTCCTATAGCTTTGTGTTCAAGTGATCATAATTTCAAAACTGAAGGTTTCTGAAAGAATGAAATCTTATATTACCGCTATGTTGTATAGCTTCCACAAAACTGAATTTAACAAGAAAACGGACAGGCAATTGACAACAAGTAGCACTTGGAGACTTCACATCCCTACCACATCTGGAAAGCTCATTACAATCCATTTATGTGTTTCCAGACCTTTTATCCCGGTGGTATCTGTGCAATCATAACGAATGTGCATAAAGCAGGGCTTTGCTGCCAAAGGGAGATTTTTCTAACTATTGCTGCAAATAGCTACCATACCTTGCAGCAGCAATGGATCAAAAATATCTCTTGGAATCTCTTTCTTGGAATACTGTTGTTAGGACGAATTGTCACATCACTTCCAGAAGGACAGAGTTTGAGATAGTTCTAATGTCCCTTGGTTGTAGCTACTGTTTTTATGTCATTGACTCCAAATCTTATTTCCAGTTCTGACTACTCCCCAGAAGTCTAGATTAATATACTCAAATGTGTTGACCTCTCCATTTGAATATCTAGAAGGCATTTCAAACTCAACATGGCCAAAACAGAACTCTTGGATTTTCTCCCAAACTTGCCCCTTTCTTCCTGCAGTTTCCTCCATATGAAAATTGCTACCACCATTCACCCAACTGATCAAGACTAAAATCTGAGTCATTCTTGATTCTTTTCTTTCCTTCACCCCCACATCTAATCCACCAACAAGTCCTGTCAGCTCTCCAAAACACATCCCAAATTCAGCCACTATTCTTCTTCTCCACTGTCATCACCCTTGTTCAAGCGAGCATTATCTTTCACTTGGACTACTGAACCTGCCTCTTAGCTATCCCTGCTTCATTGCTTGCCTTCCCATCCATTTTCCACAAAGCAGCTAGCCAGAATTATCTTTGTAAATGAGACTATGTCACTCCCCTCCCTCAAATTTCCAGTGGCTTCTGATAACACTTAAAATTCCAACCCTTTATGCTGGTTTACTAAGTTCTGTGTGATCTGTCCCCATCCTATATCCCCAGCTTTATCTAATACCTTGCTGCATTTGTTTTCTAGAGATGCCATAACAAGGTACCATAGTCCAGGTGGTTTAAATAACAGAAATTAATTTTTTCACAAAGCTGGAGGCTAGAATTCTGAGATCGCAATGGTAGCAGGGTTGACTTCTGAGGCCTCTCCTTGGCTTGCAAATGGCCACTTTCTCACTGTCTTCATAGCGTCTTCCCTCTGTACCTGTCTGTGCCATGATTTCCTCTTCACATAAGGACGCCAGTCATATTGGATTAGGGCTCACCCTAGTGACTTCATTTTAACTTAATTACCTCTTTAAAGGCCCTATCTTCAAATGCAGTCATATTCTGGGTTTAGGACTTCAACACGTAAATTTGGGGGTAGGGGGGAGACAGTTCAGCACATAATACTTGCCCTTTTCATTTTAGTCCCACACAGGCTATCTTTCTGTTCCTTGAACAAGTTAAGCTTGCTCCCACCTAAGGGCCTTTGCACTGGCCTTTGTTGAAACATTCTTCTCCCTCTTGGTCCTTTAGGTTGTTTAGGTCTCAGTATACATGTCACATTTTCAGAAAGGTGTTCCTAGCCTCCCAATCTACAGTAACCACCACTCATTTTATATCACATTCCCTGAATTAAATCTCTGCATGGTACCTACCTCTACTTAATATTTTTTCTGTTTATTATTTATTGTCTATCCCTCCATATCCCCACCAGAATATAAACAGGGATCTTCTCTCTTCAGTAATATATTTCCAGGGCCTAGAATAGTGCCAGATATGCTGAAAATGTTGAATAGGTACTTGTTTAATGACTAGGTAAATGAATGAAATTATTGAAGAAGGTAAAGAAAGAGTGGCAGTTAATGATTATTGTGACAAATAGACCAAGGGTAGTCCCCTCACTCGGAGGTCTTTAGAAATAAAAATCAATCTGCTTACCCTTGAAAGAGTGAGAGTTGTCCAGAAGAGGTCACCACATCTGTGACTGTGCCTTGGCTAAACAAAGTGGCTATTTTTTACTTATGCATAACTTTGTTATAACATTTCTAGAAGTTATGTCTACTGTAACTTGCAAGGTTATTCAGCTGCTCATTCAGCGAACATATAGAAGAGTCTGTTGGGGCCAGATCTTTTGTTAGTAGAATGCCATGGAGGACACGGGAGCAGACAGAAGGCATATCTAATGCAGCCAGAGCCTGCAGTAGCGGTGGTGGGAGCAGGGGTCTGCTGGAAGGCTTCTGAGGCAGCTTACTGCCTACAATGTATTAATTGTGTACTGGACATACAAAATATTTCTCATACTTTCAGTCTGTTTACCTTTATAAATGGCAGCTGGCAACTTCTCTGAATTCATAGAAAATTATGGGCACTTCAAGCTCTATGTCTGGTGCTTATTTTGGACAGCATGCACAGCAAAATTTTATACTTCTCAACTTTTGGGAAAATTAGTTTAAAATTTAAGAAACTTGTCAGTTCCATAGTTTTTAACATACGAAATCTGGCAGGCCTTTTGGCGGCTGACACTTATTTTCATTTGGTATTTGGTGATAGATCATATTTTTATTTGTTCTCTGCAGACAGAGTGTCAATGGCTCTTAGACACTTAATACGCGTACTGTGTCATTATCATCAACAAGGAAATGGACCTCTTGAATGAGTATGTTATACCCAGACAGCAACAAGACCAGCAAGAGCTCCTGCTTGTTTTCATTTAAAAAGCTACATGTTGGGCTTCCCTGGTGGCACAGTGGTTGGGAGTCCGCCTGCCGATGCGGGGGACACGGGATCGTGCCCCAGCCCGGGAGGATCCCACATGCCGCGGAGCAGCTAGGCCCGTGAGCCATGGCCACTGAGCCTGCACGTCCAGAGCCTGTGCTCTGCAACGGGAGAGGCCACAACAGTGAGAGGCCCGTGTACCGCAAAAAAAAAAAAAAAAAAAGCTACATGTTGCTTCCAGCCTTCTTCCTGGAAACTGTCTTGCTGTGACATCTTAATGGAGGGGCCTTTGAACATCTAGAACTTTGCTGTTATGTCCTCATGTTCTCTCCAGATAATGAAAGGGTCTTGCCCAGTTTTCTTCAAAGCTGTTTTTATTTCTCCTGTGTACTATGACCCTACTGGTTTTCCTTCTGCATTTCTGTCTAACCTTTCTATTCACATTCCTCCAGACCTAAGCCCTGGATCAGAGATGAGAGTGTTGGAACATTAACTTCCAACTCTGCCATATGGAGCTATAACAATTGCGCTTTATCTACAGAATTGAGGCAGTGTAATACTTCCTGGGGTGCTTTTCACTTTACAAATTATTATTTATAATCTGCTGTTTTCTACAAGCAGGATGGTCTTCATGTGACAAGTGACATTTGATCAACATTCTTATCAGCCAAGATAGCAGGTATTATCAGTTAAAATAACATCTTACATATTGTGTAATTTGTTGAATGGCAAGTCATGGTGTAGTCCTAGAGGAAGAAAAGTCCTCCATTAATAGTTGTTTCTACATCAGAATTTAATGAGTTTTAGTAACGTGGTCTTGTTATGCACTCTTTAGCTACTGCTTGTCAATTTTGTTATATAAGCAAATGAGTTGCTGTTAGCTGTAGCTAACAGAAAACTCAAATCTAATTGATTAAGGAAATGAAAAATCTCATATATCAGAACTCCAGGGCTCAAGGTTGGTCAATTTGTCAGCTCACAATGTCACCAAGGACCCAGACCCTTTCTGTCTCTCTGTCCTGTCTTGCTTGGTGGTGCTGTGTTCTCAGACCAGTCTAGTTCCAGGTGCCATATCCAGACAGGACAATGTCCAAAGGAAGAAGTGGGATTATGTTTCTTTCCAGAAACCTCTCAACAGACTTCTCCTCAGTGGCCAAAATTAGGTCATTTGTACCAGTCCTTGCCAAGAGAGATGGAACTGCCACGACTGACTTAGACTAGGAGATACCTGAAGGGGTATGGCATTATTAAATGAGATAATCCATGAAGAACCACCAACCACAATGCTTGGCACTTAGAAAGAGCTTAGTAAATTTTACTAAATGATGACAAATTAAGTCTGTGGCATTTAAATTGTAAAAGAGAGCCAGAGTTATGAGTAGTTAAGAGGTAGATTCCTCAGACCTTGGTGATACTGATCCTATGTTGAGGAGATGGCACCTGGAAAGCCCATCTGCAGTGCTGGGTTGTAGGACAAAGCCTCAAATTTTTAGGAAGAGCACAGAGAAGGACCCTACTCATAGGAAGAGACGGGGATAAGTTACTACAACAGGACTCTAGGGAAAAGAATTCAAGCAGCACCCAGGTGTATGGTTTAAAATGGGACAAAGCATAAAGAATGACTTAATGCTAAGTCCCAGAGCATTGGCCTGTAGCTTGTTAGATCCTCCTTTTTTCAGGTCATGATTGATCCTGGTTATTAGTTAGGGATGAACCCAAAGTTGATAAAATCTCCTATACTTTATATGGACATGAGAAAGCATGCAGAGGTTAGCAGCAAAGCAGACCTGACATCTGTCTTTACATAGGAATGGCATTATCGAAGTTCTACATAGTATAATTTTTCTCACTGCTGGCAGGTAAAAAGCAGTACCTTGGGTTACTCAAAAATAAAATAAAATAAAATGTAAGTATCGTAAGTTAGCATTAACACACACACACCTTGTTTTCTAGATACAGTTTTTCCCACTGCAGCAGAATCCTTCTGCTCATCTCTGAGGTTCCCATTCTTCTTGGATTTTTTTTAAATTAATTTATTATTTACTTATTTTTGGCTGCGTTGGGTCTTCATTGCTGCATGCAGCCTTTCTCTAGTTGCAGAACAGGAGCTCCTCTTCGTTGTGGTACACGGGCTTCTCATTGCAGGGCTTCTCTTTGTTACAGAGCATGGGCTCTAGGCACGGGGGCTTCAGTAGTTGTAGCACACAGGCTTAGTTGCTCCGAGGCATGTGGGATCTTCCCGGACCAGGGCTCGAACCCATGTCCCCTGCATTGGCAGGCAGATTCTTAACCACTGAACCACCAGGGAAGTCCCCTTGGATTTTTTAATCCACTTTTGGACCAGTCTTCTCTTTCCCCAGCATCCATATACCCAGCCTCTCGCTGCTTCTTTTTTTTTTTTTTTTTTTGCCTCTCAGCTTGCAGGATCTTAGTTCCCCCACCAAGGATAGAACCCACATCCCCTGCAGTGGAAGCGTGGAGTCCTAACCACTGGACTATTAGGGAATTCCCCAGCCTCTTGCTTCTTATTGAATTGGGTAAATACCAGAATACTTTACTCATGAATAACCATCTGGGGTGTTTTCAGTAAACTCTCTGGGGACTGAATAGAATTACAGTTAGAGTCATATTTATGAATGCCAAAAATTGTTTTGCGACTACAACTCTTAGAAATCTAGAGCTGGAAATGACCTCATTCTTAAGCTCTGCCTCTTCATTTTACAAATATGGAAACCAAGATGCTAGATATCCTGGTTAATTTTTAGAACTTGTCACTGGAAATAAATGAGTAAGTTTAGAAATCCAAGAAATCAATGGGAAAAAATGCAATGGATATTTTATAATCTGTGGGAAAAGAGATCAGTTTGTACAATAACTGTTTGTAACAGTTATTATTACAAAAGTTCAGTAAGAGGGACATGAACTAGGTGGTTACAAAACTTTCATACATGTTGACCATCCTATAAATATCATGAGTTCCCAGAATAATCACAGAATTAATGACATTTACTTAAATGATAACTTTTAAAGATTTTAATGTATTAAATAATTTCCAGGGCTTCCCTGGTGGCGCAGTGGTTGGGAGTCCGCCTGCCGATGCGGGGGACGCGGGTTCCTGCCCTGGTCTGGGAGGATCCCACACACCGCGGAGCGGCTGGGCCCGTGAGCCATGGCCGCTGAGCCTGCGCATCCGGAGCCTGTGCTCCACAACGGGAGAAGCCACAACAGTGAGAGGCCTGCGTACAGCAAAAAAAAAATAAAAAATAAACTAATTTCCAGTTCTATTGACCATTTTCCTAATACAGTAAGCCTTCCTTAATTTTTCATAGACTAAGTTGAGCTGTTTATAATCTGAGGATCATCCAGAAACCCTTTTTGTTTCTAAGAATTCCAAATGACCCACCAGCAGGAACAGATAACTACTATTATCATTTTGATTCCTGAGCTTAAATGTTACTTCCTCAGAGTGACCTTCCTTGACCCACTGAATCATGTACCCCTCTTATTTCTCAAAGCACACTATTGTTTTCCTTCATAGCCCTTATCATAACATATAACTGTATACTGACTTGTGTGACTCTTTAATGTCTGTTGTCCTGAGGGACTATATAGTAGGGGTCATGTCTGTTTTTCGATGGCCACTGACCACTGTCTATCATGGTGTCTAGCTCACAACATACACTCAATATCTACTGAATGAATGAAACAAAATAAGATTGGAATGGCCCAAGGAGCAGTTTTGTTTTGTATTACTATTTACACATATAGGGTATTTTTTACATATATACTTTAATCATTTTAATTTTTATGAGCATGTATTAGATTTGTAACAGAATTGCAACTTGTTTTTTTTCATTTTAAAATTTAGTTGTACAAACATTTCAGTAAATAATGGATTAAGGAAGTTGGTGGGTCTGTAACCCTAAACTTATATAAAACATTGTTTTCTTGGAAATTTCTTAGGAACATTTTAAGAAATAGTGCCCCATATTCTGAACAAACAACTTGGAAATGAACATTTAGTTCAATATTTGCTTCTGATCAAAGGCCTTTTTAAATACATTTTTTAAAAATCTGTTTAAATTTGGGGGTTTCTCTATTAGTTTTCTACTGCTACCATAAACATAGCATTAAAAGAACACCCATTTATTATCTCACAGTGTTTGTAGGTTGGAGGTCTGGGCATAGTGTACCTGGTTGTCAACTGGACTGTTTTCACATCTGGAGCTTAGGTCCTCTTCCAAGCTCATTCAGGTTGTTGGCTGAATCCAGTTCCTTGGGGTTGTAGGACTAAATTCCCTGGGTTTTTGCTGGCTGTCAACTGGGAGTTGCTCTCAGTTCCTAGAGACCACCCTGTAGACCCGCTCCATAGGCAGTTCCCAACATGGCTGTTTGCTTTCTTCCAGAACGGTAAGAGAACATCTTTCTGACTTCCTCCATCTCTGACCTTTAAACCCTCTTTTAAGGGCTTATCTGACTAGATCAGGCCCACCCAAGATACTCTCTCTTTTGAGTACTCAAGTCAACTGATTAGGGACCTTAATTACATCTGCAAAATATCTTTACCTGTGCCATGAAATGTAACCTAATCACAGGAGTGATATCTCATCATATTTACAAGTCCTTTTGACACTCAAAGGGAGAGATTTGTACATAGCACGTACATCAGGAGGTAGCCATCTTGGGTACCATCTTAGAATGCTGCCTACCATACTTCCCAATGTGGCAGAAACCCTTCTCAGAATCTCTCCAGAGTGATTGAATTGGTTTGGAATGTGTATGGTGTCTTGGTTTGAAGTGTGTCTACACGTCCATATGCTTTTGTAGTCTCACTATAATTAAAATACATTGTTGGGGCTTCCCTGGTGGCGCAGTGGTTGAGAGTCTGCCTGCCGATGCAGGGGACACCGGTTCATGCCCTGGTCTGGGAAGATCCCACATGCTGTGGAGCGGCTGGGCCCGTGAGCCGTGGCCGCTGAGCCTGCGCGTCCGGAGCCTGTGCTCCACAACGGGAGAGGCCACAACAGTGAGAGGCCCACGTACCACAAAAAAAACCCAAAAGCAAAAAAGCATTGTTGACTATTTAAAGAGTTGTTTTTGCAAATAACTCCTGATCTAGAAATTGGAAGGATGAAGTAATGGCTCCTCAAATTCAGTAGCCTTAGTTTGTGTATGCTTAGGAAAACAAAATTTAGGATCCTTAGAAACCAAACCTAAGTTAACATTGCTGAAAATTTGTAGCTCTGTCCCTGCCTTCCTCCAGAATATCTTAGTTCACATTTTTGTTTAAACAAATAGATTAAAGTGAAAATACTATGTTTTTAAGAGTATTGTAGATTCTCACAGTCATTTCTAACATTAATTTTCATTTTAATGCACAGTAGATAGCTAAATTATCTTTTTGTTAGTGACAAATTGTGTAGGAAAGAACAACACAAACTTCAGAGTAAAGCTAAGTTCAAAACTCATCTCTGTTGCTATAAGACTGTGGACAAGTCACTACCCTGCCTCAGCTCCCTCATCTGGAAAACAGAAATAATGTTTGTACTTGTTTCATTAGATTATGAAGGTTAGATAAGTTGAATATGAGTTCTTAGTAGAGTATCTGGCACATAGGAGGACTATATGGATGTTTGCTATTATATTGCTAACTAAATCCCTCCTAAGAGCTTTTTCCTAAAATTATAATATAGAAGAGAATTTCAATATGTTTTTATTTAGGAATTTTTAAGTTTGAGTCATTTAGTATGTTAAACCTCTCTTTGATCTTTTTTTTTTTTTAGTAGCTTTGGTTAATTTTAGTAATTTCATTACCACATGTAGAAAAGTTAAGGAATAAACCAGTGAACAAATCTAAGGCATCCCAAAGTTGAAGGGTGGTTATTAAAATGCAGGCTATCCTTGGTGAACATTCTTGATGGGGCTTATACATCCTGTTCATATTACTTAGCGTTTTTTATTATACCACACCTTAGCATCCTAGGGCCCTAATGTACAGAAATTTCATCCATCTCTGATATGAAGAGATCATGGAATCCAGAGTCACCTTAGCATAGGGCCGTCTAACACCCAGTAGACTTAAATATGCAGAGTTGGAAAAGAGAAGACATGAGCTTCAATTCTGACGTGGGCTGTGCTCTATGATATGACCTCAGGAGAATCATGATCACAGACTGCAGTGAGATGAACATGAACATGGGAATGGGCTCAGGAGGCTTAACTCAAGTCAGTCAGCCTCCCTTAGCCTCAGTTTACTCATATGTAAAATAGGTATACCAGTGCATACCCTTCCTACCTTTTGGAGTTATTCTGAGCATCCCAACAAATATTCTATTTTACTGTCACTATATATTCATAAGATATATCTGCCCTACTACATCGTTAACTTCTCAGGGACAAGGACTCTGGTTTGGTGGGGTTTTTTTTAAATCTTGGCAGCTTGGTTTTTTAAAAAGTTGACATCCACTAAATGTTTATTGAACTTGAAATGTTTGGGTTTTTTTTTTAAGTTTCTGTTTCCCATTTTAATTACTGAAATCTCTAACAATGACAAAACTGTCACATAGGACAGTAAACGTATACATTAATTCAATCAAACTTCTTGGAAAGAATACATTTAGCAATCTGTGATAATGCAGAATGACAGGAGATATAACATAATTCAACGCTGGTTCTTTTAGTCATTTTACACAGACATCATGTTAATATTAGACCAAAGCACAAAACATTTAGTGCATAAACCAGTTTCTTTGTTAAAATCTATCATTTTTATCTTGTTTTTGTTTTCTAATCAGCATTTTATTTTGGAATAACTTAAATTTACAGGAAAGTTACAAAGATAGCCCAAAGAGTCCTATATACCTTTTACTCAGCTTGCCCTAAAGTTGACATCTTGTATAACCATTTGTCAGAACTAGGAAATTAATGTTGCTACAATACTCTTAACCAAGCTATAGACTTTTCTGATCTCACTAGTTTTTTTTGTTTTTGTTTTTATACAGCAAGTTCTATTAGTCATCCATTTTATACACATCAGTGTATACATGTCAATCCCAATCTCCCAGTTCATCACACCACCACGCCACCACCTGCCGCTTCCCCCTCCCTTGGTGACCATACATTTGTTCTCTACATCTGTGTCTCAATTTCTGCCCTGCAAACTGGTTCATCTGTACCATTTTTCTAGTTTCCACATATATGCGTTAATATACGATATTTGTTTTTCTCTTTCTGACTTACTTCACTCTGTATGACAGTCTCTAGGTCCATCCACATCTCTACAAATGACCCAATTGAGTTCCTTTTTATGGCTGAGTAATACGCCATTGTATATATGTACCACATCTTCTTTATCCATTCATCTGTCGATGGGCATTTAGGTTGCTTCCATGACCTGGCTATTGTAAATAGTGCTGCAATGAACATTGGGGTGCATGTGTCTTTTTGAATTATGGTTTTCTCTGGGTATATGCCCAATAGTGGAATTGCTGGTCATATGGTAATTCTATCTTTAGTTTTTTAAGGAAAATCCATACTGTTCTTCATAGTGGCTGTATCAGTTTACATTCCCACCAACAGTGCAAGAGGGTTCCCTTTTCTCCACACCCTCTCCAGCATTTGTTGTTTGTAGATTTTCTGATGATGCCCATTCTAACAGTGTGAGGTGATACCTCATTGTAGTTTGGATTTGCATTTCTCTAATAATTAGTGATGTTGAGCAGCTTTTCATGTGCTTCTTGGCAATCTGTATGTCTTCTTCGAAGAAATGTCTATTTAGGTCTTCTGCCCATTTTTAGATTGGGTTGTTTGGTTTTTTTTTAATATTGAGCTACATAAGCTGTTTATATATTTTGGAGATTAATCCTTTCTCCGTTGATTCATTTGCAAATATTTTCTCCCATTCGGAGGGTTGTCTTTTCGTCTTGTTTATGGTTTCCTTTGCTGTGCAAAAGCTTTCAAGTTTCGTTAGGTCCCATTTGTTTATTTTCGTTTTGATTTCCATTACTCTAGGAGGTGGATCAAAAAAGATCTTGCTGTGATTTATGTCAAAGAGTGTTCTTCCTGTGTTTTCCTCTAAGAGTTTTATAGTGTCCGGTCTTACATTTAGGTCCCGGATCCATTTTGAGTTTATTTTTGTGTATGGTGTTAGGGAGTGTTCTAATTTTATTCTTTTACATGTAGCTGTCCAGTTTACCCAGCACCACTTATTGAAGAGACTGTCTTTTCTCCGTTGTATATCCTTGCCTCCTTTGCCGTAGATTAGTTGACCATAGGTGCGTGGGTTTATCTCTGGGCTTTTTATCTTGTTCCATTGATCTATATTTCTGTTTTTGTGCAAATACCATATTGTCTTGATTACTGTAGCTTTGTAGTATAGTCTGCAGTCAGGGAGTCTGATTCCTCCAGCTCCATTTTTTTCCCTCAAGACTGCTTTGGCTATTCGAGATCTTTAGTGTCTCCATACAAATTTTAACATTTTTTGTTCTAGTTATGTAAAAAATGCCATTGGTAATTTGATAGGGATTGCATTGAATCTGTAGATTGCTTTGGGTAGTATAGTCACTTTCATAATTTTGATTCTTCCAATCCAAGAACATGGTATGTCTCTCCACCTGCTTGTGTCATCTTTGATTTCTTTCATCAGTGTCTTATAGTTTTCTGAGTACAGGTCTTTGACGTCCTTAGGTAGGTTTATTCGTAGGTATTTTATTCTTTTTGTTGCAACGGTGAATGGGATTGTTTCCTTAATTTCTCTTTCTGATCTTTTATTGTTAGTATCTAGGAATGCAAGAAATTTCTGTACATTAAGTTTGTATCCTGCAACTTTACCAGATTCATTGATCGGCTCTAGTAGTTTTCTGGTGGCATCTTTAGGACTCTCTATGTATAGTATCCTGTCATTTGCAAACAGTGACACTTTTACTTCTTCTTTTCCAGTTTGTATTCCTTTTATTTCTTTTTCTTCTCTGATTGCCGTGACTGGGACTTCCAAAACTATGTTGAATAATAGTGGTGAGAGTGGACATCCTTGTCTTGTTCCTGATCTTAGAGGAAATGCTTTCAGTTTTTCACCATTGAGAATGATGTTTGCTGTGAGTTTGTTGTATATGGCCTTTATTATGTTGAGGTAGGTTCCCTCTACACCCACTTTCTGGAGAGTTTTTATCGTAAATTGGTGTTGAATTTTTTCAAAAGCTTTTTCTGCATCTACTGAGATGATCATATGGTTTTCATTCTTCAATTTGTTAATATGGTGTATCACATTGATTGATTTGCGTATATTGAAGAATCCTTGCATCCCTGGGATAAATCCCACTTGATCATGGTGTATGATCCTTTTCATGTGTTGCTGGATTCTGTTTGCTAGTATTTTGTTGAGGGTTTTTGCATCTGTATTCATCAGTGATATTGGTCTGTAATTTTCTCTTTTTGTAGAATCTTTGTCTGGTTTTCGTATCAGGGTCATGGCGGCCTCGTAGAATGAGTTTGGGAGTGTTCCTTTCTCTGCAGTTTTTTAGAAGAGTTTGAGAAGAATGGGTGTTAGCTCTTCTCTAAATGTTTGATAGAATTCACCTGTGAAGCCATCTGGTCCTGGACTTACGCTTGTTGGAAGATTTTCTATCACAGTTTCAACTTCATTACTTGTGTTTGGTCTGTTCATATTTTCTATTTCTTCCTGGTTCAGTCTTGGAAGGTTATACTTCTCTAAGAATTTGTCTGTTTCTTCCAGGTTGTCCATTTTATTGGCATAGAGTTGCTTGTAGTAGTCTCTTGGGGTGCTTTGTATTTCTGCGTTGACTGTTGTAACTTCTTTTTCATTTCTAATTTTATTGATTTGAGTCTTCTCCCTCTTTTGCTTGATGAGTCTGGCTAATGGTTTTCAATTTTATTTATCTTCTCAAAGAACCAGCTTTTATTTTTATTGATCTTTGCTATTGTTTTCTTTGTTTCTATTTCATTTTTCTCCTCTAATCTTTATGATTTCTTTCCTTCTGCTAACTTTGGGGCTTGTTTGTTCTTCTTTCTCTAGTTACTTTAGGTGTAAGGTTAGATTGTTTTTTTGAGATTTTTCTTCTTTCTTGAGGTGGGCTTGTATAGCTATAAACTTCCCTCTTAGAACTGTTTTTGCTGCATCCCATAGGTTTTGGATTATCGTGTTTTCATTGACATTTGTCTCTAGGTATTTTGTGATTTCCTCTTTGACTTCTTCAGTGATCTCTTGGTTATTTAGTAACATACTGTTTCGCCTCCATGTGTTTGTTTGTTTTACAGTTTTTTCCCTGTAACTGATTTCTAATCTTATAGCGCTATGGTCAGAAAAGATGCTTGATATGATTTCAGTTTTCTTAAATTTACTGAGGCTTGATTTGTGACCCAAGATGTGATCTATCCTGGAGAATGTTCCATGTGCACTTGAGAAGAAAGTGTAATCTGCTGTTTTTGGATGGAATGTCCTTTAAATATCAATTAAATCTATCTGGTCTGTTGTGTCATTTAAAGCTTGTGTTTCCTTATTAATTTTCTGTTTGGATGATCTGTCCATTGGTGTAGTGAGGTGTTACAGTCCCCCACTATTATTGTGTTACTGTCGATTTCCTCTTTTATAGCTGTTAGCAGTTGCCTTATGTATTGAGGTGCTCCTATGTTGGGTGCATATATATTTATAATTGTTATATCTTCTTCTTGGATTGACCCCTTGATCATTATATAGTGTCCTTCTTTGTCTCTTCTAATAATGTTTATTTTAACGTCATTTTTGTCTGATATGAGAATTGCTACCCCAGCTTTCTTTTGATTTCCATTTGCATGTAATATCTTTTTCCATCCCCTCACTTTCAGTCTGTATGTGTCCCTAGGTCTGAAGTGGGTCTCTTGTAGACAGCATATATATGGGTCTTGTTTTTGTATCCATTCAGCGCGCCTGTGTCTTTTGGTTGGAGCATTTAAGCCATTCACGTTTAAGGTAATTATCGATATGTATGTTCCTATTACCATTTTCTTAATCGTTTGGGGTTTGTTTTTGTAGGTCCTTTCCTTCTCTTGTGTTTCCCACTTAGAGAAGTTCCTTTAGCATTTGTTGGAGAGCTGGTATGGTGGTGCTGAATTCTCTTAGCTTTTGCTTGTCTGTAAAGCTTTTGATTTCTCCATCGAATCTGAATGAGATCCTTTCTGGGTAGAGTAATCTTGGTTGTATGTTTTTCTCTTTCATCACTTTAAGTATATCATGCCACTCCCTTCTAGCTTGTAGAGTTTCTGCTGAGAAATCAGCTGCTAACCTTATGGGAGTTCCCTTGTATGTTATTTGTCGTTTTTCCCTTGCTGCTTTCAATAATTTTTCTTTGTCTTTAATTTTTGCCAATTTGATTACTATGTGTCTCGGTCTGTTTCTCCTTGCTTTTATCCTGTATGGGACTCTCTGTGCTTCCTGGAGTTGGGTGGCTATTTCCTTTCCCATGTTAGGGAGGTTTTCGACTATAAACTCTTCAGATATTTTCTCGGGTCCTTTCTCTCTCTCTTCTCCTTCTGGGACCCCTATAATGTGAATGTTGTTCCGTTTAATGTTGTCCCAGAGGTCTCCTAGGCTGTCTTCATTTCTTTTCATTCTTTTTAGTCTGTTCCGCAGCAGTGAATTCCACTATTCTGCGTTCCAGGTCACTTATCCGTTCTTCTGCCTCAGTTATTCTGCTGTTGATTCCTTCTAGTGTATTTTTCATTTCAGTTATTGTATTGTTCATCTCTGTTTGTCTGTTCTTTAATTCTTCTAGATCTTTGTTAAACATTTCTTGTGTCTTCTCGATCTTTGCCTCCATTCTTTTTCCAAGGTCCTGTATCATCTTCACTATCATTATTCTGAATTCTTTTTCTGGAAGATTGCCTATCTCTACTTCATTTAGTTGTTTTTCTGGGGTTTTATCTTGTTCCTTCATCTGGTACATAGTGCTCTGTCTTTTCATCTTGTCTATCTTTCTGTGAATGTGGTTTTTGTTCCACAGACTGCAGGATTGTAGTTTTTCTTGCTTCTGCTGTCTGCCCTCTGGTGGATGAGGCTAAGAGGCTTGTGCAAGCTTCCTGATGGCAGGGACTGGTGGTGTGTAGAGCTGGCTGTTGCTCTGGTGGGCAGAGCTTAGTAAAACTTTAATCTCCTTGTCTGCTGATGGGTGGGGCTGCATTTCCTCCCTGTTGGTTGTTTGGCCTGCAGCGACCCAACACTGGAGCCTCCCCAGGCTCTTTGGTGGAGCTAATGGCAGATGCTGGGAGGGCTCATGCCAAGGAGTACTTCCCAGGCCTTCTTCTGCCAGTGTCCTTGTCCTCACGGTGAGACCGAGCCACCCCCCACCTCTCCAGGAGACCCTCCAACACTAGCAGGTTCAGTCTCCTATAGGATCGCTGCTCCTTGCCCTGGGTCCTGATGCTCACACTTTGTGTGTGCCCTCCAAGAGTGGAGTGTCTCTTTCCCCCAGTTCTGTTGAAGTCCTGCAATCAAATCCCGCTAGCCTTCAAACCCTGATTCTCTCGGAATTCCTTCTCCCGTTGCTGGACCCCCAGGTTGGGAAGCCTGATGTGGGGCTCAGAACCTTCACTCCAGTAGGTGGACTTCTGTGGTATAAGTGTTCTCCAGTTTGTGAGTCACCCACCCAGCAGTTACGGGATTTGATTTTATTGTGATTGCGCCCCTCCTACCGTCTCATTGTGGCTTCTCCTTTGTCTTTGGATGTGGGGTATCTTTTTTGCTGAGTTCCAGCGTCTTCCTGTTGATGATTGTTCAGCAGTTAGTTGTGATTCTGGTGCTCTCGCAAGAGGGAGTGAAGCACGTCCTTCTACTCCACCATTTTGAACCAATCTCCTTGAACTTGAAATGTTGACCAAATGAGAAAATACATATGAAAGCATGATGTGGACATTAAGTACTGTTACAAAATCAGCCAAATGTACTAGTCCAAGTGGCCATAGTGACCAAAGATGTACTGATTAACAAAGAACATTAAGGTGGCATAAACAAATGAAAGTTTGTGTCTGACCAGGATCAACACAGTGTAATTTCGCTGCAAGTTCCAAACCAGGTGTGTCATGACGTGCGGGAGACATCACATCTGCTTCTGGAGTGGCTTCCTCAGCATTATCCACATGTCATACTTAACATTAAACAGCCAAACACAGTCAGTGACAAGTTGAGAAAATGAAACCATCTCACTACCAACAAAGCTATGTTGCTGCTATTCAGCTCTTCAGAGGTAGATCAGAGTATGGATAGGATGACAGGATAATTTTAAAGCTCTTATAATATGATAGTTAGAAGGGACTCAGAATATCTAAATGGATGGGCATTGAAAACATGCTAGTAATAGTGTTGACAGCACAGCTCCCAGCGCAGGGCACAACTGTGGGTGACTGAGATTTGTCGGCTGTGGACAGACCAATGCCAAGGGCTTCATTTGTAGTCAGAGTATCTGGCAGCCCACTGAGCAGAAGCAGCTAAAGGAAAGTGGCTTGGCAAATGGAGGTGCAGGTTCTTAATGGAGCGCAGCACAGAACTGTTCATCAGGCCCCGTGAGCACATTCACAGCATCCAAAGGGAAGATGTGAAACATTCAAAGTGGATGGTTGTTGAAAATATGCAGCAAAGTCAACTTTGGAAAGGGCTAACTGGAAAATATTGGCATCTTAATGAAGAGTATTAAACTAATTATGGTGTATTGCAAACTATTATGGAATATATTCAATAACTTGCTAATAAAACTGTGAAAGTTTTTTTGTGTTTGGGCGGAATTTTGCAAGAAGAAAAGGAGAGTTGGTATCAAAAGATGTTTTATTTAATGATGAAAATGATATGTTTTATTTTTAAGTTTTTTGAAAGGTAGCCAGAATCCAAAGCACTGAGTTAATTTAGGGCAAAATAATAATGATACTAGCAACTACTGGTTTTGAACACAATGTGTCAGGTGCTGAACTAGGTGCTTCATGTGTATTAGTTTATTTGTTACTCACATAATCCCCATTAGAGAGAAAACATTATCCCACTTGCAGATTAGGAAACTTGGGCTCAGAGAAGTTAACTCATCCCAAGTCATATTGTTAATACGTGATAGAGCCTGTATTCAAATCCCCAGTTCTCTCCATTCACCATGAGAACCCAAAAGCAGTGAAATGAGAAGGTAGGATGATGATATAAACATGATAGGGCAAATGAGGGAAAAGAAATGAGAGCTGTAAAAGAAAGTAAGAAGAGAGTAGAACAGAAAAGGAGACCAGGCATTGAGAAGGAGAGGGAATTCTTTAGACAAGCCCAAGTGTAATGTCTTCAGTAACTGTAATCATGCTGTATCATCTTGGCTGATGCTCTTTTGAGTCCTGTGGGACATCTTACCAGACAGGCCCACTTCCCACCTTGTGTATTACCTTCAGAGGGCTATTTCAAAGCAGACATTATACAAGAAATCTAGCATATAGCCTGACAACTTCCAGTGGAAAGAAATCAGATTGGAATGATTTAAATTTAAATGTGTCCTCAGTGTATGTGCTCTGACTTTACACTGGCTTTGCAGAAAAGACTAATTTTAATTCACTAGAAAGCAGATGGGATCTGTCATGGGGTGGTAAAAAACAAGAAACTCATCCAAATGTAAGAGAAAACAACAGCTTTTCTCTTGTGGGTCAGTTTCATAGTACAAGTATTTGTCACTGGGTCCACACAAGCTGGTTTTCATCAAAATGACAAAAGTCACATCTAATGTTTATTGAACAGTTATCATGTGCTAAGTGTTTTACATGTATTTAATGTGCAGGAGGAGCCTAGGAAGTTGGTACTATTATGACTAACCACCCATTTTAAAGATGAGAAAACTGAGGCTCAGAAAGTTAACCAACCTAAGGTCACTTGGCTAATAAGTAGCAGAGTTGTGATTTGAACCCCAGGCCCTGGATCATAACACTACACTATACAGACATTCCCAGGAGTGATTGTGAATGTGTAACCCCAAGAACTCTACATTTTTTAACACCTTGTACCCCAGAAAACAAAGAAAGGGAGTAAGGGAAGAAGAAAAGAAAAAGACAATTACCTCAAAAATAGTACCCACTCTAGACATATGGGTTGGAAGCAGCAGGGGTGGTCTGAACCCCCTATGGCCAGGGAAGGAATCTGTGGCAAAGGGTGGGAGGAGAAAAGATGGGGCAAGAAGAAATGGAAGTATAAAGTTTAAAAATGAAAAAGAAAGAAAAGAAAAAAAAGAATGCATTTAGAGTGAAAAGGGAAGGAAGAAGTTCTTGTAAATTTTTTAGAATAGAGTATGAAAATAATATAGTTAAGTTTAAATTAAGGTTGTTTCTCTAATTTGCCCTTTTGTTTCTAATTTCATGGGCTAAAATGACCCATTCAACTCAGGCTTTGGAATTAATAATATTTGTTCTGACAATTTCTCCCTACCCTGAGTAATGCTAATTTCCACTCTGCAAGATTACTGTCTCAGTGAAAGGTGGGTGTGTTTTTGGCCTTTTGTTTTTTTTTCCTCTTGAAGCTTAATTAAGTCAACATTAACCATAGCCATGTAACCACAGAATGGGCAGTTTCTTGAAGCCTCATGGTTTGGACATTTTCCAGCAAAAATTCCCACTTCTATAATTATATTTAGTGTTCTATTTACCTGAATAGCTGGCTTGTTATGGGACCATGTGTCAGGGCAACACTGGGCCTTGTTTGCAGCCGAGTTTGTCTGCTTCATGGAACCCCTGTGCCAAAGAGTGTGCAGTTCTCAATGGAGCTGAGCCTCTGGGTTCAGCCTCTCTTGTTTCTTCTTCAGAAATTTCATCCGGGTTAGCATTGCACAGCTGATGCCATATGGTCCTGCAATTCTCAAGACTGTCTACTTAATGTTTAAAACATTTTTTAACTTGTCCATACCCTTAACTCTGAAAGTAATAGTATTACCCGTGTTTGTGGTATGGACCTATCCTGATGACTTTGTTTATATAGATGTGACTGAATTTTTTTTTTTAAGTACAGCCCTTACACAAAAGCCAGTTTTTTCATGTCAGTGCAGCTGTTTTAACTTTTAAGAAACTGCAAGAATTTTATCCCTAAAACATTAATTTGAAAGACATAGGACCTATAAAGAAGTGCAATGTTCCTGAAACTGGTATCTGTTAATCTCCCTACTTCTGTTCTCTTTGAACTCTTAATTAAGAGTTGAATAAAGTTCCTGAGCTATTACATATAAACTTTTCATGTTATTGCTGAATTCCTAGTAATCTCTGAAATGTTAACTTATAACGGAAGCAGTAGCATTCATAATAGAAACAAAAGGTAACAGTAGCTCAGTTCTCATGATTTCTCTAAACTCAATGACGTTTCCATGGACACAGAGGCAGATGCTGGAAGGAAGCTGTTGTGTGTTTTCCTGGGTTCACTGTAGCCCAGTGAGTCATGGTAGATATTGTTTTCCTTCTTTTTTATGCTCTAGCAACGATTTCACTTCCTGTTATATAGGAAAACCTATTCTACTGTTTAAAAGAGGTCACTAGATGTATTTATTACTTTAAGACCATTTCATCCATGGAAATAATTTTTTATTGTTCTGAGTCACTCTGGTTTGTGGAATTTTTACATGAGTTCCAGGACAAGGATGAGATGATATACTTATTTTATTTTGCATTCTCTTTAATTTTTTTGACTGCGTGAATGTCAGGCTTGCTGTCAAAGTATTTCCATGTTTTTATTACTTTAGAAGTTACTCTGCTACATTTATGCCTCCTAAACTCTTCTTTGACGACTTCACTATGTGTACTGGGCATGCTGTATTTTGGCAGAACTTTTACTTTTCCCAGTGTCACGTGATCTCTTGTTTTTCCCTTAGTCCCTGTTCATGTCTTCTCAATGTAGACCTTTACCATGTTAAAAGTTATACAGACCTTCAGAAATATTTAAATTGTTTTGTTGAACTGCTGGAAGGATTTCAAAGGGCATTTGTTATGCCTTACATTTTTTTCTTGCATTAATGTAAACCTTACTACAAGTGTTCCCTAGTTCAGCCCGGGATATCTCTGTGCTTTAGACTGTACCCTGGGATCATAGAAAGATCCCGAAATTCATTTTCAGGTATTCTTGGGTTTGATTACAATTTTTGTATTTGTTAATCACCTCTAGAGACCTAGGTTAAATTTAAATAACAGTTCAGATTTACAGAGAAGCCTTAGATGTTCTGACATTTTAGAAAATATTTGAATAGAAAACAGTGACTCTCCAATGGGCTGAGATTTCAAGTTATTGGTTATTGTCATTGATATTCCTTCCACATATTACTCTGTGTGTGCAATTCTGACTGAATGACTGACTTAAGATTTAAAATTAAATCTTCTGTTTTTCTGGGATGGGTAGGAAGTTTGGATATTCTGCCTCCCGCCTCTCTTGACTCTTGTGCCCTAATTAGTCACACCTTCAACCGTGTCCTCTAAATAGTCAGACTCCGACAGAACGATAGGAGTATAATATTGACTTGATGTTAGACTAGGAGACAAAATGGACAATTCCTAATAGATAATTTCTTCTCTTGCAAATGATCATGGCTGGTCCAAACTATACTACACACATTCACAAATTCGTTAGGGTGTGCATTGTATATGTGTATGTGTGCACATGGGGGCATAATTCAGTGTTCTGAAGTTTTAGATGATTGATTTTCTTGTTAGAAAATAGTAGAATATTAATCTGAATCATTTTATTTTCAACAGGTTGACATGATGAAAGAAGCATTAGAAAAACTTCAGCTCAACGTAGTAGAGATGAAAGATGAAAATGCAACCTTAGATGGTGGAGATGTCTTATTCACAGGTAGAGTTGTACTTACTTTTTCCTATCTAAAAATATTTCTAATACCTGGCCTATATCCCCTTGTTTAATTATAGTTTTTTTTTAATTACCAAAGTAAGGGTAATTTGGAAAATACAGAAAAGCACAAAAGAGAGAAAATTAAAAATGACCTTTCATTCAAAGATAATCATTTCAATATTTGGGTTATTGAATACTTTTTTATTGAATATTAAAGTACCTTTAGTACTTTTGTATGCATGTATTTGCATATCTTTACACGTTATCAGTATATACATATCATTTTATAGGTTGTGTCTACTGTGTTCTACAGTATTCGTTTATGAGTTGCATAGCTTTGCATTGTGTGACAGTATATCTGGGCTGTATTTGAAACTCTTAATTCAAGATGTGTCATTTACAAATAATTTTCTTCCCAGATGGCAAGATAGATTTGAATACTTTTCAGTGCAGATTGGCTTGGCTTAATGCCAAATGAATAATAGCAGAACTCAACAAAATAGAAACAGCTGATATTATTATTGATCTAACTGAAATCAGTTTTTATACTGCATATAATATAGCTACTAAAGAAATGGTAATTTTAGCATTTAACCTTTCCAACTCTTTATGATCATATTATTATTGTTTTTGTAAAGTCACATGCTAAAATCTGGGTCACCAGGTTCATTCTAGTTATATTGATAAACAAGACAATCAATCATTTTTAATTGATAATGAGTTTATTTTCTCCTACTTGTCAAAGAATAAACACCTGTTTCACAGATGTAGCCCTAACAGCAGAGGCTGGTCCCCAGAGATTTGGGAATGTAGACCCATGTGGCCCACTGAAAGCACGGAGCTTCTTGGAAGTCCAATATTTTAGCTGACGTGAATTTTGTGTCGAATCCCATGTATATAGACAAAATATAGCCATCTTCATTGTAATATAAAAATGTTTTATATAACTTAAATTTTGAAAAAATTAATGTTCCTGGAGGAGGAGGAGTCTTTATCCTGGGACATTCACATAGTTCCTTGCTTGGTATCACATACTTGTGAGTGGGGACTGTGTCACCGAGCCCCAGGAGGCCCCATTTTTATCATAGGTTTGTGGAAAGCGTCCCCTGGAGTTGTGCCCTGCACAGCCTGTGCCACCACTGTCACAGGCAATGGGCCTCCCTCTGGGGTTTGATGTGCACACCCACTGAGCCATAAGAACACAGAACAAGGAGTCAGAGAGACCTACGCTGCATTCTCAGCTCCAGTTGTGTCCAAGCCGACTCAGGCATTCTTTGAATCTGCCTAGTAAGTTCCGCTTAGAATATTCCTTTTTTTTTTTTTTTTTTTTTGCGGTACGCGGTCCTCTCACTGCTGTGGCCTCTCCCGTTGCGGAGCACAGGCTCCGGACGCGCAGGCTCAGCGGCTATGGCTCACGGGCCCAGCCGCTCCGCAGCATGTGGGATCTTCCCGGACCGGGGCACGAACCGGTATCCCCTGCATCGGCAGGCGTACTCTCAACCACTGTGCCACCAGGGAAGCCCCTAGAATATTCTTTGTGTCTCCCATTGATGGCACTTTTCATTCTTTTTAGTAGCACAGAACAACAGTCTGTTTCTCTTAGAAAACAGGCTTTTGTGAAAAGCTAGATGTGTTACTCACACTTCCTTACAATAAAATTCTTTTTTACCAGAACATAGCTGTATAATAAATAACTTGCTGTGAGCAGGTACTGATGCTATTTGAAGAATGATTTAAAACAAAATGTAGGGGCTTCTCTGGTGGCGCAGTGGTTGATAATCTGCCTGCCAATGCAGGGGACATGGATTCGAGCCCTGGTCTGGAAATGATCCCACATGCCGCGGAGCAACTGGGCCCATGAGCCACAACTACTGAGCCTGTGCATCTGGAGCCTGTGCTCCACAACAGGAGAGGCCGCGACAGTGAGAGGCCCGCGCACCGCGATGAAGAGTGGCCCCTGCTCGCCGCAACCAGAGAAAGCCCTCACACAGAATTGAAGACCCAACGCAGCTAAATAAATAAATAAAACGAATTTATTAAAAAAAAAAAAAAAAAGATTTAAAAAAAAAAAAGCTGTATTCACAGCCATTTAGTTATCTCAACAGCTGAGCTGAACAAGATTCCCTAAAATCTTCTCATTGTTTCGGAAAAGTTTAGGAACCTCTTCCATTGGTCAAAGGTCTTTCCACAGCATCTCAAGCCTAATGTTTGTCCCATAACTTCTAATTAGGTACTAAGTATTGAGGTTTGCCTTGGACACTATCTGTAAACTTTGTTTTGGTATTATTCAATACTGAATACCTTAAAAGTATTTTATTGAAAACTGAGATAGTGTTGTGATATTAAGATCTTTATCTGCTTGGCTTCTCATTCATACCTAATGTGTGGTCCTACCTTCTATTTCCTACTTCTCGATTTTTTCCCTTTTTAAAAATTGTAGTAAAATATATATAACACAAAATTTGCCATTTTAACATTTTTCTGTGTACAATTTGAGTGGCATTAATTACATTCACAACATTGTACAAACATCACCACTCAATTTTTAGATTACGCAGTTGAGTAAGAACCAAAATCTGGAGCGCTTCCCATACACTCTGTGTGTTCTTCCTTCTGTAACTCAGAGCTTCATTAATAATTCATCAGGAAATGGACAGAAGGAAAGAGGTTTCCAACTCCAGTTCTGCTGGGGAATCTGTCAGTCAAGCAAACAGCTACTGGTAGAAGTTGTTTCAGTCCTATTTCTCTTAAATAGACAACATCAACTTACCTCTACTTTCATTTATTTATTTTTGTGAAATATGGAACATATAAAAAAGAGTTATAAAATGTTTATGTACAGTTTAAAGACCAATAATAAAAATGATCACCTGAGTACCTAACACCTGGCTTAAGAAATAGAACATTGCCAGGACCATGGAAGCCCCACTCCCAAACTTTCTCTCCTCCCAGCTTGAGGTAGCCTGAATTTTGTGTTAATCACTGTCTTGTCTTTCTTTGAGTTTTACCTCAATATGTGCATTCCTAAAATTATATGTTGTTTAGTTTCGCTTTTCTTATGGCTTCTGTAATTAGGGTGATACTGTATGAACTCTTGTGTGATTTTTATACCGTTGATCTAACTTGATCCATGTAGCTGGAGTTCATTCATTTTCACTGCTGTGTGGAATTCCATGGTAAGAATACCGAATGATGTATTTATTCATTTTACTGTTGGTGTATGTTTGAGTGCTTTTCAGTTTTTGTCTACTATCTTCAATGCTGCTATGTACAGTCTTGTGTGTGTCTCTTGGGGACGTGTATAAGAGTTTCTCTAAAGTAAACAGCTAGAAATGGAATTTCAGGTGGTGAACTCTTATTTTGATTCAATGATTATGTGATTTTTTTCTTTAATCTATTGATGCGGTTAATTACATTAATTGATTTTCTGATATCAATGGTCAAAGTTTACATCCCTGGGATGAAATCAAACTTGATGAAGATATATTCTCTTTTTATTAGTGTTGTATTTAGTGTGTATTTAATTGTTTAATTATCTAAACAATTAGATAATTGTTTAAGATTTTGTTTCTGTGGCCTATAATTTTTCTTTTTTGTTATCCTTGTCTGGCTTTGATTGAAGCTATGTTAACCTCATATGAAATGTATTAGGGAATATTTCCTATGTTTCTGTTCTCTAAAATCAGTACAACTTTAATTGTGCATTCCTTGAACTTTGGTAGAACTTACCTATAAACAGGCCCTGTGGACCTGGTGCTTTCTTTGTGGGGAGATGTTAAACCAGTTCTGTTTCTGTAATGATTATATGACTATTGAGGTTTTTCTGAGCCAGTTTTGGTGAGTTTTGTTTTCTGAGACTTTATTTATTTTATCTAAGTTTTTAAAATGTTGGCTATAAAGTTATTCATATTTTCTTAATATTTGTTTTAAGTTTCACGACAACTACAGCTATGTCCCCTTTTCGTTCATAATGTTTTTTTGTGCCTTCTATTTCTTGCCAGAGATCTGTCAATTTTATTAATCTTTTCAGAGAACCAACTTTGGGCTTTATTGAACCCTCTCTCTTATATGTTTCCTTTTCTCTTCCTGTTTCTACCTGTATTTCCTTCCTTCAAATTCCTTTGTTTTTATTGTTCTTTTTTCCTTGAATTTCAAGGTGGAATTTTTTTCTCTTTAATTTTGAACCTTTCTTCTTAAAGTAAGCATTTAAGGCTGTAAAGCTTTTCAAGTACAGCTTTAGCTGAATCCTTTGTGTTTTGATATGAATATTTTTGTTATCATTAATTCCAAATATTTTCTGATTTCCATTATGATTTATTCTTTGGCTTATTAGTGGATAATGATGTTTTTTTAAAAAAACATATTGATCATTATTATAAGTTGCTGGGATACCAACTCATTATTGTGATAATTGATAAATATAAAGGAAAGACTCAAGCATTTAGCCTATCTTTTCTTTGTGAATTCTATTTCAAGTAGACCAAATACTTGATTGAGAAAAGTTTTTATTTTTAGAATTCTAGCCAGTAATTGTAGATCCCTAATAAAACAATGGACCTGTGCAATGATCATCAAAGGATATAAAAACTTTTATATGAGGGACTTCCCTGGCGGTCCAGTGGTTAAGAGTCCACACTCCCAATGCAGAGGGCACGGGTTCAATCCCTGGTCGGGGAACTAAGATCCTGCATGCCACACGGTGGGAAAAAAAAAAAAAGATAAAGGAATGAAACAACAATTTTAAAAAAATGAGTGGGGGACTTTATAATGGAGGAATCCGGCTGGTACCACCTGAACACACTGATCATTCTAGCATCACTGAAAGTGTGACAGTCAGTCATGTGCCTCAGGATGTGATGCAGTAGAAGTACAGCCCCACCTCTGAAGTAGTCCTATCAAAAAAAAAAAAAAATTGAACAAGAATCTAAAGAAGCATCTACATAGACTATCAGTTTGCCAAAAAATACAAAGGATAAAGGAACAATTTAATGTTAGATGGTACACAAGGAAGCAATCAACCAAATCCAGACTGTAGGAAAATCAGTAGGACAAATGACCTGATATCTCCTATGAAAGAATGAGGTAAGGAAGGAAAAAAAAAAAAAAGAGGGTGAATTGGTATAGAAGAAAATGACATAAGAGACTTAACACCAAAAAAAAAGCCTTTTTCATATTTTGATTCCAGTACTTCAGTTGTTTTTATCAGGAAGACCATTTAAAGGATATAGCCCACCATACTGCTAGCAACAGAAGTCCAACTTAAACTTACTTTTTAAAGAGATAAGCAGTTTGTGTTTCTTTGTATGTTCCTATCTCACCTTACTCTTTTAAAATGGAAATCATGTGTATGGCCCACTGTAAATGCATTTAAATTTGCTTAATGCATTAAATGTTTTTCTTAAAAATGTAAATCTAATTTATGAATCTATATTTATCTTAAGACAATTAAGGAAATTTGATTTTTTTAAAAATTTCAACTGACTTTTTTAATAAAGTAAGTAATACTTTTGTTAAGTAAAGGATCTTTCTCTTACTTAAGTTTTGATTTGTATGTAGTGAGTTTTCTTAAGGGACAACACAATCATACCATTACCAAAAACACTGTCAACATGCCGTCAACAATTCCTGTGTCTGCTAAGAGCATAAGCCAATGGAATTTATCATAACATCATTTGACCTATGTCTTTTATAGGGACACCACGAAGATAAAAGTTGTAATAGCTGTAAAGTCTATCAAGCAATTCTTTCTCCATGGCTACACTTCTTGTACTTGTTCTGAGGCAAAATATATACTGATTTCTCTTGGAATTTTTTATCCACATTTTATGTCGAATTCTTTTCCCAAGAATTAAGGGAGGATAAGAATTCTTACATTTATGTATTGCCTAACTGTATCTGCTATAATTGTTTTCTTGCCTATAACTAGGAGACCATTTTTACTTAATGTTTTGCCTTCTGAGAAGAAAAATTGTAGAATTTCAGAAAAGCCAAATAAGTAGAAAGTTTCATTCTTCTAAACTTTAATGCTTTGTAGATAGGCACTATCTACATCAACCTTTGATGGTTGATTTGAAATAAATGGGTGTATTGTTTTAAAAACAGCTGTTAGAGCTCAGACCTGAAGACCAGGCAGCACTAAACTCACTTTACCCAGATGGTTTCTTCAGCCCTTATATTAGCATTATAGAAAAAGGTATTTGAGCTGATCAAGACTGTCTAGTATTGTTCTTTTAGGGGGAAAAAAGGAAGCTCTGCTAACTTGTCATTGCTATTGCTTAATTTCTGATTACAGGTTATTAATGTGTTTAATTCTATGGTTTCCTAAATAAAAACTTTATTCTCTTACTGTGGTAAAATATACATAACATAAAATTTACCATTTAACCACTTTTAAATGTACAGTTCAGGGTTATTAACTGCATTCACGTTGTGCAACTATCACCACCATCCATCTCCAGCACTTTTCTGCCTTCCCGAAATGAAACGTCATACCCATTAAACACTGACTCCCCATTTCCCCCCTCCCCCCTCCCCTGCATCAGCCCCTGGCAATCACCATTCTACTTTCTGCCTCTATGAATTTGAAAAAGTTTATTTTTAAAGGCAATAATTTGAAACCAGATTTGTGTAAAGAGAGCAGGGGTCAGAGTACAAGTGGAGCTGCCCCTCTACGGTAGGAAAGAACTGTGTGATGCTTTAAGGTCTCCATTTATAGATAGAGAAGTAGTACGCCGTCTCTGTGGTGCCACCCACTGACTGTGTTCCATGACATTTATTACAGGCAGAGAGTTTTTTGTGGGCCTTTCCAAAAGGACAAATCAACGAGGTGCTGAAATCTTGGCTGATACTTTTAAGGTAGGTAAAGGATAATTTATGCCTGACACAGAGTAACTACCTAATAAACATTCATAGACCCACTGAATCAATATGTCATGAATAACGGTATTTATATGTCACAGGCTTTGCAAAATAATTCCTAATGTTTGTATGCTTGCTAGAAGTTTTAGAAGCTAGAACTTAATAAATAGGCTTCATGGGACTCCCACAGCAGCAACAGACAAAGTTATCATGGACATCTGTTTTCTCCCAGTGTATACTCATACAACCACCTGGCAGGTGTTTCTGGCACAATCAATGACTTTAAAAAAAAAATCTGGAGTCCCAATTGCCTCTAACATGAAATGTGGATTTTTCAGATTGGAATCAAAGATCACCTGTACTTGGGTGCCTACTGTGTGCTGGAAACTCGGCTAGGCATTGCACATACATCCTCCCAAGGTCCCTTTACTCTATTGATCATTAGCAGATTGGCTCACCAGACTGCTTAGGAAGGGATGTAATCCCCAAAAAGCTCTGTTCCCCATGACGATGTGAGGCTCTTGTTTACACAGGATATTCATCCTTCCAGAGTAGCCCACTACATAGGTCAGCCAGTGAAGCTGTTGACGCAGTCACACGTCGGGAAGGGGGCTCTGCACTTTCTTTTTACTTTTTTTTTTTTTTTTTTTTTTTTTTTTTTCGGTACTTGGGCCTCTCGCTGTTGTGGCCTCTCCCGTTGTGGAGCACAGGCTCCAGACGCGCAGGCTCAGCGGCCATGGCTCACGGGCCCAGCCACTCCGCGGCATGCGGGATCTTCCCGGACCGGGGCACAAACCCGCGTCCCCTGCATCGGCAGGCGGACTCTCAACCACTGCGCCACCAGGGAAGCCTGCACTTTCTTTTTAGAAGCGATCTTCACTTAACTGGCAATATCCAAACTTGTGGGTCCCAGTTTTCCTTCCAGATGTTCAGGGACCCTGGCAGCCTCCAGAAGAGCAAGAATGTTTTGAGCAGATTTGAATGCGTTTTAGAATTATTCTGAAATGACAAACGACTTGTTTCTATTATATGCATAGGACTATGCGGTCTCCACAGTCCCAGTGGTCGAAGCTTTGCACTTGAAGAGTTTCTGCAGCATGGCTGGGCCTAACCTAATCGCAATTGGATCCAGTGAATCTGCACAGAAGGCTCTCAAGGTAAATATAAAACTTTGCTCTTTCTAAAGGCAGTAGGTGGTGCCTGCCGCATGGTTTTTCTAATTCTGTCTACTGGGTGGACAGCAAGCAAGGGTGGCAGGGAGAGAACAGGCTGGTACTTGAGCTTTCTGTGATGTACACTGTCACGACCTCACATTTATCAGGAACTGGGAACACCTAATAAGTACTCTTCCTGGGAAGTACGCTTATAGGAAGAGTTCTTCACTGGTGAACCATTCTTACTTACACACCAGGTTACCTGGAAAAGCCGATTCAGAAAAATAAATACCAAACTCATCACAGTTATCTCTTCTGGGGAAAAGGAAGGCATCCCACCAGTAGAGCTCTTTGTAATGTTTTATCTAAGTCAGGTAATTGGTACACATGGGGTCATTACATTATTCTTATCCTTTTGTCTTCTGAACTATTTCATAATAATCTTTTAGAAAGACATGATTCAGAAGAACCTAAAAATCTTAACTTCTTCATTTGCATTGGAATACTTAAATTTTAGGAAAGGAAATTTTCTTATTTCACAGATAGGAAAGGAAAGTCCAGAAAAATTACAACTTGCCTTGGGTCACATAGCTAGATTGAGAGTGGAAGTCACTGATACTGAAGAAGACCTTCCATCGTTACAGTGCTTTACAGTTCAAAGGCACATTTCGTCTCTGTAACTAACAACCTGGGAGATTATCTGGACACTTCATAAGGGCAAAAACTATGTCTGTTTTGCTCACCACGTGCGCCTTTGTGCTTGGCCCATGGTGGTCCTTAAATAAAGAGACTGATGAATAAATGAATGCGGGAGGTGGTTTTATCTCTATTTTGCAGTTAAGAACTAGATCGAGTGGTTCGCCCCAGATCGCAAGGCTAATACTAAATGGTGGGCTGGGACTACTTTTTGCCCCCTCCTCTCAGGTGGTCCTGCACTACACATGACTTATTAGAGGGCCAAGACAGTAACTCCTCTTAGGCAAAGAGAGGAAGTCTCTGTGCCCCAAGGTATACAATTTATTTTTTTGCCCCATCAGGTCTTTACTCTTCTGCCTCAGTGCTAGACTTGGTATGGTTTGTCTGGGAAGCAATCATTGCCTCCCACTTACTGACTTTCCCCTTTGCATGATCTGCGACTTCTTCAGTCAGCTCACTTGGCCTTTCTTCCTTTTCTCAAACTGTATCTCTGATTGTATTTCTAGGACCTTTAACAATTCTTGTTGAACAGTCTACCTCAGAATTTGAATTTGGGGCTTTTTCTGTTGCCTTTAGAGAATGTCTTTTGTTCTGTTCCAGCTGGAAGGCTATGTCAACTTTCTGCATATTAAAAAAAAATGGTGTCTTGAAGGAAAACATCTGATGAATGGTGTTACTTAGAGGATCTAGAAAGATTATATTTCTCCTCAGGGACTAACTGTGGTTTCCCTCCATGGCAGCTGGGTTGGTCTGCACATGTCTGAAATTGATTACAAGAGAAGGAAAAGGCTGAAGTTGGTCTGTACTGTGTCTTTGTGTGAATTAGCAGAAAGAACCTCTCTGGGTAGACAAACTAGAAAAAGTAGCCCCATCTGCCATTTTGGGTAAACTAGGTCCCTAACTCAAATAGCTTGGTCTCTAACCAATAGGTCCCTAACTCAAATTGGTCCCTAACTTAAATAATCTGGAGAAACTAACATATAACAAACTAAGAGATAATACAATATGGTTAACTAGCACTGTTATATGAAATAGCCCTAACTATTATTCAGAGGAGAAGAGGAAACTCTTGAGGTTTAGATATTCAGAGAAAACTTCACGAAGAAAATGTGGCTAGATGTAGGTCTTGAAGGATTTATCAGGGTGGGATTCAGTGAGAGAGTGTTACAGGTGGGGACATGGAATAAGCAAAAACTAAGCAAAATATATTCATGAGATGTGGGCAAACTAGCCCAACTAATGAAGAGTTTTCTTGTGGGCTCCCAGATAGCTGGATGGGGCAGGTGACGTCTAAAGAGGTTGGGACGTAAAAGTGAGCAAGAGATGAGTTTATCTCCATGAAGTAGGAGTCTGGGTACCCACAGGCTCTGAGCAAAAGAGGCTGTATTGCTACAGAGGTGTTGGACCATCATTTCTTTTGCAAAAAAAAAAAAAAAAAAAAAAATGGAGGGGAAAGACCCTGCAATCAGAAAAGAGGGCCACTGATGACCTGAAAAAAGAAAGCCAAGCCCCAAGTCCCATTGTATGCCTTGGCAACTCACTCACATTTCTCCCTTAATCTTTCCTTTCCCATTGTCAAGTCCTCTAAGACCACATCTTTTAAGGGCATCCTATGAGGACTTTATAGTCCTCCTTCCTTTATAAAGTTCATTTGAGTTAGTGTTAATAGTGATGTTCACTCTAAACTTGAAACCTTCTGTGTCAGAAGCTATAAATAATCCTCACTGACTAGAAAGACATTTTTGGAGATTGAATTTTCCATCAGCAAATGTGCTTCATAAACTATGGGCCTGTGGAGTTAGCAAATGCCCACCCGCCATGTTCCTAGCATCAAAAAGGTTCTCTTCCCTTGTAGCAAAAGCAGGAGAGCAAAGCAAACTGAAGAATAATGAGATCTCCATGAGGGCATGTTCTCAGGTCAGAAATAGGTGGGTTGGTGAAATTCAGATTTAGTGAATTGAACTGCTTATTTATTTGCGAACAGTTTGGGCTCCTGCATTAAATCAATCAGTAAAATTGATAGTGGGTAAGTCCTACTACTAATTTGGACATATAAATACTGATATAGACAGGCAGGAAGACAAATGGACAGAGACAAATACATCATTTACAAGTAATGAAAGCGTATTTTCTCCATTTCGCAAGTGAAAATACTGAGAACAGATGAAATAAGGCATTTTGAATAGGATTTCATGGTTCCAGAATCAGATTTCCTGGACCCTGATTCTCCTCTCCCCACTTGCCCACCCTACTCCATATCCATTCTTTTTCTGTTGGAAAGACTTTTCTAATTATTTTGCCATGGATTGTTCTAGCTAATCTCCCTCTTTATCCTCCCCTCTCTCCAACTATTCCCCTCTTCCCATTTTTTGCTATTATCAGGATCTGACCTGTTTCAGGGAAGATATGAGTTTGGTCTCAGATATCTGTTTTTCCTTTGAAAATCTTGATGTCTCGGTCTTGTCTCTGTAGAGAAAACCCCTGGCCACTTGGGCCTTTCTTCGAAGGGCATAGCATTTAGACAGAGGTGAATTGTGCCTTCCTGTGCCACACACTGAAAGCCTGATTGCGTCCTACATCTGTCACTGCTTGCTGGGTACTTGCTTCCTTCAGAGTCTATAAAACTACTTCTTGCATATTCTTGCAAAGCTGAGAGCCCAAGGGTTTCTGGGTAGTCTTATTGCATTTGAAACACTTTGTAATGGGTTGCAATCTATTCTTGGTTAATGAAGTGGGTTCTTATAGAGATAGTCATCATGCCTGTCTCGGTTGTAGTAGATTTAATAGTGTATGCATTGTATATTTAAATGAAATAATCTATCTAGCAATTCTCTGCTAAAAAGCCCAGAATGCAGAGTACATTTAATACACACTTAACACAGAGATTATCTAATACAGGGAAGGAAGAAAGGAGGACCTATTATTACCATATTTTACTGTTGATATGGCCAAAGTACTGGAGATTAGGTTGATTTGAAATTACTAAAGATATTTGATACCAAGTCTTACCCTACAAATACTATTATCTAAGCAAAATTAGCCTTTAGAGCAATCTGCCCTTGCTATAGTTTTTCTCCCACACTTTTCATCATTGCCTTTGTGCCCCTGGGCAATCACTACCTTCATCCTGCTCTAGCTATAAAAGAAAATACTATAAGAGTAATTAATTCGTGTGTAGGCAGTAGATCTACTAGTACTCTTGCAGGAGGAATGTTTGTCTTCTCAAAAAGATGAGAACTCCAGTTGCCACCCAGCTGGAACTACTGCTCACAAACATAATTTAAGCAACAGAAGCCAACCTCCAAAAAGTACATATTATATTATCTCATTCACTTAAAGTTAAACAAGAGATAAAACTACTCTGTGCTGTTAGCAGTCAGAATAGTAGTTACTTTAAAAAGAGGGAGGGAGGGCTTCCCTGATGGCGCAGTGGTTGAGAGTCTGCCTGCCAATGCAGGGGACGCGGGTTCGTGCCCCGGTCCGGGAAGATCCCACATGCCATGGAGCGGCTGGGCCCGTGAGCCATGACCGCGGAGCCTGCGCGTCCAGAGCCTGTGCTCCACAGCAGGAGAGGCCACAACAATGAGAGGCCCGCGTACTGCAAAAAAAAAAAAAGAGGGAGGGAGTCATGGTGTGGAGGGCCATCTTGTATGTTACACTTTAATTTTTAAAGTTTAATAAAAATACATATATTGTTGGAAGTGGGCTGTGATTAACTTACAGAAATAATTCTCCAGTAGCTGGGTCTAAGTCTCAGATCCCTGCTTTATCGCCTATATGATGCCTTTCTTGTCCATAGACTAGCCTGGTGGTGTTGTTTTTTAACTAAGGAAAAAAAGACAAACTTGGTACCTCCTGACCAATATCTCCCCGTTTCCCCTTGTCTGCCGGTCTTTGTAAACCTTAAATATATACAATTTTTAATTGTCCTTTGTATGTCAGTAAAGTTGGGGAGGAAAAAAGACATGATAAAGAGTAGATTTGCACCACATCTCACCTGTTCTTTTTCTAGATCTGTGACAAAATTGACTTGCTTTCCAGAAACCTGGATTAATTACATGCTCTCTGTCACGGGACAGATCATAATTCTTGCCCTCAGGAGGGACTCACAGTAATGATTTTTAACTCAGTCTCCTTGGTAGCATTCAGCCTTCCAGCCAGCTGCCGGGGGGAAGAGAAAGGAAGGAAGGAAGGACAAAGGGAGGGAGTGAGGGAGAGAAGGAAAGGAGGTTGGGAAGAGTGACACTTAGCTAAAACGTTCCTGAAACTAATCAGATGAGGAAGCTGCCGCTCTACCCAAGCTTGGAGCTCCAGGAACTTGTGGTACTGACATGTTGTCGGGTGGGGAGTGGGGTGTATCATCTGCTGGCCGGGAGGCAAGAGGCGCATCCCCACCTTCCTAACCTAACCCCACACAGGAGACCAGGTATTTTCTCCGTAGGGCATCTGCAGTTTTATTTAGTGGCCTTTCTTTTATTAATAATTTTATTCTTTTGTATCACAGTGAATTATTGTTTAGGAAGACTTTTAATAGAAGTACTAAAAGGATGTGGTAAGAAAAGAATTATGAGATCACCACTCCATTTTTTGTCCCTTTGTCATATAAATGGAACTGAAATATAGTACATGGAATTCCAGTATGCTTGTAATTTTGATTAAAATGATCATAATGCATTTGAATGGAAATGTCTTTAAGTTTTTTATCTACTTCCTGAAATAACGAATTACATTTGTAAGATTCCTTGAATGAGGACATAGGCTGCTTGCTTTAAGCTAATTTAAATGGCATAGGATACAGCGTGTTTTTCTTTTGAATGACTATATAATAGAGGTCACTCAGTACTTCTTCTCGTTTTGACTGAGCTTCAGCATTGATTTTATGTCCAAAAATGCCCATGTTATTTTATAGGTGGTCATATAAAACATGAAGATGGAAAAACCCTTGATGTGTTTGGATTTTGTATGTTTTTTTAATTGCCTGGAATTTCCTTTAATGACAACTGGAACAGCAAGAGCAAAAACCAAAAGACAGAATGAGAGGTAACTAGTATCAACAGGGTGATTGAAATAGAAAAATAAAGACTTTGCATTTTCATTTGTTGCCACAGGGAATTACAGTCTGTAGCCACAAGATTTCCCGCTTTGGGTCTATACTGTGAAGGGCAAATTGACAATCCATTGCAGGTTTAATTTAGTCTCAGTATCAGGTTGTCTGTTCCAGTTGTATTCACCAGATCCACAAGACAATAATTTTTTAAAAAAATAATCTACCATGCCTGAATTAAGAAATTAAAACACAAAAATCAAATAGACTCTGAGTTTGTAACAACTGTTTATGCTTCTTTTCCTAGCAGCAGTTGCCTTATCTGACAATATTCCCAGAGCTGTATGCCAACAAGGCTGGCAAGGCCAAATAAAATGCTTTGGCATGATAGGGCAATAAATAATCTGAAGCTGTGAGACCAAAACAGCCTGGCTGATTATCAGCAGCAATGCCCAAGGCAGGAAGAAGGCAAAATTAGCCAAGTAGGAGAAAGGGAAAAATAATTTTTTTTCTCTTGAAAAAAAATTATTATTTTTTTCTCTTGAAAAAAAATTATTTTTTTTCTCTTGAAAAAAAATTATTATTTCAAGAAAATGTCAAAGAAAAAAAAGGAAAAATTATATTTAAAGCACTGTTAATTCCATCCATTATACGATGGACATCAAAAAGTATTCAACAGGCTCTATGGGATGTCATTGCAGGAGCTCAAGCATCTTGTTAGGTGGTTGAGCAAATGGCCTTTTAAGGGGTCTTTCAATCCAAGACTCTTGCTTACTAAAGAAAAAGCCTCTGAGTGACCTTAAATTAGTGGTTCCCGGTGAGAGATGTGGATTAAAATCTCCTCAAGAACTTTCTGAAAACACACTGCCCTGGGCCTATCTCAGAAAATTCTGATGCTCTGGGTCTGGTATCCAGGCCAGGCATCTGCATTTTTTAAAATTTATTTTATTGAAGTATAGTTGATTTACAATCTTGTGTTATTTCTGCTGTACAGCAAAGTGATTCAGTTATACATATATATATATACATACACATTCTTTTTCATATTCTTTTCCATTATGATTTATCATAGGCTATTGAATATAGGTCCCTGTGCAAGATGGTAGGACCTTGTTGTTTATCCATTCTATATGTAATAGTTTGCATCTGCTATTCCCAAACTCCCAATCCTTCTCTCCCCGACCCGCTCCCCCTTGGCAACCACACGTCTGTCCTCTACCAAGCATCTGCACTTTTAAAAGCACCACAGGTGATTCTGGTGCACAGACTAGGTTGAAAGCCATTGCCTTTAAGGATTCCTACAACTTCCAAAAGCACCTAGCTTAGGATCCTGAATAATGTGCACCACTAGAAGCAATCACTATGTCTATAATAGAGGTACAAAAGAACATCTTCCAAACAGCAGTAAAAGTTAGGGAAAGTGTCCAAATTAAAAACCATCGAAAGTTAGGAACTCCTTATTCTTTTGCTGCCTAGAGTTCAACTTTGTATAGCTTAAAATACAACACCTAACTGGTTAGTAACTTGAATGGCATCACTCAATCCATTTGGTATGCTAAAATTTTTTATTAAAATATTCTGAGTTATTCAAGAAACAAGAAAAATCTCAAATAAACCACCTAACCTTACACCTAAAGGAACTAGAGAAAGAAGGACAAACAAAACCCAAAGTTAGCAGAAGGAAAGAAATCATAAAGATAAGAGGAGAAATAAATAGAAACAAAGAAAACAATAGCAAAGATCAATAAAACTAAAAGCTGGTTCTTTGAGAAGGTAAACAAAATTGATAAACCTTTAGCCAGACTCATCAAGAAAAAGAGGGAGAGGACTCAAATCAATAAAATTAGAAATGAAAAAGGAGAAGTTACAACAGACACCGCAGAAATACAAAGCATCCTAAGAGACTACTACAAGCAACTCTATGCCAATAAAATGGACAACCTGAAAGAAATGGACAAATTCTTAGAGAGGTATAACCTTCCAAGACTGAACCAGGAAAAAATAGAAAATATGAACAGACCAATCACAAGTAGTGAAATTGAAACTGTGATAGAAAATCTTCCAGCAAGCATAAGTCCAGGACCAGACGGCTTCACAAGTGAATTCTATCAAACATTTAGAGAAGAGCTAACAGCTATCTTTCTTGAACTCTTCTAAAAAATTGCAGAGGGGGCTTCCCTGGTGGTGCAGTGGTTGGGAGTCCACCTGCCGATGCGGGGGATGCGGGTTCGTGCCCCGGTCCGGGAAGATCCCACATGCTGCGGAGCGGCTAGGTCCGTGAGTCATGGCCACTGAGCCTGCGCGTCCGGAACCTGTGCTCCGCCACAACAGTGAGAGGCCCGTGTACCACAAAAAAAAAAAAAAAAATTGCAGAGGAAGGAACACTCCCAAATTCATTCTACGAGGCGACCATCACCCTGATACCAAAACCAGATAAAGATACTACAAAAAAAGAAAATTACAGACCAATATCACTGATGAATATAGATGCAAAAACCCTCAACAAAATACAGCAGAATCCAACAGCACATTAAAAGAATCATACACCATGATCAAGTGGGATTTATCCCAGGGATGCAAAGATTCTTCAATATACGCAAATCAATGTGATACACCATATTAAAAAACTGAAGAATAAAAACCATATGATCATCTCAATAGATGCAGGAAAAGCTTTTGAAAAAGTTCACCACCAATTTATGATAAAAACTCTCCAGAAAGTGGGTATAGAGGGAAGCTACCTCAACATAAAAAAGGCCATATACGACAAACCCACAGCAAACATCATTCTCAATGGTGAAAAGCTGAAAACATTTCCTCTCAGATCAGGAACAAGACAAGGATGTCCACTCTCACCACTATTATTCAACATAGTTTTGGAAGTCCCAGTCACGGCAGTCAGAGAAGAAAAAGAAATAAAAGGAATACAAATTGGAAAAGAAGAAGTAAAAGTGTCACTGTTTGCAGATGACAGGATACTATACATAGAGAATCCTAAAGATGCCACCAGAAAACTACTAGAGCTGATCAATGAATTTGGTAAAGATGCAGGATACAAGCTTAATGTACAGAAATCTTTTGCATTCCTAGACACTTTTGCATTCCTAACAACAAAAGATCAGAAAGAGAAATTAAGGAAACAATCCCATTCACCGTTGCAACAAAAAGAATAAAATACCTACGAATAAACCTACCTAAGGACGTCAAAGACCTGTACTCAGAAAACTATAAGACACTGATGAAAGAAATCAAAGATGACACAAGCAGATGGAGAGACATACCATGTTCTTGGATTGGAAGAATCAATATTATGAAAGTGACTATACTACCCAAAGCAATCTACAGATTCAATGCAATCCCTATCAAATTACCAATGGCATTTTTTACAGAATTAGAACAAAAAATGTTAAAATTTGTATGAAGACACTAAAGACCCCGAATAGCCAAAGCAGTCTTGAAGGAAAAAAAATGGAGCTGGAGGAAGCAGACTCCCTGACTACAACACTACAGTAATCAAGACAATATGGTATTTGCACAAAAACAGAAATATAGATCAATGGAACAAGATAGAAAGCCCAGAGATAAACCCACGCACCTATGGTCAACTAATCTATGGCAAAGGAGGCAAGGATATACAATGGAGAAAAGATAGTCTCTTCAATAAGTGGTGCTGGGTAAACTGGACAGCTACATGTAAAAGAATAAAATTAGAACACTCCCTAACACCATACACAAAAATAAACTCAAAATGGATTCAAGACCTAAATGTAAGACCAGACACTATAAAACTCTTAGAGGAAAACATAGGAAGAACACTCTTTGACATAAATCACAGCAAGATCTTTTTTGATCCACCTCCTAGAGTAATGGAAATAAAAACAAAAACAAACAAATGGGACCTAACGAAACATAAAAGCTTTTGCACAGCAAAGGAAACCATAAACAAAATGAAAAGACAACCCTCAGAATGGGAGAAAATATTTGCAAATGAATCAACGGACAAAGGATTAATCTCCAAAATATGTAAACAGCTCATGCAGCTCAATATTAAAAAAAGCAAACAACCCAATCACAAAATGGGCAGAAGACCTAAATAGACATTTCTCCAAAGAAGACATACAGATGGCCAAGTGGCTCATGAAAAGCTGCTCAACATCACTAATTATTAGAGAAATGCAAATCAAAACTACAATGAGGTATCACCTCACACCAGTTAGAATGGGCATCCTCAGAAAATCTACAAACAACAAATGCTAGAGATGGTGTGGAGAAAAGGGAACCCTCTTGCTCTGTTGGTGGGAATGTAAACTGATGCAGCCACTATGGAGAACAGTATGGATTTTCCTTAAAAAACTAAAGATAGAATTACTATATGACCCAGCAATCCCACTATTGGTCATATACCCAGAGAAAACCATAATGCACCCCAGTGTTCCTTGCAGCACTATTTACAATAGCCAGGTCGTGGAAGCAACCTAAATGCCCATCGTCAGACGAATGGATAAAGAAGATGTGGTACATATATACAATGGAATATTACTCAGCTATAAAAAGGAACACAATTGAGTCATTTGTAGAGACGTGGATGGACCTAGAGACTGTCATACAGAGTGAAGTAAGTCAGAAAGAGAAAAACAAGTATCGTATATTAACGCATATATGTGGAATCTAGAAAAATGGTACAGATGAACCAGTTTGCAGGGCAGAAATAGAGACACAGATGTAGAGAACAAACATATGGGCACAAAGCAGGGAAAGCAGCAGTGGGGGTGGGGGTGGTGGGATGAATTGGGAGATTGGGATTGACATGTATACACTAATATGTGTAAAATGGATAACAAATAAGAACCTGCTGTATAAAAAATAAGTAAAATAAAATTCTAAATAAATATTCTGAGTTATCAAAAATCACTCATTTTATCATTTTCTGAGAATAGGAAATTTGCATTTGGCTTATGTTTCCATACCCTCTCCCCCAACACATACACACAGAAAAATCTAACAGGACCTGATCCTGATGTACAGAGATGTGTGTCAAAGAGGAAAAATAAAGTTAAACTTCATACTGATATTAGAGAACTTACTTTTAAAAATAATCATATGTTGATTCTACTAAAGAAGCATGGCTGTCAAAAGGGCCAAAATGGATTTGAGGGCAAAGCAGAGAACTTAGAATCCAAATTCACAGGTTGTCCTTCTGGCTCTGCCTCCTGCTGTCCCTGTGTGACCCCTGTCTCCTGTACTCAGTCTTGTCCTGAAAAACCAAAGTTGAAACAGCCTCTCTAGGGAATGAGAGCTTCGTTCCTCCTCATTGGAAATTTCATGACAGGCAGTCAAGGTGAAGGACTGTGTCTCAAACTTGGCAAAAAGTAGCAACCATTTAATTATAAAGCGCCCAATGATATAGATAGTTCCAAAGTGGGTTCACTGTAGACTCTTGACCACTGTGACATCGTCCTTTCAGTGGCTGTAAGTGATAGAAGACTTGCGCTTAGCTGAGTTTTTCATGCCTGCTTAAGGATAGAAAAGCGCAGAAGTCTCCATCCTAGTTCCATTTTTATTTGAGGAGGCTTCAATTGCATATATAACTATTAATTTTGATATCTGACAAACAACATCATATCCTAATTGATACATAAAAGTCTGATAGAAAGAAAAAAAAAAGGGTTTCCAAAACCTTTTATTGCCATCTCTTCTGCAAAAGAGGCTTTTCAAAAGGTGATTGAAAAGAGAGCACAGGGCTTCTCTGGTGGTGAAGTGGTTGAGAGTCCGCCTGCCAATGCAGGGGACGCGGGTTCGTGCCCGGGTCCAGGAGGATCCCACATGCCGCGGAGCAGCTGGGCACGTGAGCTATGACCTCTGAGCCTGTGCGTCCAGAGCCTGTGCTCTGCAACGGGAGAGGCCACAACAGTGAGAGGCGTGCTCTGCAGCAGGAGAGGCCACAACAGCAAGAGGCCTGCGTACCGCAAAAAAAAAAAAAAAAAAAAGAGCACAGCTGAGTTTGAAGCTCGGGCTTCTTGAACATCATCAGCAATTTATTGAGCATCAACTGTATGAAAGACAGTGTCTCACACACGGGGACACTGAGATGAATGAGAAACAGTCTCTGCCCTCAAGACCCTTCCAGTTGAACTGGAGAAACAGAACAGTGTCGGTGTAAGATAAGGCAAACACCTACTAAATGGTCCAAGGTCCTAGTAGAAGTGATGGGAGTTCTGAGGATGGAGTGATCACAGGAGGTGAGAGCCAAAGTCTGGGTGGACCGGAATGAACAGCAAGCCATATACGGGCACAGAGGATGAGTGGTCACTACAAACAAGATGACTGGGGGGATAGCTATTTTATAATCAGCAGACAGTGGCTAGAACAAGGGGTATGTGCAGGGAAAGAAAGAGATTTAAGGTCTAAGCAATAAGCTGGGGCTGGTCCAAAAGTAAAGGAATTGGGGTCTTCTTATCTGCAGGCTGTGGGGAGCCACTCAAAGTTTTTTTAAGCAAAGGTGTAAAAGGTGGTGTTTCAAAAAGATCCGTCTGACATTATGCCTGGAATGATCAACAGGAAGAAAGATTAGCGGTAATAAAACTAGTTAGGTACCATCATACAGTCTGGAAATAAAGGACAGGAGGGTCTGGACTGGGGAAGCAGGCGTGAAAATGAAGAGCCCCGTGCAGGAGGTGAGTTCTATGTAGAGAAATAACAGAACATTGTAACTGATGGGCTTGAAAGGGCAGGGGTAGGAAAAGGAGCAGGTCAACACTTGGACAGATATTTATAGAACTCCTGTTGTGTACCAGGCACTGTACTAGGCCCTAGGGAACAATGATCAACAAAATGACTTCAGAAATGACTACTAGATGGGGCGCCTTTGGTGGAATTCTCGGAAAAGAGTTCAAACTCTCACTGTCACCGTGAATTCAGTTCTCTCCATCAACACAGGAACAAACCACAGAAAATTGGTGGGCAGAATGTGTTGCTGGATCTCACTGAGCTAGATTCACAGTTTGAGAACTGAGCTGTACTCAGACACATCCAACTGACAGCAACTCTGGTAGACGTCCTTCGTCTAAGCTTGTAAGACACTTAACGGGGTTGGCTTCCATTTCAGTGTCCATTGGCAGCACACAGCAGCTCATCTGAATTTGGAATCTCTGTCCTTTACCCTTTTCCATTTCTTTTTTATTATCTTTCTACTCACTCTCAAAGCACACGAAAAAAATCACTTTAACATTTGCATGCCCTCCATCTCCAGCGGGGTCCTATTGTTTCTTGGCTGAATTGAGTTGGCAGAAGACTGCAAAACACCCAGGATGATTTCTGCCTCATGGGATGAAACTGTACATCACAGCATGACCTATGTGACAGTCTCACCAGGCCAACACCAGTACTCTTGATGTGGAACAGATTAGGAAATGTGTCAGTTGAGCTGGAGGGAGAATGGTTGAGTTTTGGGTTACTGTTTCTCCGTGGACATCACATGTATTAAATGCCCTAGGTGTTGATGAGTATCTTATTGCTTGGCTGAAGGTTAATAAAGCATATGGTAAAACATAGACACTAAATTAGAAGTGACATTTTAACCCTAAATTATTCTCCAGCTTCTGGGGAATACATCCACACTGCCAGATACAATACTGGGATTTCAGCCATCCTTAGACATAATGACATGCAAGAGAAACAAATTAAAAGTAAATTTGGGGTAGGGGGGATAAATTTGGAGTTTGGGATTAAAATATACACACTACTATATATAAAATAGATAACCAACAAGAACCTACTTTATAGCACAGGGATCTATACTCAATATCTTGTAATAACGTATAAGGGAAAAGAATCTAAAAAAGAATATATATATTCATATATATATGAATAAGTGAATCGCTTTGTTGTACACCGGAAATTAACACAATATTGTAAATCAACTATATTTCACTAAAAATTTTTTTTAATTGTAAGAAAAAAAGTAAATTTGCCACCGCCTTCTTGCAAAACCACTCCAGTAATACTACCCTGCTCTTAATAATTGCTTACTGTTTCTCCTTGTTTTCATCTTTCAAAATGTCACATTAGTCCAGCAACCTTTAAGAGTATTTCTAAATCTGTTTTTCATTTATGGTCACTGAATGCCGCAGTTGGCCCGGTATTACCCAAACACTACCTGTCTACAGATGTAAAAAGCTTTGGAGATAGGTTACAACAAGCCATTCTCTTTTATCTCTTTCTGAAGTGGAACCAAATTCAAAGCCGTGACCACATATCCAGAGGTGACTCTTGGTACACAGTTTCCAAAAAAAAGCCTATTAGGAGCTAAGTAAAAGGTGTTGAATCTGCTACGTTCTGTGCACATTTTCTAATCGTCCATTTCTTTTTCCATCCATACCCTGGCAAGTGATAATAGTTCAATATAGATTAGCTACTAGTAGTTGTAATATTAGTAGTGGTAATATGTGTCATGATGATGTTAATTTAATTGGAAAACCCTAAGTTAGTGGTTTTTAAACTTTAGCGTACCCAAGAATCACACAGAGTGCACATTTGAAACGCACATCACACTTCTGGGGTTCACCACAAGAAATTCTGATTCGGCAACCCCGGCATGGAGCCCAGGAACCACTGCATGATTCAGAGGCAGGTAATCTGTAGACCACACTGTGAGAAGCACTGACTCTGGAGTTCACCAGACATCAGTTTCTGTACATTAGCATTTGAGGGCAGGGGGAGAAGATTCATGCTAAAAGTAAACTGCATGTGTCTTTGGACAGAAAATGCCATTTAATATTCAGCATAGTATCTTATTGAATAACATAACTGGCACTGCAGAGAAATAACTCTCATGTAATAGAAAACCATGCAAAACTTCACTAGATTATTGAAATACAAGTGCCTATGAAAAGCTAATTTTCTTTAAAATACTGTGTCATTTTAGGGGGAAATGCTTCCAGAATAAACGATATCATGTGTTCCATCTATTGCCTTTCTCTCTGTTGATAACATTTGCATATTAAAATACAGTATATCTACAGTGAGTGCCTATTGCTCTAATTCTCATTAGGCACGTAGGCTCTTAGACTTGAATAGAAAAGTCTGAAGGTGTGAAGTCCTGTGGCTTGAAAACAAGCAGAACACTAAATTCTTCAACTAGGAATAGTGGAAAGAGGAAGGAAACTCAGATGTTCACTTGGGTAGGAAGTTGTGTGGTCCCATCCATGAGCTTGTTAGGGAGAATTTGAGAAGGGCCCCTGGAGAGCACCCAAAGCTGATTAAAACTGGATCTTCAGTAACAAGTATTGATTGCACAGAAGGATGTGGCACGAGCGCCAACTGGCAGCTCTTCTTTGCTGTTCACTGAAGGTTGAGCTCTGAGTGAATGTGTGTTATAGGAAATTGCATCAGAAGATTTTAGGAGGATTTTAAGAGTTACTGAAATGCCAAAATGCACTGCTGAAAGATCAGTCATTCATTCAGTCAACTTGTAACGAGTATGTATTGAGCGCCTACCCCATGCCAAGCCCTGCACTGAGGGCCAGTGATATGACTGTGCCTCACTGGAAGCTTCTAATAATCATCTGTCCGCCTGAGATGGCTTGGATACCTTGACTCAATTAAATCCAAACAGTATGTCAATCACCTAAAGGGGCAGAATAGTGGGGATGTAAAAAATATTACTCTCTGAACCAATTGATGACCAATTGAGTCAGTTGCCTTCTCCAACTTCCATACTACCCTTCCTTCTTATTAACTGAACCTTGAGTTTTAAATGAGCACATTTCCGGGACTTCCCTGTGTGGTGCAGTGGTTAAGAATTCGCCTGCCAATGCAGGGGACATGGCTTCAAGCCCTGGTCCGGGAAGATCCCATATGCCGTGGAGCAACTAAGCCCATGCGCCACAACTACTGATCCTGTACTCTAGAGCCCGTGAGCCACAACTACTGAGCCCACGTGCCACAACTACTGAAGCCCACATGCCTAGAGCCCGTGCTCCGCAACAAGAGAAGCCACCACAATGAGAAGCACAAGCACCACAACGAAGAGTAGCCCCTGCTCACCACAACTGGAGAAAGCCCGCATGCAGCAACGAAGACCCAACACAGCCAAAAATAAATAAATTTATTTATTTATTTAAAATATATATATATGAGCACATTGCCACTTGAAATAGCGTCCACATTTCTCAGCTTTCTTTGTCCTACGTATAACAATGAGACTAAGTATTGCCTGATGATATGAAAGTAGAGGTGCTCTGTATGAGATCCAGGAAGCCTGGATTTGAAAGGAAAGAGTTGTGCCCTTCTCCCCTTCCTGAATCTTGAGAAAGGGATGTGATAGAGCATAAACAACTATTTTATACCATGAGGACAAGGGCTGTATCCCAGGTATAACACAGCAAAAAGCTAGAAGAACTTCAGCCCATGGTGACTGTCAAGTCACTATACTGTGCTACAACCTCAAAACACCTTTCACACGAGAGAGAAATAAAGTTTTAAAAGTTGTTTTGAGGAGGCAGGTACTTTCTGTCACAACCAAATTTAGTTCTCAGTGATAAAAATCTATCTTCACTAGCCATGAACAGAAAACCCAGTTCAAGCTGGCCGAAACAGTGGAAGAGAGTTACTGGTCCATGTAGTTCTGAAGTAATACAGACTTTAGGGTAGGTTTGATGGGTCTGCTTAGTGATGCTGTCAAAGAACCAGATTCCTTTCCTCTCTCTTCACCTTCCACAGATGAGCTTCATTATAAAGCTGGCCCCTCTTCAGGGGAGCACAGTGTTGCCAGCAGCTCCTGGCTAATTGCCTCTTCACACACAATCAGGGAGGGAGACATGAGTCCTCTCAGAAAAGTAAGGAAGCTTCTTTCAGATCTTGTCCATTCTTAATAGTCCAAACCGATCATCTGTCCATCCCTGAGCCACTAATATAACCAGGGGGTGAATTTCTCTGGAGCTGCAGTTTCCTGACTGCATCGAGGCACACTGGGGCACCACAAACAAACTCACAGGGGCACCACGGCAGAAATTTAAATTTTTCAAAAAGAACACAGATATACCTGTCAGACATCACACACAATTCTACTATTAAGTTGTTTGGACCTAACTACTTCATAAACAAAAGTGTTAGATTTGTAGGGGTTTATTTTATTTGTTGGTTTGGGTTTGGGTTTCGTTTTTTCTTTCTTGGCCTAAAGGCACCATGAAAATATTAATGAGACACTTACAGGTACTGTGAACCAAGAAAGGAACCTTTGGCCTAGAGTCTCAGTCCTGGAGTCAGAGGTGGAATTAGCTTCCCCCAGATTATGGGGGCTGCACAGAGAGGTGTGGATTTACAAGTGAAAACTGGGATGATTGCTAAGAAAGCAGAGACTAGACATGTGGGAGGCAACCACAATGTCCATAGGCCCTTGGAAGAGCTAAACCCTGCATTCTTCTTACGAGAGAATTGCCTTTGTTTAGGAAAATACAATAAGTCCTTTGGGGTGAAAGGTGAGACCCTTGAAGGCTTGGGATCAGCAGGAGATAATACAGCAAAAGAGAAAGCAAAACGTCCTTTGTTAGAAGTAATAGGAATGTGGAGATAGGGAAAGAGGAGAGAAAAGGGAAAGAGAAGAGATCTGAACCACAAACCAGAGTTGTCAAGTCTTTGAAGAACACCAGCATTTCGTATTCTATTTTAAGTGTCTATATTACTGCAATATTCCAACCTGCCAAACTTGAGAAAAATCTATTACCCAGGTGAATAGGGTTTTCTTTTTCAGGAAATCAAAGAAAGGCTGAGGTCCCTGCTTACATTGACATCATTTAAAAGAGGAATAGCACCTGTAAAATAATTGTGTCCCTGCAGGGATCTAATTCAGTGGAGCCAGACAACAGGAGAATAACCTGCCTCCTTTCCCCTACCACCCTCTGCCCCCCAAATTAGTAGAAATTATAGAGAGGGCACAGAATAGTGGTTCTCAATCCTGTCTACATATCTAGAGTCACCTGGGGAAGCATTTAAAAAGAAACAGTGACGTTTTTCCCCACCCTAGACCAAGTAAATAAAAAATCTCTACGGTTGGGGCTCAGAAATCTATATATTTTTTAAAGCTCCCCAGATGATTATAACGTGTAGCCAAGGTTGAGAACCACTGGTCTAGGACATTCCACAAATCAAGGAATAGACCTTGAAGGGAAGAGAGACTCCTTAACTTGGGAGTGGAGGAGGGGTTGATGGTTCCTCTTTGTCCCACTTGAATTCTTTTTTTTTTTCTTAATTTATTTATTTTTGGCTGCGTTGGGTCTTCGTTGCTGCGCTCGTGGGCTTTCTCTAGTTGAGGCGAGCGGGGGCTACTCTTCATTGCGGTGCACAGGCTTCTCATTGCGGTGGCTTCTCTTGTTGCAGAGCATGGGCTCTAGGCAGGCAGGCTTCAGTAGTTGTGGCTCACGGGCTTCAGTAGTTGTGGCACACGGGCTCAGTAGTTGTGGCTCGTGGGCTCTAGAGCACAGGCTGAGTAGTTGTGGCACACGAGCTTAGTTGCTCCGCGGCATGTGGGATCTTCCCGGACCAGGGCTCGAACCCGTGTCCCCTGCATTGGCAGGTGGATTCTCAACAACTGAGCCACCAGGGAAGCTCCATGTCCCACTTAAATTCTCTCCACCAAACCAAGATCTCTAGAAAAGGCCTGGACTGAGTCGTGAGATCCAGGATCTAGTCCTAGCTTTGCAGTTCACTACCTTTGCGTGATTTGAGGTAAGTCACTTAATTTTTTATCTCTCCGAACCTCCGTAAAAGAGAAGTGGGCTTGATAAAATGACGTCACTTTTCCAAGTTCTCAGAGTACCTTATCAGCATTCACTGTCTGACACTAACAAAGGCCAAATCAGAAGGAAACCACGATTTCTCCTCCCCATTTCAGAAACGTAAAACCTGAAATGCAGAGAGCCCAGGTAACTCCCCACACAAGAGCAGGTGAGGTGAGGACGGCTGCTTTCTTCATCAGCCATGGTTTGGTTGTCATTTACAGGGGATTTGGGTTTCTTGTACAGGATATGTGGAGACAGCAGTGTTTTTCTTAAATACCAATCCATTTCTTATCAGGGATCTTATTAACTCTGAGGAAGAATAGAAGAGTAAATGGTATACTTATTTGGAAGTTTGATTTCTCTCTCTTTCTTTTTCTGGTTGTTTTTCCTGCTGTCTCCCATAAGTATCTGCTCTTCTTTTAAAATATGAATAGATTTGATAGCTTTCTCCTAAAAACAGTGATTCTCAACCAGAGACAAATTTGCCCCTCCCTCCCACCCAGGGGAGCATCCAAAAATATCTGCAGATATTTTTGTCATAATGTGGGGGGCGGGGAAGTGGGTGCTCCTGGCATGTAGTGGGTAGAAGCCAGGGATGCTGCTAAATATCCTACAATACACAGGACAGTCCTCACAACAAAGAATTATCCAGCCCAAAATGTCAATAGTGCTGAGGTTAAGAAAACCCGTCCTAAAACGTGAATGAGATCTGCCACCCCTGTTTCACAGGAATTTCAGTTTCTGAGCATATCACAGTTAAGGTGCTTTTATCCCTGATGCATTTAGCGACAGCAGTGACTCCTGAAGATCAAGTAGCTCATGACAGCAAGAGTGTTCTTCAGTAGGAGGGAATTAAATAGCTGTATAAAATCCCAATATTTATTCAGTTTTTGTATAACATTATTTACAGGCATTGGAACTACTTATGGGCAAAAATGTCATAACTGTAAGACAATCACAGAAATTGCCTTCATGAGTACAAAACCTGCAGAGGCTTTTGTTTCCAGACTTTGAGAGAAGTGGACTTTGGGACCTCTAGAAATTGAGATGTTCAGGCTCCTTCACTGACAAGTTCCATGGGAGATAAACAAGTTTTGTTTTAAGTATGTATATGTGTAAAAAATGATCTGAAGGACTCACATCAAACTTAATAGTGGTTTCCCATAGGGAAAGGGAAAAGAGAAAAGAGAAAGATGGGTTAGAGGGGGAGAAACAGAACTTCATCTTTTTCTTTTTTTTCTTTTTTTTAAAGAAGATGTTGCGGGTAGGAGTTTATTAATTAATTAATTAATTTTTGCTGTGCTGGGTCTTTGTCTCTGTGCGAGGGCTCCCTCCAGTCACGGCAAGTGGGGGCCACTCTTCATCGCGGTGCGCGGACCTCTCACTGTTGTGGCCTCTCCCGTTGCAGAGCACAGGCTCCAGACGCGCAGGCTCAGCAGTTGTGGCTCACGGGCCCAGCCGCTCCGCGGCATGTGGGATCCTCCCAGACCAGGGCTCGAACCCGTGTCCCCTGCACTAGCAGGCAGACTCCCAACCACTGCGCCACCAGGGAAGCCCCATCATTTTTTATAAATCAGCTTTATTGAAATATAATTTCCGTACAGTAAAATTCACAAGCTTTAAATGTGTAATTCAGTGGGCTTTGACAAATGTATATAGTTGTGTTAAGTCAATAGAATTTTTAATTTTTCATATTTGAATCTTATACAAGAAACTTATGTTTTTTATTGTTTATAATTTGTATTTTGGTTTATCATTTAAAAACATGTTTTTAGAAAAACCGTTCGAAATTATGTAATCATACTGCCCCTCATTTTGTAAAAGCGACTTACAAAGATGCATGAAGCATAGCAAAATAACATAACGGGAAATGAAAGGGATGTAAAAGGAGAAACAATAATTTAAATTGGAGCCAAGTTTAAGAATGCAAACCATGAATTCTCATTTCCTCTTTATACGTAGGACATTCAGACTTTAAGCTTCCAATCAGTCATCCTTGCTTATATGTTTGAGAACTTCATTGAATTTACGCTCCTATTTAGCAAATCCAATTTGCTCTCCTTCCTTTTAAGTATTCATGATAACTTATACCGTCAGTGTTTTTCATAAGCTCATTGAAGGCTAACCCCCAAATATTGTTTGCCCATGAGAAAGCAAGAGTTACATGAGCCAGGTTTTAAAACTAAAGTTATCCTTGGTACTAACAAAGAAGGTAGAGACTGACTTAAGGTAACTTTCTATGAAAAGCCAACTTCTGCTGGAATTCAGGAACCAAGTCTTGTAAAACCATGAAGTCCCCTGTGTAGGGCAGCGGTTTGCTGGAGCCAGCTTCTACTAGCTTACCAGGGTCAATTGTCACATTTTGGGGAATTTTGACAGCTGGTTGTTAAACACATCCATTATTAAAAATCAGATTACATAAACTTATGATTAAAGAAATTTCATTAAAAACAAAGGTAATAGGGCTTCCCTGGTGGCGCAGTGGTTGGGGGTCCGCCTGCCGGTGCGGGGGACGTGGGTTCGTGTCCCGGTCCAGGAAGATCCCACATGCCACGGAACGGCTGGGCCCGTGAGCCATGGCCGCTGGGCCTGCACGTCCGGAGCCTGTGCTCCGCGACAGGAGAGGCCGCGGCAGTGAGAGGCCCGCGTACCGCAAAAAAAAAAAAAAAAAAAGGTAATAAATATTTAAAACTCATCACTTCCTAATTATATTACTACATTTTTACCATGAGCTGTGCTCTTACAGTTATTTACATCTGTTTATGCGTGTATGGTGATGTTATGTAACAGTGTGCCCATGCACATTCCTTCCCAATGCCATATTCAGATGTCACTTTGGTAACTTGAAATTGCCTATGGTGAGAATGTTTGCACCACAGAAATCAGCAAATCTACAAAACAGGACTTGATTTATCACTTTATTGATTGTCTAGACATAAGAAAGTGATGGGGAAATTTTTAGTCATGCAGATTAAACTTAAAAATGTGGACTTCCCTGGTGGCGCAGTGGTTGAGTGTCCGCCTGCCGATGCACGGGACACGGGTTCGTGCCCCGGTCCGCGAAGATGCCACATGCCGCGGAGCGGCTAGGCCCGTGAGCCATGGCCGCTGAGGCTGCGCGTCTGGAGCCTGTGCTCCGCAGTGGGAGAAGCCACAGCAGTAAGAGGCCCACATACCACAAAAAAAAAAAAAAAAAATGTGTCATGTGTGTAGCCATTACATTGAGGGAAAAATGAGGAAATATTCTTCCAGTATTCAGAAACTACTATGCACTTCAGCAGAGAAGTCCCTCACATCATTGCCAAACAAGTAAAGTTCCAATATATATCTTCATTGTTTCATTTGTCTTACTCATTAGTGTAAACAAAATATCAAACAGCAGCCATGTTGGAACTACAGTGATTTGTCAATTGCAACTATTAGGTTGGCCTCAAACGCACAAGCTCTGCAAAAATCAACAGAAGCATTCTGTGAGAATCAATTGACAATATGAAATTTATAGTCAAGAGTATTGAAATTTTTATTATTATTTATAAATTGTAAAGGATGCTACCCATCCTTTATATCAGTAAAATGTATAATAAACTTCTGTAGGTATATTATGCATATGTTTTCCCCCATATTTACCAGCACACTATTGCCTGGAGCTGAAGATCTCAGGGCACTAAACATATGCTAAAGACTTTTTTGTTCGGCGCCCAGGCTAAGAGTACAGTTAGGTAGAGGGATATAGTTGAAAGTCCCAATGATGATTTTCTTCACACTATTCCAGAAAAAAAGAATGCTCTTTCCTGTGCATAGACTCTTCCCTAACTCCCAGGCAACCCTTTCACAAATGGCCAAGCAGACTGGGTAGAGGATTTTGAATGTCTCAAAGCAAAACAATTACAATTATTGCAAGGAAAATGTTTGAATGTGTGCCTTACTGATGAGATAACCAAGGAATCATTTGCTCATACAGAGACTAAGCATTAATCCACCAGTGGTGGGGTCTGAGTGAACAGGGCTGGTCCTGGGCATCATTGCAAAGTGTGTGTGTTTGGCCATTTCTCATCTCTTACCTTGAAGCTTACCCCGCTACTGCTCTAGAGGTGATAATGCCTCTTCACCCACTGTCTTTTTCCATTCCCAAAGGCTTTGCTCTTCCTTCATCTACTTAAAAAATAGAGTAGCTAGCTCTGGAAACCAACCTATGTAGTCTAGTAGCAAACTCGGATGACTTCAGAGGCCAGACCTTCTCTGTCTAAGATGCACTTAAATGCAAACTTTTCAATATATATGCACGTCAAATAAATTGTATCTACAAGAAAAATTAGCCCACAGGCTGTCAGTTAGTGAGCTCCGAGTCTAATCTTTCAAGGGCTATTGGCAAGGTGGTAGATTGGTGTGAAGTAAAAAGGTGGGCATTTGGAGGCTGACTCACCTGGACCTGAATCCTGGATTTCTGTCTTAACGTGTGACCTTGGAAAAATTACTGAATTATCTGAACCTTGGCTTTCTTATCTGTAAAATGAATTGTTAAAGAAAGAAAGAAGTGAAGATAGATAAACCGTCAATAAAGGGAAGATAGCTCAATAAACATTCCAATTCTTTCTTGCTATTGAATGACCCAGGGGGAAACTGAAAGATCACCCAGCTCCCAATACCCAACGAAGTTAATTTTTGATGATGAGATTTTAGGAGCTGAATTTAGGGTGCAGGTATCTGAAGAAACATAGCCAGGGCATGACCTCAGTAGCCAAGTAGGCAGCTGTCTACTGTACTTATTCAAGACATAAGAATAAGACTGTGGGAGATTTGCTTCTGCTACAGAACTAGTCTTAGAGAAGCATGGCAGGGATAAGAAGGGAAGGTAGGATGCCAGACTTTGCATTTTGGAAGTACTTTGGTCTGATTATTTTCCTCTCCACTCCTTGAGTCAAAAACTTAAATTAGGGCTGTGACTACCCATAGAAGCTCCCCTTGTTCCTTCTGCCCATGCCCTGCTCCCCAGCCCTCTGCAGAGCTCAGAGTGGTCCTGTAAGAGTATGGGGGGTTTTTCCCAGCCTTCCGCAGAAACCACTGTGTTTGAAGATTCCTTCCAGAAATGGTTTATGTGACTTGTGGTTGTAGTCTGAATAGTAGAAGAATTCTTTCCTCTACATTTTCACGTGTGCCATATGATCTGAGTAAAGCAGCAGCTCCAAACATGAGATAATATGTGGAGGAAATGTCATCTAGCTTGGAAGGGAATATTTGGCATTGAAAGTTTGCCCAGATTTAACTAAAAAGAACCATGTAACCTCATTCTTAGGATCACAGCCCATCAATTCAGAGAGGTTGTTTAAAAGACAACCTCTCTCAGGTTATGTTCATTTTGAGCTGATCCATGGAAAAACCATTAAAAAATGAAAACATGATATCAATTCTAGAATGTTATTCATAGCTGTTTGACTCAGCCTTAAAAGGACTGCAAGGACTTGATGCCTGGTGTATTGTCAGACTCTCAATAAACTGTTGATGGATGGGTGGATAAATATATGTATGAATGATTTTAGATATTCAGGAGCAATGAAAAGTGTGCTTGAGCATCATATATTGTATATCTCAACAGAATCTATAATGAGTTGCTTTATTGAGTTGGCTCCATTTTGATACGCTGAGATGAATACATATGTATATTTCATAGGAAGATCAATTATGAGCAAGCCAAAAATGTGCTCTGTTTCCTAAACATCTTTAAATACGTTCTATATAACATTGCTTCGGTATTTGACCAATGCATCCAACATTGTTCTGTGAAACAACATAGCCTGGGAATTTTTTCAGAATAATTGATGTACTACAAAGAAACCATGAGTAACAAGTGGGAGAATGAAACTGCCTTCCAGACTTTTGGATGAGAAAATTCCCAGAAATGTTGGGAACTGCCGGAAATGCCTGGTTGTTAATGCAACTAGCCATGCAAATCATCTTGGGCTGGAAGCCAGACATTTCCCACTCTGTTTTGTGACAGCTCCCCTCTGGGGAGCAAGGCCGGTTCCTCCAAACCAGCAGCTGTGTAACAGACCACCACAACGTGGCCAAGATGATTCTCAGAGCCGTTTCCTTCACGGCTGCATGCCTTCTTCGTTAAAGAGATGCCTCTGTCAGGAGTGAGGCTGACTTTCTTTTTACTGCTAGTTTACCCTTGACCTACCTTAAATTATAGATTATCATCTCCTGAAGGCAGAATCCGTGACCAAGTTACCTTTGCATCTCTTTCCCTTTCCCACCTCCCACTGCCATCGCGCCCGGCCTGAAGGGGGCGCTCCAAGGGGACAGTTGAATTGAACGGAACACCAATTGTATCCAGTCCTGATGATATTCAATAATTACTCTCTTTTACACAAAGTGGAATAACTCCTTTGGGAAATGGCAGAAATCAGAAAAGACATTTAGAGCAGCGACTTAACCTCTCAGATACTCCCCCAAAGCCCTGTAGAACTGCTGCGTGTTACCCGGAGTCCGGGGCCTCTCGGGAACTTGTGGCGTGGGGACGGATTCGCGGTTTTCTCCTTTCCGTGCTGGCTCCCAGCGCAGCCAGAAGCAGGAAGTATAGCCCCCGGTGTTAAAAGAACACTTTACACACAGCTCTGGAGCAATACACCGCCTCCACCCCTTTTTAGGAAAAAATGTTGGGACGTGGAACTAAAGAGCCTAGCAGCCATATTCTCAGAATATTTGAAATGATACTCATCTTTTAACAAAGGCTTCTGTGCATCCACAAAGCGGAAGCAGACCCTGTTCCTCTGCCTCGCGCTGGCTCTGTCCTTGGGAGCCTGAGCTCTTTGAGCTGATGCCCTGCCAGGCGGGCCGGGAGCACATCCTCACGTCCTCGCAGTGCCATTCCAACACCACAGGGGAGAGATGCTAGAGAGACACACAGTCTCCTGAACCTTTTTCTGTGTATTCCCCTCTGGATGGCAAGCACCCTGCATTGTGTATATACGTGCGTCTTCTGAACCCAGCCATAAATAAATGCAAGCTGTCTTATTCAGACAATAACAACATATAAGAGAAAGAAAAACAGTCACTAACAGGAAAAGAAAAACCTGTTCTTTGTCCCAAAAGAGAGAAACCCTTTGTGTTCAGAATAAACACCTTTAGCTTCTTCATGGAAAAAATGTATTTTTTGTTTATTATCTATAGTTACCACTTCCTAAATCCTTTTAGTTTAGAAAGACTACGCCTGACAGAGCTTTTGTATTTTTCTTTCCACAGTTAAGCAGAGCCACTCACTGCTCCACACAGGGTCTGTTCTAGTATTAAAAGTCATTTCTTTTGGCACAGATTTTAACCTGTCTTAAAATGATAACCATGCGGTCTTGATAAATTATTTGAAAAGCTTCTCCTGAGGTGGCTTTGGTGGTTTTGTTAAGACGTTTATTTTAAGAGTATCTCTCAATAGAATTTATCAGTGAATTACTTTATGTATTCCCAGCATTAAATTATTTCTGCTCTAAGAATATTATAACTCCTTTCCTCACAGTGATGAAAAAAATGAAACTATCCTCAAACAGTGCTAGGCTGGGTACCGACCTTATGTCAGTAATTTTTGGAATGTTCCCACCAGAAGTTATAAATTATAAATATAAGGCCCAGAAGAGAGAGAAGCATTAAAGAGTGAGGAAAACAGCAATTAGAGTTTCACATAAATACCATCAACTGGAGAATAACAAATCAAGCACATGGGAGGGGGTGGTATTGTTCAAGCTAGGATGTGGGGAGATGGGAGGGAACATAGAGAGAGCTGAGGGCCGGGTAAATAAAGCACACCAGGAAAAGAAGGATTCAGTGTCCATTATTCCAGAGAAAATGGGCACTTTCTGAGGTAGGTTCCTCTGCAACCTTGGAGATTCTAGTTTGTTCCTTCACTGATAAACAAAAAGTTAGCAGTGATAACATCCTTGATAACACTTCCTCTGGAATGTATAACATTCCATGTTTCTGCTTCATTGTCACCACCGGACATGGATGAGTCAGACTGAGAGGTGGGGAATTTGCTGGGCTGCTCATGGGACCATTGAAGTTATAGTCAAGGCTTATGAGGTGTGGACTGGCTATGCTTCTTTCTCTTTCAGCTCATCTTGTACTAAGAGCCACAGGTGATTTCTTTATCTCAGAACAGGCTATCTTAAGTGTGAGGTTAAAGGGCAAAGCTTGCCAGAACAGTAGATGGGACTGCAGACTGGAAACCTGAACCTTGTTTGTCTGGTCATGCTGTCGTAAAATACTAGTAGCTAATTAAGGGCTTAGTACAGCGCCTAATTATATTCATTATCTTCACTTATCTTTCACAATAAGTATGTCAAAGACTATTATTATCCCAGTTTTATAGATGAGGAAACTAAGAAGTCAAAAAAAAGCTTGAATTTCTATAGCTCACAAAGGATACAGCAGAGACTTAAACCCAGGTCTCTTTCCAGAGTTCACCGTCTTAATGTGTCCCCTCCTACACAACAATGAAGGGAAGCTACTATTATTTTTTTTTTGAAAGCAGCCAAAAGAAAGTCTGCCTAGGATATAATTAAATAGCAATTCATAATAGAGGAGAGCTACTTGTGTCTGGAAAATTTTCTCTTAAACAAGCCTCTTCATATTATTTTCGGGCACATCCATTTTATAAAGAGGGCTAAATTGAATATGTTGTTAATTTGCTTATAATAGTTCTAAATTGTCCATGTCCTTGAATAGATACGAGGTTTCTCAGGCTGGGCTCTAAGGAAGAACCCACCCCACCCGTGGGTGATCCACCCTATGGACCTATCCCCTCAGGGAACAATTTACATTAAAAAGTGCGAAAGAGGGAGACAGGGGAAGATGGCGGAAGAGTAAGACGTGGAGATCGCCTTCCTCCTCACGGATACACCAGAAATACATCTACACGTGGAACAACTCCTACAGAACACCTACTGAAGGCTGGCAGAAGACCTCAGAGCTCCCAAAAGGCAAGAAACTCCCCACGTACCTGGGTAGGGCAAAAGAAAAAAGAAAAAACAGAGACAAAAGAATAAGGACGGCACCTGCACCAGTGGGAGGGAGCTGTGAAGGAGGAAAACTTTCCACACACTAGGAAGCCCCTCCGCGGGCGGAGACTGCGGGAGGCGGAGGGGGGAGCTTCGGGACCGCGGAGAGGTGCACAGCGACGGGTGTGGAGGGCAAAGCGGGGAGATTCCTGCACAGACGATCGGTGCCGACCAGCACTCACCAACCCGAGAGGCTTGTCTGCTCACCCGCCGGGGCGGGCGGGGCTGCGAGCTGAGGCTCGGGTTTCGGTTTTGGACGGAGCGCAGGGAGAGGACTGGGGTTGGCGGCTTGAGCATAGCCTGAAGGGGTTGGTGCGCCACGACTAGCCGGGAGGGAGTTCGGGGAAAAGCCTGCACCGGCCGAAAAGGCAAGAGACTTTTTCTTCCCTCTTTGTTTCCTGGTGCGCGAGGAGAGGGATTTAAGAGCGCTGCTTAAAGGAACTCCAGAGACGGGCGCGAGCCGCGGCTAAAAGCGCGAACCCCAGAGACGGGCGCGAGCCCCCGAGACGGGCGCGAGCCGCGGCGGGAAGCGCGAGCCCCAGAGACGGGCGCGAGCCGCGGCTGAAACCGCGGACCCCAGAGACGGGCGGGAGACGCTGGGGCTGCTGCTGCCGCCACCAGGGGGGCTGTGTGCGAGCACAGGTCACTCTCCGCGCCCCTCTTCCGCGGAGCCTGTACAGGCCGCCACTGCCAGGTTCCCGGGATCCAGGGACAACTTCCCCGGGAGTACGCACGGCGGGTCTCAGGCTGGTGCAGCGTCACGCCGGCCTCTGCCGCAGCGTCACGCCGCCTCTGCCGCTGCAGGCCCGCCCCGCACGCAGTGCCCCTCCTTCCCCCATCCCCCAACCCCCGGCCTGAGTGAGCCGGAGCTCCCGAATCAGCGGCTCCTTTAACCCCGTCCTGTCTGAGCAAAAAACAGACGCCCTCCAGCGATCTGCGCGCAGGGGCTGGGCCGGGTACAAAGCTGAGCTCCTGTGAGCTGTGAGAGCAGGGAGGAGAGGGGGAGGTCTCTCCCGGCAGCCGCGGAGGCGGCGGATTGAAGCTCCACAATCAACTTGATGTGCCCTGCATTGTGGAATACCTGAATAGACAGGGAGTGATCCCAAATTGAAGAGGGGGAATTTAGGAGCGAGATCTGTGATTTTTTTCCCTTTTCCTCTTTTTGTGAATGTGTGCGTGTATGCTTCTGTGTGAGATCTTGTCTGTATACTCTTGCTTCCACCATTTGTCCTAGGGCTCTATCCGTCCATGGTTTTTTTTTAAAAAAAATTTTTTTTTCTTAATAATTAATTTTAATTGTAATAACTTTATTGAACTTTACCTTCGTTCTTTCTTTCTTTCTTTCCTTCCCTCCTTCCCTCCTTTAGACAGTGAATCACCCCAGGTTGAGGGGGTGGTCTCTGGGAGCAGGATTTATGATTTTTCCCCCTTTGCCTCTCTTTGTGAACGTGTATGTGTATGCTTCTGTGTAAGATTTTCTCTGTATAGCTTTGTTTCCAACATTTGTCCTAGGGCTCTATCCGTCCATGGTTTTTTTTAAAAAAAAATTTTTTTTCTTAATAATTAATTTTAATTGTAATAACTTTATTGTACTTTACCTTCGTTCTTTCTTTCTTTCTTTCCTTCCTTCCTTCCCTCCTTTAGACAACGAATCACCCCAAATTGAGGAGGTGGTCTCTGGGAGCAGGATTTATGATTTTTCCCCCTTTGCCTCTCTTTGTGAACGTGTATGTGTATGCTTCTGTGTAAGATTTTCTCTGTATAGCTTTGCTTCCAACATTTGTCCTAGGGCTCTATCCGTCCGTGGTTTTTTAAAAAAAAAATTTTTTTTTCTTAATAATTAATTTTAATTGTAATAACTTTATTGTACTTTACCTTCGTTCTTTCTTTCTTTCTTTCCTTCCTTCCCTCCCTCCTTTAGACAGTGAATCACCCCAGGTTGAGGAGGTGGTCTCTGGGAGCAGGATTTATGATTTTTTCCCCCTTTGCCTCTCTTTGTGAACGTGTATGTGTATGCTTCTGTGTAAGATTTTCTCTGTATAGCTTTGCTTCCAACATTTGTCCTAGGGCTCTATCCGTCCATGGTATTTTTAAAAAAAAATTTTTTTTTCTTAATAATTAATTTTAATTGTAATAACTTTATTGTACTTTACCTTCGTTCTTTCTTTCTTTCCTTCCTTCCTTCCCTCCTTTAGACAGCGAATCACCCCAGGTTGAGGAGGTGGTCTCTGGGAGCAGGATTTATGATTTTTCCCCCTTTGCCTCTCTTTGTGAACACGTATGTGTATGCTTCTGTGTAAGATTTTCTCTGTATAGCTTTGTTTCCAACATTTGTCCTAGGGTTCTATCCGTTCTTTTTTTTTTTTCTTTCTAAATATTTTTTAGTACAATAACTATATTATACTTTATTTTATTTTTACTGTATCTTCTTTCTTTCTGTCTTTTTTCCTTCTTTCCCTCCTTCCTTCCTCCCTTCCTCCCTCCCTCCCTCCCTCCTTTCTTTCCTTCTTTGCTTCTTTCTTCCTTCCTTCCTTTCCTCCTTTCCTTCTTTCTTTCCTCATACTTCTACTAATTCTCTCTACATTTTCTCCTTCTTTCCCTCCTTCCTTCCTTCCTTCCCCCCTCCCTCCCTTTCTTTCCTTCTTTGCTTCTTTCTTCCTTCCTTCCTTTCCTCCTTTCCTTCTTTCTTTCCTCATACTTCTAATTCTCTCTACATTTTCTCCTTCTTTCCCTCCTTCCTTCCTTCCTTCCTCCCTCCCTCCCTCCCTCCTTTCTTTCCTTCTTTGCTTCTTTCTTCCTTCCTTCCTTTCCTCCTTTCCTTCTTTCTTTCCTCATACTTCTAATAATTCTCTCTACTTTTCCTCCCTATTATTCTGAGCCGTGTGGATGAAAGGCTCTTGGTGCTCCAGCCCAGGAGGCAGGGCTCTGCCTCTGAGGTAGGAGAGCCAACTTCAGGACACTGGTCAACAAGAGACCTCCCAGCTCCACATAATATTAAACGGTGGAAATCTCCCAGAGACCTCCATCTTAACACCAGCACCCAGCTTCACTCAACGACCAGCAAGCCACAGTGCTGGACAACCTGTGCCAAACAACTAGCAAAACAGGAACACAACCCCACGCATTAGCAGAGAGGCTGCCTAAAATCATAACAACACCACAGACACCCCAAAACACACCACCAGACGTGAACCTGCCCACTAGAGAGACAAGATCCAGCCTCATCCAGCACAACACAGGCACTAGTCCCCTCCACCAGGAAGCCTACACAACCCGCTGAAACAACCTTAGCCACTGGAGACAGACATCAAAAACAACGGGAACTACGAACGTGCAGCCTGCAAAAAGGAGACCCCAAACACAGTAAGATAAGCAAAATGAGAAGACAGAAAAACACACAGCAGATGAAGGAGCAAGATAAAAACCCACCAGACCTAACAAAGGAAGAGGAAATAGGCAATCTACCTGAAAAAGAATTCAGAATAATGATAGTAAGGATGATCCGAAATCTTGGAAGTAGAATGGACAAAATGCAAGAAACAGTTAACAAGGACCTACAAGAACTAAAGATGAAACAAGCAACGATGAACAACGCAATAAATGAAATTAAAAGTACTCTAGATAGGATCAATAGCAGAATAACTGAGGCAGAAGAACGGATAAGTGACCTGGAAGATAAAGTAGTGGAAATAACTACTGCAGAGCAGAATAAAGAAAAAAGAATGAAAAGAACTGAGGACAGTCTCAGAGAGCTCTGGGACAACATTAAACGCACCAACATTCGAATTATAGGGGTTCCAGAAGAAGAAGAAAAAAAGAAAGGGACTGAGAAAATATTTGAAGAGATTATAGTTGAAAACTTCCCTAATATGGGAAAGGAAATAGTTAATCAAGTCCAGGAAGCACAGAGAGTCCCATACAGGATAAATACAAGGAGAAATACGCCAAGACACATATTAATCAAACTATCAAAAATTAAATACAAAGAAAGCATATTAAAAGCAGCAAGGGAAAAACAACAAATAACACACAAGGGAATCCCCATCAGGTTAACAGCTGATCTCTCAGCAGAAACCCTACAAGCCAGAAGGGAGTGGCAGGACATACTGAAAGTGATGAAGGAGAAAAACCTGCAACCAAGACTACTCTACCCAGCAAGGATCTCATTCAGATTTGATGGAGAAATTAAAACCTTTACAGACAAGCAAAAGCTGAGAGAGTTCAGCACCACCAAACCAGCTTTACAACAAATGCTAAAGGAACTTCTCTAGATAAGAAATGCAAAAGAAGGAAACGACCTATAATAACGAACCCAAAACAATATAGAAAATGGGAATAGGAACATACATATCGATAATTACCTTAAATGTAAATGGACTAAATGCTCCCACCAAAAGACACAGATTGGCTGAATGGATACAAAAACAAGACCCTTATATATGCTGTCTACAAGAGACCCACCTCAGACCTAGAGACACATACAGACTGAAAGTAAGGGGATGGAGAAAGATATTCCATGCAAATGGAAACCAAAAGAAAGGTGGAGTAGCAATTCTCATATCAGACAAAATAGACTTTAAAATAAGGACTATTAAAAGGGATAAAGAAGGACACTACATAATGATCAAGGGATCAATCCAAGAAGAAGATATAACAATTGTAAATATTTATGCACCCAACATAGGAGCACCTCAATACGTAAGGCAAATACTAACAGCCATAAAAGGGGAAATTGACAGTAACACATTCATAGTAGGGGACTTTAACACCCCACTTTCACCCATGGACAGATCATCCAAAATGAAAATAAATAAGGAAACACAAGCTTTAAATGATACATTAAACAAGATGGACTTAATTGATATTTATAGGACACTCCATCCAAAAACAACAGAATACACATTTTTCTCAAGTGCTCATGGAACATTCTCCAGGATAGATCATATCTTGGGTCACAAATCAAGCCTTGGTAAATTTAAGAAAATTGAAATTGTATCAAGTATCTTTTCTGACCACAACGCCATGAGACTAGATATCAATTACAGGAAAAGATCTGTAAAATATACAAACACATGGAGGCTAAACAATACACTACTTAATAATGAAGTGATCACTGAAGAAATCAAAGAGGAAATAAAAAAATACCTAGAAGCAAATGACAATGGAGACACAACGACCCAAAACCTATGGGATGCAGCAAAAGCAGTTCTAAGGGGGAAGTTTATAGCAATACAAGCCCACCTTAAGAAGCAGGAAACATCTCGAATAAACAACCTAACCTTGCACCTCAAGCAATTAGAGAAAGAAGAACAAAAAAGCCCCAAAGCTAGCAGAAGGAAAGAAATCATAAAAATCAGATCAGAAATAAATGAAAAAGAAACGAAGGAAACGATAGCAAAGATCAATAAAACTAAAAGCTGGTTCTTTGAGAAGATAAACAAAATAGATAAACCACTAGCCAGACTCATCAAGAAAAAAAGGGAGAAGACTCAAATCAATAGAATTAGAAATGAGAAAGGAGAAATAACAACTGACACTGCAGAAATAAAAAAAATCATGAGAGATTACTACAAGCAACTCTATGCCAATAAAATGGACAATCTGGAAGAAATGGACAAATTCTTAGAAATGCACAACCTGCCAAGACTGAATCAGGAAGAAATAGAAAATATGAACAGACCAATCACAAGCACTGAAATTGAAACTGTGATTTAAAATCTTCCAACAAACAAAAGCCCAGGACCAGATGGCTTCACAGGTGAATTCTATCAAACGTTTAGAGAAGAGCTAACACCTATCCTTCTCGAACTCTTCCAAAATATAGCAGAGGGAGGAACACTCCCAAACTCCTTCTATGAGGCCACCATCACCTTGATACCAAAACCAGACAAGGATGTCACAAAGAAAGAAAACTACAGGCCAATATCACTGATGAACATAGATGCAAAAATCCTCAACAAAATACTAGCAAACAGAATCCAACAGCACATTAAAAGGATCATACACCATGATCAAGTGGGGTTTATTCCAGGAATGCAAGGATTCTTCAATATACGCAAATCTATCAATGTGATAAACCATATTAACAAATTGAAGGAGAAAAACCATATGATCATCTCAATAGATGCAGAGAAAGCTTTCGACAAAATTCAACACCCATTTATGATAAAAACCCTCCAGAAAGTAGGCATAGAGGGAACTTTCCTCAACATAATAAAGACCATATATGACAAGCCCACAGCAAACATCATCCTCAATGGTGAAAAACTGAAAGCATTTCCACTAAGATCAGGAACAAGACAAGGTTGCCCACTCTCACCACTCTTATTCAACATAGTTTTGGAAGTTTTAGCCACAGCAATCAGAGAAGAAAAGGAAATAAAAGGAATCCAAATCGGAAAAGAAGTAAAGCTGTCACTGTTTGCAGATGACATGATACTATACATAGAGAATCCTAAAGATGCTACCAGAAAACTACTAGAGCTAATCAATGAATTTGGTAAAGTAGCAGGATACAAAATTAATGCACAGAAATCTCTGGCATTCCTATATACTAATGATGAAAAATCTGAAAGTGAAATCAAGAAAACACTCCCATTTACCATTGCAACAAAAAGAATAAAATATCTAGGAATAAACCTACCTAAGGATACGAAAGACCTGTATGCAGAAAATTATAAGACACTGATGAAAGAAATTAAAGATGATACAAATAGATGGAGAGATATACCATGTTCTTGGATGGGAAGAATCAACATTGTGAAAATGACTCTACTACCCAAAGCAATCTACAGATTCAATGCAATCCCTATCAAACTACCACTGGCATTTTTCACAGAACTAGAACAAAAAATTTCACAATTTGTATGGAAACACAAAAGACCCCGAATAGCCAAAGCAATCTTGAGAACGAGAAAAGGAGCTGGAGGAATCAGGCTCCCTGACTTCAGACTATACTACAAAGCTACAGTAATCAAGACAGTATGGTACTGGCACAAAAACAGAAAGATAGATCAGTGGAACAGGATAGAAAGCCCAGAGATAAACCCACGCACATATGGACACCTTATCTTTGATAAAGGAGGCAGGAATGTACAGTGGAGAAAGGACAGCCTCTTCAATAAATGGTGCTGGGAAAACTGGACAGGTACATGTAAAAGTATGAGATTAGATCACTCCCTAACACCATACACAAAAATAAGCTCAAAATGGATTAAAGACCTAAATGTAAGGCCAGAAACTATCAAACTCTTAGAGGGAAACATAGGAAGAACACTCTATGACATAAATCATAGCAAGATCCTTTCTGACCCACCTCCTAGAGTAATGGAAATAAAAACAAAAATAAACAAATGGGACCTAATGAAACTTCAAAGCTTTTGCACAGCAAAGGAAACCATAATCAAGACGAAAAGACAACCCTCAGAATGGGAGAAAACATTTGCAAATGAAGCAACTGACAAAGGATTAATCTCCAAAATTTACAAGCAGCTCATGCAGCTCAATAACAAAAAAACAAACAACCCCATCCAAAAATGGGCAGAAGACCTAAACAGACATTTCTCCAAAGAAGATATACAGAATGCCAACAAACACATGAAAGAATGCTCAACATCATTAATCATTAGAGAAATGCAAATCAAAACTACAATGAGATATCATCTCACACCAGTCAGAATGGCCATCATCAAAAAATCTAGAAACAATAAATGCTGGAGAGGGTGTGGAGAAAAGGGGACACTCTTGCACTGCTGGTGGGAATGTGAATTGGTTCAGCCACTATGGAGAACAGTATGGAGGTTCCTTAAAAAACTACAAATAGAATTACCATATGACCCAGCAATCCCACTACTGGGCATATACCCTGAGAAAACCAAAATTCAAAAAGAGTCATGTACCAAAATGTTCATTGCAGCTCTATTTACAATAGCCCGGAGATGGAAAGAACCTAAGCGCCCATCATCAGACGAATGGATAAAGAAGATGTGGCACATATACACAATGGAATATTACTCAGCCTTAAAAAGAAATGAAATTGAGTTATTTGTAATGAGATGGATAGACCTAGAGTCTGTCATACAGAGTGAAGTAAGTCAGAAAGAAAAAGACAAATACCGTATGCTAACACATATATATGGAATTTAAGGGAAAAAAATGTCATGAAGAACCTAGGGATAAGACAGGAATAGAGGCGCAGACCTACTGGAGAACGGACTTGAGGATATGGGGAGGGGGAAGGGTGAGTTTTGACAGGGCGAGAGAGAGTCATGGACATATACACACTAACAAACGTAGTAAGGTAGATAGCTAGGGGGAAGCAGCCGCAAGGCACAGGGATATTAGCTCGGGGCTTTGGGACAGCCTGGAGGGGTGGGATGGGGAGAGTGGGAGGGAGGGAGACGCAAGAGGGAAGACACATGGGAGCATATGTATATGTATAGCTGATTCACTTTGTTATAAAGCAGAAACTAACACACTATTGTAAAGCAATGATACCCCAATAAAGATGTTAAAAAGATGCTTCCCTGGTGGCGCAGCGGTTGAGAATCTGCCTGCTAATGCAGGGGACACGGGTTCGAGCCCTGTTCTGGGAGGATCCCACATGCCGCGGAGCGACTAGGCCCGTGAACCACACAACTACTGAGCCTGCGCGTCTGGAGCCTGTGCTCTGCAACAAGAGAGGCCGCGATAGTGAGAGGCCCGCGCACCGTGATGAAGAGTGGCCCCCGCTTGCCACAACTAGAGAAAGCCCTACGCACAGAAATGAAGATCCAACACAGCAAAAATAAATAAATAAATCAAATAGAGCCCAGTAATTCCTGAAAAGTCTAGATAAACAACTTCAATAAACAGTCACAGGTTCTTAAAAAAAAAAAAAAAAAGTGCGAAAGAGATGTCCAGTCAAGTCGAAACTGTACCGTGTCATAACAGGATTACACACAAAAAGAGAATGAATGGTACCATGATTAATTTTGACCATAAATTTAAAGTACCAAATAAGTGTGAAAAAGTAGATGATATGGTAGTTTGTAGGAGAGAGATTTTGCTGCAGCTCTGGAAGTCAAGAAAGAGCAAAGTGAGATGATTAATAAAGTTTTGAGTTGCACAGGTCTGGGTTTAAATCTACCATTATGACCTTGAGCTAGTTATTTGACCTCTCTCAGTCCAACTTCTTCATCTGTAAAATGGGAATTTGGGGATTCAGTAATAAATGTAAAATGTTTAGCATGGTGCTCTGCCTGTTCTTATTGTAATATAATTGTCTATTTGTCTGACAGTCTCCTCCATTAGCCTGTGACCTCTTCAAAAACTGGATTTATGTCTGTTTATCTTTGTGTCTCTGAGCCTTTGATGTAGTGCTTAAGCTCATCCCCACTCCTGTTGTTTCCTTCTCTGTGAAGGATATTCCATTATCATATTATTCCTGGTTTCTGTCTGCTCTTGACATATTCCCCACTTGGAGAAGAGAATGGATTACCTGATTGGTGAGTCAAGAAGGCCTTACCATCTGTACTCTTCACATCCTCTTGGGAGTGGAGTTTCTGCAGGGAGCGTGGCGTCTCTTCTGCTCTTACACACCGTAAATCTTACTGTTCAGTGCCTCCATGACTTAGTAGACAAGAGACCTAACTCTGGGGTCCTATAATATGAGGCCCATTTCCACACAAATCTTGAGGGGCAAAGGAAGACCTAGCTGGAAAGATAGATTAGAACCAGACAGTGAAAAGATCTTCTTATACCTCCATGGCATGACATTTTGGCAGATTCCTTAAAACATATAGATAATGATAACGAATAGAAAGAGGTCTACATGAGTAAGCCCAAAATCATACTTGTTTTTGTTTTTAATGTTTGGATATTTTTGGCGTGGGGGAGGGGTGCAGGGGAATGGGGAATGTTGTTCTTTGCATTTTTGTTTTAATTTGTTGAGGGGCTGAAGATGAGATATCAATATTTTAAGTTCTTTGCAGAATTCATTTTTGTCTTACTTTAAGTTATTTTATACTAAGGTACTAATAAACCCTTCATTTGATGAATGGACCTGCTAAGTCAGTTTTTCTCCAAGTGTGGTCCAGGGACCATCTGCCTCAGAATTACCTGGAGGGCTCCAGAATACAAATTACTATGCCTCACCTCAAACCTGCCAAACCAGAATCATGCCAAGGGGGCATGGCCTTGGAATATGATTTTAACATTCTCCCCAAGGGATTTTTATGTTCATTGTATTAAGGGCAGCACCTGCCAAAAGACAAATGAATTCAATTTAAATGTACCTAGAAGAGGAAATTATGTTTGTGTGTGTGTGTGTGTGTGTGTGTGTGTGTGTGTGTGTGTGTGCAGTTATTGCTAAATCAGTTAACTGACCATTCTGATTACTGCTACCGACCGTTCTGATTACTGCTATGATCCTTTTTCCCTATAGACCAGAGCAGCCCTGCTTACTCAGCTGAGGATGTCATCAAAACCCCAGCTGGGCCTTTTGTCTATGTGTCTTTCTGATAGATCTTATGAAAAAAATAATCGTTTTAAAACCCTTAAAAACTTAGAGACTGGGCTTCCCTGGTGGCGCAGTGGTTGAGAGTCCGCCTGCTGATGCAGGGGACGCGGGTTTGTGCCCCGGTCCGGGAAGATCCCATGTGCCGCGGAGTGGCTGGGCCCGTGAGCCATGGCCGCTGAGCCTGCGCATCCGGAAAACTTAGAGACAAACACATACTTTTGAAAGAACAAGAAGAACCCTTACAATTCTTCCAGAGAATCGTAGCTACATCCAGTTTTCCTCTTCTGGTTCTAAGTGTCTAGAGGTAATAGACGGGAACTTCAACACAGAGGAACATTCTTAGGTACGGATTGCAAGCTTTTATCCCACCACACTGCCCTCCTTCTGTTGGCAAGTGTGGGAGACGCTCTGCTTAGGCCTGCTTTGTTTCTCGTTGTAGATCATGCAACAGATGAGTGACCACCGCTACGACAAACTCACTGTGCCTGATGACACGGCCGCAAACTGCTTATATCTAAATATCCCCAATAAAGGCCACGTCTTGCTGCACCGAACCCCAGAAGAGTATCCAGAAAGTGCAAAGGTAAAAAAGAAAGTCCTTCCTGCCACAGCAGCTGAGTAGGCCTCCCTTTGCAGCCTTCCTGCCTAGGGATTTTTTTCACAATAGAGTGACAAATAACAGGGCTTCCTTTTCCCCTATACACATCATTAGGAAAGCCAAAAGGATAACATAATTTATTTATTTATTTTCATATGATTTTTTAAACATCTTTATTGGAGTATAATTGCTTTACAATGGTGTGTTAGTCTCTGCTTTATAACCAAGCGAATCAGTTATACGTATACATATGATCCCATATCTCTTCCTTCTTGCGTCTCCCTCCCTCCCACCCTCCCTATCCCACCCCTCAGAATGGGAGAAAATATTTGTAAATGAAGCAACTGACAAAGGATTAATCTCCAAAATGTACAAGGATAACATAATTTAGGGCCGAAGGAAAGTTTATTTAACTCGCTCTTCTCGTTAGTGTCATTGGTCACTAATGCATGCGAAGTAATTGAGATGATCATGCCTGGTATTCAGACCTTTTCAAATGAGTATTTGGATCTCCCAAGTCTGTGCTCCAGCTCTGATTAAATGTACTTCCTGACACTGACATGCTCATTAGGCATAGAGACCTACAATTAGATGGCCAACTGCTCATTGTTTTCTGACAAATCTAAGCTGCCACTCATCAGAGGGTCATTTGTTTCTTCAGTCAGAGAAGTAGGAATGACCCAAAGAGAAGGGTGCTCAAAAGCAGGGGCTACGCATCCTAGGCAACAAAGGCCTGAAAGGATAGAACAAGAAGAAATATAAATACAGCACACTTGGAACCAGCCAACTGGTCCCTCCAAGCAGCTCTGCATTTATGTGCCAGCCAGGGAATTGCCCCCTCCGTATGGAATTCCTTCCTGGTCTGAGAAAATCTTCCCAGTCTTTCAGGGCACTCTGCCAGTCTCATCTGTATACTTTGGTAATTTCAATTTAATCATACCAAGCAGATTAAGGGTGTTGGTCCATAGATCCTTCAAGTGTTCATATCTTTTTTAGGCATTTCAGTATGTTCATCTCTGTCCAGAGGAGCAAGATATTGATAGTAAGCATTACAGAAGAGTCTTAGTAACCACTGATCTCTCTCTCTTTTTTTTAAATCTTAAGCTTTAAAACTTTTAGGAAATAGTTTATGCTACCTTTTAAATATGCAGTACTGTATAATTACTAGGCTTATCCTCCTAGTCAGGAAGGATCCCCCTCAGCAGATTAAAAAGAGAGCAGGGGAAGAGGATAAATAGATAATTTTTTTTTCTTCTTCCATGGCTGAAAATGTGAACCTGAGGAAAATATAGGACCCCTGACCCCCTGGACTGGGGCTTAACCAGCTCTCAGATGAATAGTGGGTCTCACAATTTAATGTGCATCAGGGTTGTTAAAAATACAGGTTCCTAGACCTCCCCACCTTAGAATCTGCAATGTCAGTAAGCACCCTGGTCACTGAACTCACTTGAAGAAACACAGCTCTGGATCATTCGTACCCCTTCAGCCACATCAATCATCCGATAACAAGATGATCGTTAACTGCTTCTGAATTCGGCCCTGGGTCTACCACCAGAAACAGTAACATCATGTTTATTGAGCGCTTCCCCTGTGCCAGGCACACCGCATGTACTGTCTTATTCATTCCTTACAGCAGCCCTGTGAGGGTGCTATTATTACTCCAATCTTACAGAGAAATAATCCCAAGGGGATGCCACTTGACCGAAATTACACTTGGAGCAGTAAGTTGGCAGAACTGGGGCTGGAACCCAACTCTGTGTGGTTCCAGCACTCTTAATTAACCACTGTACCAAAGTACATCCTACAGAGGCATGGTAGATTGTTTTTAGGCAGTGTGTTTTCAAGTGATTTTGCCTTTTTTTTAAAAAAAAAAGTTCTTTGTTTTATCATCACAGAAAAAATCTGTGGACTGTTAATTTGAAGGTTTGACACATGCTTTCTTTCTATTCGTGTCAAAAGGTGCTCTAAAATTCACACACCTGTAATTTAAAAGCAGTTTGACTTGAAATCCTTCACTTAAATTATACTTTGTCAAGTTTTTCCAATGGTCTTATTAAGGAAAGGAACACTGTAGTTGAGAGGGTTTTGAAGCGTGGAGAGAGAGTCATACTCAGCCTGTAAACACGTCCACCAACTTTCAGATATCACTTAATCTAGCAATGACAAGGGCAGAGTAAAGGCCTTTCTAGTAACAACCACATTTCTGACACATCTTCGGCTTTGAGGTTAGAGCATAGAGCTAGTGGTTAACCAATGCTGCTAGCTCTCTGAGTATCGCTGTAGGCATGTGTGTGGTCTTGGTTCCATGCATATCTTGGGGTTCAATGGGTGAAAAGCCTAAACTTACAAGCTAAATGAATCCTCTACCCCAGGTGGAGGGGGTGGGCCTGGGGGCCAGGGAAGACAGAGGCAGAAACATAAGCCTTCTTCTCTACTTTTCCTTGATTCCTCCCGCAGGTTTATGAAAAGCTGAAGGACCATATGCTGATCCCCGTGAGCCATTCGGAAATGGAAAAGGTGGACGGGCTGCTGACCTGCTGCTCGATTTTAATTAACAAGAAAGTAGACTCCTGAGTCGCAGTCCCTCCCTTGTTGCCGGCAGTACTGCACTTGTAAGGCCGATAACTGTACCCATCCCTACCGTTTTCATTGACAATCTCTTATGCCACTCTGCTACTAACACTGGTCTACAATTCTAAATTTAATTGCTTCGTTCTGCACCTCCCCCAGCCCCTCCCCTCGAGGTGGTACCTAAACTGTGGATTTGCTCAATGAATTAAGCAATCTAGAAAATATAGAGCTAATGAATTATTCAAATGTGATTAATAATTGTAAGGAAACACTCATTTTAGTGTTTGTGTTATCGGTGTGAAAATTGTTTACTTGCCAATATAAACCGAAGAATGTCTTTTTGATCAGTCAGCTAAGCTGGATTTTCTTTCTGTATATCATTAATTATCTTTGGCTCCTATGAAATTCCCTGGTCTGTGGATCCTCCTCCTTTCCCTCTTTGTTTCCATCTGAAGTATGAAAACTTTCCCACTTCTATCACAGTCACCTTGACCTTGGGTAGAATCCGGGGTCTCGCCTTCTGTACATCTCCCTGCAGGTCGACCCTGTCTGCCGGTAGTCTTTCTGCCTCACCGCTACATCTGCCGCCACCACCACTTACCCGCAGAGGGTCAAACAAACAGGCCTCTCAGCAGAACCGTGACCAAAATCAGAGCGGCTGTTTAGGGGGGAGTTCACTGCACAGAGGCACATCCCAGTGGGGTTTGCCCCAGAGATCTAAATTCTAGAAGAAGTAGGGCACCACACCTAGGAAGGTGAATTCAGCACCAGTTGGTTGCTAGGGAGTTGCAGGTCAGGAAGCTTGGACACACCCCATGAGTACAACACTTTAGAAAGTCTTTAAGTCACATTCCATGAATTTTTGCTTTATTACTGGCCATATACAGACCTGGGGGAATAGACTTATTTTTTTCTTTCAATTTACTTTCATTTCCCCCCATTGTGACTCACCCTGTTTCCAGGCTTCTACCCCTTAATCTACAGTTATTTTTTTGCTGACCTACAGAGTTATTTCTTTCAAAAGAGACATTACATCTAAAAATGATTATTGATGGTCTAGTGCGAGCCAGATGGAGCATGTTCAGGAAGTGATAGGCTTGGTGCTTGAAATCAGCCGCAGACAATGGACAATTCTACTTTGAAATATCCGTGAATATTTACTGTGGAATTCAATTAAAACTTCTCTCCTCTGTAGCCTTCCAATTACACAACCTTAAACTGACACGAATCTCTTAACAAAGAACAATGCCGCAGTGAAGGGAGAGATGGTTGTCTTTTACTTAAATGAAAGAATCGGTCTTTTAGCAGACCAGGGAAATGGTACTTTCCAAGGAATGGTGACTGATCCAGGCATGTTATCAAACTTCCCAGTCATCTCCACCTTTCCTGTATTGCCTATGGCTAAGATTAAGATTCAGGGAGTTTAAGGAATGCTACTTCACGTCTTGCTAGGCTCACCTAAGGTGTCTGTAATCAGACATTCCTCATGTTTGGTGACCAAGAGAGAATACCTTCATTCATTTCATCTCCCCCTGAACCAATGGAAGTGAGAAACCTCTGAGCAAACCAAGACAACCTTAACTACTATTTTTTTCGTTTATTCGATCATTTTATGTCAGACTTAGAAGAAGTTCCTTCTCCTCCTTCTTTTTCTTTTTGCTTGACTTTAATATTCATATCACGTTCAGATATCTAATTTCATGCATCCTATGACTGAAACGTATCTTGGTCACTGGCATACTTCCAACTGTCTCATCATGGGTGAATAATATGTTTTTACCACAGAGAGAATGAATGTTACCCACATGCCCAAGTTAATAAAGAAAAATTGTCCTCAGTAGTTATGGTTGCCCTTTGGGGTTAAATCCGGCCCTATGCTGGCAAGAACAGAAATCCTTCCTCAAAAACAACCACAGGAAAACTCACTCAATCAGCCACTTCAGTCTTAATAGTACAGCTAACTGGCATATAATTTCCAATATCTTTATTTCTAGCTTTCCACACTAGAGAACTGTTCTCTATTATGTTTAGAAAATTGCAAGTGAATCAATTTTTCTTTTGAACCATTTGTTCTACAGAAGGCTGTTTTCACTTTTCCTTTTCTTTTCATCGTTCCATCTTTCCTTCTCTTTGTCTCAAGAAATCACTTAGAATCTATGTGCCTCTTCTACAGAATCTTATTCTGCACTGCTACATCACCGACAAGGCTGGCTTCTTTGGACTCTGTCTGTGATATGCTGATGTGAAAACCTACAGTATTTGCAGCATAGAAGTAGTATTCCTTTGGTGTGCTCATCGGCATCACGTTATCTTTGAAGAGGAAAGACAACCCGCTACCCCGTTACCTAGGTTCCCCTCTCGTCCATTGTGATTTATAAGGAAAAGCTAACAGAAACTGCTTTTTGACGTTATAAAGACATTAGAGATTGTATTTAAGTAAATAAAAGTTGAGTCAGAATCACTTGGTCAGTAAGATTCAACTTACTAAGGACCATATAGAGAAAGTACATGATTTAGCATGACTTCTTCAACTGTGATGACTTGCTATAGAAATCAGCAGGCAGATCTCTCTCCTGTGTATTGATTGCTCTTTTAAGCTACTGTGAAGAGGCTACTAAGGCCATCTCTTCATCTAGAAGGGGAGAAATAGTCTGTAGATGAACAATGTGACTTATTTAGAGTTGCATGTTAGTCTTCCTGATTATTTACTCCTTTACATTCTACAGAACTCAGACATGATTTCCACATGGTGTTAGATTCGTGCATTTTATCGTACTGACCATCCTGTTACAGCCAGTGTATGGTTATCCACTCTGTGTGCCAAAACCAGTCATGCCTTTCACGGTCCTTTAGTCCAGAGAAATTCTGCACTGATTTTAGTCTCTTGCTGTACTGATCCTACAAGTATACCAATCACGATGGAATAAAGCGTGAGTTGTACTGTGATCAATAGCCTATGTCTCTTTCTTGCAATAGCCTATGTCTCTTTCTTGCAATAGCCTTGTCTCTTTCTGCTGTGGTGAATGAAGTCACCATTTCTTTGCTACCAGAGGTGGGAAGTTTTTGTTTTTGTTTTCTCTTGTCCTATAAGCTATGGAATTAGAAATACTTACCTGTAAGTCAACTGCTATCAAAAGCTTGGATTAAAATGATAATCAAAGGATACTTCATACTTCTGGTGCTTTAAAAGTATGCATACTATCCACGTGTGGTCAGGAGATCTTGATTTCACATATGTTCCTCCTCAAAAAGGCTTCCCTTGTTCCTTTGACTCCTGCCGTCAGCACATTATAATATGGCTCAGTTATGGAGACAGTTGAAAGATGTTTTCCTGTGTTCATGCAGGAGTTTGCTTTTTGTTTTTGTTTATTTTATAGTAAGAGATTTTTAGGAAATATGAAGGTTTTTTTAATAAGACTTTTTATTTCCAACAATTTTTTTCAAACTGAAAGTAGCTTCATTTTTCTCTTTTTCTGACTGTAAAAATAATAACTGCTCACTGCAAAAATAAAAATCAAACCTTACCCCCAAAAACATAAAAACAAAAAGTAAAGGAAAAAAATTACCCCAAATTTTCTCACCTACAGACAGCTGCTATTAGCGTCTTGGAGAATATCCTCACATCTAGGACTAGACGCAGATGTAAATATGGAATGATGGTACATCATCGTGCTGTTCCATAGCGTGCTTCCCTCACTCAGCTATATATTGTGGCCATCTCTCCATGTCAATAAATGTAGATCTACATCATCAACTTTAACAGCCCTGAATAATTCACAGTAAGGTGGTCACAGCAGCTCTTTCTAAGTTACGTGGAGTGTTCTATCACAGATGTTTGGTGTGCCCACATTTCTAGTAGCCGGGGGTCTTTAGGCTATCAAACATGTTCTGCTTATAAGCTCTCACACACCCCGAGGGTTAGCTCAATCTGTAATCCTCTTACCAAAACTGAAGGGTACATGCAAAAGCCCATCAGAAGCACAAACCAGTACTAAAATCCCTTGGAGAGGTCATTGATTTAGTCACACCGCTCAGTTGACGATGCGTCAGTGAGTTCTCCGTTATTTAGGCTGCCATTAACGTGGACGATGAAACTAAAAACTGCCAACTGCAAACCTGCTCTGGGCCGCCACAGGAAATGGAACCTTCCACCCACGTGCCAGAGTTCAGTGCTACTCTTAGAGGAGAGAGGAAGACACTTTTTAAAACAAGAGTTAGCAGGGCTCCCCTGACTGGTCCCCCCCCCAGCCTTGCAGAGAGTGGAGGAAGCTAAGAATGAGCCAAATCCCCTCTCACGACAAGCTTCAGATTCTGGAAATGGGAATTTGCTGAATGAAGAATGCTGGTCAACCAGCATTTTAGACACATGAGCACATGTTTAGCAAGTTCCCACACTCTGCCAGGCTCCTGGGTGCAGCTCCTGTCTTTCGAGAGCTGACAGTCTGGGAAGGGCGGGGAAGGAAGACCACACAAGTGGCCCCGATGATCATAACACAAAAGAAGGTAAGGGAGGAATCAAAAACAATGGTGCTGTGGTGGTTCCCAAGTAGGGGAGATCAGACAGAGGGCTCAGGGTTTAATCTGGGCTTGAAAGTTCAGCTCTGGCTTCGAGAAGCCAGGATAGAGTTCTGGGGGGGCAGCAAGACAAAGGCATGGAGGTGGGAGAGCACAGTGTACGCTTCAGAAGCACCTACTGTGTGCCCGTTAACCTGCATGGGCCCTCAGGATACAACGGTGATTGTCTTTGCTTTCCTGGAACTTACATCCAAGTAGGAAGACAGACATTAAACAAGTTACAGCAAGCATGATAAACATTATGAAAGGAGAATGGGGTTCTCAGAGCGCGCGCTAGAGGCAAGCAAGGGGATTTGTTTGGCTGAAACAGGAGACAAATATAAGAGCCCAGTGAGACAATGTAGGTTGGAATGTCAAGGGCCTTGGGTATTTGGACAGAGTTTGGCAGTCTGTGAGTGTCCCCTGAAGACGTTTGGGCCAGGGAGTTACACTAATGGAGTTGGATATGGCAGCATTGTATAGGATGAATGGGAACTGAGACTGGTGTTCTTCTAAACTTAATCTCCCCAAATTTAATTCATCATTTAAACACCTCTTCTCAGCACCAGAATGGAACCTGAGAGCTCGGCAATTAACTCTATATTTTCTCTCCCGAAAAACAGATTCATAACACCTTTCCCTCCCAACTACAAAGGGACATTTTCAACGCAGATGAGATAAAAAGACTAAAAGGTTCTTTGGAAGAAAGGTATAATGTAAATATCATTATCATCGTCATTATCCTCATTAACTCCTATCACAGCAAGTCTGGAGCCCATCAAAATGTCATCTTCTATTCGAAACATCAATCACCTACTCCAGAAATAACTCAGGATTTTCATAATTGATGCCTGTAAGCTGGCCTGACAGCTTCCACGGTGAATTCACAGGTTTCCTTGGTACCCAGCAAGGCTGCTCCAAAGACATACCTGCCTTAGGGGACTGTTGGCAAATCTGAATGGCCCTCATCTCCCTTCCCCCTCCAAACACTCATTTTTAACTCAGTGAAAGCAGGACCACTTATAGCAGAAGATAACGGGAGTTATCAGGCTTTTAGGAGGACGTGTAAGTGCCAAGTATGTTAGTCACTATAAATAAATATAAGATTCAAACCAGTCTGCCCTCTAACCACTTGGTAAAATATAGCCTGGGCTGGCTTGTGACATGAATGCTTAAAAGCAGTGATGGGTCCCTAGGTCTCAGGAAGCCCCCTCTATTTATAAATAGAAAGTTTAGTCATTTGGCTATGAATAACAAGAAAGAGCTTGGGTGAATTAACACAAGCCTCTGAAGGTAGTTTTGCTTTTCCTGTGCTTAAGCTTTTTTAAAGAATTTTTTTTTAAGTTCCTAAGGACTCTTATTGATTAGACAGGGCTTTGAGCCAGAACTCAGAGGACAACTGCTCAAAAATTAAACTAGGAAAACGTGTGCTATGTGTTGAAATTTCCCATATCCCATCAGGGTACAAGACTGCATATTTCAGACTTTGCATGTTTCACACTAACGCAGGAAAAGTTCAGGAACCAAACAAGTTCTCATTCCAAGCAACAGTCGAGCTACGTAGAAATGTTAGGTCTTCTACCTCTGGAAAGAGCTTGTGGAATAAACAGAGTCGTGGTCATGGATCCAACAGAGACTTAAAATTCCAGGGCAGGATATGAACAAAGTCATCTGTTTTGTTTATATGGGACTCAGATGAGCATATGAGGTCCCCCTAGGATTAATGTTAGGACAGCAACATGGGGCTTGCTTTCTTTCTAGGTTTAATAATAATTGAGGGAGACAGAAGGAACACTATTACCATGGCAAGGTGGTAACAAAGAGTCTATCTGATAAGAAATAGAATTCACCCCCACTTGGATCAAATTGAAGAGATTCTAACGAAGGTCTGTTTCAAAGGTATGGATATTCAGTGGACAAACAAGGGATGGTGGGTGAGACACCCAGAAACCAGCTGTCAGCATCACGCCTAGGCCCGACAGGACAAGGACAGGAAATCATACCACTGGATCTGGGACAGAGAAGGAAGGGCCACAGCTCTGGCCAGAGACCAGTTTCCAGAGCCTCTCTTCTCACTGTCTGACCTGCTGGCGCTCCCCATCGATTGAACACAAGGGCAAGGTGGTTAGTGAGGGGTCCCAGGTGATGCCCCTGCAGGAACCAGCACAGAGCTGGCAGAGAAGGGTAGAAAAAGGATCTGGAAAGGGTAGGAGACGATCAGCACAGTGCCGCTATGAAAATGAGCTCTCAGCCCTTCAGAGAATCGTCATCACCAACTCTGTCTCTCGAGGTTGGCATTTAAATCCTATTTCTTAGCAAATTCCTCAGGCACGTGCCAGTTCTGTGGTCTGGTTCTCCCTCTTAACGTATCAGAAAACGATTGGAGCAGAATCAACAGTAGAACATGATTCTGCACGGCCTGAAGGTGAGAGAACGTCACATTCCAGACCCGTGAGTCCTGGACCGCTTTAGTAAGCAGTACGTTAGTTCTAAAATAAGCACAGTCGCTCGGTCACCTGGTGTCCAAAAAGAGCTAGTTGCCTTTTTACTGCATGCCCATGACCTGCTGGTGACATAAAGTTGCTTACGATTCCAAAGAACCTATTTTCTGTGTTCTCCCTTTTGTTTATACCTACAGCCAGCCTTGCTGGGCACAGGCTGTTTTGGTTTTACACGGTTATGTTGCTCATGGGGATAATATTCAGTCGAAACTAATAGTAGTGAGTTCCCCATTTTGGGAGGTGTTCAAGTAGAGACTAAAGGGCCACATCCAAGATGGGTTGTAGAGATTGCTCTACCCAGTAAAATCTAATGTAAATAGCATCCAACATCCTTCATTACCCTGGAATTCTATGATTAGGTATTTGTACTGTTCTGATCCGGAGTGACTTTCTTTTCCCCTCTGATCCCCACTCCCCCAGTCTCCCTAATAGATGGACATCATCCTCATCTATTAAATAACAGTAATTACGGTTCCACTTCCAGCATGACAGCATGAGGAGATAGATCTGCAAAACTGAGAAGATTGTTTTTTTAAAAGAAACATTTAGAGTATCTGGAAATGGTCATAAGTGTAAACATCAAATGAAGACATTTAGTCAAGAAAATCTGCTAAACTCGGTAAGATCAGTGAGACTCTGTGGTATTTGAAGCTACACATTTCCTCCTCCCCTCCCAGCTCAGTGACATCAGTCCTCCACTCCAGAACACAGGGCCCTCTCTCCCTGCAGCACACCGAGGGGTGAAACATCAGTGTTGCTCATCTTGCCCTCAGCTACATATTGCTGACACTGATTTCTGGACAAGTGTGGCTGGGAGATGGGGACTCCCGTCTTTCTCCCAGCCCTACTAGTGGGACAGAGGCTCTACCCTGAGCACTGCACCAAGGAGAATACTGGGGCCCTGAACCCCTTGCCCCGGCTCCCAGGGTAGGGGTTCCAGCCAGGAGAAGGAAGTCAGACTCCAGGCTATTGCCCCCCACCTAGCACAGAGCAACTACAGCAAAGAGGTCACTCAGAGAGGAGCACACCATTGTCTCTACCCCCAGCGGTAGAACCTGCCCTCAAAAATTTTGCCCAGGGGAGGAGGCAGGCAGTAGAACAAAGAGTTCCAAATTGAGACGCTGGTCTAAGGATACTCTCAAAAATAGAGGAGTTAGTAGTGAAATGCAACTGGGAGGAGATTGGTAGATTCCTTGGAGGTGTAGGCATCCAGATTGGAAAGGAAGAAGGAAAATTGTCTCTATTCACAGATGACATGATTTTGTATATAGAAAACTCCTAAGGGATCCACTAAAAAATGATTCAAATTAATAAATGAGTCCATCAAGGTTTTAGCATACAAGATCAATATAAAAAAATCAATTGCATTTCTATATACTTGCAAAAAACAATCCAAAAATGAAACTAAGAAAAACAATTTCATTTACAATAGCATCAGAAAGAATAAAATACTAGGAATAAATTTAATAAAAGAAGTTCAAACCTTATACTCTGAAAATTATAAAACATTGTTGAAAGAAATTAGAGCTAAGTAAATGGAAAAATCTCTCACGTTTATTTATTAGAAGACTTAATATTGTCAAGATGGCAATACTCCCCAAAATGATCTACAGCTTCAAAGCAATAGCTATTAGAATCCTAGCTGACTTCTTTGTAGAAATTGGCAAGCTGATTCTAAAATTCCTATGGAATTTCAAGAAGCCCCAAATAGTCAAAACAATACTGAAATTAAAAACAAATTTGGAGGACTCAGACTTCCCAATTTCAAACTTCGAAAGCAAGAGTAATCAAGACATTGTGGTACTGGCATAAGGACAGACACATAGATCAATGGAATAGAATTGAGAGTCCAGAAATAAACCCATGTGCCTATGGTCAACTTTTTCAACAAGAGGGTCAAAACTATTCAATAGGGGAAAGAATAGACTTCTCAACAACTGTTCCTGGGACAGCCGTATAACCACATGCAAAAGAATGAAGTTAGACCCTTCCCTTTCACCATATACAAAAACTAATTCAAAATGGCTCAAATACCTAAGTGTAAGAGCAAAAATAGAATATAAAACTCTTAGAAGAAAACATAGGAGTAAATCTTCATGACCTTGGCTTTGACAATGGATTCTTAGATACGACACCAAAAGCACGAGCAACAAAAGAAAAAAGATACATAGACTTCTCAAAATTAAAAACTTTTGTGCTTCAAAGGACACTATCAAGAAAGTTAAAAGACGACTCATCAAATGAGAGAAAATATATCATATATCTGATAAGGTATTTTATCTAGACTATCTAAAGAACTCTTACCACTCAATAATAAAAAATACAAATAACCCAATTCTAAAGCGAATAAAGGATCTAAAAAGACATTTCTCCAGAGAAGATATACGAATGACCAGTGAATACATGAAAAAATGTTTGACATCGTTTGTCATCAGGGATGTGCAAATCCAAATCACAATGTGATACCACTTCACACCCATTAGAATGGCAAGAATCAAAAAGTCAGATAATAACAAGCATTGGCAAGGAGGTGGAGAATATGAACCTTCATACATTACAGATGGGAATGTAAAGTGCAGCCACTGTGGAAAAAAATCTGGCAGTTCCTCAAATGCTTAAACATTGAGCTACCATAGGAACCAGTAATTCCACTCTTAGGTATATATACCCAAGAGAAATGAAAGCATATGTCCATACAAAAACTTGTACATGAATGTTTATAGCAGCATTATTCAAAATAACCAAATGGTGGCAACAACCCAAATGTATACCAACTGATGAATGGATAAACAAAATGTGTTATCTCCATACAATAGAATAGTATAAAGCCACAAAAAAGAATTGAGTATGGACACATGCTACAACATGAATGAACCTTGAAAACATGCTAAGTGAAAGAAGCCAGTCAGAAAAGACCACATAGTATATGATTCTATTTATATGAAATAACAGAATAGGGAAATCTGTAGAGACAGAAAGTAGATTAGTGGCTGCTTAGGGCTGGGAGTGGGGGCAGGTGGAGAGGGAGAAGAAGAGGGAGTGATAGCTAAAGGACAGGGGGCTTCTTTTTGACATAATGAAAATGTTCTAAAATCGACTGGGGTGATGGCTGCCCATATGTGTGAATATGCTTGAAACCACTGAATTGTATACTTTAAATGGCTGAATTGTTTGGTGTATGAATTATATATCAATAAAGCTGTCTTTTTAAACGATAGTGATAATACTCTTTGTCATCTTCATATCTCAAAGCGTGGTTAGAATTATTAAATGAGAGAATTTATATAAAAGTACTTGGTAGCCTATGCAATGCTGTGCAAATGTAGCCTATTATATTCTTGAAGAGGATTAATCAGCTTTTCACCAGCACCTGTCAGAACAAAACTGCCTGTCATAAGCTGCCATTCCTAAACCTACCTTTGCCCCCAATTAGATTTCCTTTTCTTTCATGGTTAAAATTCATTGACAGAGCCCAACCCTTGAAATAGTCCCCCATAATGATTGCTTATGGAATGCTTCTTACCCTCACAGCCTTTTTAAAAGAGGAAGTAACGTTTCTTCCATATGTTTTCACAAAGCTCAACTCAAGTGTGCATAATTCCTGCACATACCAAGCTCCTGGTTAGTCAGACCTGGAGTCCACGTGGGCTGTGTAACAGTTTGGCTAGCTGGTGATCGTTCCTTTCCTCTCAAATTCCCAAACCCTGAATTACATTTTGGCCACCACTGTGCTCTTTAAGCTGGGATGAGCAGCCGTCTGAATAAGCAAAAGGAGACGAGAAAAAATTTGCTCAAAGTGGCAAGTTTGAGAGTAATACTGAAGGAAGCTGGTTCTCGGCCAGGTGAGCCTATGAGCACTGCACCAACACAGCATTTTTATACGAGAGAAGGAGGGAGAAATCAAGTTCCCCTTTCTGGTGGCATTTGATTTGCTTCGCCTCGCCTGTCCTGTCCCATCCTGCTGTCTAAATACCCCTTTCTTTTTTTATCCAATTGTACAGCCTTGGACCCCAGCCCACCCTTTTTGGCTTGCAAGAAGCTGATGCCTTCATCATCTCTTTTTTTTTAATTTTAAAATAGTATTTAATGAGAATAGCTTTTTTTTTTAAGCTGTATGTGCCTGGCACGGTGCCAGGAAATGTTATGTGACTTTTTCCCTTAACCTTCATAGGTACCTGAAGAAGCAGATGACAAAACTGAAGCCCAGAGATAGTCACTGAACAAAGTCACACAGCTAGTGGGTGTGGCTCTGGGATTCAAACCCCCATTCCTGTCTGGGCAGTGTGGCCCTTGCCCTTCAACACTATTCTTTGTTGATCATTGAAAACAGGTGCCCTGTTAACATTTCAAAATGATAACACATGAAGGCATTTTCAGAACTTAGGAAGTGTTCTTACCTCTGCTCTTCCATATTAATGCAGACCCGGGAGTGTGTGTTACCCTCTTTCCCAGAGGCATCCCTTGGCTGAGCCTCAGAAACAAAAGCGATGGGGGACATCCCTGTTAGCAGACGGCAGTTTTTGCAGGAAAATTGTGGGGTAGTAGCGCCCTCACGTGGTCATTCTCATTTTCTCACGAGGCCTTTGGCGGGGAGAAGGGCTAAGAATGTGGCGGTCTCCGTGATACACGTGATCCCCGGGAAGCTGAGCCTTCTTAGGACCCGCCTGGGCAGGTTCCGCGGCCTGGACTCTCTCACCTTGGCTGAAACCAGAAATGGAGTCAAAGTCCCTGCAGGGGTGTTTTAGATCCTTACACACTGGAATCCGGAAGGCTCTGAGCCTTCATGGCCAGGAAACTACCCCCTCCTCCCACCCCAAACCCCAACCATTCCTTGACCCACGTCTGCGTGTCTGCCTTTAATCCCGTGGAACACCAGCTTTTTAGCTAATGATTTGTTCCTTTGCTGAAAAATAAAATCACCAACTCTGGGGTAGGGATCGGGGTGGCAACACTTTAATTCTTATTAATTATTCACATCTTGGTGTGAAATATGTCCATCTGACACCTACCTGGTAACAGGAGCTTTAAGAGATAGGAAAGAACCTTAGGATAATGAGATCCAGGAGTAGGTGGGGACAGCAAGAAATAGACAATGGTGGAAGAATCAAAGAGGAGAGACAAGGGGAGGGAGAGGAGGGAAGGAGAGAACAGGGGAAGGGAGGGCAGGGGAGGAGGCTGGCCCAGACCCAGGTGCAGTCTGACTCAGTCCTCATTGCCCCAGCCTTCAAAAGCATGGGGAAGCCACAAGGGCATTTTTGCTCAATGCACCAGACGTTTCAATGTTTCCTACTGGACTCCCATCATTGCTTGGTGTACAGTCTGAGATCTCCAGAGAAACAAAATTAATAGGATAGATGATGATAGATAGATAGATAGGTAGATAGATAAACAGATACTAGATAGATAGATTTACTATAAGGAATTGGCACATACAATCGTGGAGGCTGAGAAGTCCAAGATCTGCAGTTGACAAGCTGGAGGCCCCAGGGAGCCAATGGTGTGGTTCCGGTCTCAGGACCAGGAGAGCTGATGATGTAATTCCGGTCCGAGTCCAAGTCTGGAGGCAGGAGAAGACCAATGTCCTAGCTGGAAGACAACAGGCAGAGGGAGGCCAATTCTTTCTTACTCAGCCTTTTATTCTATTCAGGCCCCCAACAGACTGGATGAGGCCCACCCATGTTGGGTGCTAACTCTTCCACCAATTCAAATGTGAATCTCCTCCAGAAATCCCCTCACAGACACACCCAGAAATAATGTCCAACCGATTATCTGGGCACCCTGTGGCCCAAATTGGCATCTAAGATTAACCATCTCGCTTGGCCACAGCTCTGGTTAGCACACTGCTTATGGTTGGTTGTGCCCAGATTCACCTTAGACGGTAGACACTGAGGGCAGATACAGTTTCCCAACATCATATCCCCAGCGTCCAACACATTCAGTGCTCAGGATGTTTGAAAAGTATAAAAATAGACAAACTCACAGATTTGGGCCCAATATAAAGAAAATATAGCGTTTGTCTGATTACACAGCCGTGCCCTCTACAGAAGACAGTGGCCACTGAGGTGGGGACTATGCAAGTCATCGCATTCCCAGCGCTTAGTGTGGTGTTTGACACATAGTAGGAGCTCAATAAATATGTGACGACCCATGAGGGAATGGATCCATCAGTGAGTGAGAGAATGGGGGCAGCCGTCCACCTCCCTAGCTGCAGGGCTGGATTTGCTTTTCACTTGGAGCTGACCAAACACCACTCTTACTTAACCTCTGATCAGAATCTGAAACAAGCTTTTACAAACTGGTATCTTTGACATTATCTTCAGAGCTGAGAAGCCTTCACTTGTAAAATTCCAGTCTTGCCTTGTTATCACTGTGTTATCACCACAGTTATCCAGAAACTCTCAGAACCTCATTGGACCCCTTCAGGGGTAAAGCCAGGAAGACTTTACAATTACTGCTGTCTGTGAAGAGCCTATGACAGCACCTTGAGTCCTTCCAGGGGAGAATGAAAATTCTGATTAAATGCAGAATGTCTGTCTGTCACAGCTGGCAGGTCTGCTGTGCTGACAGAAGATTTGCCCTAATGCTGTGAGACGGTTTCCAGAACAATTTGGAGAAGGGTGAAGAGACCCAGTCCACGTTCATCTTAAGTGCTAGAATGCTGTTCAGGAAATAGAAGGAAGGGAAATCTACCTTGGGGGATTCTGTGCCTCGGTTTTGCTTGTGAGAAGCAGGAATGGCGGTCCCAGAGAGACTCACAGAAGTGTGGGGAGGTTACCAACCCCCAACTCCTCAGGCGGGAGGCCCGGCTCGGGGGAAAAAGGAACCCTCAGTTACTCAAGCTTCTGCCAACTCACAGAGGGTACAGGGTAGTAGCGAAGTCGTGGGCTCTAGAATCAGAACTGCTTTCAGATCCTAGCTTGGGCCATTACAGTAGGGGCACCAAGAGGTAGCTTGGAGGGGATTTAGCCATCCATGATTCTCTCAGACCTCAAGCTATTCCAAACGATGATCATAATCATCATTATAACAAACAGTTGAGATATTCTCGATCTTTTTTTTGTTTTGTTTTGTTTTGCGGTACACGGGCCTCTCACTGCTGTGGCCTCTCCCGTTGCGGAGCACAGGCTCCGGACGCGCAGGCTCAGCAGCCATGGCTCACGGGCCCAGTCGCTCCGCGGCACGTGGGATCTTCCCGGACCAGGGCACAAACCCGTGTCCCCTGCATCGGCAGGCGGACTCTCAACCACTGCGCCACCAGGGAAGCCCAATATTCTTGATCTTATGCAAAGTATGAATATAACCTTATTCGAAATTTTTGGTATTTTTGTTATTCTCAAGCTAAGTGAACATGATATACTTTTTGTGCAAACACAGCTTCAACCAGAACAGTCTCCCCAAAAGCCCAAACCAGATCATCACCTTAAGCCCCTTCTACGTGTAAATTCTGGAGCCAACACTGGCAAATCACTTGTCTTCTGTAAGCCTGTTTCCTCCTCTGTTAAAACAATAGAAGCTAATATAGTTATTGAGTACTTTCTGTTTTCCAGGCACTGAGCTAGATGTTTTTATGTGAATTATCTAATGTAACCCTTTCAACAACGGTATAGTCAGTTCTTATCTCTCCATGCCTCAGTTTCTGAAGGTGTAAGACAGAAATAATAAAGCCTATCTCTTGGAGTTGGAGTAGAGATCAAAAAAGATGATGTGTGTAGAATGCTTGGTGCTGACAGTACTCAATAAATGGAGGTCATAATGGTTATAATGATGCTAGAGAGGCTGAAGATGAGGGCGGTGGGGGGAAGAGGCAGATGAAATCATGTCTTCTGGTAGGCAGAGGCTCTAGCTCGTACCTGGACCCTCCCTCAAGTGTTCATTTCAACCACTTTCTCTCCCGAGCATAAGCCCTGAAATGTCTCCCCAACGTCTCTTACGTGTTTTATTCATGTAAGCTGAATCCACACATAACTGAAATAAAGAGGGGGCCTGCAACATCTGTAAAGTAGGTGGATCTGGCCTTGAATGGCCCCAACGTGGGCTGTCAATGTTTTGTTTCTCTCTCTCTCTTTTTTTTTTAATATCTTTATTGGAGTATAATTGCTTTACAATGGTGTGTTAGTTTCTGCCGTATAACAAAGTGAATCAGCTATATGCATACGTATATCCCCATATCCCCTCCCTCTTACATCTCCCTATCGCACCCCTCTAGGTGGTCACAAAGCACCAAGCTGATCTCCCTGTGCTATGCGGCTGCTTCCCACTAGCTATCTATTTTACATTTGGTAGTGTATATATGTCCATGCCACTCTCTCACTTCATCCCATCTTACCCTTCCCCCTCCCCGTGTCCTCAAGTCCATTCTCTACATCTGCTTCTTTTTTTTTTTTTTAATTTATTTATTTATTTATTTATGGCTGCGTTGGGTCTTCGTTGCTGTGCGCAGTCTCTAGTTGCGGCGAGTGAGGGCTACTCTTTGTTGTGTTGCGCGGGCTTCTCATTGTGGTGGCTTTTCTTGTTGCGGAGCACGGGCCCTAGGCACGCGGGCTTCAGTAGTTGTGGCTTGTGGGCTCAGGAGTTGTGGCGCGTGGGCTGTAGAGCACAGGCTCAGTAGTTGTGGCACACGGGCTTAGTTGCTCCGCGGCATGTGGGATCTTCCCGGACCAGGGCTCGAACCTGTGTCCCCTGCATTGGCAGGCGAATTCTTAACCACTGCGCCACCAGGGAAGCCCTACATCTGCTTCTTTATTCCTGTCCTGCCCCTAGGTTCATCAGAACCATTTTTTTTTTTAGATTCCATATATATATATGTTAGCATATGGTATTTGTTTTTCTCTTTCTGACTTATTTCACTCTGTATGACAGACTCTAGGTCCAACCACCTCACTACAAATAGCTTAATTTCGTTTCTTTTTATGGCTGAGTAATATTCCATTGTATATATGTGCCACATCTTCTTTATCCATTCATCTGTCGATGGACACTTAGGTTGCTTCCATGTCCTGGTTATTGCAAATAGAGCTGTGATGAACATCTTTTAGAATTATGGTTTTCTCAGGGTATATGCCCAGTAGTGGGATTGCTGGGTCGTATGGTAGTTCTATTTTTAGTTTTTTAAGGAGCCTCCATACTGTTTTCCATAGTGGCTGAATCAATTTACATTCCCACCAACAGGGCAAGAGGGTTCCCTTTTCTCCACACTCTCTCCAGCTTTTATTGTTTGTAGACTTTTTGATGATGGCCATTCTGACCGGTGTGTGTTTCTCTCTTGTTGACAACTTCTCCCATCAGAAGTCCCCCACCCTACCCCAAGCAAGTTTCTAACAGGGATTTAGAGAAAAGCAAAGAGAACCAGTGAGGAGCAGGCCAGGGCCGGGAGTCCAGAGAGAGCCACAGGGTTAGGGCACGTGTGAATGAGATTTGAAGGCCAATCATACAAGGATGTGAGAACAAACTCAGCATAGGATAAAGGACTAAAGGGGTGTGTGATAGGGACTCATGACTGTCCAGCTGTATCCATTCTCCCCTTCTTCCTTTTGGTAACAGGCCCTTGAAATTTTACCAGGCATATGGCCACTCAGCTGGAGATTACATTTCCTAGCCTCCGTTTTTTTTTAATTTATTTATTTATTTTTGGCTGCACCGTGTGGCACGTGGGATCTTAGTTCCCTCACCAGGGATCACACTCCGCGCCCCCTGCATTGAAAGGGCGGAGTCTTAACCACTGGACCACCAGGGAAGTCCCCCCAGCCTCCGTTACAGCTAATTATTGCATTGGAGTAAGTTCTGGCCAATGGAACATGAATGGAAGTGATGTGAACAGTTTACAGGCCAGATGCCTGGCTCTTCCTTTTCTACCTTCCCATGGACTGAAACCCAGACCTGGTCCTGGTGAGGCAGCTTCAGCCATGAAGACAAAGGCAACGGCCCTGGGGTTAGTGAAGCAACAAGATAGAAGGAGCCTGGCTTCCTAGATGACCTTAGCCTGGGCCACTCACTTATCTCTAGATTTTTCTTTTTTTTTTTTCCCCACCCCCGGTACGCGGGCCTCCCACCGCTGTGGCCCCTCCCACCGCGGAGCACACTCCGGACGCGCAGTCCCCGCGGCCACGGCTCACGGGCCCAGCCGCTCTGCGGCATGTGGGATCTTCCCGGACCGGGGCACGAACCCGCATTCCCTGCATCGGCAGGCGGACTCTCAACCACTGCGCCACCAGGGAAGCCCCTATCTCTGGATTTTTCCTTGAGAGTTTTATAAACTTCTATCTTAACCCTTTGGTCCTCTGGTTAAAGCAGCATAGCTTGTACACATTTGTCAATTGTCCAAAATGAGCCCAACATCCAGGAATGGGATGAGTCTAGCTAGAATCCCAGTCAGAAGGCCACCAAGTCCAAAACAGTCTTGGGAAGTGGGAGCTGGATGCTTCCCACTTCCGAGTGCTGGGAAGTGGATACTAAAATCAGCTTGCTAGGCTTTTCTTGTCGCATCATGGACTGGGGTACTCACACTGTCCACTGACATTTGAAGTGTGGTGGTGATCTCTCCCAGAGCCTCCTTGACCTTGACCAGGTTGGAAGTGGGGAGTGGCCAGGCTAACTTGAAAGGAGGAAGACTGGAGGGTACCAGCCCTGGGCCTGCGGGTTGGGGCAGGAGTGGTAGAATGGGTAGGAGTGGAAGCAGAACACATAGGAAACTGTTAGAGAATTGGGTCAGAAAGCTTTTTATCAGAAAGCCTGTGTGTGTGCCGGTGGTGATGGTGGCTGTGAGCACCATGGTATCAGGAAAGTACATGATGTCAGGGGAAAGTGATCACGGTCCACGCTGCCTACACATCAGGAGAGCCAACAAGAAGGAAAACAGGGAGCTTCCCTTCCCTGGTGGCGCAGTGGTTGAGAGTCCGCCTGCCGATGCAGGGGACACGGGTTCGTGCCCCGGTCCGGGAAGATCCCACATGCTGCAGGGCGGTTGGGCCCGTGGGCCATGGCCACTGAGCCTGCGCGTCCGGAGCCTGTGCTCCGGAACGAGAGAGGCCGCAGCAGTGAGAGGCCCGCGTACTGCCAAAAAAAAAAAAAAAAAAAAGTTATTTAGTTATCTCAGTTAACCTGCCTCATAAAATACCTCATTCCCATATTTCTGTAATTTTGTCTGCATTCTGTGAAAACTGGTCCCTTCCCATACCGTGACATCAAGAGCAAATTTATCCCATGCTCAGTATCTGGGGGGTCACTGCCTTTAGTCTCTCAATCTGGGTGGTGCTCCTCTCTCAGAGACTTTTTCTCAGGAAGACTTTTTCTTTTTTTTCCCTCTTGGGCAGCTTTCTTCTCAGGCAGGCTCTTCACTGAATTGCTGCAAACTCAATCCATGGCTGGCAAGTATTCACGTAATTTTGTTCCTGGAATATCAAAGTATAATATCATACTGTGTGTCTGCGCCTTTCTCTCTACCTATTTCATCCTTGTCTTCAGCAGGAATTCTCCTTTCCTTTTGCTAACTTCTTTCATTAGTCTGAATGTTTGTCCAGTTCCTCTTGGAGGTTTCAGATGCCATCTGATGCCAGTGTTGGATTGGATAGGGCAGTTAGCCTCTCTGAGTTTCAGAGTTTTCATTTATAAGATGGGGATAGCAGACACCTACCACATGGGTCATGAAGAGGATTGCAGAGGATGATATACATGTTCCTGCTCTGTGCGTTTGTGGGACGTTAGAGGTGCTCAGTAAATGGAACTTTTCCACCCTGGTCGGGCCTGCCCCAGAGAGCCCCATGTGGATGTACATGGAAAAAAATCTAGCTGTGGTGTGCAGGCCCAGCTAATGTGAGAAGCCCTGGCTCTGGCCAGCAAGTCTTCAGGGCCCTGTACGTGAGACCCAGGCAATGCATATTGCTGAGGGGCAGAATTGTTACCTCACTCAGTAGTGTAAGTTATATTTGGAACCTGATGTGGTTAGAGATATTAAACACATGAATGTCATACTTCTATGATGTTTCTAAGCTGGCAGGTATCTCTGAGGCCATTATATATGACTGTGCAGTGCACAGCTCAGTACAGCTGCACGTCGTGGTCCACAGCATCTCCCCCTAGCCGTCCAGTCAAACTCAGTTCCTGCCTCCCTCGCTCTGGTCTCCTCTATTCCTTCCCATTCCTCCTTTCATCCTCTCATGAAAAAGGAGATCATATTATTATGAGGTTTTTAAGTAGACCAAAGTAGATGTGTCTAAAAATGCTTCACTAACTGCAAAGTGCTATATAAAACCTATGTTTTATTGTTTTATTTTTCAGTACAGGAACTACCATATATGTGTCACACATCCATTAACCAGTTAAAGTGCTGGTTTTATTTATATGGAGTGGTTTGGGTCATTTTGTTGGTTGGTTGGTTGGTTGGTTGGTTTTGGTTTTGGGGTTTTTTTGCTTTTTTCGTTGTTGTTCTGATTTCTGTTTGTTTTGATTTCCGGTCCATACTGAATTAGTGGTATTTTTAAAACCTAGCAGTCCTCTTAGCATAGCTGAGATAGAAACATGACTTTCCTGAGAGAGAATTCTCACCCTGAAGCATGTTATATAGACTTGCCCACATGAGAAGTGGCTCAATTACAAATTCACACCTGGCACTCAGGGTGTCTGCCCTTGTGACTTTTGATTTGGGGATTGCCTTAGAAACCACGGTGTGTTTCCTTTGTCCTAACATGTAAGACTTGTCTCTCCAAATTGGCAGGTGCATGGGCCTCTGATTGAATCTCAAATTCAACAACTACGGGGCTTCCCTGGTGGCGCAGTGGTTAAGAATCGCCTGCCAATGCAGGGGACACGGGTTTGAGCCCTGGTCCGGGAAGATCCCACATGCCACAGAGCAGCTAAGCCCGTGAGCCACAACTACTGAGCCTACATTCTAGAGCCCTCAAGCCACAACTACTGAGCCTTCGAGCCACAGCTACTGAGCCCGTGAGCCACAACTACTGAAGCCTGCGTGCCTAGAGCCCGTGCTCCACAAGAGGAGCCACTACAATGAGAAAGCCTGCACACCGCAATGAAGAGTAGCCCCCGCTTGCCACAACTAGAGAAAGCCCGCGCGCAGCAACAAAGACCCAACACAGCCATAAATAAATACATAAATAGATGATAGATAGATAAATAATTTCAACAACGGCAGAGGACTCTTTAAGGTGCCCCCCAGGACTCTATTAGAATCTCAGTAATGATGTCTTGCTTCCCAGCCTGAGCTCTGAACCTATTAAGAAATAAGACAAAAGACCAAGTAATTAGAGACCAAAATGTCACATTTATTATTGACAAAGGTGAAGTTGGAAGAGCTCATGTGTATCTATGGGCAAACAGAAGCAGGCTTAGGAATCACCATTCCAAGGCAGTGCTGGGCCAGAGCAAGCCTTCTGATGCAGGGGTGGAGCCTGCCCTGCGGATGTTGAAGGGGACGCACTCCCAGCCGGTGAGCCTGCTCCCAAGAGGGAAAAGGCACTGAGCCAAATTCCCAGTTTTCCCTCCCAAATTCACCAAGTAGAAGGAACTTTGCCATAGACCAGTCCTGGTCAAGGACTATTCTTTTCCCGCAAAGTCTTCTTGGGACAAATGTTTATAAAAATGACAATTTCCTTCTAGAGGGACATCTGGTTACCCTATGATCTATTCTGTTCTCACATAGTGATTAAAATACCTCTATTCCATCCTCTTTCTGGTGTTTACCGCAAACCCAAGTTGCAGTCTGGCATTCACACCTCCCACCACTGAAGTCACTTCTTCCGTTTACCTAACATCCAACACCTACTCACACCAGCTGTCATCTGAAGGCATGCAGGACACAGTGGCTGGAGTTCACATTTCCTCTTAAACTGCTTACATGATACAACCTGTTCCTCTTTTGTCCTCACCTAGACACATTCTGTTGGCGGTTTCCATATTTTGGGGTTTCAACGTAGTTAAGTGTCACATGGACCCACAACAACAATAAATGTAAAACCTAATCACCGTGTGTGTGTGTGTGTGTGTGTGTGTGTGTGTGTGTGTTTCTTAAGTCGTTCCATTTAAATGAGTCACACCATTAAGTAAATACACAGTTTCCTTTAAACCTTTCATCAGTTATGTAAGTACCAGAGAGTTCACTCTGACCCTGTGTTATGTTAAGGTTTTTCCCTTGTTCTGTAAAATTTTTGTTCTTGGATTACGCATTTTCAGGGACAGCTAATTCCTCCCTTTGCCTTCAGTTCTCCAAGCATTGTGTGTGTGTGTGTGTGTGTGTGTGTGTGTGTGTTAATGTCAGAATCCTAATCCTACAAATAAAAGTCACCTTTCCTGTTTTTCCAGCAACTTGGATCAATTCCAACTTTCTCCTGGATTTCCCTGCTAGCGTTTGGTACGCATACTTAGCTGGACTGTTCCAATAAGCTTCCCACTCTGCTTCGAACGCATCCAAGGTAAAGGGCATCGCATTGGAAAGAACTGAACTTTCTGATCTTTCAGAAGCTCAGCCTTCTCCTTGGAGGACCGAGCTGCTGGGCAGATGTTTAAGAGGACCTGGTTGGTAGTTGCAGCCTCCTCTGTACTCCCAACCATCTTCTCAATAACACTTTTTATTTCCTTCTGCTATGTACACACCACCTGTATTTTAATGACTTGCTTCTCTCTCTTTCTGCTCACATGCTCTGTGAATTTCTCCAGGGCAAAAATTTTGTCCTATTCTTTTGATCTGTTCCAGCTAACTCCTGACTCCTAGTGAGAGCTCAGCTAATATGAGGGAAGGGGAAAAAAAAGAAAGAAGTGAGGGAGGTCAGGAGAGGATGGAAGGGTCCCAGTCCCCTTGAATATGCTGTACCCCTGTCTAGAAAGCTGTCCCCACACATTTCCTACAGCCAGCTCCTTCCTTATCTGTCATTCCCATCCACGTCACCCCCTCAGAGTGCCCTGCCCTGACATCCTTCTTAAAGAAGCCACCACTCGGCCACATAGGTATACATACACACAGTCAGGCTGTATCTTCCTTCCCTGTTTTATCTACTTCATGGCTCTCCAGTCTCTGAAATTATTTTAGCTGCCTGTTTATTTACTGTCTGTCTCCCTGCACTATAACGTAACCTCCTGGAGGTACTACAGATTTAGTGTCTTAAATAAGCGCCTGGCGCATGGTAAGTGCCTAACAAGTTCCCATGGAATGGATAAACAGAGGAGAGGCAGGAAGGAGGGGACTATCTCCCCTCTCCCTTTTGCCCTGTTTAATAAACTTTAAAATGTGGAGTGATGGGAACCTCCACAGAGAAAAAGGAGCTATTCTTCTGCCCTTTGCTGACCTGCCCCTTGGCGCTTCAATGTAGACTACAGGGTGCAGAGGCATCGAGAGGGAAAAACAGGTGAGGGAAGTGAGGAATGTCTCAAGCCGTTTGTCCTCCAAGTTGCAAAGAAAGACTGCTGTGAGGACTGTGGCTCCTGAGATGCGGAGCTTCTGATGGGGTAACGGGGATCCGGTTTGCTCAGACGCCCACAGGAGTTTAAGCAGAGATGGGCGTTGTTTTCGATGCATCAGGGTACCCGTGAGTAGGCGGCATAATGAGGCCTGGAGCCAGACCTGGGAGGGCGGGGCCAGGGGCTGCGATGCTGCTGCTCAGCCGTCTGAATTGTCCTCCTTTCTCCTTCACTCTGCATCTGCTTCCTTCTCTCTCACTGCAGCCCTGTGCACAGCAGCCAAATACCGCTGCTCAAGAGGCTCAGAGGCCCATTTCCGAATTTCACGGGGAAGAATCTGATGGGTCCAGCTTGAGTCAAGTGTGCACAGCCCTTCCCGTGAGCTGGGGGTGAGGAGGTCACGTTGCATGGGCGTGGCAGCCGGTTCAGGGTGCAGAGGAGGGGAAATGCGGCTGGGGATCAGCCGAGGAGACATTTACCTTAGGCAACAGATGGTGTGCTCCAGGCTCCAACAACATCTGAGAAGCAATTTATTGTCATTTCCTTTCAATTGTCCAGATACTTTCCATCTGTTTTCCCCGTCATTAACTCACAGTCACCTAGCACTGGAAGCATAAAATATAAGAGGCTGCTCTCGGAAATATTTGCTGGGTCACTAGGGCATTAAACACTTGTTTCCAGTGTTAGTAGATCTAAAGCATCAGTCATGAGTCAATGAAAGAGACATTTTTACTGCCCTAAATTGGCCTAAGGATGCCTAATGCTACACAAGTCCTGGGGGTAGCTTTCCGCTTTCCTCTTCTTCGATCTTGGGGCCTGAGAAAACAATTCCTGGAATGTACCCACTGAATCCAGCCGCCTCAACCAAACTAGACAGTGTATCCTGAATGTACCCAAGACACACGTTTCCGTGGGTAATTATGAAGCCAGCGCACACAGACTTCTGTCTTTCTCGCTGACTATTTCTGACTCATCCAGAGAGCTTCCTGGCTATTTAGCCCAGGCGTACGTGATACAAGGTGACACCAGGTGAGATCATACCTTGGGGGGAGTTTAGCTATTTTTCAATTGATTTACCTTTGAGCAAATTCCTCTTCTGTTGTGGGAAGCCTATTCAATACCCTGGGGGTGGGGAATTTAATAACAAGGTGGCTTAAAGGAGAAAAGCTTCTCTGCGCATTCATGTAAGGAGTTGTCATAACTGTGGACGGAGACATATTTCCTAATGATGCAGCTGTGTGTCTGCGACTGGCCTGGCTTTTTGAGAGGTTTCGGGCCAATTCTGTCTGGTCCCATGGTACTATTTGCCCAGGTACTACTCCAGGGAGACCTCTAGGTGACCAAGACTTTGATCCTGAGGCTTTTATGTGTCCTAGGCTGTTGGAAAAGAGCTTCACACAAGGTATGGGTGGGGCAGAGAGCTGAACAAAATCCTGGGGCACAGGTGCTGGGCTTTGGACCAAGCTAATCACCACTGTGACTGAAGCCCATGAGCAATCTTCGTCACAGGTGAACAGGACATCTAATCTAGGTCCTCAGGACAGGTTAGGTCTCCAGGGATGTGAGCTGATGGGCCGTGTACCGTGTTCCAGTGGAGCACAGCTACCTCTCTTTCTGCCCTTGAGGTCCTTCTCTGCCCTTCCCCCAGGCTGTGGAATCTTTAGTCTGGGGGATAGAGCTGCTTTGTAATTATGCAGTTATGCATCCGGCTCTTTCTTACACCTGCACCAGTGACTTTTGAACTTAAATGCTATAAATTGGCCTCCTTTATTCTCTGGTTTAAGAATGACAACCTTCCCCTAAAGCAGTGGATGACATTATCTAGTTTTCCGGGCTAGGAGGAAGATTCTCAGGGTGCAAGTGAAGAAAATCAGAGAGCCCAGCCTTGGAAGGGTTGTGAGGATTGAGGGGAGGGGCACATGTGAGAACACAGAAGTGATTTTTTTTTAATTTATTCAGAAGTAATTCTTTAAAATATTATCCCACTCCATGTGAATTAGAAATTGTGTCCAGAATATGAGGCTTGTTATTGTTGAGTTGTGTGTTCTTGGTCTCATGTTTCTTGAAGGCCGCAGGACAGACTTGTGGACCTTATATGGAGAACAAAGAAGGAAAAGTAGCTTTGGGCCAGCACAATTTGGGCTGAACTATGGATGTCCTGCTGAAAAGTTGACTAAGGAACCCAGATCTTGGGAAATGTCTTGATATTAGGCTTTGCATTCTTTTGTCTTTGGAAGACCATAATGCCAGACCTCACCTCCAGTAGCAATGGCTCCCCTGTCAATCATTTCTTGGGTGAGCTGACCTAGAGCCAAGTGAAGGGGAAAACGTAAGCAAATACCTTCTGCTTTTCCCCGGGGTGAGTCAGGCCTAGATTCTGAGGATGAGCACGAGTGGAACCCTCCTGCTTGGGGAGATGGAGTTTGTTGGTTAGGATGGCCTTTGCTTTGGGAGGTAGGAAGGAGAGAGTGTACCGGGCACCGTTGTGCCCCTCCCAATGCCTTAGCACCCATTGCTTCTTACTGACTCCCTCCCTGGGGCTCTCTCCAGCTCAGAAGCACACTCTCCTCTGCATGGGGCAGCCAGAAGTACCGGGGAGTTGATGCGCCCGGGGGAGTATTCAGCCAGTGATGATTTGGAGCAAGTGGATTAATATACCCAGTTTCTTCAATTTTCAGGTAGCACAATTCTGAGGCATGACCTACACCAACACTATTCAATAGAAATATAATTTGAATCACATGGAATTTTACATTTCCTAGTAGCCACCTTTTTTAAAAGTAAAATGAAACAGGTGAAATTAATTTTAATAATATATTTTGTTAAACCACATTTTTCTAAAATATTATCACGTTAATGTGTAATCGATACAAAAATCATCAATGAGATGTTTTACATTTTTTTGTACTAAGTGTGAGGAAACTCGATGGTGTTTTACATTTAGAGTAAATCTCAATCCCGATTAGCCACATTTCAGATGCTCAGCGGCCATGTGTCCTTAGTGATTACCATATTGGCCAGGCAGCTCTATACTGTCTCTCAAAGGTTCCCAGTGGAACTGAGCCCCAGTTGCCCACAGTGGTAATCTTCTTATTGACACACCCAACCTAGACTTCCTTCCCTTCCCTGAATGACTTCTCCACTTTTCCCAATGCTTCCAACCAATCATCTGCCAGTGAACTACTCACACTCAGATGTGTGCCTGAGTCAGCTTCTGGGGAACATAACCTAAGACATAGTGGCACGTCTCATATTCGTTGTTACATTATTCTCAGTTTTGAACTTTCCTCCTGTTATTTTTACATGGAGTGAATCCATGCTAAAAGTTCCAGCAAGGTGTGTTTTATGCTGTGACAACTTCGGGGAAGGATCTGTCTATTTTCTAGCCTGAATAGCAAAGGACAGAACAATGTCCCCTCCCCAGAGGCTAGAGTGGTGATAGTAGTAGCAGTACCCACGGAGACACCTGTGCCCAGCAGAGGGGCAATTTCCTGAGGGCCACCAGCAGCAATGTGGCTGAGTGACAAGGAGGCTCGGGCAGAAGAACACAAGGGGCCTACTTGCTTTCCCACAAGATGTCTCTGGGGACCCTTGGACAGGCCAGGACAGTTTCTAGCCACCAAACCACTGGTGGGGGGATAACTACCATAATTTTATATTTAAAAGGAAATTTTATTTTTGAGGGCATGCGTGGTAAAGTCAGGACAGGTGACTGGCTCAGTCAGCTGTGTCAGTCAGGATGACTTCAGAGAATCCTCCATCCATGCCTCTGAGAGCAACTAAGAAAAATGATGGCCAGTTGAGCTGCAGATCAACTCTGACAGTGTTCATAAATTCCCCTAGAAGTGGTGCTTCCTTCTAGAAGAAGTGCGTGTTTCTAGGAGTCAGAGCATGACTTAAGATGTTGTCAAACAACACTTAACACATCTCTGTCAGGGGATGGAGCAAAGATGAGAGAGAAATTTTATGTCAACAAGCACTAAAATATCCCTAGAAGAAATCTGACCCTGAAATGTCTACATAGATTAACAAAAATTTTTGTTGTTTATTTACCTAATGAAAATGAAATATCCATCTCTGCTTATTTGTACTCTGTCTCCAGTTCTCTTAGGCCAAATGGAACAGTTCTTTGAGAAACCAGCTGTATATTTCCAGATATCTTTTTCTCTCGAGGCACCATCCTCACCAAATATAGGACAATATAGTTCACCTTTTGAGCCAAACATGATAAATGAACAAAATACTATACAGAAGAGCAGCCTAATCTTGTGGCCTTATTTCCTTACCTCCCCAAACCATGTTTTTCCAAAAAGTGAATTTAGAATGACAACAGTAGCAACATTTCATTTTTGCTTTCACAATACACTCTGCTGAAATTACTCTCAGGTCACCAGTGACCTCCTATCCTAAAACCAGGGATCGTCTCTGTGTTCTCATTCTACTTGAACTTCTGCAGCATTTAATATCTCGAACAGCCTTTTCTTTGTTCATTCCATTTCGATAAATACTTACTCAGCACCTGCTATAAACTGAGCACTATTATACGCACCATGGATACATCAGAAAATAAAACAAAGACCTCTGCCCTGTGGAGCTCACATTATAGCAGGCGAGACCTCATAAACCATTAGCCTCAGTAAATGACAGAGTATGCTGGACGATGGAGACCAAACTGCCCTTTTGGAGAAGCAAGGAAAGGACTTGAGCTTTGGAGGCTCGAGACTGTGGGGTGATGTGTGATTTTTCACCTAACGTAACCCCAAACAGTCAATAAATTCCTAAGCATCAGAAGTTGCCAAACACAATTGGGGTTCTTATGGAAAACAGAGTTGGGGTGTTTCTTCACATCTGGGTCTGGCAAGTTCCACCAATTCTCTCAAAGTCACACCTTCCTTATGAGCTCAGGGCCTCAGCCTTCAAGCTGCTCTTCTCTCGAGCTCCAGTCTTAGACTTCTCTATCCTCCCCCCACCCCCTCACCCCAGCTTGCTGCCCAAGGGATTGTTCCCTAAAATACAAATCCAACCTGTCGCTGCCTTTTTCCTAAAATAAACGTCCTGAAATTGGTCATTTGCTTACCAAAGATGCCCTGAGAATATACACACTGAGAGATGCGGGCTCACTTGTCAATAGAATCATACCTAGAAAAAGTACAATGGAATCATCTCTTCTCTTGAAACAAGAGTAAAATGTTATTCCTATTTTAAAAGGTTTGACACACTTTTCACTGTTGTAGGAACTACCCAGAGTTGAAATAAACAGCAAAGATTCTAAGAAGTTGCAGGTGGCTGATAGAGCTAAACTGATTTTGACAGCAACCCAGGTAATCACAAGTGGTGGGCTTGGGGCTTTTCGAGCTGGCACCTAGCAGTTTAAAGCACAGCACTGCTTGGAGGTTGAAGAGCTGCGAGTGAATCCTCCCATTCAGCAGCTTGACATGACTGACAACGCCCGATCAGAAACACAGAATCAACAGCTACTCTTTAGCAATAGCGAGGTTTGTTTCTGCTCGAAGGGTAGGTCAGCAATGTGTGGGCGCTCCCCAGAGGGAACCAGCCCTAGGGTAGTGGCCTGGGGCCTGAGTTTCCTCGGGGCAGCACAGTGGAGGGGAGAAACTGCCTTGTGGCCCAGAGGAGTCAAGGTCATCATCAAGAAGAAGGTGCTGGGCTTCCCCGGTGGCAGAGTGGTTGAGAGTCCGCCTGCCGAGGCAGGGCACACGGGTTCGTGCCCCGGTCCGGGAAGATCCCACATGCCGCGGAGCGGCTGGGCCTGTGAGCCATGGCCGCTGAGCCTGCGCGTCCGCTCCGCAACGGGAGAGGCCACAGCAGTGAGAGGCCCGCGTACCGCAAAAGAAAAAGAAGGTGCTGACAAGCATCAGATCTGAATCGTGAGCTAATAATGACGGTAAGTCTCAAGAATAATGGAAGTGATAATTGCTAATATTTACTGCCTGTGTGATGTGTGCAAGAAACTAAGCACTTGATGTGCATTCAATCAATCTGAAATCAGATGTCGCTATTTCTTATTCTTTTTATGGTAGTATTTCCCAGCATTCCACCTTTACTTCTCTTCCCTTCACATAAAATATTTAAGCTTTTTTCCTGGGTGGACGAGAAACCTGGGGAACAGAGCAATTAGGAAACTTGCCTGAACTTGAAAAGTAAATAGTAAAGGAACGATTCAAGCCCAAGGGAAGTAAGGCTGAAAATCAGAGAATGAGGTGTGAGTCAGAAAGCACAAGGACGGAGGTCAGGATGGAGGAGAGGAAGGGATGGGATGGGGCAAGTGTGTAGCGCTAAGGCCGGGAAAAGTTACAGAGCACTGACTTCTCCTTGAGCTGTGGTCTGGTGTGTTACAGAAGGGAGAATGGCTGCTGAGGGGGGAGCTGCAGAACTGGATGGGGGTAATGGGAAAAGCATGCTGACATGAAGACGTTAAGAATATTTTATTTTTTATTTTTTTATTTTATTGTGGTAAGAACACTTAACATGAGATCTATCCTCTTAATAAAATTTTAGGTGTACAATACAGTATTGTTAACCACAGGCACAATGTTGTACAGCAGATCTCTAGAACATATTCATTTTGCATAACTGAAATTTTATACACATCAAATAGCTTTTATTTCATCAGTCATTCAACATGTGTTTATTGTACACCTAGTATCTTAGTCCTTTGGCTGTTATAACAAATTACCATAGACTGTGTGGCTTATAAAAAACAGAATTTTATTTCTCCCAGTTCTAGAGCTGTAAGTCTGTGATCAGGGTGCCAACATGGTCCAGTTCTGCAGAGAGAGCCCTTCCAGGTTGCAGCCTGCTGACTTCTCGTTGTATCTTCCCTTGGCAGAAAGAGCAAGAGAGCTCTTGGCAGTCTCTGTCATAAGGGCACTCATCCCATTCATAGGGCTCCACCCTCATGGCCTAATCACATCCCAAAGGCCCCACCTAATATGATCACATTGAGGGTTAGGATTTCAACATATGAATTCTGGAGGATTCACAAACATTCATTCCATAGCACATACTATAGGCCAGGCACTGTTCCAGGAGCAGCATTGACAAAGTAACTAATGTGCTGGCTTTATTGAAGTTACAATCTAATTGAATAATAATGATTAAATTTTATACAATAAAAATAGTAGATCTGATATGCCCTGCTATCACAGCCAGCTCTTTTCTCTCTTTTTTGTTTAACATCTTTATTGGAGTATAATGCCAGCTCTTTTCAAAGCAAAACCCCAGTGGAGATGGATTAGGAAAATTAGGGGAAAGATAAAGGAGAAAAACAACAATTTTTTATCCTGCAGGCCAAGACCCTTCCTCTGCCCAGCAGAGACCCTCCAGGTGCAAGTGACTCTGCCAGTATGAACACCACGGTCTTCCAGAGGCTTAGAGTTGGGAGCACTGTCAAAATCACTTAAGCCAACTACCTCACCTTCTGGTTTTTAAATTCCCTCCTAGAAAAAGTTGTCTGAGTTATTTTGAATACCCTGCAGGAAAGAAAACCTTTTACTTCTCAATACAACCCACTTCAGAGGAGTTCACTTTTTGTTTTGTTTTGTTTACCTTTATACTGATTCCTGTTAGAGTTCATCTTGACCCTGAGTCTGTTATTAAAAGTATTTCATGTTCTTAGTTTCGGGTTACCTATACATTAATTAAAAAGTAACTTCTGGATCACTGGTTTTCAAACTATACTCTATAAAGCCCTGGGTGAGTAAGTGAGAGAGGAAGCTTCTACAGAGTCAGGAGACCGGACCCTGAGAACCTGGCCATTCCTCAGTGGTCCCAAGAACAGCTTCCCTTTTTTCTTTTTTTTTTAAACTTTTACAGAGGATTTCATTGGGAGAAAGGGCTGTACAGTTAGAAAAAAGTTTGAAAACTCCCGCTCCAGATATTCATCCACTGAGGTCATTAGTATAAATGTTGAATTGAATAGATTTGAGAACAGGGTGCTAAGGCATATTCCCCTGCATGTCAATAGCAATCACTAGCATCTTGGGTATAGCTGGAAAACCATCTATGAACCATCGTCACTCTTCTACACAGATCGTAAGGGATTAGAAGTGTCTCCCTAAAGCTGCAAATATCTCCCTGAAACAGTCAACATGTGTCCTGTGATTCACCATTCTGTCAGTATCACTGAGGATCACTGGTTCTCAACCCTGACTGCGATTCTAATGATCTCATTAAAATCAACAAGGAAGCTTTCAAAACCACCACTACTCCTCAAAAGGTTAAACATAGGGTTACTGGGCCTTCCCTGGTGGCGCAGTGGTTAAGAATCCGCCTGCCAATGCAGGGGACACGGGTTCGAGCCCTGGTCCAGGAAGATCCCACATGCCGCGGAGCAACTAAGCCCGTGAGCCACAGCTACTGAGCCGGTGCTCTAGAGACCGCGAGCCGCAACTACTGAGCCTATGTGCCGCAACTACTGAAGCCCACGCGCCTAGAGCCCATGCTCCGCAGCAAGAAAAGCCACCACAATGAGAAGCCCGCGCACCGCAACGAAGACTAGCCCCTGCTCACCGCAACTAGAGAAAGCCCGAGCGCAGCAACAAAGACCCAACGCAGCCATAAATAAATAAATAAATAAAATTATTTTTAAAACAAACAAACAAACATAGGTTTACCATGTAACCCAGTAATTCAACTCTTAGGTCTATGCTCAGGAGAAATGAAAGCACACATTCACACAATACCTTGTACACAAATGTTCAAAATAACAACATTATTTATAATAGCCAAAAAGTAGAAATAATCCAAATGTTCACCAGTTTATGAATCCATAAATAAAGTGTGGCATATTCATACAACGGAATATTTATTCAGCCATAAAGAGGAACGAACGACTGATTCCTGCTACAATGTGGATGAACCTTGAAAACATTATGCTAAGTGATCATGTATCATTCCATTTCTATTAAATGTCCAGAACAGGCAAATCTATAGAGACAGAAAGTCAATGAATGTTATGAATGTTTGCCTAGGGCTAGGAAAGATGGGAGGAGTAGGGATGAAGGCTAAAGGGTACAGATTTCTTTCAAGAGTGATGAAATATTCTAAAATTGATTGTGGTGATGGTTACACAATTCTGTGAATATACTAAAAAGCACTGAATTGTATACTTTAGATGAATTGTGCGGTATGTGAATTATATCTCACTGAAACTGTTAGAAGGAAAAAAAAAAAAAACCCTACCACTACTCAGGCTTAAAAATTGGTTTGCAGTGGGACTTTAGCACCCATGTGATTCTAATAAGCATCCCAGACCAAGAACCACTGATTCTAACCATGGCTCAGGGTAAGTGACTGATTTTGAGGGAGCCTATGGTGCCTCTCAGTGGTTATCCCCACCCTTCCACTCTAGACACGCGCGAGCTACTCCTTTAAAGACCCTTCCCAGAATTATGCCTGCATTGGAATCCAACCCACAGTTTGCAGTACCACCTTCTTCCTCCTTCTGTCGCATTATTGAGCCATTCCTCGTTTCCAGCATCGCCACTGTTGTACACAACGCCTCATGCATCATCAGCAGGATGAGGCGTTCTCATTCACAAGTTTCCTTCTATACCCTGAGGTACCAACTGACAGAACCATGAAACTATGAACTCATGTGAAGCTGTCTAGTTACCATCTCTTCATTCAGCAGAGGACAGTACATTTGCAGAAACTCACCATAGACTATGAAGTCCTCTTACTATGTTCCTGACCTTTGGCTGCCCTTATGCAGTTACGCTGTAGCTACCTTTCAGAATCCTGCTCCATCAATGACATCCCTAGGCCTGGAACAGTGGGTGCATTCCTTGGCCTTCCCCACGGCAGGATGCTCTTATAAGGCTGCCGTTCAGGGTCCGTCAAGAGCTCGAGAGCTCCCTTCCTGCCAGTCTTTGGGTGTTCTCCTTTGCATTTGGGGAGTTTTAAAATCCCATGATAAGTTTGCTGGCTTTTCTTTCTCCTACCTCAGACACAGCGAACAGACCTTGCCTTGCCCCCGGGAATGTTTGAGTATCCTCTAGCTCCTCTGAATTACTATATCCTAAAGCAATTAGCTCAGTCTACAGCTAGTAATTAAGAACACTGGCTCTGTTATCAGAGAGAACTGAGTTGGAATACTGATTCTGCTATTTGGTAGAGGAGTGGGCTTGGGCAAAACATATTATCTAAGCCTCAGATTTCTCACCTGTAAATTGAGGATAATAAAGCCTACCTGGAAGGACTGTTACAGAGATTAAATTGTAACAGCAGAGGTGGGGTGTTTGGCTCAGAATGGGTGTGAAATAAATTGCTAGTGATTGTTTCTTCCCAGGCAGCTGTATGACTAGGAGATCTAGCTCTTTTCTCAAGATCTCCTTGCTGGTGTATGGGACATCACCGCTCCTCGATTAGATCCAAGGTAGCTCGTCCCATAAACATGCAGGGCTCTAATACCACATGCCTGTCCTTATTCTCCAAACCAATCAGTCTTCTGGGGGAAGGCAGTGGGAATGATCCCTTCCCTCCGGTTCCCTCATCAGCCCCAGCAATGTCTCAGTCTTGGGATGCACTTGCGAATGTCCTCAGAGGATCTGCTCAGGTCCGTGCTCACCACTCCATACCCTCCTGGTCCTTCTTTCTTAGGCTGTGAGCCACTCCTGGGGGCAGGACCTCCTGGAATCTTCAGAAAACTCCTGAGTTAAAACATCTAAACTCTACAGCATATCGCCTTGCCATTAAAACCCAGGAATGTCTGGCACAGAACTGTCCAATTTTCTCCTCCAACTATTTCCAGGAAATTTATAATTCAGATTACTTGAAATAGAATTCATTGCTCAACACAGCACCTGGTGTCTGGCAGGAAGTATTGGGATAAATCATTAAACAGCAGTTAAACTTGACCTACTAAAATCCTCTGGCCCAGTTTAAATGCACCTCTTTCACGTTGTCTCATCGGTCAGAAATGGTTTGCTCTTCCCTCCCTCTGCATTTCTATAACAGCTATCTTTATGGAATGTTTATTGATTGTTCCCAGCTCATATAGCTAATAATTGGCAAATCTAGAATTCAGCTATACTGAGTTGAATAGCATCCTGTCAAATGTCCACTGGAACCTCAGAATATGACCTTGTTTGAAAACAGTGTCTTTTTTTTTTAACATCTTTATTGGAGTATAATTGCTTTACAATGGTGTGTTAGTTTCTGCTTTATAACAAAGTGAATCAGTTATACATATACATATGTTCCCATATCTCTTCCCTCTTGCGTCTCCCTCCCTCCCACCCTCCCTATCCCACCCCTCTAAGTGGTCACAAACCACCTAGCTGATATCCCTGTGCTACGCGGAAGGGTAAGCTGTGACAAAGTGAGAGTGGCATAGACATATATACACTACCAAATGAAAACAGTGTCTTTACAAAGGTAATCAAGTTAAGATCATCCTGGATTAGAGTGGGCCCTAAACCCAAAGATTACTGTCCTTATAAGAAGAAGGACATTTGGAGACAGAGACATAGGAAGAAAACAGATAAAGCCATGTCAAGATGGAGACAGAGACTGGAGTTATACGGCCACAGCCAAGAAATTCCAAGGATGGCCAGCAACCACCAGAAGCTTGGAAGAGGTCAGGAGCAAGTCTTCCCTAGGGTCTTCAGAGGGAGCTTGCATGGCCCTGCCAGTTTTGGACTTCTAGCCTCTAGAACTGTGAGAGGATAAATTTCTGTTGTTTTATGTCCCCATTTGTGGTAATTTATCATGGCCACCCTAGGAAACTAATATACCAGTCTCGGTCTGTCAGATGCCTAACATCCTCATTTGTAACCACTATGATATACTGCCTTATGTTTGTAGCACCCAAACTGTATCCTTCATAGTACGTTGATCAGATGCCTTGTATGTCACAGTAAGAGGCAGATGGTGAGCCCAGAAGTCGAGGTGGGGATGGAGGGGGTGGGAAAGAGGTAGAATTATTGCAAGGTAGAGAATGAGCAGAGCGATTTTCTTGAATATATGCCCGAACCTCATTATGTCTGATCCTGTGATTTAGCAGAGAAATGGGAAAGAGTTTGCTTATGAAAGAAGTATGATGCACTAGAAAGCAAGCAGGACTAGGAATGGCAAGGCCCGATGCGAACTAGCTCTGTGATTAGGTACATGACCTTCAGATGTGGCTGCTTTGACACAGACTATGTGACTTGGGAACATTGAGACACGGCCTCAGAAACAAAATATTAACCTTTCAGCTTTTAAAACTTTCTAAACTTCTCACTCATTCCCACCCAACCCCGATCCTCATTTCATAACTCCCACTTCTGACACACAGCAGACACAACTTTTTAGTTAAATAATGAATAAGGGAATGAATAAGGAAGATGGAAGAAAGCTGGAGGTGTCAGTGAAATGATGGTCAACAACAAGGAAAGAGTCAGATGCATAGTAAGGGTCATGAAAGAAGGTTCAAGAATCAAAGATGTCTGCCACTAATATTTGGCAGTCAAAAACCATAATAGATGCAAATGTGGCAAAATATCAATCCTTGTGAAAATCTTGGTAATGAACACAGGGTGTTTGTAACATTATTCTTTATAGTTTAGTGTGTTTGAAACATTCTGTTTAAAAAAGAACAATAGAGGACTTCCCTGGTGTTGTAGTGGTTAAGAATCCGCCTGGGGCTTCCCTGGTGGTGCAGTGGTTGGGAGTCCGCCTGCCGATGCAGAGGACACAGGTTCGTGCCCTGGTCCGGGAAGATTCCCACATGCCGCGGAGTGGCTGGGCCCGTGAGCCATAGCCACTGAGCCTGCGTGTCCGGAGCCTGTGCTCCGCAATGGGAGAGGCCACAACAGTGAGAGGCCCACATACCGCAAAAAAAAAAAAAAAAATAGAATCCACCTGCCAACGGAGGGGACACGGGTTCGAGCCCTGGTCCGGGAAGATCCCACATGCCGCGGAGCAACTAAGCCCGTGCACCACAACTACTGAGCCTGCGCTCTAGAGCCTGCAAGCCACAACTACTGAGCCCGAGTGCTGCAACTACTGAAGCCCGCGGGCCTAGAGCCTGATGCTCCGCAAAGAGAAGCCACCGCAGTGAGAAGCCCGCGCACCACAACGAAGAGTAGCCCCCGAAAAAAAAAAAAAGAGTAGCCCCCGCTCGCTGCAAAGAGAGAAAGCCCGCGTGCAGCAACGGAGACCCAATGCAGCCAAAAGTAAATAATTTTTTAAGATAAATAAATAAATTAAAAATAACAATAGAAGAGCAACCTCATAATGTCCTATGAAAATGGGTGTAGCGAATTGGCTTCATTCAAATCCCTTTGCTTTGATAGGTTCTGAATCCTCTTCTTCATCAGCAAAGCAGGAATGGTTGTGGCAAAACAGTTCGTCGCTGCACACGGACGGACCAACACTTTGGAGAGAACCTGTGGAAATATACCTGAAAAGACAGAGAATATTCCTTTCACTGGGCTCTGTACTCCTTCTCCTGAGAACTTATGCAAAAGAAATGATAATTCAACAGAAAAAAGGCCTGGGGAATATGGAGATGAAAAATTCACGGACAAATTTGTTATAATAATGAAAAATTGGGAATAACTTAAGGCCACCATGGGGAAGTGCTCTCCACTGCTCCCAGCCTGGTCACATCACCCTCATCTTTGCCAGGATCACTCTGGTAGCTTCCAGCTGATCTCTCTGCTTCCACCCTTACATCTACAATCTTTTCTCTACTCCGCAGCCAGAGTGATTCTTTGAAAAGGAAATGAAATCACTTCCCTACTTCTCTTCAAAATGTTCTCACCACCCTAACTGCTTCCAAGCCGGCTCTAAGCCAACACCTCCCGGGGCCTGGATGATGGTGCTAGACCCTAAGTGGTCTCCCCTCTTCCATCTTCCTGCCCCTCAAGGCAACAGTGAAAGCGCTCCTTTTTCAAATCATAAACCAGATCATGTCACTCGCCTGTTCAGAACGCTCCAGTGGCTTCCCGTCTGACTCAGAGTATGCCCATATGACTCAAAGCAAAGTCAAAGTAAACTTTTACAGTGGCACACAAGGACCTCATCCCCTTCCCAGTCACACTGGATCCTTTTCATTGGCTGTTCCCTCTAATATTCTTTCTCCATATGTCTATATGGCTCATTCCCTCAATTCCTTCAAGTAGTAACTCAAATCTCCCTTTCTCAATGAGGTCTTCATTAACCACCCTATTTAAAATTTTACTAATCCAAACACCCTCATTCTATTGCCCTGTTTTACATTTTCTCTTAGTATTTATTATTTTCTAACATAATAAATAATTTACATAACATTTTTCAAATGTCTGTCTGCCCTGCTCCAAACACACATATACTAGAATTTAAACTCCAGGAGGAAAGGAATTTTTATCTGTTTTGTTCACAGTTGTTTCCCCAGCACCTAGAACAGTCTCGGGCACATAGCTGACATTCAATAAATATTTGTGAAATGAAAGAACAAATAGTTAAGTAAATTGGGTTATACCAAGAGGATGGAAGGTTAAGCAATCAGAAAAAATACTGTGTATCAATATGGAAAAAGACATGTGAGGTAATGTTAATGTTAAAAGTAGAACCCCCGTGTTGCGATAAAAAACACGTTGGTGTGGCTTTGGCAACGTTGTTCTTTTCTGGTTCTTTTGCTTTCTCTTCCCTTAAATGTTGGGGCTCCCAAGTTCGTTTTTGGTCCTCTTGTCATTTTTATCTACACTCTAGCTTCAAATACCATCTACTTTATTTCTAGTTTATTTAGCATATTGTCCAAACAACCATCTTGAGCCCAGGGCTCTGTTTTGAGCTTTCCACCCACATTACTTTGTATACACCTCTGTTAGTAGCTAGAATACCATTCTGAGAATAGTGGTCTGTTCATCAGTCTCCCCCGATAAAATGGGAGAACTGTTACAGAATAAGATGCCTAGAACATATTAGTAAGGACTCAATAAATGTTTTAGTAATGTAAGGTGTGTACTGTGTGCCCAGTACCTCTAAGAACCTTACATATATCATGTCATTTAATTCTCACAGCAGCCCTGTAAGAGGCATGAGGTAGACATAGCTTCATTACACGGATGAATAAATAAGGAAATGTGTTTATAATAAAGTGACCCCAAAAAATGCAGACGTTAAATTAGGTGTTAAAGTAGTGGGATCGTAGGCGGTTTTTCTCTTTCAGAAATTTCGTTAATATTGTTGATAGGCTGTATATGCGTCTTGTGTGTGTATGCACGTGTGTCCGTGTGAGACCAAATAATTTTAAAACTTGAGTGGGCAAACACAGCAACAGGAAATTGTTGGGTAGGGTCTGGGAAAAGAGTTGGAACCCAAAAGTACAGACAAGCAGAGAGTCGACTCCGCTGTGAGCTGTCTGCGCAGGCGGCGACGGCCCGCAGGCAGAGCAGCGATGCACCCCACCCAGGGAAACGATTCCTTTCAGTGAGGCCAACCCGCGGCCACATGCAAATGACCTGGAGGCTGTGGGCGGAGCCACTCCTGGAAAAACTCCGGCCGGGGGGCGGGGAGAAGGTTGACCCATGGGCTGGCCCCGATTGGCTCCCACAGAGACGGGGCGGGCTCTCCCGAAGGCCCGGCCTCACCGAGGGGCGGGGCCTGGGCCTGGGCCTCTTGGAGAGGGAAGGAGCGGGAGCCCGAGCTCCGCGTCGGGAAGCTTAGGTCGGCTGAGCCCTCGGCTCTCAAAGGCAGAGCCGGAAGCGCTACAGTTTGACCCACGAGTCCATCTGTTTTCGAAGGCGTAGCCCTCTTCCTCCCGACCCTCTCCGCCTCCCCCTCTGCTCCTTCATCCGGAGGCCGAAGCCCCCAGCCTGGGCGGGGCGGCGCAGCCTGAGCTCCCGGACCCGGAAGAAGCGCCATCTCCCGCGTTCACCATGGAGCCCACTGCGCCGTCCCTCACCGAGGAGGACCTGACTGAAGTGAAGAAGGACGTGAGTAGCAAAACCTTGCCCGGGCACCGCCGAGGGCCGGGGCGGGCGGAGCGGGGGGGGGGGGGGGCTGCATTCCTGCAGCGAGGAAACCCCGCGTCCTAGTCCGAGTCGGAATCGGAGGAGGAGCCCGCGGTCTGAGAAGCGAAACGTCCGGACACAGCAGGACCGCGACGAGCCCTGCATCCTAGGGACCTTGGTGGAAGTGATCTGATCCCCGCTGACCTGTTAATCCACGTTTTAAATCAATAAAAGCAGGGCTTGGGTTTCAGAAATCTTGTTCAGTGGAGCGTTTCTTTACAGTCAGCTACTTGCCCACTGCTCACCCATCCCCTGGTGATTTCACCCCAGCTGCTCTTTGGAGCTGCGTTGTTAGGGATCGACGACTCAAGTTCATCCTTGAGCCATACTGCCTTGGCTGCTGGCTCAACCTGGAGCAAAAGCTGGACCAGATAAAGCATCCCAAGCAGTGGATCAAATACGTGAAACTTGCAAAGGGGGTTGGGGGAAGCTGGACTGTTGAAAGCACAACCCGGAATTCCCCTAGTAAGCAAACGCCCACGTATTTAAATTGAAGGGGCGCGGAGGGGGCGGGGGATGAATACATGAAGCGGAGAATTAATTTACAGGTAAACGTTGGAGATATTCAGCAGCTAAATTATGCTCTTCTGCTTGGATGCTGAAGTGCACAAATCTTAGTATTTATTCGTAAAGAATGACTTTGTTGAGGTCTGCCTTGTTTCTCTTTTCCTTTGCTTTTAGTTAACTTGTTTTGCCATGTGAGACTTATATGAGTACCATTAAAATACTTTATATTAATTCAAATTCAAAACAATATGAATTGTGTTCTGGCTTAACACTGCAGTACTTATACAAAATCATCTTTGTGAATTGGACAGGACAGCAGCTTTTTAAATGTTTGTGTGCTTCCTTTTACCCTCACCTGTAAGGTTTATTACACTGTGTACTCATAATTACAGTTGGTATGACTCATTAGCAAAAGGAGACTGGTTATGACTGTGTCTTAGTTTCCTCCTTCAACAGATAATTGTGGAGCACTTATATGGAAAGTACTGTTCTTGGGCCTGGAAAGATATAAAAAAATGACAGGCCCCTGCTTTACATTCTAGTTGAGTTAAGACTGGGACATTGATAACTAATAAAGAATAAATGAGTATTGTGTTTTTCAAGATTTGTGCCAGTAAAAACATGAACTTCAAGAGCTAGGCCTACTGTATTCCAGATACTCTGTCACACGATTTACAATGTTCTCATTTAATCTGTACAACAACCTCTGAGGCAGATAATTGTCTTTCCCATTTTATAGTTGATAAAACAGGTAGTGAGAGGTTACAAGTGGGAGGATATAAAGCCTGTACATAAACACAGATGTGAAGGGTGGCTTCTAGGGTCTTTTTTTTTTTCCATCAGTTCATTGATATTATCCATCTCCATGATTTCAATTTACAGCTATATAAGAAATCCATAACCTTGGGGAATCATGGACACGTTTCAGGACATCTGTGAAAAAAAATATGTGCACAATTTTTTCTTAGAAATTTTTTTCATGATGTTTTCAGAATCGTTTATGACCTTAGGAGTTTTAAAATTATAATCCACATATTTGGACTTCCTTCTTTCTCAACTCTAAGTGCTTATTTCCAAATATCTGCTGGAAATCCACTTTTATATCCTTCAGATTCCTCACTTTGTCTAAAATTGAACTTTTTATCATCCTTCCCCCAAAGCCACTTGCTGTTTCTGCTGTATTCTCTGTCGTGATGAACCCATGGGGATTGGCTGCTGATACCAAAATTCATGGATGCGGGCTTCCCTGGTGGCGCAGTGGTTGAGAGTCTGCCTGCCGATGCAGGGAACACGGGTTCGTGTCCCGGTCTGGGAGGATCCCACATGCCACGGAGCGGCTGGGCCCGTGAGACATGGCCGCTGGACCAGTGCGTCCGGAGCCTGTGCTCCGCAACGGGAGAAACCGCAACAGTGAGAGGCCCGCGTACCGCAAAAAAAAAAAAGAAGAAATTCATGGATGCTCAAGTCCCTTTTATAAAATGGCGTAGTATTTGCATGTAACCTACACACATCTGCCCATATACTTTGAATTATCTCTAGATTACTTATAACACCTAGTACAATGTGAATACTGTGTAAATAGTTGTAAATACAATGTAAATGCTATATAAATAGTTGACCCACACAGCAAATTCAAGTTTTGCTTTTTGGAACTTTATGGAATTTTTTTTTTAATTTATTTATTTTATTTATTTATTTTTGGTTGTGTTCGGTCTTTGTTGCTACGCGCGGGCTTTCTCTAGATGCGGCAAGCGGGGGCTACTCTTCGTTGCAGTGCGCGGGCTTCACACGCGGTGGCTTCTCTTGTCGCGGAGCACGGGCTCTAGGCGTGCGGGCTTCAGTAGTTGTGACACGTGGGCTCTAGAGCGCAGGCTCAGTAGTTGTGGCGCACAGGCTTAGTTGCTCTGCGGCATGTGGGATCTTCCCGGACCAGGGCTCGAACCCGTGTCCCCTGCTTTGGCAGGAGGATTCTTAATCACTGTGCCACCAGGGGAGCCCCTGGAATTTTTTTTTCCAAATATTTTCCATACACTATTGGTTGAATCCGAGGGTGCGGAACCTGCAGATACAGAGGACCGACTGTACCACCACTTATCCACATGGAAACTTCCACTTCTTTTTTTTTTTTTTCAGGCTCCCACTTCTTCACTATACTCCTTCTCCCTGTGTGCTCCATCTAGTTGTTTACCTCTCTTTTGTTGAATTTAGTTCAGTTTCATAAATATGGACTACACACTGTGAGACTGATACTGCCATTGATTCTAACAGTTCAGAAATTAAAAACTAACACACAATCTTAGTTTGAGAAGAGCTCAGCTTCTTGGGGGGTGGGGGGGGACATGTAAAATGACAATTGCAAATCACAGAATAAGTGCAATGAATTTTACATTCATCCAAAACATTATCTACTTAGCACTCTGCTAAATTCAGGATATACAGAGTTGAACAGAATGTACCTGGATCTTGCCTGCTTTTAACATGTGGGTTCTTAAGGTTGAAAACAAATAAATGTATAATTCCAAATTATGGTAAGTACTATGAAGGAGACAAACAGGTGTTGAGCCAATAACAAGATAAGAGGGGAAATCTACTTGAGATAGGATGGTCAGGGAAGGTTATTAACGTTTTTAAAACTGGTTCCTGAAGGCTATGACAGAACTGGAGAAGAGCATTCTAGGCAGAATAGAATTTTCTAAGGATCTAAGGCAGGCAAGATCTTGGGGAAATTGGAAAAAGGCAGAGAGTGCCTAGAGGTGAAGTTAGGATGGTGGGCTAGTGCCAGATTATGAAGGGTCTTACAGATGGTAGTAAAGTGGGATTTTTTTCCCAAGTGTAGTAGAGACCTATTGAAGAATTATATTTTTAAAAATCCCTCTGCCTAATGTATGGACTGGAGCGAGCAAAAGGGAGAAGAGGGAAACTAGTGAGGAGATCCTTGGAATTTACGTAGTTGAGAGATGATGGTGATTCGGATCAGGGTACAGGCAGTGGAGATGGATGGAACAGGAGAATTCCAGATGCATATTTTAAACAGTAATGATAGGACTTGGTGACGGTTTGAATGTGGGAGTTGAGGAAGAGAGTGGAATCAGATTAGTAAGTGGAAATGTCAAATCAGCAATTAGACCTATCAGTTTGAAGATCAAAAGAGAGATCTGAGCTAGAAATAAAAGAGTGCGATTAAGCGAGTTTACCTGGGGAACTTGAGAGCTAGAAGGGAGAGGGAGACCATAGAAAAGTTTTAAAAAGTAAGAAGTTATGGCCGCAGAGATGGGAAGAAAGCCAGGAGAGTGTGGTATTCACATAAGACAAGAAAAGAGTATTTCAGGAAGGGAGTGATCAACTGTGTTCACGCTGCTGAGAAGTGAGATGAAGACTGAAAAGTATCAGATTTAGTGATAAGGAGACCCTTGGTGACTTTGAGAAGAGTAGTGGGACAGAGTGAAAACGTCTGGGAGTGAGTTGGGAGATATAAGTGGAGTCCTGTTGTATAGAAAAGTGAAGTGCATACACTGGGTGCTGTAAAGGCAGGAGAGGAGTACTCATTTGGGGGAGTTTAAGTAAAGTTACCTGAAGGAGATGACCACTGTCCTGAATTTTAAAAGATGAATAGGGATATGGGAAAAGAAAACAAGGCAAAGGTAACGACTTAAAGAAATGTAGTGGAAAACAGCAGTTTTAGGAAGAACATAAAGTTCCAGAACATAGAGCGAGCTGGAGAGGTAGGCAGGATCCATACTATGAAGCACCTGCCTGCCATCATCAAGTAGCTGTGATTTGTTGAATACCTACTGTGTCAAGCCTTCATATGCACTGTCCCATTTAGTCCTCCTACAGGTCCTGCTAGGTATTTATTATTTTTTTACCAATAAGGGACCTGAGGCTTAGAGAGGTTAAGTGACTTCCCCCAGCTCTCACAGGAGTATGTGGCAGATTCAGGATTTGAACTGAGGTTGGTCTGAGTCCAGAGCCATGCTCTTCACTTCTCTGCTATTCTGCTATGGTTGAGAAACTTTATCCTTTAAGTCGAGGTGGAACACAAGTGTTTTAAATTTTTTAAAAATTAACGAACAACATTTCAATATTGGTAGAATTCATGTAACACTCCAGATTTCCATTTTTTCTTGAAAAATTACAAGGTCTGATAGATGTGTGAAGGAAGAAGTTGAGCGGGGTGGGGAGAGAAGGAAGAAGTACAGCTAGGTGTCTTGTTAATAGTCGATGCAAGATATATAGGGACCCGAACTAGGACAATGCTAATAATAGGGATGGAGTGAAGGGGCAGCTTAGATAAATATTGGGGTAGATTGGCAGGACTTGGTGGGTGGGTGATCTGATCGAATGTGCCAAGTGAGTGAAAGAGAGGAAAAGTCAAGGATGAGTTGTAGGTTTATAGCATGGTTGGATGGATGGTGGTACTCGCAAGTGAGCTGAGAATGTCAGAGGAAAACGATAGGGGAAGATAACAAAATTGGTTTTGGACATGTTGAATTTTAAGTACCATTGGGATCTCTAGGTGGAGAAAGTCTTGATCACACAGGAAAATTTAGAAATCATCAACGTGTGGTAGAAATGACAACAAATGAGGTTTTCCAAGGAGTTCATCTTTTAAATCTATTTTTCTCTCTCCTCATCCCCACAGCTTAAATTCGTGTACTCAGCTTATCATCTGTAAGGTATTGCAGCAGTCTTCTAATTGCTCTCCTTTGACCCCAATTTTTGCTTTCCCCCAACCCTCTGTAAAAGTTTTCTTATTGCCTCTTATTTATAAACCTTTGATGAGGTTTTGACTATAGGGAAATGTAATTTCCCTCATTGCCTACCTTTCACGCCTCTAGGTCAGGTGTAGTCTCTGTAAATTTCCCAGGTCCTGGAGGCAGAGTTGGTTGCTTCCCCAGTACTTGACCTATATCTTTTTTTCCAGGTCATATTCCATTGTCTCATAATTTTTAGCTTGAGTTGATAATGTATTCATCAACTAGGCCATGTGCCCTTTGCATGCAGGTTTCAAGTCTTGTTCATCTTTGCATATCCACTGCTCAGCACTTGGCATATTTGGCATTTAGATATGTGAAATGTTTCTCGTGGCAATTCATTGGACTGAGAACTGTAGGAACCCTTCACCTAACCTACTTTTCTGCCACCATATACTCTCATATACTTTGAAGATTTTCCATTGTCTTTAGTTCATCATTGTCAGTGTGAATCAAGTTAGTCATCATTGTCATCATCGCTAACATTTACTCATCACTTACTATGTACCAGGCACTTTCTCAAGTGCTTTACGTGTGTTAATTTATTTCTCATAACACTCAGATGAGGAAACTGAGGCACAGAGGAGTTAAGTTACCCAAGATTGCATATTTAGTAAATGGAGGCGCTATAATACAGTCACTCACATCAAATTGTTAATACCATTTATTAGGACCCACATTGATTTTTGACTAATTAAGCCTCATTAGGCAATTCTCAGGTCTAGGCCTGTGTATGTGATTTCTTTTTATTTCTTTAATTTTTTCCAATATCCACTATTCCTTTAGGTTTCTTTCCCCCCATACCTTTCTACCTTCCTTCTACCAAAGCTGAGTTAGACTACAGTCTTGCCAACTGACTCCAAAGATAGACCCAGTATGGTCCCTTTTGTTTTAGGTTCTTTCTTTTTATTTCTCTCTCTCTCTCTTTGTGTGTGTGTGTGTGTGTGTGTGTGTGTGTGTGGTTTCACTCTAGAAAGATGGAAAATTAATGACATGAGAAAGTTATAAACTGTGAGTTATCCTCTCTGGTCCTGACTAATCCTGGATTCCTTGCTAAATGGAAACTAAAATGTACAGTAACCTCTGCTCTCAACTTTACCTCTGAAGGCCCTCAGCAGACCTCCCTATTTCCACAGACCCAAGCCCCCTAGATTAGACTGGCCCCCTCCTCACAGCAGTTTGGTCTTGGTTTATAGATATGAAGATGAGATCAGAGCAGTGAGGAATATCTAGTCAGGGACCTACTTCTGTCTAACCGGACCTTCATTTTAATAGCATGCCTTTAGTAGGGCTGAGCCTCCTGACTTCAGGATGTTTTCTCTCACCAGTCAGATTCCTAACTAATCAGTCACCTTTGTGATTTCCTTAGGTGTTAAAAAAAAAAAATACATTGAAGCATTTTTTATATCTTTTAGGCTTTAGAAAATTTGCGTGTATACCTGTGTGAAAAAATCATAGCTGAGAGACATTTTGATCATCTACGTGCAAAAAAAATACTCAGTAGAGAAGACACTGAAGAAATTTCTTGTCGAACATCAAGTAGAAAAAGAGCTGGAAAATTGTTAGACTACTTACAAGAAAACCCCAAAGGACTAGATACCCTGGTTGAATCTATTCGGCGAGAAAAAACACAGAACTTCCTGATACAGAAGATTACAGATGAAGTGCTAAAACTTAGAAATATAAAACTAGAACATCTGAAAGGTAAGATATCTTAGTTATCCAAAAGTTCATTTAAATGTAACAATGCTTTTATAAGTAGCATGCAAAACAAAACAAAAACCTAGAAGTGATCATTTTGCTTTTATTCAAAAAGTTCAACCTTCAGAATTATATTTAATTTGCATTTTTTTTTACCTTATTTGATGTCATTACATTGCAAAAGTGAAATATCACTCAGTGTTCTGTATTTATATTCGTTTAACAACACATTTATAGAAAACAAATACAATGAAATCCCAGTATACACAGGAGTTTGTTTCTAAAGTCATCAGAATGCAAGATTAATCTGTTCAAAAGTAACCCCTGAAAATGCATATCACGCATAAAGAACAGTGTATAGGTAAAGTATTTTACCTTTGATAAACTCTGATAGTTTTTCTCCCACCAGTTGATTACATGATGGAGTAGTTGGCTTATGTTGGTAAGAATCGTGTATAAGTTATATATAACTTTAAACACTGGAATCACACTCAGTGTTGCAAAATGAGAGAGGCATAAAACTGAGATTGATTAAGGGAGTAGCAGATTTACCTCTTCGTCTCACCCTCACCCCAGAGCACACACTCACTAAATTGGAATGCTGTGTAGAATTGTTTGCATGATTTAAATCCCCCTCTCCCTCCAAACCCCCATCTTTCTCTGTCGCTCTCTACAGAGCACTTAAGATAAATGTGCATGCGATACAGCTCTATTCCAGCTGTTCTAGGCAAGGGAAACAGAAATTAGTAATTTAGGGCTTTTCCCTTAAGGAACTCAGTCTATAAATCCATGTTGGAACACAGATGAAGTTTCCCCTTGAGCCATATTTAAGAAAATAGTTTCTCTTTCATGGGACAGAAATGCTGACTGTATTGTGAAGTTGAAAAACTAGTGGAAAAAATTGATGTACAAATGTACTTTACAGACTGCAGGTTTTACATAAAATCTGTCAACTCAGGAAGTTCTGTGCCTGTAGACCATTGGGTTGAATATTTGCTGAGCCTAAAAGAGAGATAAATTGTATTTGTGTTTATTCTTTCCACACTGAGGCTAATTGTTGGCTCTACCCTTTGGATATGATAGAATTCTTTGTTCAGAACAACCTCTGTCATTTAAGTAAACTGTTAGGTTGAGAACCAGGACATTCTCTATTTAATGTGAAGAGGAGACCTGGGTTCTAGCTGTCCCCCTTGCATGAAGTAGTCCTGGAATGTTGGGCATGACTTCACTGTTCCAGGCCTCTGTCTTCTCGTCTCTAATAGTGAGAGGCTATCCCGGATGACCTGTAGAATCCCTTCCACTTGTAACACCCCATGATTCAAGAATTGGAAGTAAGAGAAATGGAAATAAAAACAAAAATAAACAAATGGGACCTAATGAAACTTCAAATCTTTTGCACAGCAAAGGAAACCATAAACAAGACCAAAAGACAACCCTCAGAATGGGAGAAAATATTTGCAAATGAAGCAACTGACAAAGGATTAATCTCCAAAATTTATAAGCAGCTCATGCAGCTCAATAACAAAAAAAACAAACAACCCAATCCAAAAATGGGCAGAAGACCTAAATAGACATTTCTCCAAAGAAGATATACAGTTTGCCAACAAACACATGAAAGAATGCTCAACATCATTAATCATTAGAGAAATGCAAATCAAAACTACAATGAGATATCACCTCACACCAGTCAGAATGGCCATCATCAAAAATTCTACAAACAATAAATGCTGAAGAGGGTGTGGAGAAAAGGGAACCCTCTTCCACTGCTGGTGGGAATGTGAATTGGTACAGCCACTATGGAGGACAGTATGGAGGTGCCTTAAAAAACTACAAATAGAGCTACCATATGACCCAGCAATCCCACTACTGGGCATATACCCTGAGAAAACCATAATTCAAAAAGAGTCATGTACCAAAATGTTTGCAGCTCTATTTACAATAGCCTGGAGATGGAAACAACCTAAGTGTCCATCATCAGATGAATGGATAAACATGTGGCACATATATACAATGGAATATTACTCAGCCACAAAAAGAAACGAAATTGAGTTATTTGTAATGAGGTGGATGGACCTGGAGTCTGTCATACAGAGTGAAGTAAGTCAGAAAGAGAAAGACAAAATAACGTGTGCTAACACGTATATATGGAATTTAAGAAAAAAAAATGTCATGAAGAACCTAGGGGTAAGACAGGAATAAAGACACAGACCTACTAGAGAATGGACTTGAGGATATGGGGAGTGGGAAGGGTAAGCTGTGACAAAGCGAGAGAGAGGCATGGACATATATACACTACCAAACGTAAAATAGATAGCTAGTGGGAAGCAGCCGCATAGCACAGGGAGATCAGCTTGGTGCTTTGTGACCACCTAGAGGGGTGGGATAGGGAGGGTGGGAGGGAGGGAGACACAAGAGGGAAGAGATATGGGAACATATGTATATGTATAACTGATTCACTTTGTTATAAAGCAGAAACTAACACACGGTTGTAAACCAATTATACTCCAATAAAGATGTAAAAAATTTTTTTAATAAAAAATAAAAAAAGAATTGGAAGTAATTAACTCATAGAATTTTAGCATATACCCAGTTTAAAATTGGGGTAAATTTTTTTTGTGTGTGCTGGAGTGCTAAAGAATATTTTTTAGTTTTGAAAGCTATTTCTTATTTTATGAATAATTTTAGGGGCTACTTTATTTTTTCTAGGTCCTTCAGTGGTTAAGTATAAATACACAGATTGAATGTGAATTGTAGCATGTCATTTAGCTTCCTTCAGATTATTCCTATATCTAGAAAATGTAAATAATAGTATGCTTCATGATTGTCAGGAAAAGCAGATAAAATGTGAAATGAATTATGACAATTTATAAACTGCTATTTAAATTTGTGTAATCTTTAAAAAGTTCAAAGATGGGTGTGGACTCAGTTTTCTAGTTACTTTTCATTTACATCTGAATAATTTTATTGTAGGACTGAAATGTAGCGGCTGTGAACCTTTTCCAGATGGAGCCACAAACAACCTCTTTAGATCAAATTCAGATGACAGTAATTTCTCTGAAAAACTGAGAGCATCCACCGTCATATACCATCCAGAAGGAGAATCCAGCACAGCCCCCTTTTTTTCTACTGATTCTTCTCTGAATTTGCCTGTTCTAGAAGTAGGCAGAACTGAAAACCCCACCTTCTCTTCAACTACGCTTCCTAGACCTGGGGACCCTGGGGCTCCTCCTTTGCCACCAGAGCTGCAGTTAGAAGAAGAAGGAACTTGTGGAAACTCTAGTGAGATGTTTCTTCCCTTAAGATCACGTGCTCTTTTGCGGCAATGACAGTTTACTGCATTTTAATTTTTTTAATGATGACAAAAAATATTTGAAAGGATATGAATCATCTTATAAAATGCTATAATGACTTATTAACATTTGATACATGTCTTATAATGCAACGTAAACATACTTTGTAAATAGAATTTGTTAGAATAAAAGAAGTATACTTGTAGATAGCTAAAGTAAGTCTTGTTGATCATGTACTCTTCAGTATTTTCTCTTCATTTTTGAGGTAATTTAGTGTTTTCACTTTTTTTTATGTTTTAAGACTAATTTTAATAGAGAACATTTCTCTGTTTGAGAATAGAGTCTTAGGCTGGGAACAATGTTTCTTCTCTGTGCATTTGTGCTAGTAAGCTTCACAGTCTAATAGTCCTTTCCAACCATTCAACAGTACATTTTCAGAATTAAGCTGTTCCTATTCGTAATAAAGCCAAGCACTGCTGGGAAAACTGCCAGCTACAGAAAAGAATCTTTTTCCCACTCAGTTGGGCTTACAGACACTTAGAAAGTCCCCTTCTGATTCAGAGAAATATCTAATGGAGTTTGAGCCACCTATGGTGCCAATTTGCCAAAATACATTTCTTATTAATCTTACTAATTAATACTACTTTCTTAAGATTTTCACACTCCTTGCTTTATCATTTTCATTCCTAAAGAAAAATCTTGGCATAAACTTCAGTTATTACATATAATTTAATGAGATTTTAAAAATACTTTTTCTGTACTTTTTGTTCCCTTTTAATGAGGACCACTGTACAGTTGAAATAATTAGAACAAAATGGTTTTTATGTGTATATATGTGACAATTCTGTTTTTAGTACTATTTGGAACAAGCAGGCCATTAGCTAGATATGTCTTTTTGTTCTATGACAAAGTTTGACTAATTTTACAAATTTATAAATCTTCTTTCATTGTTTTCATTAAACTATATCTATTTCTAGATATCTGTCTCATATATATTTCCACTACTTGCAAAAAGCAGAGATGGAAATATGCTATTAAGAATAAATGTTTTTAAGTTGTAGTGCTGTGTTTTGGAAGTTTCAGATTTTTCAATAGGAAATAAATACCTAAAACTTTTTTTATATGCACCAATTTTAATAGGAAACATTAATTCAGGTTGTAAGATGGAGTTGCACTTCTGGATGGACTGATGAAATTATCAGTCATGAAGAAGACTGGCATATTGACTTTTAAAAAATTTTAAAGACTGGGTGATTTTTGTAGTATAAACATTTTCTAATGATTATGAAGAAATATGTTTCACCTCCAGGGTAGCATAACAAAATAGTGGCAATTAAAAAAAAAAATAGTGGTATAATACTTAAACCTTTTTCAAAAGCAGAAGCAAGCTTTCATTTCATTAATTAAAATAAAATTTGATATGCAGTTTTTTAAAAATTTAAATAGGATTTATTTGGAATCAAAGATCATAATTTAGATATGGTGTAGCACCTATATTTATAGTTTTCTTTCAGACTGTTGACTAACTACGTAGAAATAAAATTAAGGTTTTAACAAACTTAGGCTTTTGGTTTTCTGAATCCTATGAAATCAGTTTATTTTTCATTTAAACACTGAAAACCAGCTGTTGCCAAAAATGTATAAACTTGAATGATACTGTGACATGACATAGTGCAATTGGTTATTGGGTTGGTTAATGCAGCAGTGAAAATTATCACTTAATATAAAAACAACACCTTCGAGCTCACTTTTTAAAATTGCTTTTTAAAAAATTGAGACTTTATTTTTTAGAGCAGTTCTAGGTTTACAGAAAACTTGAGCAGAAAGTACAGAGTTCCCATATACCCCCTGTTTCCTATATTAACATCTCACATTAGTGCATTTATTAGAATTGATGAACCAGTCTTGATACATTATTATTAACTAAAGTTAATAGTTTACATTAGGAGTCATTCTTTGTGTTATACAGTTCTATAAGTTTTGACAAATGCATAGTGACATGCATCCACCATTATATTATCACACAGAATAGTTTCACTTCCCCAAAAATCCCCTGTGTTCCACTTATTCATCCCTTCCTCTTCCCCCCAGCCCCACCCCTTCCCATCCAGCCCTGGCAACCACTGATCTGTTTATTCTCTCTATTGCTCTGTCTTTTCCAGAATGTCATATATTGAATGGTTGGAATCATACAATATGTAGCTTTTTCAGACTGGCTTCTTTCACTTAGCAATATGCATTTACATTTCATGCATGTCTTTTCATGGTCACTTTTTCAAGAGCTAATTCCATCTTTGGTCAGCATGTCATTCCTAGTGCAAGGGCAAACACTGGCAAATTTGGAACTTACCAGGATAATGGCAGGTTTTTTGCTTTCAATTTTTTTTGTTGTTTCGAATTTTTTTATTTTGTTTGGGAGGTTTTTGGTTTGTTTTGATAAACATTTTTTTTTTTCGGCCATACCACTTGGCATGTGGGATCTTACTTCCCTGACCAGGGATAGAACCTGTGCCCCCTGCAGTGGAAGCACCAGAGGTGCGGAGTCTTAACCACTGGACTACCAGGGAAGTCCCTTGATAAACATTTTCTAAAATTTAATTTAGTTTAATGATTAGTACTTTTGTGGTTAGTGATTTTTGTCTCCTGTTTAAAAAAATCTTTGCCTATCCTAGTGCTGTGATGATAATCCCCTATGTTTTCCTCTGGAAACTTAGTTGTTTTCATTTCACAATTAGCTCTATGATCCATTACAAAGTAATTTTGTGTACAGTATAAAGTAGAAGTTAAGTCTTGTGGCTACTGTCCTTTTACCTAAGCAGCGTGAAAGGGAGCAGGAAGTTTCACGCTCTGTCCTTATCTTGTATCACTGCATAAATAAGTACGTTGTTGATTTTGGAGGGAAAAAAAATAGCTAACCAAGCAGGGAATCGATCTTTGTTGTTAAATGTAATCTTTTGAGGGCTTTCTGAAAGAAGAGCTAAATTTAAGCACAAACAATATGTGGGTAACTTGAGTACTGCTCCTAAAGGCCTTACTCTGATCTTGCCACTCTATTTAATTATCAGACAGTTGTCCTTCACTGTGGTGGTTCCCAAACTGCTGCCTATTTCAGAATCACCTGGAGAGCATTTCTTTTTTTTTTTTTGCTGTACGCGGGCCTCTCACTGCTGTGGCCTCTCCCGTTGCGGAGCACAGGCTCCGGACACGCAGGCTCAGCGGCCATGGCTCACAGGCCCAGCCGCTCCGCGGCATGTGGGATCTTCCCAGACCGGGGCATGAACCCGTGTCCCCTGCATCGGCAGGCAGACTCTCAACCACTGCGCCACCAGGGAAGCCCACTTGGAGAGCTTTTAAAGATCTGGATGCCAGGCTGTGGAAGCCAGTCATCAGAAGTGGTAAAAATTTCTAGGTGATTCCAACGGGCAAGTGTTTGGAAACCACAATCTTACTGGATGCCAAATACAGTGATTGGTGTTTCCACATGTGTGATCTTGTTTTTAATCCTAATAACAACTCTGCAAGGAGGGTTTTATTGTTAATTTTTTTTAACACACGAGAAACAATCTCAGGATAAAGTATATGGCTCAAAGTATGTGGCACAGCTCTTTAGAATTAAAATCTAGGGCTGTTTGACTCCAAGATCAGTGTTCTTTCTACAACCCCATGATCTCTTATTAACATTTCCTAGACGGCAGAAAGGTAAGAGTGGAGATTGTGTATTTTTTCACTCATAATTCAATATTTATTGATTACCTATCATTTTAGGTGCTGGCGATACAGTGATAAAACAGACAATGTCTATGTTCTCATAGAGAACTCACATTCTAGTTGGGGGAGATAGTTAGAAAATAAACAAGGAAACCCTGATAATTCTAGTTGCTGTGGATATAAAATAGGGCATGTATGAGCTAAACAGTAACTTGGACCAAAGTGTTTATAGCATTATGAGGGAACGCCTCTCAAAGCAGGCAACATTTGAGCTGAGGCCTAAACCATAAGAAGGAAGGAGCCAGCTGTGTAAAGTTCTAGTAGGAAGTTTAGGCAAAAGTAACACTGAGTGCAAAAGTCCTGAGGCAAGAATGAGCTAGTGAGGACCACCCAGGCCTGTATGGCTGGAACGTAAGTATGAGGGGTGACGAGGGAACTCAGGAGCCTGGACTGAGATGAGGTTTCATAGATAGCGAGGACCAGATATGGAAGGATTTACAGACCATTGTGAGAAGTTTGGATTTTCTTCTTTCTTTTTTGTATATTGAAATAAAAGAGCTGTATTAGGGACTAGTATATAACATTTGCATACATTTTCAGGGTATTATACTATATTCCAAAAAACTGTTAATGCTCAAGGGGCGTTGGGCCATACTGTATCAGCTTGACCTATGGAGGGGCTGGAGGCTATGTCCACATGACCAATCCCCAGTAAAAACTCTGGACGCTAAGTTTCGGGTGAGCCTCCCCAGATGGCTCCACGCATGTTGTCACGTCTTTGCCGCGGAAGTTAGTACTGTCTACACCTCCACTGGGAGAAGACAGCCAGAAGCCCTGCATGTGGAAGGCTCCAGCACTCTGCACCCTGCATCTCTTCCCTTGGCTGATTTTAATCAGTATCCTTTAGCTACAATAAACCATAATCACGAGTAAAACAGCTTTCAGAGAGTTCTGTGAGTGCTTCAAGCAAATTACCAAGCCTGAGGATGGTTTTGGAGGCTCCCAAACTTTGCACTTTGGGACCATCATTTTCCTTTGTCAATGTAGGTACTTGGGTGGAAAATTTTGAGAAACAGATCTACACCCTCATAAATTATAATCCACAATACTTATTGATCATCTACTCAATGACAGGCACTGAGCTAGGTACTAGGAATATAAAAATGAACAAAGCATACTCCAACTCCTCCCCAGAAGGAGCTCACAGACATTGTGCTATGGAACTGGGAAAGAGTGAATGAGACATCTTCTCTGCCTCCTGGAGGTGAGTGTATCGTGTAAATGAACAGGCATCCTGTGAACATTTACACTGATACCAACTTCACTGCTTTCACTTGGGTATAATTCCCTCTGAGTTCGTGAGGAGGAGTCAAAGATTTCTAGTTTCCCTTGGTGGCTAGGCACATGGTTATATCATTTATTGTACTAAGAGAGGGAACACAAATGCAGAAGCAAGTTATATGTAAAGGCAAGTTACTGATCTTTAAGTGGGTGTTTGAGACCCCAGCACGATGTCCATACATAAAGTTTAAGAGCCAAATGGAGGTTTGATCCAGAACTTGAGAGGTTGGAGTTGGAGACCCGGATTTGGGAGTCACAAGCATTAAGGTAGTTAATGCCCTGGAAAGGGATGGTCTGACTTGCAACTTTGTAACACCCTCTACAGATTGTTAGTAAGTGTTGGTGAAAGCTGGTATAATATGTTGGGAAACACCGGCGTTTAAGGGCCGTACAGAGAAAAGCAGGCATGGAAGGAGGCTGACAATAAGAATCCAGAGAGTTTGGAGGACCCCCAGAGTGGTGTGATGCAATACAAGAGAAGTTCCATCAAAGGAGACTGTTCAGAGTGCGCTGGAATGAGGTCAAGCAGGAGAGGATTCACTCTGGGACTTGGTAAGTCCACTTACCCATAGAGGTGTTCCATGACAACTGAGGGAAGCACATTGAGAGTAATTTTATTTCGAGGAAGAGATGCAGCAGGATCAGAAAGAAATCCTGATCTCTCTGGGCAAGGGCTTTAAGGTGGCGGTGAAAAGACAAAATTTTTAGCTTTTCTGTGCCTTTAATAAATTCTTACTGAATCTGAAAGTTTGGTTGGACCACTACCTGAGGATCTGTCTCTTCTCAGGGGTCCTCAGAAAAGAGCATTAGAAACCTCTGATTGAGGACGTGTGCGGCCCCGCCTCCAGTCCTTCAGCCCGGCCGCAGTATCACGGCGCAGCCGCCAGGGGGTGCAGACTCCGGGCCCATCAGCAAGACTTGGGGCGGGGCCAACTGCGGGGCGGGCCCTGGCACGGCTTCCGGTTTCCGGCGGAGCCATCGATCGACGCGCGCAGCCGTCATGGCAGCGGAGGAGAAGGATCCTCTGAGCTATTTCGCGGCTTACGGGAGCAGCAGCTCAGGCTCCTCGGACGAGGAGGATAACAGCGAGCCGGAGGAGACAAGTCGTAAGGCCTCGGATCCGGCGAAGTCGGCGGGCGGCTGTGGGAACAAGGCGGAGAAGCGGCTGCCTGGACCCGACGAGCTGTTCCGGAGCGTGACTCGCCCGGCCTTTCTCTACAATCCGCTCAACAAACAGATCGACTGGGAGAGGCACGTCGTCAAGGCGCCAGAGGAGGTGAGGTCCCCGACCCCGTTTCCCGATCTAGGTCCCGGCCTCCGCCCCCTTCCTCCTGAGGCCCCTCCTGGGGACCAGCTGTCCGCCCCACACACGCAGTCACCCCCTGCGGGATGCCGCACCACCCTCTCCCACCTCCAACCCTGGGGAGCCCGGGCCCCCTCCCCCAGCTTGGTGGGTGTCAGACCGGATCCGCAGCCCCGCCCCCTTGTGAGGAGACCCAAACCTCCGCGCTCGGTGCCCTGACCCCGCGCGGCTAGGACTAACGGTGGTGACTCCCCCGCCCCCCTGCTGCAGCTTCTCCCCGAGACCCCTTCCCTTTGATGCCGAAGTGCCTGCGGTGCTGCCTCCAAGACAGTGTCTGCTGCAGCCTCCTGAAGGGGTCAGCCTTGGCGTAGTATCTCTGAGACTGGATTCTTCTTTGGTAACTAAAAGTTAATAGCTTTATTCGTATAGGGAACCCTTTGGCTTTTCACTTAACAGTAGTGTGATTTTGATGGAAAAATATGTCTTTAAACCTTAAAAAAGAAAAAAAAAAAAGTCAGCCTGAAGAATAAACGAACGGCAGGGAGGTGCATGTGCCCATACCGATTATAGGAACCTCGGTTCGTCACAGTGTTTCTTAATGTGTTTGCTTAACAGCCTCCGAAGGAATTCAAAATATGGAAGTCAAACTATGTACCACCTCCGGAGACCTACTCTACTGAGAAGAAGCCTCCCCCTCCAGAGTTGGATATGGCAATAAAATGGTCTAACATATATGAGGACAATGGTGACGATGCCCCACAGAATGCTAAGAAAGCTAGGCTTCTCCCAGAAGGGGAGGAGACAGTGGAATCAGGTAAGGAAAGTCAGACTCCAGTGGTAATGCCTTTTGGTCCCTGTGATGAGTTTTAAGAGAACGAGATGTTTAATGAATGAAACTTAAATCTAGTCAGTTAGCAAACTGATTGTGATGGTCTTTGGGTGTCTTTTGCTGTGTGTGTGTGTGTGTGTGTGTGTGTGTGTTTAACATCTTTATTGGAGTATAATTGTTTTACAGTAGTGTGTTAGCTTCTGCTGTATAACAAAGTGAATCAGCTATACATATACATATATCCCCATATCTCTTCCCTCTTGCGTCTCCCTCCCTCCCACCCTCCCTTTTAATGTGTTTTTGAAAAACATCATAAAATATTCAGGATTTAAAGTGAAATCTTTGATGTCTCAACCAGTAGTATATTGATTTATGATGCCTTATTATTAAAGCAGCATGAATTATTTCATGAACTCTTTGTTGTGACTGCAGTTGTGAAGTGCTGATGGCTTCATTTTATATTAAAGCAATTGTGCTTTACAGCCAAAATTAGTGTCACAAAATGGATTTAACTGAGTATTACTACATAGTAATTAACAATAGTAAGAAGATAATGACTTAGTTGTCTTGCCTTAGTTCATAATATCATAATTCCACCTTACAATTCCATTATTGTAAGTAATCACAGTAATCTCTGCTTCCATACTTTTACCCACTTACCCCCTTGCCTCACTTGCTTAAAACCCTTCACCAGCAGCAGAGTGAGCCCTCTTTGATAGGCCCTGCCTTTTTCTCCACCCTCATTTCAGATGGCTCCCTTGTAGAACTTTAAGATCTTAAAATTCAAAACTGAATAGACCATGCTATTTTATGGTTCCATGCCTTTTAATATATGTTCCACCTTAGTCGGGAATGTTTTTCCCTCCCTCTTTGGCTGGTAAACTCATTCATCCTTTAAAATCCAACTCTAAGAAAAAGAGAGTTGGTAATATCTAAATCTCAAATATTACCTTCCTCTAGTTAATTATTTGCTCCTCTATACCCTGTATGTGCTAATGCTATTGATGGCACTTACCACCTTTTATGTGATTTTTTTTGTTCGTAAGTCTATCTGCTTTACGAAGATGAGTTCCTTAAACAGCAGAGTCCAGGTGTTATTTATGTTTGTAATACAGTTTGTAGTATATTGTGAGTATTCAGTGGATTATTGGACTAAATATTTTTGACTATCATTTTTATGAAAGAGTGTGCTGTTTTTGTTAAACAAATTTCTGATCTTCCCATAATACAACTGCTACTTATTTAGCTCGTTTTACAACTGCAGAGAATTTTGTTTGTTTCAAGAGAAAGGGTAACAAACTGGTAGGAGTTCTTACTCCAATTTTTGTTTTTTTGTTTGTGTTTTTTTAAGGAATAGGATATTTATTCAGATCTAAAGTGTCTCTTCACAAAATTAATGCTTGTTAATTCCAAATGGGAAAAAAATAGTAACTTCATTTTGGAGTTACTTCATTGTGGAGAAGCCTGGCAGACCCCATTTAAATCAAGCGATTAAAGTGATCATAAATAACAGGACAAATCAAAACTGAGTGTCACTTGAACACAGCATCACGTTGGTGATATTCCTGCCGAACACAAACACGCACAAATTGAGGGATGTTCCACAAAATAACTAGCTGAATCTTCAAAAGTATCAAGGTCATGAAGGTCAAAGAAAGATTGAGGAAACATTTTTGACTACAGGACACTAAAGAGATGTGACGATTAAATGCAATACACATTCTGAAGTGTATCCTTTTTTTGCTATAAAGGATATTACTCTTCAGTTTTGATTCTACCTGGCTTTCCCATTTCTTTCACTGACTTCCCAGTGTGAATTAGAAGTCACTAGTGAAGGTACCTCTTCAGTAAATGGCATCTTTTTGGACATGCCAAATGAAGTGGACATTAAAAATACCTCATATTTTATAGTATCTTTATATAATTAATAAAAAACACTTTTGCATAACTTGCATTTAATCCTTACAACACCTTGTGAAACCAGATAGGGAAGTGTCAGAATGAGAGCTTATGTGACTTGTCCAAGATCACAAAACTAGAAAATGCTGAGCTCTAAAATAGTACCTTCACACAAGTTTTCTAATTTGTTACTCTTAGCAACCTAGTACAGAAGTGGTACATGATTCATTATTACTGTTTTGTAGACAAGAAGACAATCTCAGATTAAGAATTGCCCAAATTCACACAGCTAGGAAGAGGCAGAATAGGAATTCAAATTCAGATCTTTAAATGGAAATGATGCCATATTAAACTGGGGTTTAGTCTCTTGATGTTTTGCAAGTGAGAGTGCTTGAGGAGTAGCTGTCCTGTGGGAAGAATGGCAATAAGGCCACTAGAGTTGATATTCAATCTAGGGTGTCATAGGCTGGTGCTCTCCTATCTTTGTTCCTATGTGGAAAAGGTTTATATACCAAGACAAGTAAGTAGAAAGAATTATCTTTTTGTCCAGCTTGCCTTTTAAGTTCAGATAGCAGGAAATATGTGTGAGAGAATGCTGCTATTCCCATAGGTAATTTCTGACCTTTTGATCATATGATGGTCCTCCATTAGAAAGTGGATGTTGGCAATATCAAAAAAGGACCCCAGTGCTCAGCCAACTTAAAGCTGGATCATAAGATTAAAAGATAATACTGAAATCTTCAATTTTGACTTTAATGTTGGTTGTTGAATGTAACTATCTTCTTTTTGTAATGAATACCTTTCTTCTTAGAAGTGATTTTTGCCATTTCAAACTCCCATACTATGTTTACAGATCAATTTCCCAACATCTTTTTTTAACCCCCTTTTTTTTTTTTTTTTTTTTTTTTTGCGGTATGCGGGCCTCTCACTGTTGTGGCCTCTCCCATTGCGGAGCACAGGCCCCGGACACGCAGGCTCAGTGACCATGGCTCACGGGTCCAGCTGCTCCGCGGCATGTGGAATCTTCCTGGACCCGGCTATGAACTCGTGTCCCCTGCATCGGCAGGCGGACTCTCAACCACTGCACCACCAGGGAAGCCCAACCCCCTTTTTTTTTTTAATTCATAAAATATCTTGTATTAGAAGCTCCACATTCTTTTTTGTTTTGTTTTGTTTTCAATAGGAGATGGAGCAATCTGCTCTTTTTTTTAAAATTAATTAGTTTGTTTATTTTTGGCTGCGCTGAGTCTTCGTTGCTGTGCTCAGGCTTTCTCCAGTTGCTGCGAGAGGGCTTCTCATTGCGTTGGCTTCTCTGGTTGCAGAGTACAGGCTCTAGGTGCACGGGCTTCAGTAGTTGTGGCTCGCGGGCTCTAGAGCACAGGCTCAGTAGTTGTGGCGCACGGGCTTAGTTGCTCCGCGGCATGTGGGATCTTCCCGGACCAGGGCTCGAACCTGTGTCCCCTGCGTTGGCAAGCAGATTCTTTTTTGTTTTCTTGTTTTTCTTGTTTTTCTTTTTTTTTTTTTTTGCAATACGCGAGCCTCTCACTGTTGTGGCCTCTCCCATTGCGGAGCACAGGCTTCGGACGCGCAGGCTCAGCGGCCATGGCTCACGGGCCCAGCCACTCTGTGGCATGTGGGATCCTCCCGGACTGGGGCACAAACCCATGTCCCTGTCATTGGCAAGTGGACTCTCAACCACTGCACCACCAGGGAAGCCCCCGCAAGCGGATTCTTAACCACTGCGCCACCAGGGAAGTCACAGAAGCTCCACACTCTTAAATATAAATCTCATTTTTAGATTATCAAATTACTTTGTTTTTATTTTTCCTTCTCATTTTCTGCCCTTTGGCCTTTTTTGCCAGTTAACTCCTTCCAGGTAAGGAAGCTGGGAAAAATTCAAAACTCATCATAAATCCTTACTACTTATCAACACTTGTTTAGTGGTTGTAAAATGTAGATGATTAAGGCTTAGATATTTATTGTAGCTTAATTAACATGTAATTAATCTTGAAGGTCTAACTAAAGTAGCTAATGCTTTTTTTTAAAGAATTTTGAACCTTAGTTTCTATTAATAATTTAAGCTTGTTTACCTGAAGTGACATGAATTCCATAATATAAAAATTGTTTCCTTACAAGTGCATCTGTAGTATATGGCACAGAGTAAGAAGCTCAGTAAAGTTGATGATCGAACATTTCAAGATTTTTTTTTTTTTAAGACAATGCCTTGTTATATCACTAGATGGCATTAGCTCTTCTGTTCAGTGACTGGTAGGAAGTTATTTTTCCAACCTCAGTAGTTTGTGTTTTTATTGTTATTCAGTAAATGAACTGGTAATAAGTGACAGATTAAAAGCAGAAGTGTCTCAGGGTGGTCTTTTTAATATATGTTAACACTGCATTTTCTAGTAGAGTTAGAAAGTAATTTCAATTTTTATATTACTACTGAAAATAGTCTCAAAAGTCAAGCATGATGATAATTAAGCACCAATTAAAAAACAAAGGCCTTGGCTTGTTTAAACTGTATGCCTTATCAGTTGGTTTGTAGAACAGGTATTTTTTTTGTATACATGATAAACTAATGATTAAAACTTTGCTTTGTAAATTCCTGGGATGATTTGTTGATCTGAATTGTATTTTATCATACTGGGTACATAAATCTGTAGTGCTCTATTAAATATATGAATAACATCACTATGCTGTGTTTCAAGATGCATTACCTGCTGTTGATACCAATTATTGTCCACATCAACAAAGGAAATATTCTGAGTCTGGTAGTTAGCAGAAGGGAATTGAAGGCTTAAGGTTTTAAGTTTATTTTTCCCATAATGAGTTCGTGATCTGAAAAACAAAACAGATGAACAAACAAAACAAAACAGATGAACAAACAAAACAAAACAGAAATAGGCTCATTAATAACAGAGAACAAACTGGTGGTTGCTAGAGGGGAAGGAGTTGGGGGGACAGGTGAAGCAGATGGTAACTAGACTTATTGTGGTGATTATTCCATAATATATAAAAATACCGAATCACTATGTTTATACACCTGAAACTTAATATTGTGTGTCAATTATAATCCAATAAAAAAAAAGAATAGGACAGAGCTCCCCAGTCTCTATCAGAATATCAAGAAATAACATGTAAAAAATGACTGTAAAGTCCGTTTGCAATGTGAAATGTTAAGTAATAACAATAAAATTGACATTGTTTGTTATTTTGATGGTTAATAAAAGGGACGTTAAAATGAGAAAAAAAAGTTTATGTTCTGATATCAATGGCTTCCCAAATTTTTTAATATGAAGTCCCCTTTCAACATCAAAATATTTTATAGGCCACCACATGGTAGTTATTGAACTTTGAGTATCTGTTGATCGAGAAAATAAAGTACAATGAATTCAGTAATGTGCTTAAAATAAATTTGTATTTTATAAATCATAACATCTTCTACATGTTATGTATTCCATCTACATGGAGTTCTTAAAATAACGCCATGCGTTTGTCCAGAGAGATGGGGATTAGCAGCTGTTCTGTGCAACCCTGTGTTTTGTTGAAACATGTAGTTGGCTTGTTTTAATTGAACAAAAGGGCCCATTGTTTCAGGTTTTACAATCTTTTTATTTATTAATTGGAAATTTTCTGTGAGTACAGATACTAATAATATTTTAGAAAAGTGTAAAGGACATGGTTTTAATTTGAGGTTCTTCTCCCCTCCCCCCCAAATTCTCCATAATATGAAGGCAGAGAAGAAGTCTGTTTTTCTCTTGCCATTGGAATATTCTGACCATCCTAGGAGGGGGAGAATGTAGAACTACCTACATAGGACAAAACTGAAAATACAGTTTCAGTGAAACATCTACTTGTGAGAGCCTTTTTAACTTCAAAATGCATGTGTGGGGCTGGGGGTGGGGAGATGAGATGGGGGGAGGTGTTTGTGGGGGACGGAAAGCAGATTGCAGGAGAAAGACTAGCTGATAGACACATAATGTCATGGTTAAATTGACATCTTTTTTTGTAAAAAAAAAAAAAAAAAACGGTATGTGTTCCATTCTTAACATGTAGATTATATATTTAAATATCCACCATGTATATACTGTAGAATATTTGAGAATAGCTTTATCAGAACAAATTTTGATTTTTCTCATTTTAAACTACCTTAATATAGCACTAAAAGATCACTGTTATATATTATATATTTTGTTATATATTTTGTATAACATTACAGTTGAAAAAATTCCTTATTTTTACTTGCAATTTAAAATCAGAGTTCTGAAAGTTATTTTTGTGTTTTTTATTGGAAAACTTTGAAAGAAACATTAGTTGAGGATAATGATTTTGGTATAGAGTCAATGAAATTTTAATGCTTAACATTTTTTTAATATTACTGATTGAAACTCTTCCTTTCCTATTTAAAGATGATGAAAAAGAAGAGCATACTTCTAAAAAGCGCAAAATAGAACCGGGAGAACCAACAAAGAAGAAAAAATAGAAAATAAATGACAAGAATTTTTGGACTGTGAAACTTTGTTGAAATGAATTTTTTTGGCAGATTAAATTGATTGTAAAATTGTAAATTATTATGAAACAACATCTCCATGAAAGTATATGTTAATTAACTAATGAGTTTTGGTGCAAGAACCTTCCACTGTAGAATTCATTTTTTATTTAAAACTTATATGTATTTAAAAATCAAATGGTGACTTGTGATTGTGAAATTGACAACACTTGGAAGCATTCTTGCTACCACAGAATTGGTGACATGCTTTGAGTTTCATCCCATGTTGACATGCCAATGTTCTATGAACCTTTTATAAAGGAGTATATTTTTAAAGTAAATATATTGTACTGTGAACTTGTAGGGTGCTTTTCAGCAGTGTTTGTACAGTGTAAATAGATCATGGAAATAAAATTACCAATATTACTATTACTGCATAACATTAACATTTGAATATTTGTGACAAGTACCCTCTTTGCCATGTGACATTCTGATAGTGGGTATTACCATTTAGGGAGTGCCTCCTGTGTTCCAAGTGCTTTGTGCATATATTATCTCTGATCCTCAGCCTAATAAAGCAGGTATTAATAGCCTCATTTTATAATAGAGATTAATTTATCCACGGTTACACAGCTAATGAGCAATGAATTTGAGATTTAACTCAGGACACTTGAACTCCAAAAATATCACACTAAACCACCTCTCAGCCAATCAGAATTTAGTCATCTTCGCTCAGGGGGAAATTCCTCTGCCCTCCTTATTTCTGTAATGATCTATACGGCCTGAAGACCATTAAAAACATTACTGAAGGGCTTCCCTGGTGGCGCAGTGGTTGAGGGTCTGCCTGCTGATTCAGGGGACACAGGTTCGTTCCCCGGTCCGGGAAGATCCCACATGCCGTGGAGCGGCTGGGCTGATGAGCCATGGCCGCTGGGCCTGCGCGTCTGGAACCTGTGCTCCGCAAGGGGAGAGGCCACAACAGCGAGAGGCCCACGTACTGCAAAAAAAAAAAAATTACTGAAATAAAAGTCATATTTTAGGAACTGTAGTTGCCATCTCTTCCAGGTACTCTTCTGTGGTAATCAGTAGAGATCTTCTCCCCTGATTATATTACTGCACTTATCATATATGCCTTATATTATGATCATTGATTTCCCTGTTAAATAGTAAGCTTGCCAAAGATAAGGATCTTCTACAAAGATTTGCTAGATGTAGCAAATGAAATTACGGGATATCCAGTTAAATTTGAATTTTAGATAAACAACAAATGATGTTTTAGTATATGTGATATTTGAGAAATACTTATAGTAAAAATTTATTTCTCTGAAATTCAAATGTAACTGAGCATCTTATATTTTGTCTGGCAACCCTACGCCTATGTGTTTTCTCTATCCAGCTCCTGTTTTAATGCTTTGCATATAGTAATAAAATCAACAAGGGGTATTTAGGAAGATTGTAATCTTAGATTTGACTTCTGCAGTCCAAAATGCAGTGAAGTTATTTGTAACATTTTGAAAGATAAAAAAGAGCGGTTATATACTGCATCAGTCTTTCCATGATTCTTACATGCCTTTAAGAGACAAGAGTTAATTACAGGACATTATTCAGTTTTTTAAAATCTCCAGTCTGATTGTTTTCCCCATGCTGGAAACCAACATTTGAAAAACTATAAAATTTGTTGAGAACATGAATCAAGTAGATTTAAGTTTGTAAAAGTCATTAAAAGTGTACCAGTCATAGCGTTTTGTGGATTGAGGAAGGGACATGAGTATGATGGCTTCCACTGTATCTTCAACTTACAAATGCAGTTCTGCAGCTGATTATCCTCTAGGTTTACAAGTATCTGAATCCCAAAGTTGAAATAATTGATAAATCAAGAAACTTTTTCAGGTTGAAATCTTTGTACATGAATAATTGGGAGGGCAGTGGTATCATGTACTAGGGAGTGGCATCAACTGGTAAAGCATGAGTCCAATGTGACAAAAATGGAAATATGAGGTTGTGATTCCCAAATCTGGAAAAATCTATAGTCTGGATGAATGTATTGGTGGAACAGATACCTCAGAAGTTACTGAAATATTACAAGATTTAAAAAACTAGCATGAAAATGAACCTCATACAAGAAAAAAAACACCAGCAAGACACTGTCTGAAAATCTTTTTAACCTCTTTTTACCACTCATTGTTTCAACTCCTATCTTGTATCAATCAGTTTGTGACAGAGAACAAAAGATCACTAGATCGGTCTCTAGTGGTGCTTTGAGCCTCTTCTAGAAGGTAGCAGAACTGGGAAGGGGAGAAACAAAATACCACTTTTCTTTGGAGGGGGTAAATATTCTGATATTTTAAACAGGAAAGATAGTTGCTACACTTGTGAGATTATTAAGCAACTGCTGGAAGATGTGCACCTATGTCAGTACAGGTCAAGCCAGTTTTAGGAGTGGGAGAGAAAATTTAGGAAGAAGGAGGCTAAATATTTTGGGGCAGTCTGACTCAGCCATTTGTATCTCGGGTTTCTTTTCAAAGTATGGCCAAGTAACAGAAGGGGAAATGAACTTGCTTATGGATTGCTTCACCTTCTGCAGAAACATCCCTGGTTGGAAAATGGACTTTCATGTCACTACATCTATCACCACATTAGAGAATGGATTTTTTCCCCCCTTCAGAGATGTCCTGGGAACATGTGTAAGTGTCCATGTGGGTACTGTAGATAAGGCGCTGTTTGGTTCAGGTAGTGAAAACCCAGTAGAGAAGGATCTTCTAAAAATCCATGAAGATTCGGAAAATCCTCTATCCAAGTTGCTTCCTTTTTAGAGAATCAAGTCACTTGATATTTCTGATTGTTTCCTCATCTTTAAGATAAGGAAGTTAGGTTGCATCAGGCATGAAGGACTTCTTTTTTTTTTTTTTTTTTTTTTGGCGGTACGCGGGCCTCTCACTGTTGTGGCCTCTCCCGTTGCGGAGCACAGGCTCCGGACGCGCAGGCTCAGCGGCCATGGCTCACGGGCCCAGCCGCTCTGCGGCATGTGGGATCTTCCCTGACCGGGGCACGAACCCGTGTCCCCTGCATCAGCAGGCGGACTCTCAACCACTGCACCACCAGGGAAGCCCATGAAGGACTTCTTTTGCGCAAAGACAAAATTTGAGAAAAGAACTAAGCATTCGTGGGCCATATTTTAAAATTCAAAGTATAAATAACTTTATAGAGTTTTATGGAAAACTGGAATCAAAGAACATTACTGAGAAAATTTACCCTGCTTTGTAGCCATTAAGATACTAATATTGGGCTTCCCTGGTGGCGCAGTGGTTGAGAGTCCACCTGCCGATGCAGGGGACACGGGTTCGTGCCCCAGTCCGGGAAGATCCCACATGCCGCGGAGCGACTGGGCCCGTGAGCCATGGCCTCTGAGCCTGCGCGTCCGGAGCCTGTGCTCCACAACGGGAGAGACCACAACAGTGAGAGGCCCGCATACCGCCAAAAAAAAAAAAAAAGAAGAAGAAATAAAAGATACTAATATTACTTGGACTTGCTTCTAATCTTAACCCTTAATGCTGTGTAGTGCTTTTGAATTGACAGAGTTCAATCATATAGTAGTATTTTATTTGCCAAAAACCTAATGGGGTAGGTTTTATCATTTCCAAATTAGAGAATGGAAAATAGACCCAGCAAGATGAAGCAATACACAGATACACCAAGCTCTGAGCTTCAGAGCTCAGGCTAGAATCTGCATCCCATTCCGTGCAAAATTTATGGAGAACCTGTTGGGTGCAAGACATTATGATAAGAACAAAGGACTCATCTTCATTTTGGCAAAATCACATTGGCGGCCATGAGGAGGATGTATATGTAGGTTACTAGTCGAGTCAGAAAGACTGGTTGCTGTAGTCTAAATAGAGTGATAAGTGTCTGAGTGAACTAAGGCATTGGAGAAGAGACGCTGATTGGAGAAACGGACAGTGCTTAGTTGGATATAATGGCTGAGAGTGAGGTTTCCTTTTATTGCAAACTATGTACTTTTAATTAAAATATGAATGTAGCAATGCAGGTTTGGACATGACCTACATGTAAAACATATTGCCATACCATTCAGTTAGAAACAAAGCCCCACTGGGGATATTTGAAAAATGTAATTATTTTTATAGGTATCTGAGTGAACCCAGCAACTTTGATAAGTTAAAAACGGTGACATTTAAATCCACACTGGGCTTTAAAACATATCATTGGTGGTATTTTGGATTTTAGAGTTTCATATCTGTAGTGAACTGCTTTCACACCTCCATCATCACTTAGTGCAGAAGTTCAGACATTCCAACAGAAAGGCGTTATGCTCCCAGCAAATGTTTTGAACTTTGCTTAGTATTCTGAAGTTCTCTCTCTTCATCTCCCTCTACACAGTTTTCCTAATTTGAGGTATCGCATTTGCATTTTAATGCAAAAAGAGAGAGAGAGATAACAAGAAGCATTTGTATGTACAGTCCGAAGAGGAGGGATTTTGCCTGTTTTGTTCATTGACTACAACAGTGCCAGCACATAGTAGCACTCAATATAACTGCGAAGTGTTGATGGTAAGAATTCCTCACCCGGGCTTATGGGTGATCCTCTTGAGGCTTGTGTTTTCAGTTGTATGGGCCAATAAATCTTGAGAATTTAAACCAGTTTAAGTGTTGTGTCATTTTCCGTCAAAAACATCCTAATTGATGTGAAACTCTTTTCCCCTTTGGTTTCTTCCAGGGTCCCGTGTTCTCCTGGTTCTCTTTATTTCTTCTCTCTGGCCCCCTCTCTTCCAACTGCCCTCAGATGCCACTGTACCCTACGTTGTTCTCTTCTCTACACCGGTTCTTGACAGTGTCAACCAAGTTCATGGCTACCACAATCAGTAACCCTGATGGTTCCCTGCACTGTATGCTTACCAAAATGCTCTGTAAAGCCCCAAATCTATGCATCCGATTGTACACTTCTGCTTGGGTCTCAAAGTCCCCTCACATATTGTATGTCCAAAACCAAACACATCGAGTCAAAACCCACACCACCTCCTATAATTTGTTTCTGGTTAATGGCATCACAGTCAACCCAGAAACCTGCCTTCTGCCTTACTTCCTTCCCATCATGTGGGTTTGGTCAGTAAATTCTGAGGCTTCTCTCCCCTCATTCTGACACACTTCTTAATCCAGCTCTAATGAATTATTTACAGTTCCCCAGATACACCATCGAGTTTAATCATTCTGTGCCTTCACTTTTACCATCTGCTTGGCCTGGCCCTTCTCCGTCTGCTTAGTGAACCTCCCTTTTTCCCTCCAAGAAGCAGTTCAAGTATTCCCTCCTTTATTCACCTTGTTCTATTTATCTCTGTATCTGCACCTGAAAGTTGGTTTTCCCTATGCTCAGTACTAAACAAATAGCCAACATTTATTGAGTACTTACTATGTGCCAGGCATTGTTCTCGCGCTTTCCATGTATTAACTCATTTAATTTGATGAGGTGGGTGCTAGCACTACTTTTCAGGGGAGAAAACACGTACAGAAAGGTTAAGTGATTTGCTCAAGGTGGGAGAGCTGGGAAAGGCAGGCCGTCTGGCTCCAGGTTCCTTCCTCACTGCCCTGGAGTCAATAGATTGGTGTTTTTTTTGTTTGTTTGTTTTTTTGCGCTACGCGGGCCTCTCACTGTTGCAGAGCACAGGCTCCGGACACGCAGGCTCAGCCGCTCCGCGGCATGTGGGATCTTCCCAGACCGGGGCACGAACCCGTGTCCCCTACATCGGCAGGCAGACTCTCAACCACTGCGCCACCAGGGAAGCCCGATTGGTGTGTTTTTGACTCAAGGACTCTTCTTAGCCCTAGAAGGCACTCAGAATACAAATACTTGGAGAATTAATGACTACAAAACCAGTTCACTAACTGGAGGCCCAGCATTTGTTTAATACACCAGAAACATCTTTCAGATGGATCAGATTAATGTAAAAGGAAAGTCAGTGCATGAATGTTTTAAGAAGACCGATGGCTATTTCAGTGATTTAGTAGCTTATTTATCACATAGTTGGAGTGTTTTTGTTTTTGTTTTTTTTGCGGTACGCGGGCCTCTCACTGTTGTGGCCTCTCCCGTTGCGGAGCACAGGCTCCGGACGCGCAGGCTCAGCGGCCATGGCTCACGGGACCAGCCTCTCCGCGGCATGTGGGATCTTCCCGGACTGGAGCAGGAACCCGCGTCCCCCGCATCGGCAGGCGGCCTCTCAACCACTGGGCCACTAGGGAAGCCCTCAGTCTACTTTTTTTTAGCAAAGCAAGCTTTAAGCCACAAATTGTGCCTCAAATTTCATTGTTTTCTCTAACATTTCAAATTATGGCTTGAGTTTATAGAGTCATAGCACCAGGGCATGGGAAGGCCTCCAGAGGTCCTCTGGTACAGCATTCCCAGAACATAGGAATGTCTCCTCTGTGATCGTTCCTCTCTTTTCTAGGCTCACAGGCAAGCCCACGAAATGAGAGGTTTACAGGCTGGATTTGAAAAGTCATTTCCTGTACGTCTGTAATATTTGGTACCCGGGGTCTGGAACTCGTCCTGTTCCTTTCCCTGTGTTTACCATTTTCTGAAAAAAGGAGAAGAAACAGGATTTGGCACATATCATTGAAGTAAAAGTGCAGCTCTATTCCTGGCATAATTACCTGTCTCCATTTCTAAATGGGACCAAAATTCTAGCAAACCTCCCCAGCTGACTGTGGAGTTTAAATTTAGAATTCCTGAGAAAAACTGCAATGAAATAACAAAACAATCACTTCCAACTAAGGAAGTGACTTGTCTGCCAGCAAAGCTATAAGCAAGCCAACTCAGAAATAACACCCACACCAAGGGGATTTTTTAAGACCCTGGTGCTAGTTTTTGCTAGTTTTCAATCTGGAGACCCACACGCACACAGAGTCATTGGAACCTTCTCTTTTTTACCATGTTCTGCCATCAGGCCTTCCCCTCCAGTCCTCTCCTTAACTACAAAAAGTGACCTAAAAGACGTAGCATAGCAGTATAATTTCTTCCGTAACATCTGGAATCCATATGTCAAATCCATAAGGCATAAACTCTTCATTGTTTTTCTTTTAATTTAGGCTTAATTACTTGAGCTCCAAATCCCCCTGCCCCGCCTCCCTCCATACCAAACTAATTAGAGCAATTATCTGAGCCATCCTGGGCTACAGATCTGTTAAAGCCTGTTATTGAGGTTAACAAATGAGAGGGTTAATTTCTCTAGACTGCTCCATAGTTGTCAAAGAAAGATAATAAGCCCTTACATTTGTAGGGTGCTTTTGCGTTTTCAAGGTCTTTTTTCTGTACACCAAGCTGCCACCCAGGAGAAGGGTTTACTTTGGGGGTTCCAGACTGTCCGGAACCCTTGAGGTAAGTGACTTAATTCTGAACTGAAGCACTTGGAATTCACTGCTACAACATGAAAGAGGCTCCCCGGGCCTTGCTGCTTCGACTGTAAAAAAAAAAAAAAAGATTTTGATGCTTTTTTAAAGAAATAGGATTGCCAGGTAGTACCTCTGGCGCCAACTTAGAAATGTTGACTTCAAACCTTAGACAGTAAGTGGCTTTTTTTTAGATAATTTGACCAGGGCTCTGAGTATTTTTAACTTATTTAGAAGTTGCTGAATTCATCTGGTTGCTTTGGCTAATTATGAGCTGCTTAGGTTTTTCTATTCTTTTTCCACTTTTGTTTCCACTGTAACAGTAGCAAGGCTATCCTATATCAGTCTTGCTAGGTAGCTAAACTAAAGTTCCTAATTTAATCTTTTGCCCTGAAGGTTCTTTTTAGATCACCCAGCCTAGTATTAATTTTTTTCTTTTTTAAGCTCAGGAGAATTAGTTGAAGGAGGATTAGATTTTCTTAGCATTTACCATGATTTCAACTAATTTTTCCAACAAGGATTTGTGAAAATGTGGTAAACGATGGAGAACAGATTTTATTTTTAATGTTCTAAGAGAAATTACAACTTTATTGCACTAAATTTTGAGAATGTGTTGCCTGTACAAGAGTTTAAATTGGAGAATAGATTTTCAATTGCCTCACATAAGTGCCAAAAGGAAAAAAAGTCCATATGTTTCATAAGCACAGAAAACAAAAACTTTTAAGCGTTTTTTTACTACAAATATATTTAGCCTTTTCAAGGACAGGAACAATGTTTACACCAAAAATACAATAACAATTCATTATATTTATCACATTGTTTTAATTCATTCTCATAACATATTGTACATTATTATAAATTCTATTATAAATTCTATATAATAGTAATGTTCATTTAAAATTTTTCTGATTATGAAAATGATACATGCTCATTGTAGAAGTTCTGAAAAAAATAAAAGAGAAATCATTTTAGTAGTGAAATCCAGTTAACATTTTGATATACAATATTTTCTTAGAGTTTTTTCCTATGCATATGTGTACATATTCTACACAATATAGATATTTCATATTTTACTTAACATTAAGCATCAATTCCATTAAGAATTCCTCAAAAACCTAATTTTTATTTTATTTATCTTTATTGTTATTATAACAATATCATGTCCATATTTTTCAGCACTATAAATAACGCTAAGATGAACATCTTTGTAATTAAGTATTTGGTTGTAGTATTTGACTGTAGAACTACTTTTGTGAGTAAGAACTCAAGATGGAGTCATATGTAAAGTTATCCAGTTTGCTTGACTTAATGTTCCTAACCTCTTTTTTTTCTGTTATCATTATTGCTTTATTTTTTCATTGCTTTTTAAATTTATTTTACTGAGGTATAGTTGATCTACAATGTTGTGTTAATTCCTGCTGTATAGCAAAGTGATTCAGTTATACATATATATACATCCTTTTTCATATTCTTTTCCATTATGATTTATCACAGGGTATTGAATATAATTCCCTATGCTATACAGTAGGACCTTGTTGTTTATCCATTTTATATACAGTAGTTTATATCTGCTAATCCCAAACTCCCAATCCATCCCTCCCGCACTGTGCTCCTAAACTCTTGAGACCACATTTAAACAAGTGTTTTCAAAATTTTTGTACATCTCCTTGAAAGTCCTAAATGTTAAGTCCCTTGCCAGAAGTCAGCTTTTTATAATAGCAACTTGGCATTTCTAATACATCCTCTTTTTAGGTGCTCTGAAAAACCACGTTTCCTTTTAGAATTCTCCAAAAAACTGTTCAGATTTTAAAAAGTCACTTACCAGTGCTCAAACTGAGAACCTGGTTAATTTGCCTTCAGCAAAAGGAATTGGCGGCCACACAAATTAAAACAAATTTGGGGGACTTCTCTGGTGGCGCAGTGGTTAAGAATCCGCCTGCCAGTGCGGTTCGAGCCCTGGTCCAGGAAGATCCCACATGCCGCGGAGCAACCAAGCCCGTGTGCCACAACTACTGAGCCTGCACTCTAGAGTCCGTGAGCCACAACTACTGAAGCCCGCGCGCCTAGAGCCCATGCTCTGCAACAAGAGAGGCCACCGCAATGAGAAGCCCGCGCACCAAAACGAAGAGTAGCCCCCGCTCGCCGCAACTAGAGATAGCCAGCGCACAGCAACGAAGACCCAATGCAGCTAAAAATAAATACATAAATAAATAATAAATTAAAAAAGAACAAAAACAAATTTGGAAGTGAAAAGAGGACTGAGGGAAAAAAATAAAGCAGACTCAGCTTTTCTCCCCCACTTCTGCATTATTGACAATATTAATGCAATTAACAGAGAAAAACCTTGGGTGGAGCCAGAAGGTACTGAAGAAATACCCTCTGGTTTCAGGCCGGCCAGGCTTCTCAGATTCCCCACAGCAGCTGGCCTGCCCCACTGCAGGAGGCACCCGGAGCCAACCAACTAAGGGAGAGTGCCAGGGAGCATCTCCCAAAAAAAAGGGCAGAAAGAAAATGCCTCCTTATCGTGACTTGTGGAATTGGGGAAATTCCACAATGGGAGCTCCCAGTAAAGCTTTACCAGAGGGTTAAACAGCAGACTCCCAAGAGAGGAGCTCCCTGGGAGAAGTAACCTTATCCTGCCTCTCATCTTGTCACTTAATCACACTTACATTGTTACCTCACTGCTGACATATCTTATCTTCTTAACTGGATTAGGGGCTGCTGCAAAGCCAGCAGGGCCTTACATTTCTTGTGGGGCAAATTCAAAGATCCGGCACAAAGCAATAAATTTAGAAATTGTTCAATGAGTAATTGAATAAAAGAGAAACTCTTAGCATCTCAGAGCGAATGAGTTTTCAGGGCTTTTCCTGCCAGCCTATTTTCAATGGGGGACTGAGCAAAGCAGCCAAGGGAAAAGAGGACTAGTACAGAGCAGGTTACCAAGGTCCTTATTTCCCTGGGCTGGCCCTGAGGGAAGCTCACCAAGTCCACATTCTGATTCCTGTATCTCAGTTAATCCATCCAACCTTCAATTAACTGAGATCCTCACCCCCACTTCCTCAATTTTTAGAAAAAAATAGTAAGAAAACAATAGAAATTTTTTATTTTATAAAACAACTAAAACCACTTTTCAGAGTTGGCTGTTGACTAGGTATAAATACAACCCAACCTCCTAAACAAGAAGTGTGTTCCAAGAAAACTACTTGCATGTGCTCTCAAAAAAAAAAGAGCTCCATTGACAAAGTCTATCATTCTTCCCTCCTAGAGATTCACCCTGAACCTGACAGGTACAAAGCCTCTGAGGGGCCATTCAATGAAGAACCCTCTTCACCTTCTTGGCCCGAGTGCCTCAAACTTATTTGAGCGCAGAACTCTTTTGAGGACAGCTGGTAAATTTTGCGGAATAAGCTTGAAGACATGCTGCTCTCCACCATGTGGAATGACAATACTCATTTGGGTTTACCCTGGTGAGGAGGTCCAGTGGGGGCAGGGATGGGGGTTGATCATTGATGACTCAAGGGGTCAGTAGCTTCAGTAGAGGCTATTTCTAAATTAATTTTCAACACAGTTGTTGAATCTAAAAGATATTTTTAAGATAAACGCAAACTAATACTACTAGGAGATATTATTTCTCACCAACTGGATTGGAAAAATTCCACTTGACAACACACTCTGTTAATAAGACCACAGAGACACAGCATGCTCATACAACACAGGTAATAGGGTACAATGATCCAAGCTCTATGGAGAGCAATTTTGCAAAATCTATAGAAATTACAAATACATTTACTGGTTGACCCTGAAATCTCACTTCTGGAAATGATCCTGTAGATATGTCTACACATGTGCAATATGATATATATATATATCATATATAATATGTACATGATATCCGTGACTATTTATTGAAACATTGTTTATAATAGCAAAATATTGGAAGTAAATTAGTGTCATAGGGGTCTGGTTAAATACCTATGATTTATCCACTCAGTGGAATAGTATGCAGTGGGAAAAAATAAGGATAGTAAAGAAGCTCTTTGTATAGATATAGAAAGATATCCAGGATACACTGTAAAATTTGAGAAAGGAAGTTGCAGAAGGTATATATACTATCCTACTCTTTACTTTCTGTGTAAGAAAGGGAAGGTTAAGAATATATATTCACCAAACAATGGAATATTATTCAGTGCTAAAAAGAAATGAGCCATGAAAAGACATGGAACAAACTTAAGTGCTTATTACTAAATGAAAGAAGCCAATCTGAAAATAACTGTATGATTCCAACTATATTACATTCTGGAAAAAGCAAAACTATGGGAACAATGAAAAGATCAATGATTGCCAGGAGTTGGTGTGAATGGAAAGGATGAATAGAGAACAGAGGATTTTTAGGGCAGTGAAAATACTTTGTATGATACTGTAATGATGGATACACATCATTTTACATTTATCCAAATCCATAGTACGTACAATAGCGAGAGTGAACTGTGGATTCTGGGTGATTATGATGTGTCACTGTAGGTTCATCAGTTGTTACAAATGCACCCCTCTGGTAGGGGATGTTGATAATGGGGGAGGCTATGCATGTGGTGGGGCACGGGGTCCAAGAGAAATCTATGTACCTTTTTCTCAATTTTACTGTGAACCTAAAACTTCTGTTTAAAAAAAAGTCTTGAAAAAAAAAATATATATTCATATTTACCTGTGTTAGTATAAGGTAATACTAATCCTGTAAAGTAGTCACCTATAAGAGGGCAAGGAAAGTTTGGGGTAGACAGTGACAATTTTGAACTTTACCTGAGCCCTGTGTTCCAGCAACCAGCAAAGGACTGCCCTCCTGTCTGAAATAAGGCCCATCTTCATCCTTCCTTGGAACACCCATGAGATTCCTGTGGATGACTCCTTGTTTACCAGCCACCTTCCTTTTCTTTGAGACATTCCTCATTAATGAACATTCTCTCTATCGTAATAGCCAGAATGAAGTCTTTAATTGTCCACTGCATTTTCACAATAGGCATGGAGATAGAGGTGGGAGAGTTCTCTGGGTAAATCTTTTTCTATCATTTAGATTTTCAAACAATGTGACTGCATCACCTGCTTTTTAAATTTTTAATTTAATTAAAAGTACAAAACAAGCAAAAGATATTTCTGATTAACTAATGGCTAAATTGAAAGTTCCATTAACCAGCCTCTTTCAGTCTCAGCATCCCAGTGAGTAATTTCAGGATAGAAGCATGTCCCACTTTTCAGTCTTTTCTACTGACTGATGAAGTGCTGGCTCTCTAATACTTTCCCAGCTTTCCTCCCTCATAAGTACACTCAGTAATGACAGCAGTGGAGAGAAAGGGAAAAGGCAGGGAGCAGTTTTGTCCTCTGATGTATACTTTTTTAATGCCTGGCTGATGAAATTCCCTACTTTGAGCCCATCATCTCTCCTCCTACTGCAAAAACAAAGGAATGTCATTTTCTCTTCTCATCCTCCACACGTCCCTGCCCTTTGGGTCTTCTTTATCTTTCCCTGTGGGTTGTCATTAACATTTTGGAGGCCTGAGCCTCCCTGTAACTCATGCATACTCACTCCCCTGTCCCTGCTGGCCGGAGTGGAGTGGGATGTGGTGCCCGGCTTTGCTGACGAGCCCTGGGAGCAGGCACAGGAGTGGAAGGAACCTGGGTCCCTGAGTGACAGTGAGGAACAAAGCTGCCCTGAGGACCTGCACATTCACACTGAGACTGTTACATGAGAGAAAAAGAAACTTCTTTTCTAAGCCACTATGCGGCTTAACTTTATCCTAATGAACACAGTTTTTTTTCAAGAAAAGTGAAAGGGTTGTTCTAGATAATCTCTAAGAAGCTAATTGATGTGAATCAAAGCGTGATTTTGCTACTTTAAGGGTTATAGAGGCTTTGAAGCAAAGCTGCGTTTAGAGAGCATACCATTGGGCACAGCTGTGATGCATGTGTTACTCTGTGGCCTAATGGATAAGACCTGGACTTTGGGTTCCGCCCTCATAACTTCACTTCCTGTCTCTGCCCCTCACCACCTGTGACCTTGGGTGAATTGCTTAAGCTGTCTGAGCCTCACTTCCTTATCTATAAAATTCAGATAATACTAGGAAATCTTTCACAAAGTGAGATAATCCAGGAGAAGTTCTTGACTAATAATAAATGCTCAATAAATGGTAGTTTTTATCATTGTGGTTGTTATTGTTATTATGACCTTTGTCAAGAATACAAATCCCAACTGTAGTACTACTTGTATGAACAAGTTTTATCCACATTCTGATTATATGCTTTATATCATCATTTTAAAGAATTAACAGATAAAAGCATCATAAAAGATTGAAATTCCTGTGCAGGGTGAGGGATTGGATGTGGAAGAAACTTCTACTCTTTGCCCTGTATAGTTCTCCTGTCTTTTCTGGGAACCCTAGAGGGCTATACTTCCCAGCCCTCTTGCAATTAGGGCCTCATGACTAGTTCTCATTAAGGGACAGTGAGTCAAAGTAATATATATGACATCTGGTGCAATGTATTTCAGAGTGAATGTGAATTCTCCCTGGTCTCTCTTCCCCTGAAACCCCTGGTTGAGCTGGCAGCATCAAACAATGATGAATCCCCCATTGACCTAGATCTTTGAGGGATTAGGTAGAGCAAGTCCATTTCTCACCCTTGACTTCCCACTCCTCACATTGGACATATGGGATGAGAAATAAATCTTGTTGTATTGACACTGACTACACTATTACATTACCTATCCTTTTCTAGTATAACAGGTAATGACCAAGTCACCATAATATGCAAAATACTTAAGCCTTTGAACTGAATTGAAATGCCAACGTGCCCACCATCTGTCTACTGCTATAGGCCCTTGCTTGAAATCTCCATGACTAAAATTCCTAAAGGTGATGTAAGACATAGAAATTCTAATTATTTCTTTAACAAACATACAGAGATAAAAAAGTTCCAGGACTGATTAATATGGAGGTTCTATGATTAGAGCCACTGGTAGTGTAGGGAAAAACTATTATAGTTTGTGACTGATTGTATTGAGATGATTTTTTAATGCATTTTATTACATAGAAAGTCTGACTTTCGAGTCAGACTGCCTAGGTTTGAATTCCGACTTCATTTCTTATTTTGGGCAAGTTCCTTAACTTCTCTGGGCCTCAGTTTCTTCATTTATAAAATGGTTTAATGCACCTCACTTAAAAGGTTGTTATAGGGATTAAACAAGTTTATATATAGTTCTTCGATTACACATGACACATAGTCCTATATGTGTTAACTATTATTATTCTGATGCTTATTTCTAATAATCTAATGATTTCTGAAATCAGAAATCATGCCATATGGTCCTGGCATAGGAATAGACCAATAAGTCATTGAATAGACAATAGAGAACCCAGAAATAGATGCAAGACAAGACTGCTATCCACTTGGCTTGAATGGTGTCCCTGTAGCAGTGATTTACAGACAGCACCTGTTCTGACTGGCTTGTGTTCATGCTGTTTTGATTGTTTATATTTTGAATACACCCTTGGTCCCAGGGCATATGGAAATTTAGTACATGCAAAATGTACTTCAATTCAGTGATTAAGGACGATTTATTTCACATATATTGTTCGGTTTTTAAAAAATATTTTTTGATGTGGACTATTTTTAAAGTCTTTATTGAATTTGTTACAATATTGCCTCTGTTTCATGTTTTGGCTTTTTGGCCAAGAGGCATGTGGGATCCCAGCTCCCTGACCAGGGATGGAACCCGCACCCCCTGCACTGGAAGGTGGAGTCTCAACCACTGGACTGCCAGGGAAGTCCCAATTTCACATATATTGTTGACAAACACCTCGTTATATATAAGGTAGAATAAAAAGTATGACCATTACCTTATATAAAAGTACATTTTAGACAGATTTGAGATTTAAGTGTAAAAATGTAACAATGAAAATTTGGCTCTAAACATTGGTTGGAGAGTCCTTTAGTAGGAAACCCAGAAGCTGTACAAGAAGAGACAGATAACTACCCAAATATTAAAAAAAAAAAAATATATATATATATATGGTATGGAAAAAATACCACAAACAAATTCAGTAGACAAATGATAGATTAGGAAAAATATTTACAATGCATGTGACAAACGAAGGGTTAAGAGTTTTACTATACAAAAGCTGAAAGAAAAAAAAAAAAAGGTAACCTAATGGAAAATGGACAAAATGTAAAAAGGCCAATTCGTGTAAGAGCAAAACCAAGATGGCCACTAAACACAGACAAAGATAGCAAGATGTCTGCCTCATAAGGAGTCAGGGGATTGCAAATTGAGGTAACCATGAAATATCCCTTTACAGACATCAGATTGGCAACAATAAAAAAGAGAGATAACAGCTACTGCTTTCAGGAATATGTGGAAAGGGGCACACTCACACATTACTAGTGGAAATGTGAAGTGATAGAGTATTTTGGAAAACAAAGTTAAAATAAAAAATATACATACCTTTTTCCTAGCAATCCTACTCATATGAAGAATTTTTCCACTTAAATAGAAGCACCAGTATGAAAGAGTATATGTACAAGAATGTTTATCGTATCCTTGTTTGCCATTAGGAAAAAATGTAAAACTTAGGCATTAGGTTCATCCATTCAATGGAAGAATAATGCAGTCATTAAAAAGAATGTGTTTAGGGCTATACCAGTTTTCTTGAAGGGATCTCCATGGTATAGTTTAGATAAGACAGATGAAATACAGAGAAATGCCTGTTATAAACACACACAAACATACAAGCACAACATAAATGTATCTGATCATATGAATGTGGGGAAAGAAAACATATCCATACTGTATTTTTTTTTTAATTTAATTAATTTATTTATTTTTGGGTGCATTGGGTCTTCGCTGCTGCGCGCGGGCCCTCTCCAGCTGCGGCGAGCGGGGGCCTCTCCTCGCCGCATTGTGCGGGCTTCCCACCGCTGTGGCCTCTCCCGCTGCGGAGCACGGGTGCCAGGCGCATGGGCTTCAGTACCTGTGGCGCACAGCCTCAGTAGTTGTGGTGCACGGGCCTAGTTGCTCCGCGGCATGTGGGATCCTCCCGGACCAGGGCTCGAACCCGCGTGCCCTGCCTTGGCAGGCGGACTCTCAACCACTGCGCCATCAGGGAAGCCCCATACCGTATTTTTATATTGATTCCCTGGGATGAGAATACAACCAAAGAAGCAATTTTTTAAAAAAGAATTTTAAGTGACATAATAAAAATAGCATGTATGGGATTCCATTTACATAAATTTCTATATAGATAAGTGAGATGCATAAAAGGATGAGCACCAAAATATTAACTGTGGTTATCTCAGACAGGGTGATGAGACTTCAGGTCATTTTTACTTTCTTCCTTACATGTTTGTATATTGTTTTTTGATTTTTAAAATGTATTACTTACATAATCAGAAAAACATAAAACTATTTTCATTATTTGGGAAATAAGTAAAGGAATGAAAATCCTCAGCAAACTTCTAGTTAAATTAGATATTAATTTAGAGAGAAACTTGAAATGTTTTCATAGAAACACCTAAGTAATATTGAATAATCTCCTAATTTATTTAAATTTGATTTAAAACAATAAAAATATTTAAGTATCTTTTAAAGATTTTGTTCTAGTTTTCTCCCTTAGATAATAAAATGTAGCAAAAACCTCAGGTCATTTTACCTGAGTTTTTGTTATTCAGAGAGAAATTTTTCACCATGATTCAAAAGAGCTTTTGTTAAAAGGTTTTGTTAAAAGTTTTCTTTTCATACTTTTAATGAAATCCTTTAATTTTCTTCTTTAATGGGTCACTTCCTTGTATCCTGGTGTTTTCCTCATTTCTGGAGACCTGCTAATTTAATGGTTTTATTCCCCCACCCTGCTTCCTTAAATTTGACTGTATACTTTGTGGTAATCAAATTACTACAAGCTTGTCATAGCACACTTTGTCTCTTTATGGTCTCAACACAAAGGATTTATAGTGTTTTCAGTTCTTATCTTGTGAGTCCATTCATATGTATATGAAACCGTTGAAAAGCTGTTTATAAATGAAAAGCTAAATTATAATCCTGAAAGGACCTCTACCCCTTACGCTAAAAAGTGGTATTATAGTAACATATAATATTATAGTAACTACACTTCGGTAAAACTTAAATAAATAAATCATTTTTTTTAAAAGGAAAAAAACGTGACATTATAGGGAAAGAACAGTAGGCAGCAAAAGCACTGTTAGAATAAGCCTGCGAGAGCGATTAGACTGGGTGAGATACGGGCACAGTTTCAAACAGCTTAACTAGACACATACACCACATTTTTCTCTTTTCTGGCTCCCTTGGGCTTCTACATTCCAGCCCTCTCACCATTGTCTACCCACTCAGTCTTTTTCTTTCTTCTTTGACTGAAACATCTTCGTGGTTTTCTTGAGTATTATGTTCCAGTAAATTTTCTTTCACAATGAGAAGCTTATTGGTATCTAATTTTAATAAATGTGTTCTCTCTTTAGTGACCAGTGTATTGAAAGCAAAAAGTATAAGCACAGCTGAATTTCTCAAACCTTCTCTGGTCCCTGGAGGGAAGTGTTAGTATGAAACCATGGATCAGGTCAGCGCTAGACAGCTCCACTCCTCGCTAGCAGGAAGCCTCACTTTGTTATGAATTGTGGGTAGGGCACTCCTTTGCTCCTTGACTTAGGCCCGTTCTGCCTTTCTAGAGGCAAGAAAGCTCATGCTGATGTCAAAAATGGGATCTGCAATACTTATGCAATAGGGAAGTTGTAAAACTTAAGCCATATTTTTGTAGTATTTTCCAATCCATTGCTGAAAGAGTTGCGGAAATCCAATGTTAGTCTTGTTTCTACCGCTACTGTGATTCATTTTGTTTCAGTGATGCAACAGGTAAAAATACAATCGTTGTTGATGATCAAGGTAAGTGTGAGGTTTGCATATGACCTAAAGAAGCAAAGAATTGTCAACTGTCTTTCCGTAACAAAAATCTTATTCAAAGGGTTCTCTGTAATGACTGGATGTCAATGTTTTTTCAAATTGGAGAATCTGTTTTGATGCTTTGGAAAATTCCAGTCGCTTTCTGCAGTTTCCTTATTGACAAGGGCTATCAGGCTTTCCGAGAGGGTCTTATCTGCAAGCTGCAGCAGTGGCTGATCGAGCTGCCAAACAGGTTCAGTGGGATTACACAGCTGCCTGGGAGCTGGAGGCCAGGCTGGGTGAGCTCCCAGCTTTCTCCTTTCAAGGTCTGCAGGCTTTGACCTGTAAATAGGTGCCTACACAGGGTCTAATCTGTCACACAAATATGTCTTAGCAAAAGTGGTAATGCCCCTTATTACCTGGCTTAGCAACAATCCCAAGACACATATTTAGAAAGGTACCTGTATAAATTGCTATACTTGAAACTATGCCTGGTATTTCTATAAAACCCTCTTAAGAGCTGATATAATGATTCAAAGTTATTTATAGTAGCCAATGAGAACAAGTCCCTTCTTATAACCCCAGCTCTCAAGAGCAGCCCTAAAATAACAAACCAACACGTATACTAGGTGGATGCCCTTTAGGCTGAGCTCAAGTGTTCTGTTCTTGGGGATTGCGTTTTACTCATTTGAGATGACTTTTACCAATTCTACCCACCATGATTTGTGATTTTAATGCTTCCTTTAAAACATATTTTAATTTTTAATGTTTTCTTGATAGTTCAGAGAACAGTTTTCAATTTCTGAAGAAAAAACACCACCTTATAAAATTGGAGTAGTCTCTGATATTCACAGTTGGGAAGTAAATTCCTAGCTAAGATTTTTTTTTTTTATTCCTAAAATGGAGACAAATTGGGTAACAAGTGAAAAGTGCTGTGAAAATGTAAGCCATTATTATGAAGGCCATTGGCAGGTTATTTGTGGAAAAAGGTAATCAGAAGAGAGATTAGGACTTCCATTCAACAACTAATATAAATATTTTAAATATTTCCAGTAGTTAACACTTTGTAATAACAAAAGCCCTTGACAGAATAGCATTCTTCTTTTGAAGTGGGGAGGGTAACAACTGGGTCATTCTGTCATATCAAGTCTCAGCTCATTATCATGAATGATAGAAACTATTAAAACATTATCTTCCCTAATGTGCATGTCCCTGATTATTTTGTTTTTCGGTGTTTTTTTTTGCAGTACGCGGGCCTCTCACTGCCGTGGCCTCTCCCGTTGCCGAGCACAGGCTCCGGACGCGCAGGCTCAGCGGCCATGGCCCACGGGCCCAGCCTCTCCGCGGCATGTGGGATCCTCCCGGACCGGGGCACGAACCCGTGTTCCCTGCATTGGCAGGCGGACTCTCAACCACTGCACCACCAGGAAAGCCCCGTCACTGATTATTAATGTTAATATTTCTATAAAGTAAACAGAAGTTATATTAACAAGTTATTTTAAAAATATTTAGTGTTTAATACATATGGCAAGGCACCCTCTTCTTTAGAGGTATACTTCAATAGAACTGGCTCCCTTGTGGTAGAAAATCGTTAATTATTCAGTGTTAAACAATGACATATTTACCCAAACCTTTTTTTTTTTTTTGCGGTACGCGGGCTTCTCACTGTTGTAGCCTCTCCCAATGCGGAGCACAGGTTCCGGACGCGCAGGCTCAGCGGCCATGGCTCACGGGCCCAGCCGCTCCGCGGCATGTGGGAACTTCCCGGACCGGGGCACGAACCCGTGTCCGCTGCATCGGCAGGCGGACTCTCAACCACTGCGCCACCAGGGAAGCCCTTACCCATCCTTTTTTTTAACGACAGTCGTTTTGAAGAGATTATTTAGAGGTTTGTATTTAAGTTGGAAGGACTTAATTATTTGCTCTCATCATTAGCTCTGTGGTGGAGGGAAGGAGGCTAGTAGTATTTCCAGGTTTTCAGATTTTTTTAAAGTGGCCACAATTTTTAATATTAGATGAACAACTTTGAAACAATTTATTTTGTAACAGAGTGAACCAACAGGTGCCCTGTTTATCCTACAATAAATAGCTACAAGGTTTATAAATGATACCATATTATTGATACTATGGACTTCTTGGAGTGTTGTCTGAATTTCAGAAAAATCCTTTTTTCTCACAGTCTCAGTCTAATTTATGTTTCTATGTTAAGACTACTGCCTTTTCCTCACTCCTTTTCCATTTTTCCATCCATTCATTCGTTCATTCACCAATTATTGAGCATGTACCATGCTCTGGGGATAGAAAGAACAATATTTGAGCTGAAACTTGAAAAATAATTTGGGTTCTATCTGTGCTTGGTCCCTACCCTCATGGAGCTTACATCCTAGTCTGGGAGATGGACAGTAAACAAGTCAAATATATCATCGGTAAGAAAGATAATTACAATTTGTGATATCTGTTATGATCAGAGACTCTTTGTTGCAGTACTGTTTGAGCTGAGACCTGAAGGATGAACATGAGCAAGCTATACATTCTCTGCAAAGAGGAATTCCTGTACAGAGTCCCTGAGCAGGAGATGCTGTGAGGGTCTGAGAAACAGAAAGGTGGTCAGCATGGTTGAAGAGTGGGGAGAGTGGGATGAGGTGAGGATGGAAAGGCGGACAGAAGCCACATCATACAGGCCCTCATAAGCTGAGGGAGGAAGTTTGGAATATCTTATATGGGCAGTAAGACCCTGAAGGGCTTAAGCAGGGGAGGGTCAGGTGAATGTGGAGGGGAGGGGTGTTCAGGATGAAGGGACAGTCACATGCAAAGATGTGGAGATATGAAAACGTGTGGTAAAACTTTTAAAATTCAGGAAAGAGCCCCACATTTAGAATCTTGCGTGCAAGTGGATCTGATGACTAAGTGAAGCAGCTTTCTACACTAAAATTCTGTCACTAGTCAAAAAATTGACAACCCCATAAGTCCAAAGCTTTGGAACACTGCACTATCTCAGTGAAACCAAACCCATAGTTTTGAAATCAATTTATCGTGCTCAGAGGACATATTAAATGAACCAAGTGAGTGACTTTGATCCATGGCTAGTCTTTCAGAGGACACAGAACAATATCATTCCCATCCTTTTCTCTGGCCACAAGTAATCAGAAATAATTAGTGATCCTTCTTCTTCTTATTATTATTTTTTTGTGGTACGCGGGCCTCTCACTGTTGTGGCCTCTCCCATTGTGGAGCACCGAGTCCGGACGCGCAGGCCCAGTGGCCATGGCTCATGGTCCCAGCCGCTCCGCGGCATGCGAGATCCTCCCGGACCGGGGCACGAACCCGTGTCTCCCGCATCGGCAGGCCGACTCTCAACCACTGTGCCACCAGGGAAGCCCTGATCCTTCTTATTTTTATTGGTTCAGAAATGTCTGCCTCTTTAAAGGGTACAGGAGATAATTTGTGGCAAAAGCACCCATTTCTGAGTATCAAAATTGCCTTACCAGGATAGGGTTTTTTGTTTTTTAATTTTTATTTATTTATTTTTGACCGTGTTGGGTCTTTGTTGCTGTGCGCAACCCATGTTGGGCTTTCTCTAGCTGCAGTGAACGGGGGCTACTCTTTGTTGCAGTGCGCGGGCTTCTCATTGCAGTGGCTTCTCTTGTTGCAGAGCACGGGCTCTAGGCATGCAGGCTTCAGTAGTTGCTGCTCCACAGCATCCGAAAGGGGGATTTCCGGTGGGCTCTTCACTGGTAGCCTTTTTAGTTATAACTCATCTTCCTAATTCCCCTTTACCTTTCTGTCTTAACCTGTAACTGACCTAATTCATGCATTTTCTTGTGTCCTTTAGCAAGCCAAGTTCCCTGTTTTATTCCCAGAGCAGTTTTGGTATGTTTACATGGAGAATTCGATTTGTTTATAGTTTGCCTCATTCTCTGTTAACATAATGCTATGGAATGAAATCTTTGCTCCCCTTCAGCCCTGACAGGACTTGGCAGTGACTACTACTTATTTCGTTGTGGTTTCCATTTGGAGAAAAAGCACTCACTTCTCTTTTCATACACAGCCCTGCCTCAGACATTCCTCCTGATAGGATGTCCTTTGGTCTCTCTTCCTTTTATCTATCAGCTAATCTCACATTCTTGCTGAAGCAGACCCCTTGCCATTCCCAAGCACACGCAGAACACTCCCATCCCTTTGCCTCTGCTCATGCTGTTGTATGAGCAAAGAAAGAGTTCTAGCAAGGATGCCCTCCCCACTCATTTCTAGTGAGCCAACATTTCGTTCCTGCCTCCTTCACCAAGTCTTTTCAGAACCCTTTAATCACAAGTCTTTGTTTGACTTTTAATTGGGCATTTTTCCCAAGACCATGCAATGACCTGTTCAGGTTTTCTGAGAACAACAGTTAGAACCCAAGAAATCATTTGATAAACAAAGGGTTAAGCCTGTGGCTAGAATGGGGGAGAAAAACCAAACCGCCAGGTATTTGGGAAAGAAACAGATGATAGAGGGAAAGCTTAGGCCTTGGAATCAGATGTAATTTTTTAGTGTGGATTCTAACAGTCACTTACCAGTTCTGTGATCTTGAGCAAGTAACTTTCCCTCCCTGAGTTTCAGGCTTCTCGTCTGTGCAGTGCGGGTAGTGAGTCCTGTTTCTCAGAGTTATGAGGAGTAAATGAAAAGATACATGATTAACTGTTGGCCAGAGTAGGAGCTCCATAAATGCTAGTTCTCCTCCATTAAGTTCCACATGGAAGAGAAGCAAGGGATTGGTCTAGAATTCCTACCTGCATGTAGAAACTCAGGTGAGGTTCCAGTGTGTACAAAGTTGGGAACAACATAGATAGGCAAGTAGAAGAAGGGTGAGAAGACTTGCAAGTTGCAGATTATGGAGGGAAGTGGGTCAGCAGCTATCCCAGGGAATGGAATACCCGGTGGTATCAAGTGTGATAGCGGGGTTTGAGGAAAACTAAAATCAGGACAGCCCTAGAAGTAGTTAGAAATTCAAAGCACAGGGATTAGAAAAATTGAATATGTGGACACTTGGGCTAGGCCTAGTGACTTTCTTTGACCAATGGAACGTGAGCAGAAATAAAATGTCAGCTCCAAGCCTAGGCCATAAGAGACATGCCAGGGGTAGCTACTGTGCCTTCAGCCAGGCAGCAAAATGAGGCATGTATAGCTAAACTGACCTGTAGCCTTATCAGAGCTGCCCCAATTGACTTGCAAACCCATGAGCAAAAAGTAAATAATAATTGTTGCATGCCCTTGAGATTTCATGGCTGTTTGTTGTGCAGTGTTACTGCAGCAATTGCTGACTGATACACCATCCTTCTTATCTGTTAGTTCAATGGCATGAGGAGCCCCAAATTTGGTTGCTTCAAATTACAATTCAGTGGAAACATTTTTGTGTCCCTTGACACAAAATGGATGCATTCTTCTGAAGGGGCCTATGATCTCCCCAACAGAGCTCAAAGTTTCAGATACAGAAAGCAAATATTGTGTGTGTGTGTTGGGGAAGGGGGGGGCGGAGTGGATTGTTAGACATAATAGTGAGAGGAAATCTCTCCCTGCTACTTCGACCTATTATGGATTGCATGTTTGTCTCCCCCCCCCACCAATTCATATATGTTGAATCTTTAACCACCAGTGGGATGATATTTGGAGGTAGAGCCTTTGAGCGGTAATGAGGTCTAGGTGAGGTCACAAGGGTGGTGCCTTCCTGATGGGACTGGTGTTCTCATTAGAAGAAGAAGAGACACAAGAGTTTTCTCTCTCTCAAGGGTCATGCACTGAGGAAAGGCCATGTGAGCACAACAGCAAGAAGGCACTGTCTACCGGGCAGGAAGTGGGCCCTAACTAGACACCAAATCTGCCACACCTTGATCTTGGACTTTTAGCCTCCAGAACTGTGGGAAATAAAATTCTGTTGTTTAGGCCACCCAGTGTATGGTATTTTGTTATAGCAGCCTGAGCTGACTAAGACACTAGCCTTTGATTCTAGGACTCGTATATTCTTGCTATTGTATAAGTAGTCCCAGCTGCTGATAAAAAGCATACTCTGCATCCTATAACATCATCCTTTCACAGGGCATTGTCTTCCCCTTGGCACCGTAGCTGAGCCTTCAGGCCATTCCATCATTCTAGAAAGTGACCTGCTCTGGGTGATGGGATAAGTGATAAGACCATGAACTCTGAGCACATATCCTGTGCCACACCGCTTTTGTATCATGAATTCCTCATGCAGGATCAAAGGTATGTTGGAGGATAAGATGACCTTCTGTAAGTCCATGGATGGTGGTGCTGGCCAAAGTGTTCTAGGAGGCCAAAGGTTGTCACGTCAAGGAGGACATGACAGAAGTTGCTCAACATAGTCGATCTGCCGCCAAAGCACTGGGTCACTCCCGGTAGGAACGTTGCCACACTGAAGACAGTGTGAATGAAGCTGATGGCAGATTAGGCAGCAGTTGGCAATCAGGTCAGTCCTGTTGAGGGGAAAACATCCACTTCATTCTACCAGATCATTTCACTGAAGGAATGAAGGAGAAGCAACAGAAATCGTGTATATCTAGGTAAATGTAATAGTCTATTCTTTTCCTCTTAAATTCTTCACAATATATTTGAAGGTTGAAGTCAAAATTATAAGATTTCTAATATGGGGTTTCAATGTAGGTAGATATAAGGGATAAGACAATTATAATACAAAGGGAGAGGGTAAGAGGGCCTATATATTGGTTGCTTCCACATTCCACTTGAAGTGGCAAAATATTAATTTTAAGTGGACTGTGAAAAGTTAAGTAGATATGTTATATCCTTAGAAAGACCAACTAAAAAACATTACAAAGAGATAGAGTCAAAATCACCATGGGGGGGAAAAATCGCCATAGATAAGTTAAAATGGAATACAAGAAAGTGTTAAAAAACCTAAAAGAAGAGAAAAAATGGGAAACAGTGGAAACATACAAAAAATAAGGAATAAAATGGTAGACTAAATCCAAATACATAAATAATTTCATGAAATGTAAATGGAATGAATACTCTAATCAAGTTTCTTTCTGGTATTATTTCTCTTATGTCTGAAGAACTTGAAAAATTCCTTTAGAGCAAGTCTACTGGCAATGTTTTTCTTCATCTAAGAATGTTTTATGTCACCATTCCCTTTAGGAATCTGAAGGATGGCTTATGTCAGTATACAATTCTGAGTTGACAGTTTTCTCGGCATTTGAAAAATGTTGTGCTATTTTCTTCTAATCTCCATGGCTCTGATGAGAAATCTGTAGTCATTGGAACCATTGTTCAAAGATAGGTAATGAGATAACGCACAATTTTTCCTCTGGCTGCTTTTAAGATTTTTTTCTTTGTCGTTTTCAGTAGGTTGATTATGACGTCTGGGCATGGATTTCTTTAGATTTGTTTTTTTGGGGAGTTAGCTGAATTTCTTAAATCTCTATGTTTATGTCTTTCGTCAAACTTGGGAAGTTTTCAGTCATTTCATCCTCAAATATTTTTTTCATCATCACATTCTCCTCTCCTTCTGGGGCTCTGATGATGTGATTGTTAGATCTTTTGTTATTAACCCATAGATCTCTGAGCCTCTGTTCATTTTTCTAAAAATCTTTCTTCTATGTTGTTCAGATTGGAAATTTTATATTGATATATCTTTAAGTTCATTGATTCTTTCTCCATCATCTCCATTCTTTTGAGCCTATCCAGTGAAGTTTTAAATTTTGATCGCTGTATTTTTCAGTTATAAAATTTTCACTTGGTTCTTCTTTATATGTTCTATATTTTTTTGCTGAAACCTTCTATTTTTTTTTTACTTCAGAATATTTCCAATTGTTTGTTGAAGTATTTATGTAATAGCTGTTTTAAAGTCTTTGTCAGATAAAACCAACATCTGTGTCATGCTGGTATTTATATCTATTGATCATCTTTTCCTATGCAAGTTAAGATTTTCTTGGTTATTTGTACGCTGAGTAATTTTGGCTTATAGCCTGCACATACTGAGTTTTATGTTCTGAAACTCTGGGTCTTGTTAAAATCCTATAGAGAATGTAGATTTTTTTTTTTTTTTTTTTAAACAGACAATCAATCTGGCTAGGTTAAGGCTGCAAGTTTCAACCAACCTTCTGTGGGTTCTGCTTCCAATGTAAGGTCAGTTTTTCAAACCTTTGCAGCACTGTTCAGATCTGTCCCACGTGTACGTCATCTGTTAGTTAGTTTGGGGCATGGGTGGTGATGTATCTGTTAGTTCAGTTCTCAAAGTCTTTGATATGCTGATTAGGATCAGATCCACACATGCATAGCTCATGGTGAGCCCAGGAGTTCATGAACAATCTGTCTCAGTCTGTTCAGGCTGCTATAACAAAAACACCAGACTAGGTGACTTAAACAATAAACATTTATTTTTACAGTTTATTTATTACAATTCTGGAGGCTGGGAAGTCCAAGATTAAGGCACCAACAGATTTGGTGTCTGATGAGGGCTCACTTCCTGATTTATAGGTGGCTGTCCTCTCACTGTGTATTCTCACATGGTGGAAGGGGTGAGGGAACTCTTTAGGGTCACTTTTTTAAGAGCACTAATCCCATTCATGAAGGCTGCACCCTCATGACCTAAGCACCTCCCCAAGGACCCATTCCTAATACCATCACATTGGGCATTAGGTTTGAACATATGAATTTTGGGGACTCACAGACAACCATTCTATGGCACAATCTCTCAGGTCCTTTTCATTTCCTTGGTGCTCCACTTTTTGGTCTGTGCGCCACCAAGCTGAGGTGTTAGTTACATCTCTCTGCTGTTACTTCTATGACTGTGCTTGCATCCAGGGTAAGCAGCAGAAGGATGGAGAGAGAGAAAAAAGCAATGGGGTTTGTCTCACCTTCTAAGGGGGGGAGGTTACAGCTCCACCATTCAAAGTGAAAGTTTCCCTACCTTACAGAGTTGGCTTCTTTAGCTGCCATTGTGGCCTCTACCATCACTACCACAGGACTGCTTAGTTTCTGGAGCACGAGAGAACAGAAAGAAGAAAAAAAAAACCCAGGGATTTCTGTACTTTCTCTGAGCATTTGGGGTTCCCTTGCACCTCCATGAGACAGACTAACGGGCTTCTCCTGGAGGTCTCCTTTTTTGGGTCCCAGTGCCTACTTCCAGGTGTGAGGTTACATTGCATTCAGGTCAAGGGGTACTGGAATTTAAAAAAAAGGTAAACTCACCACCAATTTGGTGTCCTTTGAACTCTGATCTTCCCCAATCCACCTGCTACTATTTACTCTTCAGAGTTTTCAAACAGGTGTTGTATGCATTCTGTTCATGTTTTACAATTAAGAGATAAGAGTGTACATTTTACCCAAGACCCTTGTTTGCCTTTTTGCTTCACAGATATTTTATTGTACTTGTCATGACTGCATTCTAGGGGGATCCATCTGGACCTGTGGGTGTACATTCAGTTTTCATTAATAAATTATATCTGAGAAAGAATTCTATTGTTTCTCCCTGTGTGTAGTATGTGGAACAAATATAACTGTGATTCATATTTTAAATACGCATTTATTTAATTCACTCCTGGGGTAAACAGAGACATAAAACTTCTCATACCTCCGGGCAGTCTTGACTATGCATTGAACTTTGTTTCAGAGCTTTGTTCTCTTTTTATTTGAACAATCTTTGGGTATGGAATTAAGAGGTTGCTGACTGGTGTACAGAGTAAAAAAAAAAAAGTTTTCAGATTAGTGAACTTCTGCATTTAAAAAAAACTTTTTTTTTCAATGTAATTTCATAGAGATCCTGGTAAAAATGACATTCCCTATTGGGTCATGGTCATTTGAAATTCTTGTTGTAAAGTAAGTTTTTACCTTTTCTTTCCGCAGACATTTTAGATCAAATACACTCGCTAGTACCATGTTGCTGTTATAATAAAACATCACATTCTAAGATAATTGTTTTGTATTACCAGAATAGTATTTCAATTCAACTACTATTGACATTGTTGAAACACTGAAAAACATGGTTTCCCGGCAGTAACTATCCTCCATGTGAAGTTAAATTCCACTTTAGCAGTTATGTGTGTGTAGGGGGGATGGTTACATGAGATTTTTTTTCACTTATCTTTTCTTTTCTATATTTTCCAAGTTATCTATGATTTTAAAGAAAGAATCATTTTCATCAGATTCAAATATGCTTTTAAAAATGAAGGTATTTGTGTTAGAAGCTTGGAAAACTGGGCTTGGATCCTCCTTGGTCCTGACTAACTATCATTAAATGTCTTCCCCCTGGGTCTCAGGAGTCTCATCTGAATGTGGTTATGACAGTCTCTGTTCTACCTACTCCCAAAGACTTTTGGTGAGAATCAGACTAGGAGGTGAAGTAAAACCACTTACTATCAATAAAATTCATGAAGCCTATGCTGATGCTGAGATTATAATGAGAGAAATAAGGCAGGAGAAGGAAATTTGATCATCAACACAGACACTGGCCCATTGGATACTGGGGTTGACAATAGGTTATTTTTATTTATTTATTTTTTTTACGGTACGTGGGCCTCTCACTGTTGTGGCCTCTCCCATTGCAGAGCACAGGCTCCGGACACGCAGGCTCAGCGGCCATGGCTCACGGGCCCAGCCGCTCCGCGTCATGTGGGATCTTCCCGGACCGGGGCATGAACCCGTGTCCCCTGCATCGGCAGGCGGACTCTCAACCACTGCGCCACCAGGGAAGCCCGACAATAGGTTATTTTAAATTATGGCACTGAACTTTCCTTTCTTCTGGAAAAAATTTTTGTGTATTCCTTGAAGGCAAGAGGTCAAAAACTGGAAACCAGTACATGTATTTGGATGATCCACTCACAGTTAACCTATATAGTATTTTTTTAAATTCACCTCCTTAGTCAGTTAAAAAAAGGAAGATGAGGGACTTCCCTGGTGGTTCAGAGGTTAAGACTGCACTTCCACTGCACGGGGCACGGGTTGGATCCCTGGTGTGGGACCGCATGCCTGTGCAGCGTGGCAAGAAAAAAAAAAAAAATAGAGGACGATGAGACAAGGAAGAGGGGGTGGTTCTTTGTAGTTCTTCATTCCTTGAGCTGGGAAAGCAGTTGTTCCCTTTTAATAGGCAGGCATGTTCTCTGGTTCTATCCCTGGACCGTAAAATCATTGATAAGACCTGCCAGATCCTGGTGGGCACTGAGCTTGGACTCTGTTGTAGATGTCTGAGATCAAGTTGTCTTTGCATGAAACTCCCCTTTAGCATCTTTCAGCACAATTACCAAGTTTTTGTAGGGCGCTGGCCCCTCTGTTGACCATTACACTGTCGATAACTTTGTAGGCTCTTATCTTCTCTTAATAAAGAAGCCATGGGACATCCTAGGTGACGCAGTGTTTAAGAATCCACCTGCCAGTGCAGGGGACACGGGTTCGAGCCTTGGTCTGGGAAGATCCCACATGCCGCAGAGCAACTAAGTCTGTGCGCCAACACTACTGAGCCCGCGAGCGACAACTACTGAGCCTGCGAGCCGCAACTACCGAAGCCTGCACGCCTAGAGCCCGTGCTCTGCAACAAGAGAAGCCACCGCAATGAGAAGCCTGCGCACTGCAACAAAGAGTAGCCCCTGCTCGCCACAACTAGAGAAAGCCCACGCGCAGCAATGAAGACCCAAAGCAGCCAAAAATAAAGAAAGAAGCCACTTATATGTATTAGTTGAATATGTAGAATTGAGGGCTCTGTTGAAAAATAGGATACAATGCATATATGCATAAGACTAAATATTTTACCACTTCAATTTACCACTTCTATAACATGTTACTTTAAGAGCCCTCCTATTTAAAAGGACACACTTGTCTTAGTCTGCTCGGGATGCTGTAACAAAAATACAATAGACTGGGTGGCTCAAACAATAGAAATTTATTTTCTTACAATTCTGGAGGCTGGAAATCCAAGATCAGAGTGCTCACATGGTTGGTTTCTGGTGAGGGTTCTCTCCTTGGCTTGCAGAGGAGCTCACACTAAAGACTGAATGTTTGTGCGCCCCAAACTCGTATGTTGAATCTTAATGCCCAGTGTATTTGGGTGGTATTTGGAAGTGGGGCCTTTGGAAGGTGATTACGTCATGGGTGTAGAGCCAACATGAATGGGTTTAGTGCCCTTATAAAAGAGAGTCTAAAGAGCTTCCTTGCCCCTTTCACCACGTGAGAACACAGAGAAAAGATGGCCCTATGTGAACCAGGAAGTGGGTTCTCACCAGACACCAAGTCTGTTGCTCCTTGATCTTGGACTTCTCTGCCCATGGACCAGTGAGAAATAAATGTTTGATGTTGATAAGCCACCCAGTCTTTGGTACTTTTGTTATAGCAGCCCAAATGGACTAAGAAAAGCTCACACGGACTTTCCTCGGTCTGTATTTGGAGAAAGGAATCAAGCTGTCTGGTGTCTCTTCTCACGAGGACAGTAATTCCATTAAACCGGGGCCCCACTCCCTTGACCTAATTACCTCCCAAAGGTGCCATCGCCAGATATTATCACATCGGGGCTTCAACATATGAAATTTGGGAAGATGCAAATATTTAGTCCATAGCACCACTTGAAATGTGTTTCTTGGCATCTACCACTTCTACACTGAATGGGCATTTCTGATCTTGCATATACTATGTTCCCCTCTCTTGTATGTGTCATAAATGATTCATGTACCACAATTTAAAACAGCACCTGAAATAAAATTGAGATTTTTCTAAAGTAAAATCATGGCGGTATTAACAGTTATTAATAGTTATTAATTAATAGTTATATGCGCTCTCACAAAAATGAGATTGGGAGGAAAATAACTGGTTTTATACAGTAAAAAGAGCCTAGCATTCTTTCCGGATTACCTGAAATAGTTAATAAATAAGTGCTTACCCGAAGTTCCCTCTTGACATATAACTGAATAATCAGAAGATGATTTTAATCAGGAGAAAAGTTATCAGGCAGTTTTTGGTTTGGTTTTCCCCTCAACTGGTTCCCTGCTCTTGCAAAAATAAGTAGCTCCTTACCCTGTGCTTTAGACAAAATCCTCCAGTAGAAGAATACAAAAGGCTAAAACTGTGTTTACTTACTTACCTCTCTCACTGTAATTATGGGTTGCTTTTTTTTTTGTAGTTTCTTGCTTATAAGTGTAAGTAATGCTCTTTGGTTTTGTTTACATGAAAGAACCATGAGTTTCCAAGTAAGAAATGAAAGGAGGTTATTTCTAAATGCCGAAAATGCTTTTGTCTTTGTTTTCTTGGTGGTAGTGAGAGGTTGAGGGGGTCAGAAAAGTCTTCTTGTTTATTTAATTTTGTAAGTCTAGATTTGGTAATTGATATTGATAATTACCAAATATTGACAATATTTCATATTGATAATTTGGTCATTGACACCAAGTCTATTACTTGGTAATTGATAGAGAAAAGTAAACTGTAAGTAAGAAGCCACTGGTATTTATTTGTTGAATATGTAGAAACTCTATTGAAAACCTAGGATTTGGTATATGAAAGCATTTCTGACAGATTTTGCCCAGTGAAACAGCGGCCAAGCTGTTCTTATTTGCATCTCCAATCTTCTCTTAAAGGTTCCTTTAAAACATTTTTCTTTCATTGAGATTTTCCATGAATATTAGCTGGGAGTATAAAGATAAAAGGGCAGGAAAATACAGCCTCTTTTAAAAAAATGAGATGTAATTTGCTTACCATAAAATTCACCATTTTAAAGTCTACAATTCAGTGATTTCTAGTATATTTACAAGGTTGTGCAACCATCACCACAATCTAATTCTAGAATAGTCTCATCATTTTAAAAAGAAATCCCATGCCCTTTAGCAATCAATCTTCATCTTCCCCCAGTCCCCGGCAACTACTAATCCATTTTCTGTCTCTATGGATTTGCTTATTCTGAATAGTTCACATAAATGAAATCATAAAATATGTCACCTTTTGTGTCTAGCCTCTTTCACTTAGCATAACCCGCCTCCCCAACTCCGCAAAGTGCAGCTTGCAGCATCTTAGTTCCTTCCCTGACCAGGGATTAAACCTCCCAGGGCTCACGGTAGTGAAAGTTCCGAGTCCTAACCACTGGACCACCAGGGAACTGCCGAGCATGATGTTTTTAAGGTTCATCTATACCCTGCTAAACAGTAGCAATCTGATTTTACCAGGGAGGAAATGGAAATATATATTAACTTGCTCTTGGGTGTGAAAGTCACACATTCATTCAACAAATAAGTATGGAGCACTAATCTACCAGGTGAGGTTACAGCATTTGGGGGTGTTGCTGGTGTCACATAAACAAATAAATGGACATCTCATGCAGTATTAAATAGTAATAGGTACAATGGAGAGAAATAAAGCAAAATGAATAGATAGGGGTATTATTTTAGGTAAAGTGGTCAGGGAAGGGCTCTCTGAGGAGGTAACATTGGAGGTGAGACCTGAATGGAAGGAGGGGGCAAGGTTCCCTGAAATGAAATCATTTCAGGCAGAGGGAACAACAAATGCAAAGGCTCTGAGGCAAGAGTGTGTTTGGGGTGTTGGAGGGCGAGGAGAGGAGGGAGGAGAGGAGAGAGGTCAGAAAGTTAGCCTCAGGCAGGTGCAGGGCAGCCCATCTAATGTAAGGGAGTAAGGGAGGTGGAATATCAGGTAATGCCAGCTGGTAGATTTCGTGGTGGAAGAACAAGGAAGTTCTCTCCTGAATGTTTCCATTATCTCAGTGTAACAAAAAGAAAAGTGATAACTGAGAGTGAGGAGGGGGGTGGTGTCAAAATTAAGTTCAGAAAGGGAAGAGAATGAATGCACTGGGTTATTCAGTGGAGTTGTTTGGCAGCATCCAGGAACCACTTGAAGTCTGTGATGTTTTTCTCCAGTCACATTACGCCATTCAAGTATCAGTGCAAAGTATGTGGGAAAGTTAGTTTTAACCAGGGATTGGGGTTTTGCCAAATGAGTAGGACAATGGGAAAGAGGGACAAAAGAGTTGAGGATGTATGCTAGGGACTGATTATACGAAGACCATGCAATCTAAACTGGAAAAGCAAGAAGGGGAGTGATAGACTGGAGGGATAGTGCGATCAAAGTATTGTTGCAGGCAGTGCTATAGGGAGCTGGAAAACAGGAAGTGGTGTCTGAAGAGTTTGCAGTTATTGGTTATGACAAAGTCTAACATATGACTCTAGGACTGGGTGGCTGAAGTGGGTGAAGGACAAGATTATTAGAGAAGTTCAAGAAAACAATAGGCCAGGGTATTGGGTGGATCCTTTCTGTGAATAATGAAATCACCAAGAGTGATGACAAGAAAAATAGTGGAGAGAAATATTGAGGTAGATGTTAGCAGGAATGAAGGGGAAGTTGGTAGATGACTACAAAAGCAGAGGCAGCAGGTGGTATTTCAAAAGAGCTGTGGAATTTTAGAAGGAAGGGGAAATACTGATCTGGAATTGGCAAAGATGAGCAAAAGTTCACCATGATCAGTGGTTTTGGGGTATATGATTGACCAAATTAGGATTTGAACTAGTTCTATCAGATTTCAGATCATTTCCATTATACCACTCAGAGTTTGGAATTATATAGTTCTTGGACCTAGATTTCAACATTCTCTTGACATCCCTGCAGTGTATATTATTTGGCTGCCCTCAAAGTTGTATTGCTTTAAAACAGTTGCCAGGATCTATTTGAAAAGCTGGATTCCAATTAAAATTTTGAAAGTTCATACAGTGTAATTGGTTAATATGTTGAAGAAACTGGATCCTCTGACCTGTAGCTTCCCATAGTCTGGATTTTGTGATCACATTCCCATGGTGCTATCTAACATGTTCCTCTGTTCTCTGTAATTCCTGGAAATTGGTAATCAGATCTTGATCAGACTCAGGTTTCATTTTGGGTAAGAATACATCATAGGTGGAGTTGTGTACTGGATCAGAGGCCGTGTAGTGTCAGGTTGTCTCTTTCTCCCTTTGTGATGTTAGTAGTCATTGGTGACTTTTGCCTAGGTCTATTCCTAGAGCCCTTATTTCTTTAAGGTAAGAAATGTTGATATTGCATCAAATCTTGTTATTAGAATGACAACTCTGCAAAAGAGCAAATTCCCTTCAACTATGGGTTATCCTGAGGCACAAGTCATTTAGGGAAGACAGGCTATACCAGTTCGCTTTTCAAGGGGCTTATCTGAGGTCTCCTGTGGTTTTAAGGATGCATATATTTTGTCTTTAAAGTATTTAATTGTAGCTTGTCCTACTTTTCAAATTAGATGACACTTACAGGATGCAGTTTCACATTGTGGCTTAATATTTACAGTTAAATGGGAATACATTATAGGATTTAGTTCTAACACCCTTGAAGAGGACTGCACAGAGAAGTATTCCAAATGTTAAACAAGCAGCTTTCCAATGTTCAGCTGCATTTCACAAAAGCTCATAAAATATTAAAATCTTTCTGAAAGGTAACCAACTAAATAATTTATGAAAACAAAGGTTCAAGTCAGTGCAAGTGAAAATGTCTGTTCTCTTTTTCTATACAAGGAAATATCCCAGGGCTGTAGTGGTTTTGGAATCAGATAGATGGGGTCTGAATTCCCCTTCACTTATTATGGTGACCTTGAGCAAGCTACTCTGCATATCCCAAATATGTAATAAGAGAAGCTGAAAGAGTGAATATTCTAAAACATTATAAATTTCTAAATATTAGAAAACACATATGTACTTAGCAAAAGCCTCCTATTTATTACTTTGGTTGGAGGTGTGGGATGAGGTGAAGAATATTACCAATTGCCAGACACTGTTACGAGAAAACTAACAGAAAAAATTGCTCTATTGAGGACATGCCTTCTTTGATTCCCAGGGCAGTGGTGATGTGGTCAGCTTTAGGCTGAAGCACTTTTTATTCAATTATTTATGGAACTGCATGGCAGACCATGTAGGTCTACACCAGAGGATCCCCATAAGGCAGTTTAGAGAGAGAGAACTGGGCAAATGCCAAGTTAAACTTGCCTTTGGTTCCACTAAGAACCAAGAATGGAAGACTGAGTAGCAGTGAGAAATGCACCCTACATTGCCTAGAAAATAACCATAAGATACCTAGATATTTCCCTTCTACTGCTGTTAGACTTAGCTCTCTGCCTCAACCTGCCCTGCCTTTCCCGCCTTTTCCTAGATTCAGTATGACCCCATCTCTAGTTTACCTCCCTGCTTACTAGAGCCCTGTTATCCCATAGTTATTTTATCTTTTGTGATAGTGCCGACACATAGTTGTTAATTCATGGGGCATCAGAATGATTTCCAAGTCACTGAGAAGCAAGTACAAACACTGGAAAATATATCCCTACCTCCTAGTTTTCATAGGAATCTGTTGATTAGAAACATATGAAAACTGAGGTAACTGTGGGAATAGGGTAGAAATTGTTAAAACACAAAAAGGATTTTACACAATATAGCTTATGGTCATATCTTGTCACTGTCTTAATTATATGCATATGTAAGTTTTGAGGGCACTGTCTTCTTAGAATTACATTTTTATAAACTTATTGAAGTGTTATGCACATACAGAAAAGTGGGATTTGCATTTCTAAAGTCATTAAATAGTGTCACATAGCTATGACTGCCTACATTGCTGTTGTGACCCAAAATACTTCTTAAAAATTGGGAATTTATGCGTTAGAACATTCTCAACTTTAAAGCAACTTTAAGTTCAGTTGTGCCGTACAGCATCAGACTTAGTTCTGAATCATTCTTAGAACATTGCATAATATTTTATACTGGCCAATGTTTTATAGTTCCTGAACTCAACAAGATGACAAGTTGAATTAAGGATGAAGTTCAACCAAGGCCTACCACCTTACATTTTTCTATTCATTTTAACAGAGATATGCAACTTATGGTATTCTTAACAACTGTGTTAACTACAAAGAATAAAAAGATTTTGCAAACAAGAGTTGGAATGGAAACAATTTCTGAGATAGAGATCAAATTGTGTTTATAGACACCATTGGCAGCTTTATCATCAGCCATCTCCTGTGGGAATATTTCACTGGGACATAATTTTATGCCTTGACTATTCATTAAATAGCTTTGGTTCCACAGAATAAAAATAGTGTAGAACTATAAATAGTAATGTATGCAAATTGTAGTGTAACATTTCACTGTATTTTCCTAGATGAGAATTAAGATTATTTAACAAAGTATGTTCTTACACATCACTGAAAGAATTTTAAAACAACAATAGAGTATGGTCTAGTGGAGAGTCAGGCAATAGACTGGAAATTAAAGTCATTTGCTTCCTTCAAATTAAAGTTGACATTAGTTTTAAAATATTTATTCGTCATGTACAGTGTATAAGATGTTATACTCTATGAAGAATATAAAAGTCAAGTATAAATAGTCTCTGCCCTCAAGGAGTTTATGAATTTTCTTGTATGGGAGATAGGGTGCACCTTGTAAAAAACAAAAAATAATAAACATACTTTGAGTGGGTATGAATAAAGTACTATTGGAGTTTGGAGGAAGAGAGATAGTGTCCATGTGGAAGATCAGAGACGACTTCATGAAGAAAGCAGCTGAATGGAATCTTAGAGGATGGGTAAGATTTCTGCAAATAGAGATGCAGGTAAAATTATTCCAGGATGCAGAGACTAGGTACTAATAAAGGAAGTATAGGTCAAAGCACATTTAGAGGCTGGAGCCTTTGACTGATAGAAAAAAAAAAAAAAGGAACTTACATAGATATATATCCTTGAAAATAGGGTCAGTTAAATTCACTCATGCAAGCATTTGTTTATTCAACAAATATTTCTTGAGTACTTACTAGGTGCAAGTACTGTGCTAGGAGTTAGTAGTATACTTATGAGGTACTCGGACAAAGGCCCCTTCTAATACGTAAGCGCTAAAAAGTTTAACTCTGAAATCAGATTGATTCTTATCAACCACAAACAGGTCCACTGCTCTGTGGCAACACAAGGTATTTTACAAATGTTACACAGAACATGGAATTTAATGCTTTTGAGAGTTGGTATTTCCAAATAACATTGTTTCTCAGTTTCAACCCAATTGTTTTTCAACCCAGTTTTAATTAAAACAAAGTGTTAGGTGATGGGGGAGGCTATATTTGCGCCTCCGTTTTACAAGTTTTGGTTTATGCTACAATTAATTTTGTGTTAGCATGCATTAACAGGAAGGAAGGAAGGAAGGAAGGGAGGGAGGGAGGGAGGAAGGAAGGAAGGAAGGAAGAAAAAAATAGACTTTAAAAAGAGACACCAGTGGTGATTTTTTTGGGCAGAAGGGTTCTTCCTAATTGAAAAGGAATCTCTGCAAATTTCCTTTAAATGGGCAGCTCCCTGTACAAATTAAAATGATTCGGAACGTTTCTAGAACACACTTCACTAAGTGAGATACACCTGTACTCATACCTTATCCGTCAAAACAATCTTTGTTTTCTCTCAAGCTAGGACTTGCACTATAGGACACGCCTCGTGCAGTGGTGGCAATGCGGAGGGTGGTGAAGGTGACTGAGTGGCAGCCAGGAGGGCACTTTCCCTTTCTCCGTCTCCCCAACCAGAACTTTGCAGCCTCCAGAGCAGACTCACCTTCCCGCTCCTTCTTTTTCCCGCCTCGACTCTTACTGCAACCCCCCACCCCCCTCGGTACGCTCTCTCTGCATCCTTCGGTCTTCCTTAGCTCTCACCCACCTCCCTTCCCCGCCCTCCGCCTTGCCTCGCCCGACGCCCGCAGAGCAGCAGCCGGCAGCCCGCGCGCCCCGTTGCGGCCCGGGGCTCCGGGGCATGCGCTCTGCGGCGTCGCCGCCCTCCCCCACCCGTCCCGCGGCAGAGTTATGCCAAGAATGTGAGGAGCCCGCGAGGGCCAGTGTCGGTCATGGGGAGCCGCCGCCGCGAGCGCGGCTTTCTCCCGAGCGGGACTCCGAGCTCTCCCCGCACCAGGGGCGAGCCTGGCTGCTGAGGCGGAGGGGGATGACGGACCCTTTGAGGAGGACGCTGTCCAGGCTCCGGGGGAGGCGGGGTCCTCGTGCCGCCGGGGGGCCCGGGCGCCGGGTGGCCACAGCAGCCACCGTGGCGGCCTCTTCGGCTGCCGAGGGAGATGCCGGGGGTGCTCCGGGCGGACCCCTACGCGAGCGCGCCGGCGGAGCCCGGCCGAGCCTGGAGCGACCGCCGCCGTCGCCTCAGGTGTGGGGTCCTGAGGCGCGGGTCCCGGGAGGGCGGCCGGAGAGGTCGGGGGCGCTCGGGCCTCGGCCGCGCGGCGGGAAGGAGGCCGCACCCTCGGGCCGCGGTCTCACTCGCGCCTCTCTGCACGCTCCGCCGGGCTCCGAGGGCAGCGTGGAGGACGACGCCGACTACTACGAAAACCTGCCCGGCGGCTCCCAGCCCGCGCCGGAGCCTGAGGGGGCGGAGGCGGAGCGGTGGCCCCCGCCTCCCCCGGCCGCTGGCTCCTCCCCAGGGGCGGAGGGCGGCCGTCTGGAGACAGGCAGGCTGCAGACCCAGTTGCGAGAGGCCTATTATCTGCTGATCCAGGCCATGCACGACCTGCCCCCTGACTCGGGCAGGCGGCAGGGTGACCGGGGCAGGGCGGATCGCGGCTGCCCTGCGGGAGCCCGGGCTCCGGGCCAGCCGCCTTACCCCTGCGGCGCGGCGGCCCGCCGAGCCTGCCCCCGAGACTGCGAGCGGGGAGGCGGCGACTGCCCTTGGCAGCAGGTGTCCCCTCCCCGGTCGCCTCCGAGGGAGTCGGGGGGAGGCCGCCCGCGGACTCCTCGGATGCGGCTGTCCTGCAGCAGAAGCCTCGACAGCCTCCGCGTGGGTGCCAAGCCGCCTTCCTTACAGCGGTGGCGGAGCGACAGCTGGATCAGGTGCGGCGCGCGCGGGGAACCGGACGAGCCCCCGCCACGTGGAGGCGGGATGGACGGCTGGAGCGGAGGCAGCTCCCGGGCCGCGGCGCCCTCCGGCCTCCGGCCTCCCAGCTCCGAGGACCCCCGCCGCTCCTCGGGAAGCCGTGGCAGAGAAGACGGACAGGAGGGGCTCCCCTTCCTCAAACCGCCCGCGGTGACAGTCAAGAAGCTGCAGAAGTGGATGTACAAAGGACGCCTGCTGTCTCTGGGAATGAAGGGTCGCGCTCGTAGGACACCCCCCGAAGTCACCCGAGCGCAGGCAACGTCTCCAAATCTGGGCGCTTTGAAAATGCGGGAAAGCCAAGTCGTCTCGGTGCCGCCAGACCAAAGAATTACGCTGACAGGTAGGATACCTTGCAATCAAAATGTGTTTACCGACCGGGCTTCTGTCTTAAGAGCGAAGAAGAAGGTATGGTTTTGCAGACTACGGTACGTGCTGGTGCCAAAGTGAGGGTCACGTCAGTGGCAGCCTAATGCCATTTCCAGGTTACCTAGTATAATGCCTTATCTCGGGTTTGTTTGTTTATTTGTTTGTTTTTTTAAGACAGTGGCATGAGAAACTTGGGGTTTTTGTTTTTTCTTCTCTAAGAACCAGTGTACCTAGTTCTAAGCGCAACAGTGAGTAAAGGTTAAGTTCACCACAGTTTGCTTTTCAGTCTCGGCTTAAGAGTTGGCCGGCGCTGCCTTGACTTTTATTCTTTGTAGCTCTGGGCTAATCTGTAGACTTTTGTGGAGTTTGTGAATTTGAATTTGATCCAACTTAGACTTTATGGGCTTCATAAACTGTCATTTTACTCATTACACCTCCCGGTCAGAAGCGTTTGTGTACACAGATACACACAACCAAAACCCAAAACCAAACCAAACCGAAAAAACTATCATGGTAATACTTCTTTTTAGTCAGGTAGGATTTCACGTTTCTTCTCTTCACCTTTCCCTCCCCTCCCCCTCCCCCCTAAAAACATAACAATGTAGGTAATCTTATTATTGTGGAAAATGAAGGGCACTTGGGTTTTAATCAGAAGAAAAGTATGTCTTATGTACTTTTTAAGAAAGTGTAGGCAGTTAAAGGAATTTGTAAAAAGTATATTTGTCCTAATAATAGGATTTTACTCCCTATTTTATATGTGTGTGATTTTTAGTTTTCACTGAAGGTTTAAGTTATCCATTCTAGAAATCTCTTACGTTGTAAATAGTAAAAGAATTCTCTTGTGAAAGAAGTACCTTTAAACTGAGCCAAAAACAACATGATCTTTCGGACTACACTTTTAAAGACTTTTAGTGAACATAATGACTTACATATCAGTAATACTTTAAAAAATATTAAATGCTGAAATGTAAAAGTATTCACAGTACTTGGCGGTTTCTCTGTTAAGAATTACAAATCCTACAGGACTAGGTTTGTACACATTAACTTTTTAAACCAATAAACACAAAACGGGGAGAAACAAAGTTCACAAAACTTTTTATTACACAATGAGGACAAATCAAATAATTCACTTCAAGTGTATACAAAATGAGAAGTTCTTTTGAATCTATAAATCTCTAACCCACACCTGTCAATTTCCCTCAAATTTATTCCATTCCACCTGAATAAAAAGATAGTAGAATGTAAATTTTTGTGAAGAGAGGTATACTTTATGCTGTTTATATTAAAATATGCATTTCCAGTAGTAAAGTATTTGTAATCATTTATTACGTTTTAGTGCTATTATATCTTTACCTCCACTGATTTGGGTTCAGTTAACTCTTTTTAAGACAGTTAATTTTTAGCCATAACAAAAATCTGTATAAAACTTCAGTAAAATATGTATTACCCTTTTGTTGCAAAGGTTAGACATTACTATCTGATGGCTTTTAACACCCTCAGTTGTTGTGTAAACATTGAAGTGTTTTAAAACTAATAATAACTGTAGTAACTCTTAGGAATGAATTCATTGATTTTTTCATTGAGAAACTAATTAAATGAAACCAATTTTAAAAGAAATTAAATGACACATTAGAATTATTATGTGATGGTATTTTAGATATTTTACAAGAAATCTAAACAAAAGCTTAGATAATCTCTGGTTTTAAAAACTTTCTCAGGTGTTATTTCCTTTCAAATCATAAGTTCATCTTTTAGGAAAGATAAAAATAATTTGTGCAATGTTTATATATCTAGTATAGATTTGAAGAGTTAATTTTTTTTAAACTGTTTTTTATGAAGGTTAGTTGAACTTATTAAAACCATTCTGAATGCTTTGTGGGGTTTTCATATAATCTTTATTACTTCCCTTCCCTCCCCCCTCCATGGAGGTATGACAGCTGTTATTGCACAACAACAGCAAAAGCAAAGAAGGGGTTAAGTAGTTTGCCCAAGGTCACTTAAACTAGTATTTGGTTTATGTATACTAGTATATAGATTCAAACTATTATGTGGATTCAAACTCAGGTCTTTATGACTCCAAAACCCCTATTTATAGAAGGTCAAAGGGACTCTAAATTTCTTTAGAGGTTTGATCCAATTAATTCTATTAAATTGCTTGGACTGAGGAGATGGATGGAATTTCAACAAGGTTTAGAGGGGTAAGTAACTTCCTCAAAGTTGCAAAGAAGATGGGGGAATCCTAGAATAGGTTTAAAGTCTTTCTTTTAGTCAATTGCTTTATCCATCTTAAACCTTTACCTTTAAATGTTTAGTTCAAATTGGTTACTGGGATTCTACTTTTAATCATGTTTTCTAAAAAGTTAACTGGGCAGTCCCGATGAAGCAGTACATTCTTGGTTGTATAAAGATGTTAAATAGCTCAGAAGGGGACTTCCCTGGTGGCTCAGTGGTTAAGAATCTGCCTGCCAGTGTTGGGGACACAGATTCCAGCCCTGGTCCGGGAAGATCTCACATGCTGCGGAGCAATTAAGCCCGTGCGCCACAACTACTGAGCCTGTGCTCTAGAGCCCGCGAGCCACAACTACTGAGCCTTCCTGCCACAGTTACTGAAGCCCACACGCCTAGAGCCTGTGCTCCGCAACAAGAGAAGCCACCGCAGTGAGAAGCCCATGCACCGCAACGAAGAGTAGCCGCCTGCTCGCCACAACTAGAGAAAGCCCGCGCCAACAACGAAGACCCGATGCAGCCAAAAATAAATATAAATAAATAAATAAATGTATTAAAAAAAAACAGCTTAGAAGGTTTATATCACATTTTTCTGTACAATATTATTTGTGGCGATGTTTTCTTTCAAAATAGTTATAGTTAGAATTTATAACACAGAATAACTATGTAAGGAGATAGAAATACCTAATCTGCTTAGGTGTTTTGGAAATTTTTGAAGCCATATGACAAATGGAAGCCAAAATGATATTCAGTTTTGATTTCTGGCTCCTACTAAGAACCACTAAAACTTCTGATAGTATAATACTGCCAATGATTTGATGCAGTTGGGAATGTAGTGCTCACAGATTGACCAATTTGTTACTAATTGAGATGATTATTTAAGAAATCTAAAGTCATTACACATGGTAAATATTGTAAAGTTTCTTCAAGCCTTAAGGTTACAAAGGAATTTTAATCTATTTGCTGACTGTACTTCATTATAACTCTTTATAAATAAGTTTTAATTAGCATATAGTACTCAAAAATAAATCGGAAAGCACTGGGTTGAGCTATTTTGGCCTTTTACTGCTTTAAAAATAATTAGCCTACTTTGACTCTACTCTTCTTGCTCTGTGATCTGTGAAAGAAAAAAAAATTGGGGCATGTAATATTCTGTTCAAAATCTTTAGACAGTTCTTTAAAGGTAGTATTAAATAGCTGGTGTGATCTTGTGCATTATATCTTAAAGTGAAGTTGACACTGTTAATGCAGATTTCTATCTATTCCCTTCTCAAGTATTTGTAGCTTCAATTTCTTAACTTTATGAGCTACATTATCTTTATGAATTTTTCCAACAAATTCTTTTGTGCATTAGCCCTCTCAAGACTAGTAACTATAGGCAAATACTTTTTGAGTGTCTTCTAGCTCTAAATTCTTCTGTTAGAAATTCTGCCATCGTGGCCCCAGAAGCAAGTGAGTCCATTTCTTTGTTTTTGTTTTGGGAAGAGTGCCATAAAACATTGGAGTTGCTGGTGGCAGGAAAACATTGAGAGTTACAGATTCAGCAGAAAATAGTGTTGTGTTGATTTTTGAAAGTCCTCCATTTCTAAGTGGTGTTTATGTTTTGAGAATCCTAAGGCTGTTTTCCAGACCTTTGCCACTCAACGTGTGGTTTGCAGTTATAGAGCAGAGCTTTTCAAACTTAATGTGTATATGAATTCTCTGAAAGTCTTGTTAAAATGAAGATTTAATATGTGTGGGGGTGGGACCTTGAGATTCTGCATTTTAACGAACTTGCAGTGTAGATGCTGCTGTTTGGTACACACTTTGAGTAGTAGGCTCTAGAATTCTCAGTATCTCAATCACCTATCTTGATACATTTTAAAAAGTTTTGAAAAAGCATTCTACTTTCTTCTGATACTTGATACTTAAACTAACCCCTATTAGAGCAAAGCACTTGAGCTCTTTCTGCTTCAGTTTTATGTCTATGAATTTATACTTACTACTTATATATGCCAAGTTTAAGCAGATCCCTCCATGTTAGTCTCATCTTGCACCAACAAAAGTGAGATTTTAGAATCTGCAAGAGAGAATGCCATGTAGTGTAATGGCTAATAGAATAGAGATTCTGGGTTTCTGATCAAATCTACCACTTACCAGCCTTATGACCTTGGACAAGTTACTCAGCTCTGCATAGCCTCAGTCCTCAGGTTGCTGTGATGATGAAAAAAGATAATCCATTTGGTACCATGCCTGGCACTTAGCTGTTATCAAGAGAAAGGCAAGCAGGCTTTGTGAAAATATATTAGGATTCTGGATAGAGAGTGAAATGATCTGAAGTTGAGAAGGACTGCTTTAGGGAGCATTGGGAATTGAACTAGAGGACACCACTTTAGGAGCACTTATTTATTCTACTCATCTTTTCTTCTGTGCTTCTTTTCTCTTGTTCCTCCTCATTACTTTCAGGGAACTGAAAAGAGTCTCAAAGTTTCCTTCTCTACTTTCCTGTCCCCAAAGCTAGCACACAGCTTTTTTCTTAAGAGTTTTTATTGCTAGTCACAAGGGAGGAAAAATAAAAGATAGAAAAATACCTTTTTTCTTTTCATTGTACCCCTCTCCTCATTTAGATTTATCTGGGAAAGATAAAGACATACATATAAACACACTCATATGTAAACCTAAGGCTTAAGTTTATTCTAGTAATTTCATTTGGGCTGCCAAGCTTGACTCTATAAGCAGGGCTGCTTTTATTTATTTAAGCTCAAATACATTGTTCACAAGAATGCTTTTATTTAGGATTTTTAAAAGAGAAGTAAGCTAAAACAACAGTTTGTTTTTGCAGTAGAATGTTTTAAATGATGAAAAGATGTTGTAGATACTGTACATTTTCAATGAGGGCTGCAGTACATAATTTCCCAGAAAGTTTGCTGTTGATTTTGATCTGGGGCACTAGTTAAATGTTTAGTAATAGTAACTCATCTAGATTTATTATGAAATACGTAATAGTTGAGAACACAAAATTGGCTTGAGTAGTTCACCACTATGTAAATATTTTTCTGAGTGAAAAACTTTTAATTGCCACTTCCGCATTCTCTTACAGATTTTCAAGGAAAATGACTTTAATTAGAGTCTGATAGTTATACCATAACGTGTATAGTTGCAAGAGAATAAAGACTTTTTTGCCTTGCAACTTTGCACACTTATTTTTATATCTTTTTAACTTTTGTCTTCTTTCAACATATAAATATATAAATGTCAAAATATATATACACACACATATATATAAAATTTGAAGCTAAAGGTAACTTTTACATTTATGCCAGTAAGGTTTAACATTAATTTTAGCATAAATGGGGAGTGAAGAGAAGATGGTAAATAGCTTTCCATTTCTGTGTAACTTATATTCATATGCATCCATTTAATTAACTGAGATAAAAATGAAATGCTTTAAGTTATATATAAATAATTGCCCAAGTAAAATTTTCTACCTTGAATAATGTGTCGCTTATATTCAGTTTTAATAACGAAATAAATTTGGTTTTTATCAGAACGTATAATAATGTACCTCTTTATCTCTAAATTTAAACTTCAGCATTATGTGTTTTTAAATATTCAGCAATAGCAAGCAGACTGTTTCATCTCAAGTTTATGTAGTTTGTAGTTTCATGAAAAATAGTTGTATTGTGTTTCACGATGTAATTATTCCTTTTAATATTACATATTCATTACATATCAATAGATGTATCGGTTTAAATATGGGATACTGGTAGCTTTATTTTTCTCATTGTAGTTCCTTGGAATATAGTACAAGTAGAAGCATGTTTATTTCATTTACAATGTACATCAAAAAACTCTGAAAGGGGCTTCCCTGATGGCTCAGTGGTTGAGAGTCCGCCTGCCGATGCAGGGGACACGGGTTCGTGCCCTACGCTGGGAAGATCTCACATGTCACGGAGTGGCTGGGCTCGTGAGCCATGGCTGCTGAGCCTGTGCGTCTGGAGCCTGTGCTCCGCGGCAGGCGAGAGAGGCCCGCGTACCGCAAAAAAAAAAAAAAAAAAAAAAAAAATTATAGTAGGTCCTTTTTTTTTTTTTTTTTTTTTTTGCTGTACGCGGGCCTCTTACTGTTGTGGCCTCTCCCATTGCGGAGCACAGGCTCTGGACGTGCAGGCTCAGTGGCCATGGCTCACTGGCTCACGGGCCAAGTCGCAACGGGGCACGATCGAAATGTGGTTTTGTTTTAATTATCTATGTGTAGTGAGTTAGTTTATGATATATATTTATTTAGCTTATTGACTGTCATTGAAGCCGGGAAGCCGGCTTTATGTAACTCTTTGGAAGTGCAAAAAATTTTCCCCTTTATATGGAATTAATGTTACATATACATTTTTAGAGTCTTATCACATTATACTAATACATACACATATCTAAGTATTTGACATCCTCCATTGGGCTATGAATTCCTTAAGAGCAGGGGCTATTTTGTTCATTCTTGTATTCTTGCTGCTCAAGTTTGTACCTGTCAATAATATAGCTGTGTTGTGCTTGTTGTGAGACAGGATACCTGGTCCTAATCAAGGGCCTCCTTACGGACTTTTATTTTTATTTTTGCCCTAGATATTTAGAACTTAAACTCTGCATAAGTTGCTACTGCACTATATGGTTAGGAAACAGATGTTATTTTGAAATTTTAATAATCAGTAAGACATTCAGTAATAAGTAAGGCACAATTGTTTTGAAAGATTTATTCGAAGTTAATCTTTGTATGAAAAGGTAGTAATCTTACTTGTGTTTGCCAAAGTCCTTGTAGCAGTGAGTTTAAAATTACTCAAATATTAATTAAAGGCATACTGTGTATAAAGCATTCTATACAAGCTTTTTATAAAGCATGTTTTGCTTAGGGTAAAGCTTTTTTAGCCCTATGATATTTATAAAGGCAGTCTCAGAGATTGTTTATCCTTTTTCTTAGAATTCTTATGATACCTATACTAGCAGTCTGATATCTAAATAATAGAAATCATGTTTAGGTGGAAAATCCAAAATTTGTCTTGTTCAATTTTTGTCTCTGAATGTGATTAATATTACTTTTCTTTCTTTTTATCTTTTTAAAAATAGTATATATATATATTTTAATAATTTTATTTATTTTTATTTTTGGCTGCATTGGGTCTTCGTTGCTGCACGTGGGCTTTCTCTAGTTGCGGTGAGGGGGACTACCCTTCGTTGCGGTGTGGGAGCTTCTCATTGTCATGGCTTCTCTTGTTGCAGAGCACGGGCTCTAGCCACGTGGGCTTCAATAGATGTGGCACGCGGGCTCAGTAGTTGTGGTTCGCGGGCTCTAGAGCGCAGGCTCAGTAGTTGTGGTGCCTGGGCTTAGTTGCTCCATGGCATGTGGGATCTTCCCGGACCAGGGCTCGAACCCGCATCCCCTGCATTGGCAGGTGGACCCTTAACCACTGCGCCACCAGGGAAGCCCCTAAAAATAGTATTTTAATAACTGGTCTGAAGTGACATGCCTTTCTTGGTATGCCAGGCATTATATTCTGCCTTCTTTTTTCTTTGAAACAGACTTATTTGAAAATGTCTATGAGTCTTCAATGAAGAGAAGAGAACTTGAAGATCTGAAGGATAATATTGGCTTCAGGGGTCATAAGCCACTTAATAGCATCACTGTGTCAAAGAAACGCAATTGGCTATATCAGAGTACTCTGAGATCTTTTAATTTGGAAGACGAAAATAAGAAATGCCAAGATATAAGTCATTTATCCATCTCACCCGTTTCTCTACCTAAACTGCAGCTGTCACGACCTTTCCTCAAATCATCTGAAGAATATTGTACGTATATGGTGTGTACTGCTACAAATTCTTCATTATCAAGAGACTGTTCATTAGACTTTAATGAGGAAAATGATGCAGATGATGAAGGAGAAATATGGTACAACCCCATTCCTGAGGATGATGACTTTGGTATTTCAAATGCCTTGAGTTTTGGGGAGGCAGACTCTGCTGTTCTGAAGTTTCCTGATGTCGGTTTGAGAGTATTATCTGGTAGTGACCTAATGAAAGAAGAGCAGCACACTGAAGACTTGCTGTGCTCTTCTGAACACACAGGCGATGTTCAGACCACACAGTCAAATGAAATAAATCCTATAGATTCCATCTATTCCACAGAGTTTGTGGAGCAGTACAAGCAAAGGCATGGACACAAGACACAAGAAGGTATAATAGTAGAGGAGAGTCCCACGTTGAAATCTCCTTTTGCAGGTAAAGATGATCATATATCTGCCTTCTTCCATTTTTCAATTCTTTGGCAGTATCTAAAACTAAATATAGATGTCTATTGTAGCTATGTACTTTTCCTTACAAAGTGAGTATATTTTCATGAAAATAAAACTGAAAAAGGTTTATAAACATTTTTATATACATGGTGGTTTAATTATTCCTATTACAGACTTGGTTTTGTAAGGGGTGAAGGAGCTGGGGTAGTCCTACACCAACTTTTAGTGTGTATGGTGTGGTTTTAGTATGTCTATCCTTTGAGGCCGTAATTACTTTTCTCTTAGTTGAAAGAATGGAGTCACAGGGACTGGAAGAGATATATTCTTCATGTATGTCTTGTTTTGCTTCATTCATTTATTTATTCATTCATTCATTCACACCTGGTCTGGCCACAAATGAAAAATTGTATATTCAGTATACTAGCAGTCATTAGTTTTCACTTTTGTGCCTACATTTCCTCAGAAACAAAGGAAGGGAAGAAGAGAAAAAGAAAGGAGAGGTAGAAGTAAAGATCTTGCAAATAGGTGCTACAATAGATATGGAACCCAGAAAGGAAATAATTGAAGTTTGATATGTATTAGGTTGAACCATATGAAACTGCCAATATTTAACAGTTTTTGGTCTGAAAACAAAAACAAAAACAAAAACCTGGCAATTCATGTAGTTCAACCTAATGGTGTTATTTTTCCTTGATTGCCTTGATTTCTGGTGTGCTTCTTTTTAAATTTAGTCCCAGACACACTACCCAAGAAAACACTACCTAAGCACTTTTAGTTGCAGTTATTAAATGTTGAATAGAAAGCAGTTCTATATAATGAGTCATTTTAATTTATAAAATTTCAAATGATACAGAGTAGTCAAAGATGTGGGGTATAGAAGATGCTGTTAGTACTTGTCCATATCCCTTGGGTTTTATTACTTATTTAGATGGAGGTAGCCTACTTCCAAAAATCAGTATCTGCATCTCTACTTGAGGACTCCTTCCAAAGTGTTAGAGAGTCTCCTGCAGGACATCCTGGGAGTGCCCCTCAACAAGTGACTGACAGGAGTTGGTATAGGCCTACCCCAGCTCCCTCCACACTTGGGTGGGATAATTGTATATTGTTTCCCAGAGTTTTCTCATGAAGTTAAGCTCCAGGTGCCCATAGTGGTAGCAGGCTTGATAATTCACCTTGAATTTTCTCCTGAATTTTCTCACTTTCTTGCTGATCTTTTTGTACTTTACAAGTAATCTACTTGCATTTGGATCCTTTTCTCAGGGGTATGAGGAGAAGGAGTAAATATTATATTGATAAGAAAGAAAGTGAGTTAAAAAACAGTGTGAACTGTATGATGTCAATTTTGAAAGAAACAATGAAAAGCTGTCCTGGAACTGTTAATGCTTGACCCATCCTTACCCCCTGTGTTGGGATTAAAATTATGTGTGTGCATTTCTAATTGTAGTCTGATTTTCCAGAGCAAATGTGTGTTTCTTTTGTAATATGGATGGGAAGAGGTATAAATAGTCTATAAAATAATAGTTTGGAACAGCGGTTGTGATCAGGATGGAGTGATGAGGAAGGCTTGCAGGAGTAGGGCAGACAGATAGTGATGGGTCTGGAATGGTGCAGAAAAGGCAAGAGGGCATAAGTATAAGAGCAACATTAGAGAGCCAGTGTCTGTAAAGTGATATACACTTTAAGTACTGTCTTTAAACTTTATTATTTTATGTTTGTGGCAAATTGTGAATCTGTAAAGACTGACAGACATTACCAAAAAAACAAAAAAACCACCCAAATTTGAAAGTACAGTAGGGCTGCCAATTATGTCTCCTTTCTTACTGTTATTCTTCTCTTAAGTATATTATTACAACAAGCACGTTCCTAAGTTGACCAAAGGAAGTATTTGGACAGTTCGTTTATATGTCATCTTTTTGCTTTAGTTTGATCAGAAAGGTCATTTACCTAAAGTGGTATGTTTTCTTTAGCAACATTGGCAGAAATCTGTTGAGAAATAGGCAAAGAGAATGGTTGAATTTCAAAATAATTTTTTGTTCAAGAAATAAGAAAGTTTAAGTATTTTTAATATGAATGACAATTTTATGATCATCCTAACACAATTGTGACTTGTTTTTTCCCTTTTAACTTCTGGTTGTTTATGTATCTTTTACCTAGTTGCTGACATAGTGGACTATTTTTGGTTTTTGCTAATTTCACTTGCTATCTATATTTTGTGTTGTTACATGTAGATTAATCTTATGATTGTTTCCCTATTTTTAAAGTATTTAATTGAGTTGATGTGCCCTAATCTGTTTGACTGGTTCCTTAATGTTGGGTGTTAATAGACTCCACTACTGTTGCAGTGATCTTTATCATGATCTATTTTACTTCATTAGGGTCCATTACTAGTATCTTTACTTGGTCTTTTTAGCTGGTAACTATTTTAGGTAATATCTATATTGTATTTCCTGAAAGGTTCACCAATTTATAGACAATTAACAATTGGTTAATTCATTTATTCAATAAACACTGAGTTTCTGGTATGTGCCAGTTACTGCTCTAGATGCTGAAGGAGTGTGCCAGTTTCAATAGATTCAAGCCTGGTTCATAAATTTATATTTAAATATTTTCATTTTATGTTTTCCCCTTATAAGCTGTAGCTAATCTGTGATTTGGTTGGTATAATTTTGGTTTAATTTTAAGTGATTGTTCAAATTGGTCATATTTCAGCTCTTGGATTTTATAAAAACAAAGCATTTAAAAAAAATAAATTCAGTCTTGTCTGCAGTAGAAATTGCTAACAAATACAGTATTTCATTTTAATAATTAGGTAAGGACTTCAGTAGGAGATATTTAATGCATAATATGTAAAAAAGTCAGTATGTTAGATTAACTCTTTATTGATTTAATAAAACCTAGAGCAATTTCATATACTGAGTAGCTTTTTTTAGGCCATGACAAAATAGATTGTAGACTACAGTAGGACTCTGACTACTATAGAATGTTTTAGACCAGGAAACCAGTAGAATTGTACTACAATTTACAGTACAAGGGAACGCTTTGTCTAGTTTATCAAACACTCCATTGCTTATTAGTTGCTTACCAGAAAAGCCCAGCAGGCATACTTAAAATAGTCCTTTCTCTACAAAGAAACTACTTTGTCAATAGGACACATTGAAGGGTGGGGGGAGAATACTATATTAATACTTTAAAGAAAGGTCATTTAATCTACTGATTTTTGAAATGAATAAACACTTTTTTCTCATTTTAGTTGTCAAATGTAGTATTACATAGAGTAACCTCTGATATTAGGGTCATTAAGGATCTTTATAAGGAATTATTAAATAAAGTATGAACAATTAGTTTAAATTTTAAATAATTGGGATAATACCAACAGAGTTTTAGAAGTTATTTTCACTTTGTTCTATTAATTTGAAAACGTACTAGGAACAGGTTCAGATTTTTAAATGAAATTGATTAGTCTTTACATTCTTTTTTTTGGGGGGGGGATTGAAAGTTTAAGGTTAAATGGAATATTTTAACTTCTTAATAATAGTTGAGAAAAGGTATCTGAAAATCAGTTTGATGTATATGTATGGACAGAAAATTGTTTAAAAGGATGGAGAGACTGAAAGCGTAGTACTTTAGAGCATAGATTCTGAAAGCCTGTGTTTAGGTTTGAGTCCTGATTCTTCCACTTACCAGCTTTGTGATCTTAGACAAATTAGCTCATGCATGAGGTTCCTTACCTGGAGAATGGGGTGGTAATGGTATCTTAACTCTGAAGGTTATTATGAGAGTTAAATGAGGGTCTGCCCATACTAATTATTAAATTAATTTTTCACACTTTGTCTAGCTCAGTAAATGTTGGCTGGTATTAATTTTAATAATAACTAAATATTAATAATTTAATAATAACAATAGAAACTACTTTTAATATTATTTTCACCACAGTATTTACCATCATTAATCTCCTGGTAGTGCGGTTTTACAGTGGTTAATCTCTTGGCAATGTGGGCTATTATTTACTTTATTTGTACTTTTTTGAATTTTTAAAAAACGTTTTATTGTAAACCTGAGTAATTTTGACATTTAGGAAAAAAAAAACCTATTTTTATGTGGAGAAGAATTCGAAAGAATTTTAACACTTTACTCTTTATGAAAATTGAAAATTATAAGAAAACATACTTTATCTCTGTACTGTCATTTAATATATTACAATAGCAAAGAAACGCCCTAATTTAGCTTTTGAAGTTCTACGGAATTATTGCATAAAGATAATACAAGAAAGAAAATGTCTATACATTTAAAAAATTATTCAGGTAGGTTTATGATATTCATTATTCAGTTATTCTTGATTAACTAGAGTTCATTCTATATAATCTTTGGTGATATGTTCTAATACAATTTTTTTTGGTACATGGGCCTCTCGCTGTTGTGGCCTCTCCCGTTGTGGAGCACGGGCTCTGGATGCGCAGGCTCAGCGGCCATGGCTCACGGGCCCAGCCGCTCTGCCGCATGTTGTATCTTCCCGGACCGGGGCACGAACCCGTGTTCCCTGCATCGGCAGGCAGACTCTCAACCACTGCGCCACCAGGGAAGCCCGTTCTAATAGAATTTTAGAGCCAATTAAGTTGGCTCTTGGTTGTCAAAATTATACACTTGTTTGGTTTTTAACTTTTTTTTTAACCAGCAATGCTATGTGATGAAATTTAGTTTTTAGAGTATTGTAAATATAGAGGAATCATTCTTATATTAGGTAGAATTTATAAATAAACATATTAAAATAGGAAACATGTTGAAATTAATGTTTTAATATGTTAAAATGAACATATTAAAATAGGAAGCTTTCCTAGTTTTCTCTGATATTCACTGTTTACAGTTATAAACACATGCTCACTGAAGTATATTGCAGTGAGAAAGATTTAAAAGGAACCTGTATTACCTTTCCTCCAAAGCGTCAGAATAGAAGGGCAGATGGAGAGGGAGATATTTCTTTCCACCGGAAGCCATTTGTAGATCTTGATACTCTGCTTGAACATGGTAGTGGAGATTCATCTAAACTTTTGACTAAATCTCACCCTTAAGATGAGACAGGAAAGAATTTGTGTCCATGTGAGAGCTTGTTAAGTTGGTGTTTTATAAAGTAAAAATAAAAGTAGGAATCAAAACATTTCACCTGGGCTTCCCTGGTGGCGCAGTGGTTGGGAGTCCGCCTGCCGATGCAGGGGACATGGGTTCGTGCCCTGGTCCGGGAAGATCCCACATGCCGCAGAGCGGCTGGGCCCGTGAGCCATGGCCGCTGAGCCTGCGCGTCCGGAGCCTGTGCTCCGCAGGGGGAGAGGCCACAACAGTGAGAGGCCCACGTACTGCCAAAAAAAAAAAAAAAAAAAAAAAAAAACATTTCACCTTATAATGTCTTTTATTTTCAAGGTCCTGGGATAGTAGCTGCTACAAATAAGCCTGATTTGGGAGTTACAGGACCATCTTCTCCAAGCCCTAGCCCTGTGAAAAAAGGCAGTTCAATTCATTGGTCTTTCCCGGATAAAATAAAATCTCCACGAACTGTGAGGAAACTTTCCATGAGAATGAAAAGGTTGCCAGAACTTAGCCGGAAACTAAGTGTTAAAGGAAACTTGAATTATGGAAACAGTCCGGATAATACTCCTTCCTTGTCTAAATGTAACTGGCAAGAAATTCATCATGCTGTTATTCTACCTTCTGGGAACACAACCACAGCTGCTAAGAGGAATGTTATAAGCCGGTACCATCTTGATACTAGTGTGTCTTCTCAGCACAGCTACCAGAAGAAAACCTCTGTGAGTTCTAAGTATTCCTGCAAAAGTGGTTACCTCAGTGATGGAGATTCTCCTGAACTTATAGCTAAATCTAGCAAACATGGATGTGAAAACAAATTTGCAAAAGGAAAAGAAATAATTCCAAATAGTTGTAGCAAGAATGAAATAGACATTGATGCTTTTAGACATTATAGCTTTTCTGATCAACCTAAGTGTTCTCAGTACATATCTGGGCTCATGAATGTGCATTTCTATGGTGCTGAGGATTTAAAACCACCTCGGATAGATTCAAAAGATGTCTTTTGTGCAATTCAGGTAGATTCAGTAAACAAAGCCAGAACAGCTTTGCTCACATGTCGGACAACGTTTTTAGACATGGATCACACTTTCAACATAGAAATTGAAAATGCACAGCATTTGAAATTAGTAGTATTCAGTTGGGAACCCACTCCAAGAAAAAATCGAGTGTGTTGTCATGGAACTGTTGTTCTTCCCACCTTATTCAGAGTGACAAAGACACATCTGTTGGCTGTCAAACTTGAACCTAGAGGTCTTATTTATGTGAAAGTGACTCTTTTGGAACAGTGGGAGAATTCACTTCATGGACTAGATATAAATCGAGAACCAGTAATATTTGGTGTTGATATTCGAAAAGTTGTAGAGAAAGAAAATATAGGCTTGATGGTACCACTCCTGATTCAGAAATGTATTGTGGAAATTGAAAAGAGAGGCTGTCAGGTATTATTTTACTGTGTTTCTCTACTGCCCCCTTATTTGTCTATTTGAGTAATAATTAAATTTATTTATAGTAAGTCTTGGGGGAAGGAGTTCAAGGTAAGTTAAAAAAAATCCAATTTAGACTTTTTCTCATTCCAATTCTTTATTTTTATTCCATTGCTGTTTAGGATGTAATTTATGCCTTAACCTATGTTGTCAGTGATTGAAAGCGTGCTAGATGGTTCCATAATTTATGTTGTGATGCAGAGCTGCATGGTCTTATACTTAAAGATGAAGATTGCTTTACAATGGCATTCCTAGCAAAAGCCAGAGCTGATAACATAGGCTAAGCCTAATTCATTTAAGGAATGTTTCTGAATGTTTTGACGTTCTTTTGGTAGAGAGTTCGACAGTGAATATTATAACCCTGTTTCACTCCTAAAATTAACTCCCTGCCCTTATTCCCTGTTCTCCCTCAGTTCCACTCTTTGGAAAGCATAAGCTTATCCATGTCTTACCTTTGGGATAGCATGGAGGATAAGGAGAGGTCCTACTAATAAAAGCACATCTCATTCTCTTTTCCTTTTAAAGAAGGTAAAAGCAGTTCATTAGAACAAACAAAAAACCTGGTGTTATTTGTAACAAGATATGTAAATGTTAACTAGTTAGTAGACCTTATCTTTATTTTCATTTATACATGTAGACTATGACAATGAGAAACAGTGTATGACTGAGGATATTAATGAGGTATAAGTAATTATTTATACTAATTTTTTGCAATACAAAATAAGCCTAAGCATCATTATGTTCTGATGTATTTTGCTTTAGTGCTATCAGAATTTATAACATTCATTAAAAAATATCGAGGATAAATACCACAAAATCTGAAATATGATTTCTTTATAAGAATGTAGATGCAAACTTAAAATAATCTACCTTGAATTTAACATGGAAATGATAGAAATTGCATAAGTTAGTGGAGTTTTGTATAAAGGTACAAGAGACTTGGATTCTGGTTTCTCATCCATCATTGGCTGTGTGATGTTGGGCAAGTCACTTAATCTCTGTGGGTCTTTTTTGCTTATATTAAATAAAAATAGATGCAGTAGCTTCCTGAAGCTGAGAGGTAGGACATTTGAATTTTTGAAACCTCTTTTCAGATATGTGATTCCATCAAGTCAAGTTTACGTTGTCTGGGTGGAAGTGAGGCCTTCAGTTTCCAATCCAACTTTTGGTCTAGTTACTTTTTTCTTAAGATCCTCTGTTTTTCCTGTATTTTTTTTTTCCATGCAGCATGTAGGGAGGCCAGAGATTAGGCAGACTTTAAAGCTAATTATTTAAACAGAAACTTTTACAATTGTATATTAAAATAAGTAACTCAAATAACGCTGTACTTTTGCAGTCTATTTTCTGAAAATATTTTATAAAGAGCAAGTATATAAGACTGTAATAACTGATTTTAAATGTCAAGAAAATATTTTTAGCAATGCTTTTTATTTCTATACTTAAAGTTTAGAAAGTTTTATTTTAATAAAGAATTATTTCCTGTGAAATAAAAAGTAAAAAAAAAATTTACAGTTGTATGTTTGGAGCTGTACTTTTTCAACACCTTTTCTTGTTTTGTCTCTTGTGCTTCTCCCTGTTGCACCCCAACACACGCACAGAAAGAGGCTGATTGTGCCTGCAGTTTACAGAGCAGCATACTGCTTAAATTTTGTTTACCTCTCTAGTCAGTAATTATTCTTGTTTTTTTACAATGAACATCAGGTTTTGATAGTCAAACAAAAAATGGTTTGTGATATCTTCGAAATACTTTGAAGGCTACTACTGCCTGTCTCCTGCTTCCAATAGGAAAAATTAGTATAGAAATCATCCTCATGGTCCATCCAGTTCAGATTCTGTCCTCAATAGAGGCATCAAGCATGTACTTCAAGTGTTTGATTCAAGAAGTCAGCCTCTGAAGGTAGGGATATATCCTAAAATATCCCTGCCTGACATATCTATATTAGCTCTTCCTTCTTTTATTCACCTTTAAAACTATATTTGTAATTGCAGCTTTTGGGATAACATGTTCCATTAATTTATTACTTGCTATTGAAGTATTGCTTTCTTTAATTTGTTCTAGGTTCATCTCTTTCTCAAGTTTAAGAGGATACATCCTTATGAAATTTTGTGACACTTAAGTGTGCATACACCAGAAGGGCTGTACTCAAGTTAGTTTCTTCTCGTGTGGTAGCATTTCCTTTGATCCTGTTTAATATTTTAGTTTCATTGTCTGGATCATCTACCGTTCTACTTTTCTTTCTTGTGATGATGTGAATGTAACATGAATGTGGATAAGGACAGGAAATTTGAATTTTCTTTCCAGTACCTTCCCGATTTCCCATATCATGTTGATTCTTTTGAATGCAGCAGCACCTTGAATTACCTTTTCTTAGAAATAGTTGTAGGTTCTTTACTATCTTTCAATTAATACTTAATGCTTGTCATCGCAAGTATTTTGGATAACATTTCCATGTATCCATTACTGACGCTTTCCTATGTTGAGACCCACTTTCTGTAGTGTATTCTATCAGTTATTTAAAAACTCAGAAGAGGTTGTCATAAGTAAACCGGGAAATTTCATTTGCATTCTCCCTCTAGATCACTTTTAGCATTTTAAAGTGATTCCTAGTTCAAATCCTTGGGGATTGCACTGTGTGTTTTCACTTTATTTCTGTCTTGAAATAATTTCTTTATCTGTAACTTCTTTCAATTCAAGGTGATTAAACTTCCTAAATAGTCTTTGATGTGGAAGTATAGGTGACAACCGCTTTCCTGAATTTTCTTGAAGGTTTATCATTTTAAAAAACTCCAATTGCTTAATCAGGCATGTTTTCTCTTTAAGATACCATGTTGATTTCCTCTTAGTGAATTTATACTGAACTAACAGTGTTTAAAAAACAAATCTTTTTAATGTAGGTTGAAGGGAGAGTGAGTGGTGTCTTTGCATCTTATATACATTTTGAACTAGAAGTTTTATTTTACCTTTAATGTATAATTTTAATTGAATTTCCTTCATTGCTTTATAATCAATTAATTTGATAAGTTAAAAAGTCCTAGATTTATTTCTTCCTCAGAAACTTTTTTTTTTTTTAAAGATAACTTTACACAAATAGTATACTGGAACCTTATTTCAAAAATATACTTTTTTCAAGTTTTAAAGAGATTAAGTAACTTGCTCAAATTCACCAAGCAAGGAGTGATAGTGTGGGGCTTTATGAATCCAAAACCCTAGTTTAACTGCTGTGCTGTATTACTTCAGTCTAGAGCAAAAGATGTGAAAGGGCAACATCTTGGGGCATGGAGATATTGTTTGAGCATGTAAAACTAAAGGATAAGGATTGTATCTTTGCTTAAGATATGATAGGCAGCATTACAGAAATCACAGTATATTGTTCAAATTTAAAGGAAAGAATATAATTTTTTATTAAACTATATAACTATAACTATAATCAGTATAGTCTATGGTGAGATTTCAAAAGCTATGTTTGAGATATTTTTAATTAAATGCCATCAGAACATATTAATTGCCAAGTTCATGTGATTTATACATACTGCACTATAATATTTTCTAGTGTTTCTAGTGTTTCTAATGTGGCCATAATTTTATTTCTAGGTAGTAGGCCTGTACCGATTATGTGGCTCGGCAGCAGTCAAGAAAGAACTTCGAGAGGCTTTTGAGAGGGATAGCAAAGCTGTTGGTCTGTGTGAAAGCCAATACCCAGATATAAATGTAATAACAGGTAATAAATAGATGTTATTTTTATGTACACATTCTGGAAAGACTACATCTGCACGAAAGAGAATTGAAATACTGTTTTGTAGCCTAAATTTAATTTGGTTTTATTCTGCAGTCTTAATTTCCTTCTTTTACAAACACTACTGTGTTATTTTCTGTGGGGAGATACCAAGATATGGTCCCTGTCCTCAAACAGCCAACAAGTGTTGGGAGGAAGAGACCTACATTAAATTAACTGTAGTAGCTAACAGAAGGAAAAGGGCACCTTTTCTTCATAGAGAGATAAATAAAATGTCATCAGAGTTCAGTTTAACTGGAGCTGACATAATATAAGGGGCATTGACTATCTGGTTAGAGAATTTAGATTTATTTACTAGGCAGAGGGGATCCATCAACGATTTTTGAGCAGGGGAGTGAAATCTTTAGAGATAGTCTTCAGGAATATTTATCTGGCAAGTCTGTGTGATGGACTGAAATTAGAAGATACAAGAGGAAGGAAAACCAGTTAGGAAGCCTTGGCAATAGTCTCAGCAAGGAGTTAATGAGATTGGATGGCATCTGGCAGCAGCAGCAACAGCAGGAAGAAATAGAATTGAAAGTATTTGAAGAAAGGGAGGGCCCAGACAATCCTGACTTTGACACCTGGTTGATTGGGTTCCATTAGCAGAAGTAAGAAAGCTGAGAGGAAAGCTACTGCTTTCGGTGGAGAAATGTAGAAAAAGATTATGAATTGGGTTTCTTTTTCAAACTTACATATTGAATTTGATGTACTAGTAGGAGATCTCAGTGGATATATCAAGGATATATCTCCTACAGCTAAAGAGAGGATGTAAGTAGAATGTGAGGGATCTGCTGTTGACCCAGGTGATGAATGCAATCCAATGTATAGCATTGTAAATACACTTCTAATACCCCGACTGGTGGGGGTAGAAAACGGCAATTTGATGGTCATTGGCACTAGTTGTAATTAACGCCTTGCAGTTGTCTATAGAGTTTGAAAAGACAAGAACTTTGAGGATCTCCAAACTTTGGAGGCAGGCAAAGAAAGAAGAAACAGCTAAAGAGATTGAGAGGAAAGGAGTCAGAAAGTATGGGAAACAAGAGACTACAGAGTGTTAAGGAAAGGTGTGATGCACTGTCATTCTGAGAGATCATATAAAATGAGAACAGAAAAAAGGCCTTTGAATTTGGCCATTAGGACATTTTTCATAACTAATCGATATTCGAGGCCTATTGGCTTATAATTCCATGTTTGTTTTTTGTTGTTGTTTTACTTTTTTTTTTTTTTTTTTTTTTTTTTTTTTTTTTTTGGGTTACGCGGGCCTCTCAATGCTGTGGCCTCTCCCGCCGCGGAGCACAGGCTCCGGACGCGCAGGCCCAGCGGCCATGGCTCACGGGCCCAGCCGCTCCGCGGCATGTGGGATCTTCCCGGACCGGGGCACGAACCCGCGTCCCCTGCATTGGCAGGCGGACTCTCAACCACTGCGCCACCAGGGAAGCCCTGTTTTACTTTTTATTAGCAAACTTTTCAAGCATATACACAAGTAGAGAGAATACTATGATAAACCTTCTTTATCCATCACCTGGCTTCCATAATCAACACATGACCAAACCTGTCTCATTTATACCCCTCATTTGATTCTCCCCAAACTTGGATTATTTTGAACCATATCTCAGCTATCACATCCTTTCACATACAGATGCTTTGTTATGTATTTCTAGATCATCTATGTATTTTGATAGTCTTTCTCTTCTCTCTACTGTCAACTACCGTTTTTTTTTTTCTTGCTGTAATAGTTTTTGTTTTTCTCTTCTAATTTGCTTTCTTATTTTACACACAATTAATTGTCTAGGTGAGAATTTGAGGAAGGTTCAACTTGCACATATTCAAGAGATTTTTATTAGTTGAAATCCTTAAAGCTAACTGTTAGGATTGAGGCTTTCCAGATAACTGAGCTTCCCAATCTCTGAACTCTGAATGACTGTATTTCATAGAATATTTAATATTATATTCTTGGATAACTAAAACTTCGATCCCAAGCATTTTAATTCGGAGAGGGAGCAAACTAAAGCACTTTTTCTTTCTCTTAAGTTTTAGCAAACCAGAAATAATGGTTACTTTTATTTTATAAAGGAAGAAGGCATATTATTTCCACTAAAAAATGGGTCATTTCTACAAAAAAGTAGAATTTTTCCCTTAATAATGTGTAATTAACAAAATCAGCAAAGGACTCATTTTATGAATTTTATTAAAGAAAAATTTTATAAATAGCAATCCTCAGAAAATTACACTCTATAACTAAATAAAAGGAGATTTTGTCTTGGTTGAAGACTTTCTTGGAGATAAAAATTATGTCAAATGTGTATAATTTAAAAAGATGAAGTGATGTGGTTTGACTTGATTATTTGTTATAAGAGAAGGTCCTTAGTTGGAAATTTGCAGCATATGCAGAAGGTATGACAATAGGTCAATGAAACATTTATAGAAGCATTCTTTTCTAAAATTGAGAGTTTACATAATTTATGAATTGGGTATTTCTTGGCTTTATTCTTTGTATATTCCATTTCAGTAAACCTGTTTTTCAGAAGAACCTAGAGCTGTTTTCATTCTTGATAAAAAGCCAATGGGATGACTTAAGATTTGCCTGAGAAATATCATTGGAATTACAATAAAATATACACAAGGGCTCATCGTGGCTCAAAGTAAAGGGTATTGTTGATTTGGGGAACCGGCCAGTAATAGTGTTGCCTCATGTGTTTGTTCCACGTGAACTCACATTTCAAGTAAACTTTAAAATATAATTAACTGTTAAGTAGGTCTAAAAGAAGAGATATTAATGGAGTGAATGATAGAGTTTACTCACAATTTAATGCATTCTTAGTAGTTGGCTTGTCTGGAATACAGAATGAAGTGCTCCAGACAAACCAGATTTTTTTCAGTCAGGTGCAAAATTTAAGGTATAAAATCTATTCATAGTACAAGAGAAGAAATTAGAAAAGTCGACATTATTTATTTAGTGATTATTAGAGTTTTAGGCAGAGAGAACAGGGTGAATTTTGTGATTGAGCATTAATAAAATATAGGTACTTCAAACCAGCCTCTGAGAAGAAGTAGTTTTAGAGATTAGAATGACTTGTTTTTAGTGTAGTGATACGTATATCCCACCATGGGGATGAGTAGAATTTCTCTGTGTAGTTGGTCCTGTGCCTGAATGAGGATGAGAGGCATATGGTTTCATAGTATCTAACTATTACAGGGCAGCTTAAGAGATGTAACTAGAACCAGCTCTTTATTTATCAATAATTGCCTGCTTCAAGTACATGATAAAAGTTTTACTGTGTTGCATTAAATAAACTTCATCATAAATTCTCCCCAAGTCTTTTTTTAAGTAGCTCCTGTCACATTAAAGATTGTCACCACAAATTTATTATCTTACGGTTTTTATGTCCCAAAGTGTTTGAAAGATGTTAAGGCAATATGGCTTTAAGATGCTCCTGCCTATCACTAAGTTTCTGGGATAAGGCCATATAGCTAATTTCTAGACTGATGAGTAGTCACATCATACATGTTACAACGCACTATGAATACCATCTCTCTGTTTCATTTTATAAAATCTTTTGATCATTTTTCCTGTGACGTTTGTCTGCTTATAGAAAAGCAACTATAATTTTTACTTCATTGAACATAATGTTCATTGAGCATACTTTAAGTGCTTAATATTTGTTATAATAATTCTCTCTTATTTGCCCTCAAATTATAGTGAAGCAAGTAATCTTGAACTTGGGTTAATTTAAAATTCCATTTATATTAATAGTTGTTTAGCATATTAATCATATAAAGGATAATGATATTTGAAATACATGTTTCACTAAGGTATAAAGTTATCTTTTCTGGAGATCTTTTAGGTTTTGATTTAATATAATTGCATTACAGGGCAAGTCTCAAGCTACCAGGGCATATTGAGTTTTATAAGAACTAACAAGTCTTGCTTTGTCAAGGAACAACTATGGAACCTTTAAAAAAGATTATGCCCTAAAGGGTTAGTAGTGTCTTTATTTGGCAGCTACAGAAAATTGCATTTTCACTTTCTAATTGTAACTCAATGCTCTTTACACTGAATGTTGCAATTCATTGTAGGAAACTAACGATAGTAGTAAAGATCACATGATATAAGTTAAGGAATGTGAATAAACAATTGTTGCATGCGTACTGTGTACAAAATGCTTTATCATTATCATCACTGTATGTCTAACATGTATTGATTATTATTATATGCCAAGCACTTTATATATGTTGTATCTCTTTGTATATATCGAAGAAAAAGTTTGGGGCTTCCCTGGTGGTGCAGTGGTTGAGAATCCATCTGCCAATGCGGGGGACGCGGGTTCGAACTCTGGTCCAGGAAGATCGCACATGCCGCAGAGCAGCTGGGCCCGTGTGCTGCAACTGCTGAGCCTGCGCTCTGGGGCCCGCGAGCCACAGCTGTTGAGCCCACGTGCCTAGAGCCCGTGCTCTGTAACAAGAGAAGCCACCACAGTGAGAAGCCCGCACACCGCAACGAGGAGTAGCCCCTGCTCGCCGCAACTAGAGAAAGCCTGTGCACAGCGATGAAGACCCAACGCAGCTAAAAAATAAATACATAAAATAAATAAATTAAAAAAAAAGAAGTTTGGTCAATATCCTCTTGGCTCCTTAGTGCTATTTCCAGGTTATTACCTTTTTACTATTGAGTAGGAACTTATGCTCAATGAAGGAATAAGGCTTTTTGGAGGCTCATGGCACACTCTTGCACCACCTCTGCCTTTCGTATTTAACATCACCTACAGAACTCTTGGGCATTCCCATTTATTCAGTGAAGACTTTGATACCTCGCCTATGGTTAGATTTCCAACTGGAGTCCTGCCATCATCCTGAATGATTTTAACATACAAATGACCAATCCAGAACACTCTTCTTATCTAACCTAACTCTTATCGGGTATCAACTGCTACCTTAAACTCTTGAAACGTTCTTTCCTTGGCTTCCTTGCAGCATATTTGCCTGTCTCACCCCCACCCCCATCCTGCCTCTTCTTACCACTCATACTCCTTTAGCCATTCTTCCTACTGATGTTCTTCATGGCCTTCTCTTATCACTAGGCCTTCTCGTATCATGCTGTATGCTGCCCTGATTATCGCAGTCATTCCCAAGTTTCCAGTTATCATCTTTAAGTTGATCATTCTCAGATCTGTGTCTCCAGCCATCTCTTTCCTGAGCCTCAGATTTTTATATCCAGTAGGCTTGAATGTCCCGTAGATACCTTAAGCTTAATACGTTCAAAATGAAACTCCTTCCTGTACCCTAAAACATGGTTTTCCTCCTTCTTCTCCTATTTCAAGTAATAGCACTGTTATTCACCTAGATGCTGAAGCCCCAGACCTAGGAAATATCCTTACACATCCTTTTCCCTCAAAATGATAAATGTATTTTTGACCCAGTGGTCCTGTTTTGGGAATTCGTCCTACCAACATACCTGCATACATACAAAGTAATGATGTGCAGGTTATTCATTGTAGCATGTTTTGAAATAACAAAAGATTAGAAAGAACCTAAGTAGCTGTCTACTGTAACTGACTAGATCAAATTATGGGACATCCATACATCGGAAAACTGTGATGTGGCTATACAAATGTTTGAAGAAAATCTCTGTGTACTGAAAATATGGCAAGGATGTGATGTTAAATGAAAAGGCAGGAAACAGAACAGGACATATATGCTATCTTTTATGTAATAAAGGGAAACAAATTGTAATATATTATTTATATTTGCATAAGCAAATACTGGAAGGATGCATAAGAAACTAATGAACCATGGTCTATCAAATTTAAAAGATTTATTAGATGGGAAACTTCCTTTATGATCATGTTTAAATTCAAATTAAGCTCTCAAACTAAATTCTTGGCTAAGCTGAGAGCATTTTCTAAATCAATATTGTCTCTATTAAGGTTTTTGGTGTCAGAAATATCTTCTATATTTCCTTGTGATCACATTCTAGCCTTTAGCTAGAATCTTACCTACCTTCCTTATATGTAACAACCATTAATTACTCTTTCCTGTTTCCTCTAGGTATATCATCTCTTAGTTCATAACTACTTGTGGTGTGTTTGAAATTGACTCAGCCTCATTCTTACTATTCTTACTATAGTGACAAGTCTGATGTTTTCTGTTCTTGGCTTTTGGTTTCATTTGTTTGGTTTTAGGAATGATTTTTTCCTTCCATAGTATAGCATTAGAGATTATCCAGACTATCCAGTATGTATGTTTAAGCCATATCTTCTGTATTAAAGAGGAAATATATTTATATAGCTCACTTATTTGCATGGGCTTATGAAAAGCCTAGAAATTAAAAATTCACATAAATGGAATAATTTAAAATTAATATTAGTATGCCTTATTTTCTTTTACATGCACTTAGAGGAGCTTTTTATAAGGGATTTACTTTATGAACAAACCTAATATGTATGATAATTGGCTATTATGTGTGTACATTATTAGCATGGTTTCAAAACAAGTCAATTAGTGAAGCAATTTCTAAGGATACAAATTGCTATTGTTTTGTTATAATACTTCTTTTTACATTGTTGCTTTTATTGTTTTCAGTGTTAAAAGTTCGCTGTAACAATTCTTTGAAAAAAAATTCACCACAGTTTTTTATTTCCCTCTAAAGACTAATTGCCATCTGTCTCTGGTTTGTTTTCTGAAGGTGTTCTTAAGGATTATTTAAGAGAACTTCCTTCTCCTCTGATAACAAAGCAGCTTTATGAGGCTGTATTAGATGCAATGGCAAAATATCCTTTGAAAATGTCATCAAATGGTTGTGAGAATGATCCAAGTGATTCTAAGTACACTGTTGACCTGCTGGATTGTCTGCCTGACGTCGAGAAGGTAAGCACAGTTGATATGCATTGAAGGTAAGCACAGTTGGTATGCATTGAAGGTAAGCACAATTGGTATGCATTCTTTCTGGAAGCCAGCTAATGAATTGTATACTTAGCTCCAGAGCTACAAATAATTATTTAGATATTTGACATTCGTAGCACTCATGAGTTTTAGCTCTGCCTTTGCCAAAGGCTACTTAAACAGCATAAATCTAGAAACTGCTTCTTAAACAGAATAAATCTAGAAAATAATTTTATCTTTTCTGTATATGATTTTAGCCTAGGCATGAATACTCCCTATAAGTTTTAAAAGAGTATTGTTATTATTAAAATGATATATGTTTATTATAGAAAATTTAGGAAGATATAGAAAAGAAGAATGGAAATTATAATTATCAATATCTAAGGGCAACGATACTTAACATTTTGGTGTAGTTCCTTTTAGTATTTAAAAAATATGGTACCTGATTGGTGTACATGGCTTAGCCTCAAGACTTAAACAACCCTCACCACCACCATTTCCTTCCTCCTTGTCTCTTTCCATTTGCCCCCTCCCCACAATCTGAATCTTGGGACCAGTATCTTCAGGTATGCCTGCAGGAGAGATAGGATGCCTGAGTCTGCAGAACTAGTTTTAGCCTAACTTTAGCTCTTGTTCCTTAGAACAAAAGGGAAAATAAGGGAAAGAAATGTGGCCAGGCTTATCCAGATGAGGCTGGCTTTGCCTATGTTTCTTTCTTTTTAAAATTTATTTATTTATTTATTTGGCTGTGTGGGGTCTTCGTTGCGGCGTGTGGGATCTAGTCCCTTGACCAGGGATCGAACCTGTGACCCTTGCATTGGGAGCACGGAGTCTCAGCCACTGGACCACTGGGGAAGTCCCTATATTTCTTATCATATGAGAACAGAAAGTCCAAGAGTGAGTGGGTAGAAATGTTTTAAGCCCAATACCTTAATTCACTAGTTGATTGTAGTCATCTGAATGGCCTGTACTCTGTCTGGTTAGATTAGCAATTACTTCTCCTTTGAGTGGGGAAGGGGAGCAGCTACAAAGGTAGACAGAAGCAGAAGGGTGGGGTGTGGGGTAGAAATATCCCTTCACCAATATAAGGTAAAGTTATACGTGTCATTTTACTTATAAGTGAAGATTTGAGTGTCAGGGAATGTAAATCACTTGCCCAAGAGTATATAGCTTTTTTGAGTGTTGTAGTCTATCATATGAATTTAGGTCTTTCTGGCCTTAAAGTTCATGCTGTTAATATTCTTTCTAAAAAGGCTGCATAATATTCCATTGAGTAGATCTGACGATTTATCACCATTCTGTTTTGTGTAATATTTAGGGTTTGAACCTATTTGTATATATTTGTCCACAGATTTCTTTTCAGTTAGAATTACTTATTTGGAATAGAATTTCAGAGTGGAATTGCTGATTTAAATAATGTGAACATTTTGAGGCTCTTAATACATTTTTCATATTACTTTTCAAAAGGGACACAACAAGTACATTTTTTGGCTGATCTTATTTCGTAGACAAAAAAAAAAAGATTTCTTATTTTAGGTTGTGTTTCTTGGCTTGCTATTGAGATTGAACCTAATGTATTTAACCAGTTGTGTGTGTGTGTTTGTGTGTGTGTGTTTGTGTGTGTGTGTGCGTGTTAACTGTGTTAATCAATGTGTGACTGGTTTTGATTTCAAAATATCAGTCTAGTCTACTCTAGATCCATTTTGATTTCAAAATATCAATCTAGTCTACCCTAGATCCAATTTTCCCCTCATTCCTTCCCTTCACAACCAAACATTGAGCAAACGTTTATTCTGGTGGTTATCACTTCTTCACCACTCATTTACTACTCAGAATATTGTCATCTGGCTTCCTGCTCCACCTCTGTGGACCTGTTCTTGCTAAGGTTACTAATTACCTTCTAATCATCAAATCCAGTTGTCACTTTGACTCCAGAAATGTCATTTTGATTTTTTTTCTTTCTTTAATAATTTTTAAAAATTACAGATTATAGTTGGCACTTATTTCTGCAACACAATTATGAAGAAGAAATTACACACTTTGTTAAATGATTGATCATATGCTAGTATATCAAAAAACATCATTCCTTTCCATAACTGCTTAAACCTAAATAACCATCCTAACTTCTTGAACAAACTCCCCTTACTAGTTTTTTCAAGGATTAAAAAAAATATTTTTCAATCAATTTTTTTTTCATTTCTAATTATACTATTCTTCCCTTTTCCATGGTTTGTCTACTTAAAATATTTATTAGCTAAGAAGCGCATTGACCTTTTTCCTAACTGGATCACAATAGAACCTAGCCATGGTTGGCTCCCTAGATTTTAGGATGTTGGTCCCTACTTACGACTACAGGATTTATCTGAACTTAAAAATAAACATTCTCACCCTAATCCCCTTTCCATTGTTGCCTTTGCTGTTATCTTTTTAGAGGAGGGAAGAGAGGAAAAAGTTGATGGTATATTTTCCCAGGGACTCCAGCTGAAATTTGGAATGCATTCATGAGCACTTTATAGAATGTATATTTTAACCATTTAATGAATCAGATTATGTCACTGAAACCTAAGGGCCCTGTGTAACATTTCTATAAGAAAATATATTTCAAGTTCCAAACATCCAACTTACAATCAAATCTTTGAAACAACCTTTTAAAAAGTGATAGTATGCCCATCTATATTTTCTGCTATAAATTGTGTCCTTGAATTTGCCCCTGTGTGACTGTGTTAAGTGAAATTTAATTTAATTCAATTTAGGCAACCCTAATGATGTTGTTGGATCATTTGAAATTGGTGGCTTCTTATCGTGACGTGAATAAGATGACTTGCCAGAATTTGGCTGTGTGCTTTGGACCCGTATTATTAAGTCAGAGGCAAGAGACTTCCAGCCATAACAACAGAGTCTTTATTGATTCAGAAGAACTTGCAAGTGCTTTGGATTTTAAAAAACATATTGAAGTTCTTCATTACTTACTTCAACTCTGGCCAGGTAAATGATTCTATGGAAATATTTTTCTCTTTCAATGATAGGGTGTTTGAATTAGCTAATCATTAAATATGCCCATGTATGATTGAAGAAAATCTTTTCTAGATTTTGCTTTTTAAAATAGTTATGAATTGATACCTGCCCTTTAGATTTCTCCATTAAAATTTTCTGCTTTTGCTGATATTATTGTAGACATAGAGATAGATCAATGTATACATTCTGGATTTGGTCAGCTCTGGATTTGAATCCTGGTTGTGTCACTTATTAGCAGTCTGACCTTGGACAAGTTCTTTAACATCATAGAGCCTCAGTATCATCTTTTGTCATGTGGATTAGTAATATGTTTATAGAATTTATAGGAGGATTAAATAAAGAATTATGTGTGTAAGGTGCTCAGTACAGCTCTTAGCACATAATAGGTACTCAGTAAAATATTAATTTCTTTACCCTTCTCGTTTTTATTTCAACTGATATAAAGCAGAATTCATTTTTCTCCTTAAATCAGTTCTTCCTCCTGATGTCTGTACTGTATTCATGGTCATTCTTCAAGTTATCCAGCCTTGAGCTGACAGTTACCTGCAATCTTTCCATCTTTCTTATCCATCCCCATTCTACTCAATAACAAAAGGCTGACAGTTATTTTTCTAATACATCTCTTATGTAGTTTCAGAGCTAAAAGGAATATGTATTTAGTTAGATGTTTTATAAAGGATCCTGTATTTAGGTTCCAAAAATTTCTTACATGGTAGTAGCCCCTGCTTCCCTCCCCGCCCCTGCATAGTACCAAGTGTGAAAGTACTTAGATGCTTACTGTAGTGCACAGTGGTAGAAGTGCTTGGGCCCTGTAGTCGGGCTTAGATTCGGATCCGACTGTGGCACTCACAAACAGTGTGGACTCAGGCAAACACTAGTTTTCCTAGGCCTCAGTTTGCTTCTCTATAAATAGTGCCTACCTCAGGGTTTTTGTGAAGATTGAGATAAAGCATCTAAGGAAATGAGCAGAGAGTTTAGCATAAAGTTAGCCCTCAGGAAATGTGCGGTGTTACTCTTTTATTAATGTATATGAGAAGAATATACCAAAGTACAAAGGATTGCTTGATTTAGTCTTTTAAAAAATCTAATTAATTTTTAAAAATGAATTAAAAATTAAGCTAATAAAAATTTTCAACTTTTAAATTTGTAGAGTTAACATTTTTGCCTTCTTTTAAACACAGGCTTAAAAAAATCATTTCTAATTTATATTTTACCTGAGTTAGTATGTGTTACTTATTATTTAAAAGTCCTGAATGAAGATGCTCTGGTTAATTGGTCTGATTTCTGCACTTGGTGCCCAACATAAGAAATCACTCAGGTTCAAGTTTTAAATGTGTGTTTCTTAGCTTTTCCTAGAACTGCTTTAATTTTAATAAACATGAGGAATTGGGAAAGGAGCCATCTTATTCTAATCACAAATGAAAACTTGTTTGCCTGGAGATACTAAGTTTACTATCAGTACCTGAGTTTTTTATCATTAATTCTGTACCAGTGGTTAATATCATTTCATTGTTTTGTAATAGTCATCTTAGTCTTGGGTTTAGGAGCAAAAACTTAACTTGTATGTTATAGAAAAAGGGCAGGTTCAGACTTGAGATTCACTGTACAGTATTTCAATGACAACCTTAAGCAATTGTCTCCTAATGTACAGTTCCTTATTCCAAAGGTTTGTGTGATTGGATTTAAAAATAACTGCCCCATCGTCTATAACCTGTTAATTTTCTTTAGTTATAATACCTCAAACAAACGACAGAACAGGGCAGAAAGATAAGAGGAAACAGCAGTTAGTTTTGCCCTCTAACATCACTTGCTTTTGGATTCAAGAGGCAGAAATCAAGTAGATACAGTGCACTTACTGAGCCTGAGAAAATTGATGGTGATGTAGAGACTGGGCCACACCATATTAACTTGGTGAATGCTCATCTCTATGCATTCAGTGGAAGGTTTTAGCTCCCTTGCTATCTGTATCCTACTTATTTTTCTTTTCAGAACTTCCCCTACTCCAGAGGTAAAAAGAATTGGTTCCACCCTTTCCTGCCCACCTGCCTTTTTACTTCCTTAACTTTTTATTTTGTTCTGTGTTATTTTTAAATTTTGGGCAAGAATGTAATTTTCTTTGAGCTTTCTACTTGAAAAATCTGTCTTCATTCAAAGTGATCAGTTAGAACCCTGGCATATTGGTACTGGAAGGTAAAAGTCAGCCTGCCAATTGCTTTTCAGATTGTCTTCTGCCAAAGCCCTAAGTTCTTTAGAAGCAGCCTTGAGGCCAGATTGGCAACAGGTGAGGGAGCAAAATGGAAACATATTTCCCTTTTGACCAAAACAGTCTTCTTTTCATCTCTCTTATGTACTGGGTTTTTACAAAGTAGTTGCTTTTTAAAAATAGGGTTGCTGTTTTAAGAGTATTGGAAATTAATGATAGGCTACCCTTTCACTTTATAGATGGGGAAATAGCTTTAGAGAGTGTGTAACTCTTAGACCAGCTGTTTGGTGTTTCACATATTTTATGATGAATAGATTCGGGATAGGGCTTTCTTTTTATTTTTCTTTTGGAAAAGCTATCAATTTTCCCTAATTCTTTTTGTTTCATTTTTCTCACTAGACTAAGCTTCATGAGGTCAGGGACTATATTTTGCTTACCCTTATATTTCCAGGTCCTAACAGAATACTTGGCACTAACTAGACACCCAATATATTGTATTAAATAAGGTAATTATACTATAGATAAAAAGCTAATAAAGTGGTGACTAAAAATATAAATCTATTGGAAGAAAATAAGATAAGAAAATAAAGTTTCTTAGTAATTATCATTATGTTTGGAAAAATTTTCAGCAAATTTATAGACTGCATGTTCATTTTATCCTGTTGAAGGTAAGTAGTCAACAGTGCTAAGAAAACCAGAACTTTTCTTTTGGGGTTAAAATTAGCCATTTTATCTACATATTTAATAGGAAACCATTTCACCATCAGTAGTTTAAAAAGCTAGTAAAGTGGACTTTGTAGAAATTGAAGTTTTAGTCTAAAAGGTGTAAAATATTATAATTGTTTCTTAAATATTTTCCAAGAAAGTATACAAAAATAATGTTTGGATAGGAACTTGGTTAAACAACTTTAAGCACCTGACAGTAAAATGAATGTGGGCTTTGCAGGTGAATGTCGGAAAATGCAGACAAAATAAGACAAGCTTAACACAGAATCAAAAATGTTTTACTTTGGTTGGATCACAAACCAGTTGACCTCAAGGTTAGCAGAGTGCTGTAATGGGTTGGCAAAAACAATAGGCATGACACTTAAGCACTAAGAAGAACAGGAAAAGCACAGAAAATGAAGGGAGGAAAGCAAGGAGATTTAGAGGAGAGAAGCAGTTTCAACAGAAGAAGGAATATGAATAATTAAACAGTGGAAAAATTCAGATATCAATTCTGCAATTACATCAGTTAATGGCATAGGACATTCTATATTAATATTGTTATTAAATATCAAGGTAAAGTAATTATCAGAACTTTATTTTCTAGAAAACTTTAGATCGAGAGCTTTTAGCTGTCATAATGATCTGTAATAACCATCATAAAAATGCAGATAAACAAAAATGTTAAAGACATACCTATACAAAGTTATCAAGTATTTTAATAAAATAAGTTAAAAAATTATGCAATCTCTGAAAATGTTATAAAATCACTGTATGTCTGGAAAACTAGAACCATATACATGTTTGTATTATTCTTCAATTATTTTACAGTAGGAAACAAGTATTTATTAGATGTTGGAGAGTGTAAAGTTGGTGCGTTATCACTGATTATATGTCCCCTTTATCTTAGTGAAGGGAAGTATTAATGGAGTATAAACAAGCAGAAAGGGAAAGGTATTATGGACAGTTTTTTTTTTTTTTTTTGCGGTACGCGGGCCTCTCACTGTTGTGGCCCCTCCCGCTGCGGAGCACAGGCTCCGGACGCGCAGGCTCAGCGGCCATGGCTCACGGGCCCAGCCGCTCCGCGGCATGTGGGATCTTCCCGGACCGGGGCACGAACCCGTGTCCCCTGCATCGGCAGGCGGACTCTCAACCACTGCGCCACCAGGGAAGCCCTTATGGACAGTTTTTAATAGCCGTGCCTCAACATTTAAATTAAGTCCATTCGACAAGTGTTTTGTTCAATACACACAAAAGAATAAGCTGTAAAGCCTTGGTTTGTTGTGAAATAATGTGTCTCCATGGTAATATATTTGGCCAGTGCAATGCATACTAATAGGGGAAATAGTCTTAATATGAGGAATGTTATTTGAGATTGTTAGATTCCTAACCAGAATGGGAAAATAAAATATCTGTACTATTTTCAGGCAATAAATGAAGACTCTTAGTAGCTAATGCCGTATAATCAAGCTCAGGTAACAAGTGGACAAGTCTAGATTTCGTTCATTTTATCAAAGTGAAATTTGGGCTGCTTAAAGTAAATTATGACACTGCTGCTAATAGAATTGCAAAAAAACACAAAGGTTAGAACTTTTAGAGTGAGCACTTTAGATGCCTTGGCCTCATTTAGATGTTCGCAGATGAAGGAACTTTTGTTTCGTTTGTACTCCAACATGCCTTGCCTGCTTTTTGCTGTAGCTTTTAATTTAGAAGAAGCTACCAGCTTAGCTACTGTTTGAATTACATCTAGATAATAATTAACTTGCACAGAAAGTTAATCAACATTGGAAATTTATTTGGGGATGTTGTGATATAGCATGAATTAGCACCACTGAACACTCTACTGGCTTCTGTCCCTAATCTTGATTATGTCTGATGATAGAAAAAATAATTATGGAATGCTTTGTTTTGGTAGTGTGCATGTGTTTGTTTTAATGCATGTTTATAGTTGATTATTAAATGGCTTATATTTAGCTCTGTGTTTTTAAATTGGATTCAGTTGGATTACTGTCGCTAAAGCAAATTTATTGTTTGTTTCTAGTGCAACGTTTAACTATCAAAGAATCAGCAAACAATTTGTTCCCAGAGCAGAAGTCTTCTCTAAATTATTTGAGGCGGAAGAAAGAACGACCTTACCTGTTAAATTTGAGTGGTACTGATTCATCAAGAGTACTTAGGCCAAGGCAAACCAGATTAGACAGTCCACTAAGTAATCGTTATGCAGGAGACTGGAGCAGCTGTGGAGATAACTACTTTTTAAATATGAAAGAAAATTTAAATGATGTGGATTATGACGATGTGCCTTCAGAAGACAGAGAAAATGGGGAAAACTGTAGCAAAATGTATGAACCAGATATGATTGAACAGCCAACTCCCACATCCAAAGAGTGCACATTTCAGACATATTTGACAATGCAGGCTATTGAGTCTAGGGACCGAAAAGTCAATCTCAAAGACCTACAAGAAAGTATCGATACTTTGATTGGAAATCTGGAGCGTGAACTCAACAAAAACAAGCTTAATATGAGTGTTTGAGGTTGAGAGGTTTTTTTTTAATAATGTCTTAAGTTTCACATCAATCTTCGTCACTTTCTTGTATCCCTCACAGTGATGTTTTAAATTTTTTACTCTTGAAAGCTTCAGTTACTTTCTAACAGGTTCATGTGATTCAATTAAAAACATCATTCATTAACATAATTTTTACTTATTTCATTAGAAAATTTTTCTTGAGGTAAAAAGATAACCTGGACTTCTTGTGGATATTTGTTTAAATCTTGCCAATTCTATGGATATAACTTTAAAATGCACTTCTAAGATTCACATAAGTTATTAGCCCCTCAAGATTTTTGTACTTTATAGGAACTGCTTTTCTGAAACAGATGTTCCTTCTAGAAGAATGCTGTGGCTGCTTAGTCTGATTTGCAGTATGAGTCCATGCACACTGCAATCATTCAATCACATTTCATTTGCAATGCAAATGCTGCTATAAGAAAACCTTTTTATAAATAAAAGTAAAATTATACAAATATTAATGTATTCTGTATTAACATTCAGTAATTATTTAAATATAAAATTAAATATTTTTATAATCCCCAAAATATGTATATATTTATAAGTGCATATATATATAGGTATTAGAATGAGGGGAGGGATTGGCTGCAGAATCACGTGTATCTTTAAAATATATGTCATGAGGCCAAAATCATTAGCTTAAAAATGTCCTTTTCAGGGAAATAACATTTAAGTTAAAGGAGGAGTTGCATAGAAACACTTGAACCAAAACACTAGAAACATCTAAATATAGAAAAAATAGACTTTCCTTTTTTGATTCACAGAAAGTCACAATATCCCCAGTGAGAAGTCATCCTTTAAATTGAAATCTTCTAATTTTTTAAGGGATTAAGTTTCGAGATTTCTGCACTGGTGACTTAAATTTAAAATTCTTCACCTAATCTATGTGTTTTTATCTTCTGCTTTTTAAAACAAAGTAATTATACTTAGAACATATTTATTTGTAATACATATATAACTTTGACTTTATAATTACCTTCATTTGTTTCTAAAGAAATCTTGCCAGCATACTACATGTTATTGATTTTTAAAAAATTAACTTATTTTGGCTAATTATATCTTCAAGATAGTCATTATAGCAATCACAACAGTGTTTGAAAATGTAAATTTAGAAGTTTTTTTATTAAATCGGAATGTATTTTTTTAAACTTTTATACCTACAGAATGTGTAATTTAAAATTATTAATAAAATTTGAGTTATCAACTTAAAGATGTAGCAGCCATTAAAAAAACTGACTCCTTGATGTTTTTCTAAATATTATTTAACTATTTCTATGCAATATACATTGATAAGTGGAACACATTGTTATTTAATTTGAAAATTTACTTGTTAAAAAACCAGATAAATAACTATTTTTATATGAAATTTTCATTTTTAAAGCTTTGTATAACAATTCAGAAGAATCCCAAAAGAATATGTGACAGATATATATATATTGAGTAAACAGTCAATAGAAATGTACCTAAATATTTTGTAAGAAGACTGTCAGTCTTCTTCCTTTTGTTTGCTATATCATGTATATTGTATGAATTACTCAGTTGTTCCAGAAATGTAAAAGCTTTATTAAAATATATAACCTTGGTGTCATGCTATTAATTATTATAATGATTTTTAAGGGTCACTTATTTTAAAGTCATTCTTTTAAAGCGAACATGTTAAAGTATTGGACCATCATATATTATCCATAAAAAATATGTAATAACGTTTTTTTGTCCAAAATTGAGTTTTCCAGAATCTGCAGTACTTTAAGGGCCACACTTATTTTGTTACATTATTTTGAATGGGAATAGTTTTAAAGTTAATCTCTGCCATCTTAAGTAGAAAATACTAAACGTTGTTTAAGCCACTGTCATAATAAACCTCTTTTTTTTAAATTTTTTAAATTAATTAATGAATTTATTTATTTTTGGCCGTGTTGGGTCTTCATTGTTGTGTGCAGGCTTCTCATTGTGGCTTCTCTTGTTGCAGAGCACGGGCTCTAGGCACGTGGGCTTCAGTAGTTGTGGCACGTGGGCTCAGTGGCTGTGGCTTGTGGGCTCTAGAGCTCAGTCTCAGTAGTTGTGGCGCATGGGCTTAGTTTCTCCGCAGCATGTGGGATCTTCCCGGGCCAGGGCTGGAACCTGTGTCCCCTGCATTGGCAGGCGGATTCTTAACCACTGCGCAACCAGGGAAGCCCAATAAATCTTTTATTGACTCCGCTGTATTCAGAAGTGCTCAATAGGTAGATGCCTTTATTTAATATGGCCTTTTACTTCAAATCTATTTTGAGCTTCTGTACCTCCTTTTTGTAATCTCGTGGGATCTTCCTGTACTGTTAGACAGTCAACTCTCATTCCTGACTAAGCCTGCCAGCCCTAATGGTTTTTAGGATTAAAAACAGTTTTAGTGCATGTACCTGAACAAAAATTTTAAAAAATTCAGGTAGATGGAAAATAAAAACTAAAAGTGTTCCTCTCTGACATCCACATCAATCCCACTTCTCAGAGGAAACAATCACTTTTTATTCTTTAGGTAGCTTCCTCTGTTACTCTAGGTTTACTGCTGCTGTTTATTGATTTGTCATTTAAGCGATATCTGTTGGTTGTCCATTATGAGTGATAAGCAATTTGTCTCACTCCATTCCTCCTCCCCATTTATTCTTTTAGTTTTCCTTTTGGTTTCCTCTATAACTTTGTTATTCCTTGATCCATCAGTTTTAAACAGTATCTCTTGACTCCATACCATTGTGGAAATGACCAACCCTGTACTTACTTTCCAAATCATTACTGCCCTTTACCTTCAACTTCCATAAGTTATACTATTAGTTTATATAATCAATCATTAATAGATGTGTATTGTTTTGGGGAACTATACTTGACGTATGTTTTTCCTTTATATATTGATGCTAAAAACTATAAATCAATAACTAGCAGTTGTGCTAGATTGTGCAGAAGTATTAATGGGTAAACCAGGTGATTCTACAATATCTCTAATCTTATATTCTTAAGTCTATCTACTGATTTAAGCAGAATACAAACTAAAGGTCAAATGGATTATTTTACCTTATAGCCATCAATTTCTCCAAATCATACTGTGTGTTACTTGCTTCATAATTGGGTCATGGCTTTTGAAAATTTTAATTTTTCCTGGAGTAAGAAATTACCTTTTTTTTTGGGACAGAAGAAAAATACTTCCTTTACTATAATACTTGCTTTATCATTGAATTACCAAATTTGTTCAGAGTGCTTTTAGCTCTCATCCTGAAGTGTATTATTGCCTTTATTTTCTTTGACAGAAGAAAAATATTTTCTTTACTATAAACCCTGAGATCATTTTAAGCTTCTTAATCAGCTTTATCACACTTGGGCAAAGTGATTTTTAGCTGTTATCTTGGGATGTATTTTCTTTGCACTCCTATGTGCTACTTTTTTTGTTTCCTATTGTTTCGTGACTTTTTTTTTTTCTTTTGGTCTTGCCACGTGTCATGTGGGATCTTAGTTCACCGACCAGGGATCGAACCCGTGCCCCCTGCCGTGGAAGTGTGTAGTCTTACCCACTGGACCTCCAGGGAAGTCCCTCCTATTCTTTCTTGTTTTCATTTTTTTTTGTTTTGTTTGCTGAAGTATATTTATAAGTAACCCCCCCCCCACACACACACACACAAACCTCCCAAAACAGGGCGCATGGGAGATAAACTTTGAGTCCTTACCTGTCTGACAAGGCCTTTATTTCTTCCCCATACTTCACTTTGATTGGACTTGCAGTTCTAGGTTCAGACTCATTTACCTTTAAAACTTTGAAGACATCTCTCTATTATCTTCTAGCCTCCAGCTTTGCAGTAATCCAGGCAAGAAAGAAGGTGATTCAGACCAGGGAGGAAACAATAGAAGTGATTGTATTTTCAATACTTTTTGAAGTAGGAGCCAAAGAAACCTGCCAGTGCACTGTGAGAGAAAAGAGTAAGACCTGAGCAACTGAAGGATGGAGTCACTATCAAATGGGACTGACATGACTCTACTGCATTTTTTTAAATGAGTTCCTTGTAATGGATGTTGCTATTATGAATACAGTGGTTATGGAAATGCCTTATAAAGTCCTGTTAACTATAAGTACTAATGCTTCTGTACCTGGTGATGATGCCCATAGAGTCACTTCAAGAATAAAAAAGCAAGAAGACTTCATATATATCTAAGCAAAGTCCCACATCATAACTGTCTTTGGAAATTTTCAGATTGTGTAGCTTTATATTAGGGATCCTAAAGAAACAGGTTTGGGAGTAATACGGTTCCTGGAAGGAATTTAGTTCCAAACCACAGAATGACTTTGAGGCTTAGGATTTTATAACTCTAAAGCATCAATTTTTAGCTACTTGGATAGAGATAAAGTTGTAGTATGTTTAATAATCAACAGCAAGTCCTAATTTGGGTCTTGCTGACCTGAGGAATCTGGTACAGAGGAATGCCCTTTTCTCTTTTCCCTGTCCAGTGTTCACTTTGAATTCAGTAAGGCTCATACGTGATTAAACATTGAAGTGCTATCATTCCTGATTCAAAGTCTGTGACAAAAACATCAGATTGTGCCCCAGCTTCCAGGAGTCAGACAGCAATTAGTCAGCATCGTTTCTCTGAAACTTACACAAAGGTAAATTCTATGAAAATAAAAGAGATTTAGAGGCTGAGCAGTGACAAATGTCCACAACAGTTCCCTAGGCTTCATCTCGCCCTGTTGCCCCAAATGTGCAGTCTTTCTCTTACCCCTTATACACAACCTGTCAGCAGTTCTGACTACGATATCTCCTGAACTGTGCACTTAAGATTGTCACTACTAACACCCTAGTCCAAGCCACCATCATCTCTCAATCGCTTCCTATTTCATCTCTTTGCTATCACTCTCTGCTCTCCACACCCACAATCCATTCCATCTATTGAAGCTAAAGTAATCTTTAAAAAAGATAAACCACATCCTTTCCTGGGCTTTTCCCCTTGCTCTCTGTGCTTCGGCAATACTGCAGACCTCATTTCTGTCTTAGGATCTTTGCACTTGCCATTCCCAGTGTCTGGAAAGCTCCTTATCTAGATCTTACTTGGGTGGCTTTTTTGTCATCTCACATCTCTGCTTAAATGTCAACCCAATCAGTAACTGCTTTGAGAATTGGGAGAGGAAGAAGATGGAGATTTCTGTTTCTTGTAACAAGTATAAAATAGTTAGGCTATTAAATGATTAAACTATAGACATTTATAACTTTGGAAAATGTTTCCTGCCTTATTTTTATCAAGACGTGTATCAATATCTGAAATTACCTTGTTTATTTGATTATTATCTGTGTCCACCCTTCTTGAATGTAATTTCTGTGGCAGTAGGGACCTTGTATATCTAGTTCATTGTCATAGGCCTAGGACTTTTTTTTTTTTTTTTTTTTTTTTTTTTTTTTTTTTTTTTGCGGTATGCGGGCCTCTCACAGTTGTGGCCTCTCCCGTTGCGGAGCACTGGCTCCAGGCCTAGGACTTTTAACATAGAAGATGTTCAGTTAATTATTAATAAATGAATGAACAAAAAGGGATTCTTAGAGAATACTTAGAGAACGCTTATCTTTTTTAAAAATTTATTTATTTAATTTATTTGTTTTTGTTTGTGTTGGGTCTTTGTTGCTGCACGCAGGCTTTCTCTAGTTGTGGCGAGCACAGGCTGCTCTTCGTTGCGGTGCAAGGGTTTCTCATTGCAGTGGCTTCTCTTGTTGTGGAGCACAGGCTCTAGACTCACGGGCTTCAATAGTTGTGGCACATGGGGTTAGTTGCTCCACAGCATGTAGGATCTTCCCAGACCAGGGCTTGAACCCGTGTCCCCTGCATTGGCAGGCAGATTCTTAAACACTGCACCACCAGGGAAGCCCTGAGAATGCTTATCTTTTGTCAGGAAAAGACGAAGGACTATGTGATGCAATGTCTCTGTAACATTTCAGATATTCACTCCTGAGCAATAAATCATTTGTGGTTAAGAAAGTAATGCCTTCTCTCTCTTTCTTTCTTCCTTTCTCTCTTTCTTTCTTTTTCTTTCTTTTCTTTCTTTCTTTTTCTTTCTTCTTTCTTTCATCTCTCTCTTTTTAAAATAATTTATGTTTCTTTTGGAACTAGAGTGGCATTGGGGAAATTAGTGACAAAGTTAGTGGATTGGTAATTTGGGGTAATTTTTTGTAGTAATTTTTTGCTGCAGAGCTCAGTAGAACCAATTATTTAAATGATGTGTGAAAAAGTACATCTCACCATAAGAAAGGAAGGTTTCTAAGAAAGCTTTTGCTAAAATGCATCATTTATTTCTTTACAGAAATCATGGTGAACAACATCCTCTTAATTTTTGTGCACTTTTTACTAGAACTAGAAAAACCTATTCATTTTATTAAAAAATATTTTCATAAAGTTGAATGAACCCTATAAATATTTAGAATTCCTTTTCTTTAATTAGAGAGAATAGCAGAGACCACTGTGGGAGCCAGGCACTACATTTAATGTTTTTACTTTTCTCAAACAAGTGCTTGTTTTAACTAAGTGAAAAAATGCCTAAATATTGCCCCTGAGTTGGGTTAACCTAATCCTTATTTGTTTGATAAGGCCATTGGCATGCTTTTAAGTCAGTTGAGTTAATCTTTCTTTTTTGGCTTAATGGAAGTATTATGTAGTGAAAACTTCGTGTTGGCCTCAATATTCTACATATTTCTTTGACTGGAAATTCTACTCTTCAAAATAAACTCTTCCAACGAGAGTTTAAGATTCCAACTTTAGAAAAGTACAACGGATATTAAATCAAGAAAAGGGAAAGTTATTTGCATTCAAGGTGTTTGTGAAAGTGATGAGCCTGCAGCTCACATTTTTTCACAGCAACAAGATACTGAACAGTGACCCCTTGTTCCTGACCTTTGTTCAAGAAAAGGGATCTCTTTGCATCTCTTCTTGCCTGACTTTCCCCCCTGTCGCCAGTGTAAAGCCCACATTTTAACCCAAGAGCAAGTTTGAATCATCAGGTAAGTGAAAACAGCTTGTCTAAACCAGGTAGATGAGAAATGTCAGAGCATGAAGTACCGTCTGTCCTAGGTTATGAATCTGTGTTTGATCTGTACATGATGTCAAAAGTCACCTGTAAAGTCAATCAATCTACACATAAAAGAAGGCACATTAGTATCTTTTCCCATCAACATTTTATTATGAACATTTAAAGTATAAAGAAAAGTTAAAAATTATACAGTGAACACACATATCTATCATCTAGAGTCTATAATTGTAAGCATTTTGATGTATTTGCTTGATCAAATATCCATGTATCCACCATTATCTCTCTTAATTTTTGGTACATTTTACAGTAAGTCACAGAATTCCTGTACATGTCACAATGTGTCATTTTGGACGCCACAAAAAATTGAATCGGAGATCAACTTTGTGTGATTATAATTAACCTCTAAACGAGTCATGGAATATGTGAATTCACTGCAAATCCTAGGTTTCATCATCATTAGAAAGATCAATTGCTATGAAAATCCTCTAAAAAGTAATGCGTACTTTGGATGTCTTGTGTTCCTTTCCACATTACTTTTAGCTATCCCAGACTTCCATCATTCACAGACAACCTCTACAATTTCTGCCATATTCAAGTACCATGTGTAATATTATTTTCTAATTTTCTCTAAAATTTTTTTCAATTAAATTTATTATTAAAGTAAAACTTCATATTGCTACCATAAATGGAAAACCAGTATCATTTGTCATAAACAAGTTAACTACATATATTTTTTCAATACACTAAAACAAATTCATAATGTACACCTTGGCATGCATACCACACTTAGGGCAATACTGAATTATAGTCCCTGTTCTATCCAATTTTCCTACCACAAATATTGGGACACGCAAAGTCAAAGCTGAATTGGAAGTTGGACACACAGATGACACCAGGCTGTTCTCTTTTTGAGGGACAAAAGCACCACATGCAGATTTGCCCGAATCTCACCTTGAGCTGGCAATGAGAGGGGTGAAGTGTTTCCTAGCAGGGCTAGGAAGGATCTGTCTGCAGCCTGTCTGACATACGACCCAAGCAGGATCCATTCTTCATGAGCCCTATGCTGTCAACCCCAGTGGTCCGACAGTACCCACACCAGCAGGAACAGAGCTAAAGTCCAATCCTTGCAGCCTGAGTTCCTACTCTGGGGACTTCTCAGCGCTGTGGCCCTGACCACATTTTCCATTTTGTTTCCTCTTACACGTTTAGCCCTCTCCTGCCAGCACACCTTCCTCTCGACTACCTCTGCTAACATAGGTGAAGTAGGAGACCGTCAACACGCCTATCTTTCCCTCCTGAAATTAGAGCCCATCAGATTCACTACTGATAAAGGCAAACTGGACAATGTGACTTGGGTCTATGGTGAACTGGGCTTCTTTCTACATCCCTGTGATCTGATTGTCCCCACCAGTCACTGGCAGCATTGGTTAAAATCAAGCCTCCCCTGGCAGAGGTAGAGATATAAAAACAAGTGCATATTACCGACAGGCTGGCTCTGAGCATGAGGGAACAGGGAAGCACCCAGCCAAGGAGGCTCGTGTCTTGCTCCACTCCCCACTCGGATAAGTCCATCTTCTTGTGACTTGGGGAACAGTAAATGAGGGGCAGAGAGAAGCTGAAGAGTTCCTCCCGTACTCTTTCCCCTTGAGAGGTGGGGAAGTTCCCTCCCTTTTATGGAAACAGGAGAAGAACAGGATGTTATCGCCCAACAATTACCTCCTATTGCTTCCTCCTCCAGTGACAAATGTCACAGGATGAACTTGGGGACCCTTGGTCAAATGGAGCAGGAAATAGAAACTCCGAACTGCATGTTGGCAGCCAAAAACAACATGTAAAGATTTTCCGGGTAATGGCTAGGAAGTTGCTGCCATTCAGCACCCTGGTTAATCTGCACAGTGGCCGAAATTCGGCATATTCTCGCCTCTCTTGATCAGTCCTTTTCTCCTCAAGGCCCTGAGGCCGTGTGCCAGCTCCGGAGCCTCGAGCCCCAGGGGCCCAAGAAGTCTTGCCCTTCCCCCCTGTGCCCAGAAGAATCTGGTTCCCCCTCCTGCTCTGCCTCCAGGGAAAAGTCACCTTCCATCTGGTCCTACAGGCTCACCTGGAAGTATGCAGTCTCCTCGACTGAGTAAAACACTAGGGTGTTGATGACAGGGTTTAATCTGTACTTTATTTTAAAATGACAGCGGGGGAATTCCCTGGTGGCCCGTGGTTAGAACTTGGCACTTTCACTGCTGAGGGCGGGGGTTCAATCCCTGGTCAGGGAACTAAGATCCTGCAAACCACGGGTGGGTTGCAAAAAAAAAAAAGACATTACTGACTGTAAAATGAGAGCTTACTAAACCCCTTTTTAAACAATATGTATAAGAAAATATCAGAGGAACTCTTTTATTTTCTCTCAGTTCTTTCTGTTGACTGTGGGCTCCCTTGCTGCTGCTGTTATGCTTCCAATGTCACATTCACTTCTGGAAGATTGTCAGCTTTTGTATGAGCCGTCTCCCTTTCCCATATCTACTTACATCCTCAGCCATCACAGAAGAGTACTTAAGCCACCATCAGCTCTATCCTTAATGCATTTATACAGGGCCCAAGTCACAAAGGGCTTGGGTTTCTAGCAAATCACTTAATGGAAATTTTATGAAAGTCAGAATTGCATATGTAAATTAACATATGAAGGTCTAGGCTAGCCAAAACAACATTGAAAAAAAAAGAACAATGCTGGAAAACCAGTACTACCTGATTTTAAGATGACTTATAAAGTGATAGTAATCAAGACAGTATAGTATTGGCATCAGGATAGATGAATAAATCCATGAAACATAATAGAGTTCAGAAACAGACTCATACATATATGGCTGACTGATTTTTGGCAAAGGGAATCCAGGGGAGAAAGGATAGGTTTTTTAACAAGTGTTGTTGAAACAACTGGACATTCATATGCAAAAAAAAAATCCCACCTTCAATAATATATACAAAAATCAGCTAGAAAAGTATCATATATCTAAATGCAAAGCCTAAAAGTATAAAACTTCTAGAAAAAAATCTTGGGTTATGCAAAAATTTCTCAGGTCACCGAAAACATGATCCATTAAAAAAAACTCAAATTGCTCAACTGAAATTCATCAAAATTAAAAACTTCTGCCCCTTGAAAAACACTGTTAGAATGATAAGATAAACCAGAGTGGGAGTAAATGTTTGCATGTATTTGGTGAAGGACTTGTATACAGAAAACTCCCAAACCTGAACAGAAAAAGAAAAGAATGAGCAAACTATGTGGACAAACATTTCATGAAAGAAGATATGTGGACGGAAAAGAAACACATGAAAATAAGCTCAGCAGCATTAGTCATTAGGGAAATGCAAATTAAAACTACAGTGAGATACCACTACATCCTAATTAGAATGGCTAATTTTACAAGACTGACCACGCTGGTGAGAACGTACAGGAACTAGAACTCCCATCACTGCTGGTGGCAGTGTAAAATTGTTTGGAAACATTTGGCAATATCTTAAAAAGTTATATCTATCCACACCATATGATCCAGACATTCTACTCCTGGATATTTATCTAAGAGAAAAAAAAAAAATATGTCCATAAAAAGGCTTGGACAGGAATGACTGTAGGAGAATAATTTGTAATGGACCCAAAGAGGAAACAACCAATCCAAATGTTCATCAAACAAATTGTGGTATATCCATATAATGGAATACAATTCAGCAATGAAAAGTAATGAACTATTGATACACACACATGGATGAATCTCAAAAGTGAAAGAATAAGACAAAATAAGTATATACCATACAATTCGATTTATATAAAGTTCTAGAAAAATACAAGTTAACCTATAGTAATAGAAATAGCAGATGAGCTGGGAACTGAGGGGAAGATGCTAGAGGGAGCTATTAAAAAGGAGCATGAGGAAACTTTTGGGTTGATGGATGTTTATTTCTTGATTTTGGTGATCATTTCATGCGTGTATACATACGTCAAAACCTAACCAGTTGTATATTTTAAATATATACAGTGTGTTTCATGTAAATTATACCTTAGTAACACTGTTAAAGGTGTGTATGTGTGTATATTTGTGTATTGTACATATGAGATTCAAGTAGCACAGTATTCTGAGATTCACAGCGTAATATGGCCTGTGAGAGCAGGAACTCTGGAGCCAGTCTTGGTTTGTGCCTCATATATCTTGGAACAGTAACTTGATTTTTCTATGTCTCAGTTTTCTTGACTGTAAAATGGGGATGGTACCCACTACTTCACAGAATCGTTGAGGGGATTAAAATATATTAAAGCATTTAGGGGTTTCCCGGGTGACGCAGTGGTTGGGAGTCCACCTGCCAATGCAGGTGACACGTGTTTGAGCCCTGGTCCGGGGGGATCCCACATGCCGCGGAGCAACTAAGCCTGTGCGCCACAGCTGCTGAGGCCTGCGCGCCTGGAGCCCGTGCTCTGCAACAAGAGAGGCCATGGTGATGAGGAGCCCACGCGCCGCAGCGAACAGTGGCCCCCGCTCGCTGCAACTAGAGGGGGCCCGTGCACAGCAGTGAGGACCCAACGCAGCCATAAATAAATAAATAATAAAAATAAAGTGTACAATTCAATGGTGTTTATTAAAAAATAAAGCATTTAGGAGCGTTTAGTAAGGGTTCATGAGATGTTAGCTATCGTTCTTAGTAGGGTGGCATCAATGAGCAGTTTTCAGCAGTAAAGACAACCACTGTCAAATCATAAAGGCCCTTTATAAAATATTCAAGTGATACAGACCTCTTAAAAAATGTCCCTTTGCTTCAAAAAATCTCGAGTGACGGGTATAATGGATTCAAGGAGATGAGCCATGTAGCCATTAATGAAGATTAGCTGTCTTCATTAAAGCGGAATGCTCACCCACTTCTCCTCGTCTCCTGTTCCACCCCTGAGAAAGATTTGGGATGGGGAGATGTCCCTGGATTATCCAGATGCACCCTAAATCTAAACACAAGTGTCCTTATAAAAGGCCTAGGGGGGTCTGACCACAGAAGAGGTGAAGGGCAGTGAAGGTGGAAGCAGAGCTGAGTGACGAGCTGTGAAGGAGGGATGCCAGGAGGAGGAGAAGCAGGGTCTCCACTGCCTCCAGAAGAAAGCCGTCCTGCGAGACCCAGTTCGGACTTCTGGCCTCTAGAACCGTAAAAGAACAAATTTCTATTGCTTTAAGCTGCTAAGTGTGTGGTAATTTGTTAGGAAACTAACACAGAAGTCTACTTCGCAGTCTTTTGCGATTAAGTTTTGCTATTTTTAAAATTTGTTACTTGTTAATTGTTTTGGTTAGCTGTTTTTCTCTCAAAGAATGTTTTGCAGACTTCAGAGCAAAATTGTATGTTGAAAAATGTGATGAAAATATGAGTTTATCATGGCGTTTTATGACATAGGTAGTGGCTCCCTTACCTCCTAAACTCACCTGCTTCTTGCCTTCCCTGTCCCCACTCTCCCTGCACCAAGCTGCTGAGGCGTTGCTTCACTTCGGTCCTACATCTCTGCAGTGAAGTCCCCGCTCCAGAGAACTCCCTGCTTCCCTTCTAGCCCAGTGGTTCTTGGGATGAGAGGTGCCAGTTTTGCCCGCACTTCCCCCACAGGGACAGTTGCAATAACTGGAGACATTTTTGTTGTCACAACTGAAGAAATGTTATTTGCATCTAGTGAGTAGAGGGATACTGCCAGACCTCCCATAATACAGATGACAGCCCCTCACAGCAAGGAATTATTCAACCCCACATGACAACAGTGCAAAGGTTGAGAAACCCTGTTCAGCTCCTCCATCCCAGCTCCCCTTCACCTGCCTAACTCTTCAGGCCTAAATTTAGAAGGAGCTTCCTCAGAAGCAGCTAGAATAGATGGCTTCCTGTGATTGCTTGGTTCTCCTATGTCTGCTGCTTTTGACCAGTGATTCTTAACCCTGCCTGAGCATCTGTCCTTTTATAGTCACCGCAGGTCATTTTCACATGCAAGCCAGGCTGAGAACCCCTGCTCTAGGCTGGGGTTCTTCGGGCTAGTTGGTGGCAAAAATAAAGCAACCTGGGTATGTCCAAGCTTAGAATGCTGTTTTGCAAATGCTTGCAGGTATTCATTCCTTTCTAAGGCACATTTTGCTTGAGCAAGAGTTTTGATACTACAAAATAAAGTATTCAAAATCATCAGAAATATTTCTCTAATATCTTTTATTCTTGCATGATATTTGTTTAAAGCTAATAGATTTTTTAAAAGCTGGCTTTGGGCTTCCCTGGTGGCTCAGTGGTTGAGAGTTCGCCTGCCGATTCAGGGGACACGGGTTCGTGCCCCGGTCCGGGAGGATCCCACATGCCGTGGAGCGGCTAGGCCCGTGAGCCATGGTCGCTGAGACTGCGTATCTGGAGCCTGTGCTCCGCAACGGGAGAGGCCACAACAGTGAGAGGCCTGCGTCCTGCAAAAAAAAAAAAAAAAAAAAAAGCCGGCTTTGTTTCTTTTTAATAAGAACAGTTTGCTTTTAAAAATTCAGACAGTATGAAAAGTACAAAGACGAAAGTAAAAATTATCTGAACATCCGAAATATGGATTGGTTACATGTCGGTGACTATACTTTCAGACAACTCAGAGTCCATGTAATAGTTATGTAGTGACATATATGACATCTTACAAAACTGGGACCATATATGTAGTGTTCTATACGTATTTTTTAACTCAGTGTCGTATTCTGTGTATCTTTCCTGGTCGATAAATATAGTTATACATCATCTCAACATCGAGAAGAGTGGTTCCTCCGCTGTCTTCTTCTTTTACAAAACTGTTTGGGCTAGCTGTTTTAACCATATTAGCTTGGGTGAGGTATGGTGAAGGCAGACACAGATCAAGAAAGAAAAAGCACAAAGAGTTTCACCATTGTTACGCTCACAGTTCCGGGGAGTGAGGGGCGAGGCTGGGGGATGCAGCTACCACGCACGGCCGCTCAGGGGAAGCACTGGGGTAGGTTGTGAGACCCGTGGGCAAGAGCCTTTATTGTGATTCCTGCTGGAGGAGTGGGTGAGATGGGGTAGGCTGGCTTAGGACTGGCTAGGTGCATTTGAAAGTGGCACCCTGCAAAATTTGTGTTCACTGTGACTGTTAGAGCCTATTGTTCAGAGCTATCTCAAATCTCCTGATATTTTGGGGTGGACCAGGGTTTACCTGGGAACAACTGGTAGCCATTTTGTAGATGTCAAAGCATCAATTTACAGAAGTTAAAAGTATAATTAATACACTATCCCAGAGTCTTTCCCTTATGATATAAACTTTAGAATAAGCTTGTCTATGTCTCCAAAGAAGCTAGCTGGAATTTTGATAGGAATTGCATTAAATCTGTATATCATTTGGGGGAGAACTGACATCTTTACTATGCAGGGTCTTCCAATTTATAAACGTAAGCCTATTTGTCTTCTTTGATTTATTTAATCAGTACTTTGTAATTTTCAGCATAGAGACCTCCACATTAGAGAGCAATTGTAAATGGAAATCATTTAAAAATACATCCTGTCAAACTGCTTTCCACTCCTCTGCTGTGCTGCTTTCTCTAAAACTTCACCAATACTGGGAATTATTAATCTTTCTTTCCTAACCAATGTACAGGCAAAGAAGTACATTTAAAAACAAAATTTTTACATTTAAAACCAAAATTTTAAAAAAATGTACTTCTTTTATTTGTTTTTTGGCCATTTGTATTTCTACATTTATAAATTGCCAATTTTCTACTTAGACATTGTTTTCTTATGAATTTATAAGTTATTTGTGTTTTAGAGGTACTGATCCACTGTCTAGTTTGTGTTGCAAATAATTTGTTTTGTTTTTTTTTTGCGGTACACGGGCCTCTCACTGTTGTGGCCTCTCCCGTTGTGTAGCACAGGCTCCGGACACGCAGGCTCATAGGCCGTGGCTCACAGGCCCAGCCTCTCCGCGGCATGTGGGATCTTCCTGGACCAGGGCACGAACCCGTGTCCCCTGCATCGGCAGGCGGACTCTCAACCACTGTGCCACCAGGGAAGCCCTTTTTTTTTTCTTTAAATAATTTTTCAAATTAAAAGATGCTTATTGAACTAATGCATGCTTGGGTAATTGTTACATAATTACACGGGAGTATACACAACTAAAAACAAAGTCAGCTGCATGCTTACAATTTGTGCACTCTACTGTTTGTAACACTTCAGTAAAAGGAGGATAGTCAGTAAAGAAATGCATGTTTCCTGTAGTAATTCCAACAATACAGAGGAATATGCAGTTGAAAGAATATTCGTTTATGCACCTCTTTCCCCTCTTTACTTGCTTAAAAGTAATCCTACTCACCAGAGGTTTGCACTACTTATAGTTTGATATTTATTAAGGACATTTATCAAATTTTAAGGTGCATAGCACTTATTTCATTCTGTTTTCTATTGTAGTCATTTGAGTATATAGTTAATAGTCTTATTAGATTATATGTATTAAAAGCAGAGACACTATATATTATGCTTCTTATAACCCTTCCTTGAACAAAGTAGGGATAGAAATAAATAAATATACTATTTTGGAATAATTTCCATAATTACTGACACATTATAGGAAACTAACATTATTGAGGATCTACTATGCTTTGGACACTGTACTAGGAATTTTTTATGTTTTATCTCATTTAATCATCACAAGAGCCATATAAGGCGGTTCTTCCCGTTATCTGTAGCTATGTAACAAACCACACCAAAACTTAACAGCTTAACGTAGTGACAGTGTTTACTTTGCTCAAAAATCTGGTCTCTGGCAGATCTCGGCAGGGATAACTCCTCTCTCTTCCATGCAGCATCAGCTGCGGTAGTTCGTCGGCTCAGGGCTAGAATCATCTGAAGTCTCATACATTCACATGCATGGTGGTTGACGCTGGCCTTTGGGTGAAACTTTACCTGGGGTTGTTGACTAGAACATCTACATGTGCCTTCTCCATGTAGCCTGGACATCCTCACAACATGGTGGCTGGGTTCTGAGAGTGAGTGTCCGTCCAGTGAGAGTGGGCCAGATGGAAGCTATATCCGTGTTGCCCTGTATGACCTGGCCTCAGAAGTCATGCAGTATCATTTTTGCTGCATTCTATTCTTTGAGGCAACCACAAAGCCCCACCCAGTTTCAAGGGGAGGGGAAATAGAGTCTATCTTTTTTTTTTTTTTTTTGTGGTACATGGGCCTCTCACTGCTGTGGCCTCTCCCGTTGCGGAGCACAGGCTACGGACGCGCAGGCTCAGTGGCCATGGCTCACGGGCCCAGCCGCTCCGCGGCATGTGGGATCTTCCCGGACCGGGGCATGAACCCGTGTCCCCTGCATCGGCAGGCGGACTCTCAACCACTGCGCCACCAGGGAAGCCCCATTTTAGAGCATTTTTGAATTCTTGGTAGCTTTTTATCCGTGGAAGGGGAATAGCATTCTCCAGGAAGCTGAGGTAAGAGAGAGCACAGCACTTGTGGAGAACAGCATGGATTGCAATGTCTGGAGGGGAAGTGAGGGAAGGCAAACCTGTAAGATTGAAAAAGCAAGCAGGCTGTGTCATTAGCAGGCAAAGAACTTAGACCCTATCCCGAAGCCAATGAGGGCCAGCCATTGAAAGGTCTTAAGTGGGCAAGTGATGGGGCTCAGATTTGATTTTTAAATGACCACTTTGGCTTTAGTGTTGAGTACTTAAAACAGGAGATTTGGAGTAATATGTAAATCCCAATTCACCCACTTACTGAATAAGTTGGACTTTGCTTGGAATATAGTGTACTCTTTCAACCCATAGACCCAGGTAATTTCCAATTTAAGACAGTTTTCTTTCTTTTGATATCTTTAGTTATGGCTTTTTAAATTTTCCTAGTGTCTTATTAAATGTGCACAGATTTAAGCCCAGTTCCTGATTTCCAACTAACAGTTATGCACATGTGTTCTAATGAGACTGTCCTCTCATTCATCTGACTTCATCAGGATGGGCTAGGCTATGAAGGGGTAACAAATAAACCCTGATGTCTTGGTGGTTTGATACAATAAAGGTTTATTTCCTGCCTGTGGGAAGTCCGAAACAGGTTGAGAGACTTTTCTCTATTTTATAAATATGGCGTCTGATACACGTAACAGGGGAAGGTACAGTCAGAGGATTTCATGAGATGAGTTAAAGCAAAGCCTGGAAGTGGCTTCTACCATTTCTACCCACATCCTGTTGCTCAGAATTCAGTCATAGCCCCAACCTAACTGCAAAGGAAGCTGGAAAATATAAAGGTGCATGTGGATGTTTGACAAGCACTGGTGGTGTCTGTCACCCGTTTCCCGCCCAGATGACTATGAATCAATTAAAATTAAGATTCTCATAATGAACTGGTGCAGAATCTATTTGTTTCAAACTCTGTCTACAGTGTGTCATTTCTGGGGACTAGACCCTTCTGGATGCACAGCCGCACCACCAGGGCTCCCTAGTTAGAGCCCGGGTGTTTTTCTGGGGTTTGCTCACTCTTGAGGCTGGAGAAGGGCAGACAAAGAAAATTCTGATAGTCTCAAAAAATAAAACCCATGCAATTGAGTGATTGGCGACATGGCTCTCTGGTTGACGTGGATGGGGTTGAGAGGCACATACAAAATGTCTTCTGACCTCTTAAACAGGTAGCTCTCTTTCCTAAGATGATGTCTAATTTTCCCCTAAGTTTCAGACTTTAAGACCCATTTAATTTTTAAGCCAAATCAACTGGCTACTAATACAGATAAATTGTTTATATTTGGTGGGGTAAGAGAATGGAACATCTTGGTTAGCTAAATATTAATTAAACACTATCAGGAATTATAATGTAATAAAAATATACTACAGTAAACATAAGTAAACTTGTTTGATGAGTCACAAAATCACCTTACAATTCTGAAATAGTTCACTATCTATTATTATTATTGTACATATTTACGTTTAAAGCAATTAGATTTTACAAGGAACTTTCATATGTTTTATCTAACTATAATCTTCATGATAATTCTGTGCAGTGGGAATTATTATCCTTATTTACTAGATGCAGAAATGGAGGATCAGAAAGATTATTTGCCCAACATTACAAAGGTTGAGAGCGGCTGAGCTTAAACTCTACTTGGCTGTCTCTATACTAATGACCATCAGAAATGATTGTTCGGGCTTCCCTGGTGGCGCAGTGGTTGAGAGTCCGCCTGCTGATGCAGGGGACGGGGGTTCGTGCCCCGGTCCGGGAAGATCCCACATGCCACGGAGCGGCTGGGCCCGTGAGCCATGGCCGCTGAGCCTGCGCGTCCAGAGCCTGTGCTCTGCAACGGGAGAGGCCACAACAGTGAGAGGCCAGCGTACTGCCAAAAAAAAAAAAAAAAAGAAATGATTGTTCAGGGGACTTCGCTGGTGGTCCATTGGTAAAGAATCCGCCTTCCAATGCAGGTGATGCGGGTTTAATCCCTGGTCGGGAAACTAGGTTCCCACATGGGGGTGGAGGGGCGGGCAGCTAAGCCCACACGCCACGACAACTGATCTCTCTCACGCACCTCAGCTAGAGAGCCCGCGTGCCGCAAACTACAGATTCCACGCACTCTGGAGCCTGCGTGTCACAACTAGAGAGAGAAAACCGGCACGCCACAGCTAGGGAGAAGCCCACGCAAAGAGCCCATGCGCCGAAACGGAAGATCCCGCATGCCACAGCTAAGACCCGACGAAGCCAAAAATATAGAATAAATTTTAAAAATATATATTAAAAAAAAAAAGAAATTATTGTTCCGTCCTGCAGACATGACTGTCTGAATCCTACTGATATTTGCATGGACCCTGAAATTGGTCGCTAATAAAAAATACCTAATAATAAGACATTTTTTGTGTGTTTTGTTGTCAAAAGTGTTCATTGCCAAACTAGAACACATTGAAGTTCTAGTTACTGGTTAGGTTTCTGGATAATTGAGATAATGTATTCTGTTTTTTTTTTTTTAATTTGTTATATTTAGATCCATACAGTCAAGAAACTTCATTAAAAGTGAAAAATTGGGCTTCCCTGGTGGCGCAGTGGTTAAGAGTCCGCCTGCCGATGCAGGGGACACGGGTTCGTGCCCCGGTCCGGGAAGATCCCACATGCCGCGGAGTGGCTGGGCCTGTGAGCCATGGCCGCTGAGCCTGTGCGTCCGGAGCCTGTGCTCTGCAGCGGGAGAGGCCACAACGGCGAGTCCCACGTACCGAAAAAAAAAAAAAATAGTGAAAAATTATTATCAGTTTCAGTGGTTAATTTAGCTTGTTTATTCAGGCTGAAATAAAGCAGACACCTGCCATATATTAGATTCAATTTAGAGTTGTTTTCTTTTTTTAGAGTGTTTTTTTAAAAAGAGAACTATTCTTCTTAAAAATATGGCTTCTAAAAAGGACTGGAAGATGTATCTTTAGTTGACAGGGAAGAATATGAAATCTATTTCATATCTTCTTTCCTTCTCCTCTTTAATAAAAGTATAAAAACAGTCTAGAATATCACATGTACAGGTGACTTAGAGAAACCTTATTTTCTGTCAAGTTTAGAATGTTGGCATTATTGCAGAGAAACACAACCTATATTATTTACCATACTCGCTGCATATATTTTTAGTGTCATATTTGTGAAAAAGAAAGCATTTGGAAGCAATTACACAATTTTTTTAAACCATCAATTGTCCGGTAGATTTCCATGGCTGGTTTCTTTGATGTTTGGGATTCTACTCTGATGGTGCAAAGTTGTTTTACATGAGCCTGTGACCCTCAAACAGTTCACCAGCCATGGAAGGAGTGAATTTATCACACAGGGTTTAATTTGCCCTTCACTGAGATATTTAATTTCTGTCGCGGGGGGCCTTGCTCAGTCACATAGTATCTGACCTGGCAATGGCAGCCTAGCAACTGGGTGCAGAGAAGCTACCCCAAGCAGGCTCTGGGGTGCAGGGCACAGGGAGATGTTAATTACTTACAGTGGTGGATTAGTGAGGCTGTGGAAGTGTGGCGGGGCCAATGTGTGCTAGAGTCAATGGCCTTTTCCTCCAAAGCGCACACACACAATGTGTTTATCTGAGGGCCTGAAAATACACTGGTTTAATTATGCAACATTTCTTGGTGGGTAAAAAGCAGTTTGTACAGCTGAATGAATTACATTTAGGCTAAATAAATCAAGTCTTATTAGAATGATTAATTTTCAGAATAGTCATAAGCATTTTAGTTCTACAAAAAAGAAAGCTACCATTCAGATTTTAAATACTATGTCTAACATGTCTCGTGCTAAAATGATCATAGGCTAATATTAAACGAGGTGTGCAGAGCCCCCGCTTAGGTCATATTTGGGAGTGAGAGACATTCTCATTATGGTTAATAATAACAAAAATGGGAACTTCCCTGTGGTCCAGTGGTTAAGACTCTGCACTTCCACTGCAGGGGGCAAGGGATCAATCCCTGGTAGGGGAACTAAGATCCCACATGCTGCGCTGTGCGGCCAAAAAGTAAAATAATAATAACAAAAATGTGAAACTGAGAGATTATTACATAGGACAAAGAGGAAACACTATGGTTTCTCTGGTGTGTGAGTGTGTACACCTGACACCAAGCAAGAAAAAGAGGCACCATTTATTGAGCACCAACTATATGCCAGATGTTTTATATACATTTTTGTTGTAGGAAGTAGGTATGATTATTATCCCCATTTTACAGATAATGTAAACAAGACTTGGGGGACAGAACAGTTCGCTTAGGGTGAAGAAGCTGGGATTAGCACTCAGTTCTGCTAGGATCTCAAGACCCCTTTCTTTTCACTATACTGTACACCAGACCAAAAGACTTAAGCGCAGACAAAGAAGACTGGGTTGATCCACAATGCAGTAGGGGAAACGGCTAGAGCTGTGGGAATTGAAAGGAGACACAACTCTGTTTTCATTCACACCCAATATTCCTACACTTTCAGCCAGAGCTTCCCAGCTTGAGTCTCAACTGTGTTCTCTGCTGGGATTCAGCAGGTCTGACCTTGTCTGCCAAATGGAGGATCCAAGCCAGAGAAAAAGGCATTTGTTGGAGGAGCTGAAGAGCCTTGGAGAAACTCATCCCAGGGAAGGAGGAGGCAGCACAGTGAGTGTGCCCAAATTCCAAAGCCTCAGTGAGCATGCTGGGTGGTCTGAGACTCACCCTACCCAGTTCTCTTTCCTCCCCTCTCTCCTTCCATGGGTAACAGACCTGCATTGAGGTCTGAAGGCTCTCCCTGGCATCTCCTGCTCAGTCTCCCAGTAAATCTCTTGCACATCTAGTCCTGCCTTGGTGTTCGCTTCTTGCTGGAACTTAACTAACACAGAGGCACTGACCCAGAACCTTCCTCCATGTCACAGGCCATTAGCATCTCTAGCACATTGGGAAAAGGGAGTCTTGAGTGCCTGGTGGTTGTGGGCTTGTTTTTAAACATATGACTGTACTTTCATTCCTGGGACTACAGGACATACCTGGAGGGGCTTTGCAGAAGGATGAGATACCTGTTAAGCAGGGGGGGCAAGATTCCATGAAACATGGGCTATGGCTATGTGACTCCATTGGGTGCCATAGGCTGGTGAGATGACGAGACCTGGAAAAACTGAGGTTATAAACACACAATAAAAATATCACACTGAACTGATAATAACTGCTATCATAGGCAAGATGAACCCTACGTTTAGTTTCTATGGCAAGAATATTATAATAATATTGTGTTTATAAATTAGATAAAATAGTAGCAAAACATATTTACTGCTTGCTATATGCCAGACCATGCTAAGTTCTTTACTTGATAACCCTAAGGGAGATGCTTATTCAATATCTTCTATGCTAAGAAAACCTTGATTTTGTTTGAGACAACAATGCACCAGCCCCAGGTAACTCCTGTTCTCTGTAGTCCCACCTTCTTTTGCACTAAGAGGTGGCCACATCTCTGTCCAGGAGACCGAAGCAGAAGTCTGCTGGGGTTGGGAGGTGGGGGGCTGGGTTAGGAAACATGCTTCTCCTAGAAGATGACAGAGCAAAACTCCTTACCTTCTTCAGGTCTTTGCTCCAATGTCACCTTCCCAGTATGACCTGCCCTGAACACTCTGTTCAACTATATACTTCAATTAAAAAAATAATAATAATAGGGCTTCCCTGGTGGCGCAGTGGTTGGGAGTCCGCCTGCTGATGCAGGTGACACGGGTTCGTGCCCTGGTCCGGGAAGATCCCACATGCCGCGGAGTGGCTGGGCCCGTGAGCCGTGGCCGCTGGGCCTGCGCGTCTGGAGCCTGTGCTCCGCAACGGGAGAGGCCACAGCAGTGAGAGACTCGTGTACCACAAAAAAAAAAAAAAAAAAAAAAATTATAGAGCCTGGTACATAGCAGGTACTCAAAACATTTTTTCTCTTTACCTTTGAGGGAACACGTGAAAATAAAACAGGGAAAATTGCTGGAGAAAGCACAGACCAGCAAGCACAAATGCCCTGGGACAGAAACATGCCTGGCATGTTGGGTACGTAGGAGTCTGGCATGATGGGTGGTGCGATGAGAGGAGGAGAAGGGGAGATGAAACCAGGATGACAGCGGGGAGGCTGACCACATGAGGGCTTGCAGGCCCAGGAAAGCTTTTGGCTCCTACTCTTACTCCAAGTGAGCTGAGAAGCCCAGGAGGAGCTCTGAGCAGAATGACAGCCTCTGGCTTCCATTTAAAACCACCACCTGGCTGCTGTTGAGAGAGACTGAAGGAAGAACCGTCAGGCCACTGTGAAAATCCGAGCTGTCGATGATGGTGGCTTGGACCACGGTGGTAACAGTAAGGAAGGAGAGACATGCTCAGGTTCTGGGTGTATTTTGAAGATGTAGTCAACAGAATTTGCTCACAGATTGGGCGTGGATTGTGAGAGAAAGAGAGAAATGAAGGATGACAACAAGGTTTTTGCCCAAGCAACTAGAAGCAAGGTGATTGGGAGGATTGCAGGAAGCATGGGTTTTGGAGGGAAATTCAGGCACTCAATTTTGGACGTGTTTAAATATGAGATGCATATTATACACCCAAGGAGAGACATTAAGTACTCATATGAATATACGGTGCTTGATTTTACGGGAAAAGCCCAGGCCAGGGATAGAGGTAGTATATAAAGCTATGAGACTGGATGGATTCACCTAAGCCATGGGTGTGGATTTAAAAAAAAAATAAGGAAAGAAAAAAAAAGTTCAAATACAAGGATGAGCCATGGGACATTCCAGTAATGACAGTGACATGTGCGGGGCACCACCACCTTACATGCAGGTGCTCATTTGCCCTTATAAAATGTTACAAGGTAAACACTCTCAACCTGACTCCATAGACAGGGAATGTTTTACAGCTATGTGTCATCTGTCCAAAGGCACACAGATGGTTAAGAGCTACTACCTACCTGACTTCTGTGTACATAGCTTTTTTTTTTTTTTTTTTTTTTAATATTTACTTATTTGGCTGCGCTGGGTCTTAGTTGTGGCACGCGGGATCTTCTTTGCTGCATGCAGGATCTTCAGTTACGGCATGTGAAGTCTTAGCTGCGGCATGTGGGCTCTAGTTCCCTGACCAGGGATCGAACCCGGGCCCCCTGCACTGGGAGCGTGGAGTCTTAGCCACTGGAACACATTTTACCTCCTCTAGCAACGTATAAACCTTGGCATCATCATTTGTCTTCCCTTCCCCACCCAATCAGCCTTTCATTTTTTATTTTCACATTAAGCTTCAGGACAGGGTGCCCTAATCTTTTACCTTGAACTATTACAACTGTCTCCTAATAGGATTTCCTGCCTTGAGACTCTCCCACTCTAATCCGTTCCTTATCTTCCTGAGTATAAAGCTGATCGTGTCACCTTCCTGCTTAGCCCTTTCATTAATTCCCCAGTATCTGCAAGCTCTAATCCAGCTTCTTTAGTTTGGTTTCCGGGAGCCTTACCATCTGGCTCCAAGCTGCTTCTCCAGTCTCATCTCCTGCCACTCTCCCCACCACCCACCTCTCACGCTAGTCACTTTCCTGTGACGTTGAATCTGTTACTGAGGTACATCAGGCTCCTTCACAACTCAGTTTCATACGCTCTTTCCTTTTTGTGTCCACACTGGTTAAACCTTCAGTACAATATTGACTAGAAGACACGACAGTGGGCACCATCTTGTTCCACACTTCTGAGGAAAACTTCCAGCTTTTCACCATTAAGTATAACGTTTGTTGTAGGATTGTTTTAGCTACCCTGCATCCGATTAAGGAAGTTTCCTTCTTTTTGTAATTGCAAAGAATTTATTATCATGAGTGGATGTTGACTTTTAAGGAATGTTTTTCTGCATTTTTTTGGTATCATAAATTCCCTCCTTTAATCAAACATCGATTTATTTTCTATGTGTTATCCATTTCTATGCGTATATTTCTGGATTCCATCAGCTAATATTTTGTTGAGCACATGGCCTGACGATCTGTGCAGTGGCCCAGTGGGAGCACTTTTTGGTGAGGTGACCAAAAGCAACCTGATAATTAGGAGCAAAGTTTGAGCTCCACTCCTGTCTGGGATTAGGGGCTCTGAATGGATGTCAGGTGAGGACTGAGGGTGGATGTCTGAAGCTCTGTATTATTACAGGAAAGTGAAAATTTCATTATCAATAGCTTTTATATTCAGTACAAAGTTTAGTACATATTCAGTCCAAAAACGGAAACAGATCTTATTGTCTAATTCAAAAGTTTTAATAGCAGTGAAATAAAAGCTTGATATGCGTAAGTAAACCTTTTTCACATTTAGTTTTGCTAGTTCACCTTACATAAAAAATGATGAGTAAAGAAAAGCCCCACAAAGCCCTCAAAACACCCCTACAGAAAGCTTTTCTATATCATTTCCATGTTTGACATTGTCTCTTCCACTTTGATCAGACCAAGATTGGTGAGGATGTTCTTTTCCAGTTCCAAATAACTCTCGTAGTCCATTTTCAATTTGGCTTCCAATTGTTCTTTTGACTTCTGATACGTTTCCTAGGGGGGGAAAAAGCAAGTCATTCGTATAAAACTCTGGCAGCTAGAGATACCAAAGGCTGGGAAGGGGCTATTTTTGAAAGTCTGGCCTGGCTGCTGTTCTCTGGAAGGGCTGTGAGGGGCAGAGGGCAGGGGGGCATCTCTTGCACAGTCAGGGAGAGAGGCTGCTGGCTCTGAAGGGGAGGGGCAGAGATGAGCGGAGCGGTGTGTGCGGACTCCAGGCGCCTCCTGGTGGTGGGGCTGACCCAGTCTGCTGATGGACTGGATGTGGGCTCTCGGGGGCAGGGGCAATCCAGGCTGGCCTACGAGCTCCTGCCACTGATGCAGGGAGGAGCACATTGAGAGGGGAGAGAATAACAATGAAGGGCATTTATTCAGCTAATTTACCCAACACCACTTGCTGAATAATCTGAGTCATCTGTTTTGTTCTTTGATCTGTCAGTGTTCACCTGAGTACTGCTCTGGTGTAACAATTGGGACATTTTAATTTATTGTAGTATATGCTGGGCAGTCATTACGATTTTTAAGATTTTGTTTTTTCTCATCTGTGTCTTCTTTCAGAGGAACTTTAGGGTCACTTCATCTTGGTGTATCATCCTGTGTTGCTTTTGTTTTCTCTCCTCTTGTCCTGTCCCAATCCTAATGTCTTCCTGTGCCTTCTGATGCCTTGTCACAAAGCCCTGTCTTTGTGGATTCCATCAAAGGGACCGGAACTATATGTTATTCTAGTTTCTTTAGAGAATAATTTGCAAGAGGTATTTTCCTCTTTTGAATATTTACAATGACTGATGTTCTCTTCCCCTTCCTCTGCCATATTCTTTCCATATGTTTGCTTTTTCCCCCTCTCTTAATATCTCTGCTTTCTCAGATTCCTCATGTCTAATCATTATAACTCCTTCATAGCACGGTGAGGATTAAATGAATTATTAAATATGGCAGGTCCTCAGAATGGTACATGCACCCAGTAAGCACTTGTTAGCTACAATAACCAATTCACAAAAAGAGCACGACTCGATAAGGTGAGAGTAGAAAAGTGTTATTCTTCTAACCTTTGTCCTTTACAACATATGTGACAGATTCCATAGCACTTCCTATCATTTTTAGGTATTAGAAATAGTGTCGTTTTCAGGTATTTGAAAACTCAGGCCAGTCCAATATCCAAGTGAAGGCTGCCCCTTGTGGCCCCCACTGCAATGCCCCCCTGTGCACCTCCAGGCTCTTTCTGTAGATTGCCTCACCCCACTTAGAAAGTCCTTTGGGACACCTGATTTGAGCCTAGCTACTTTCAAGTTTCCACCTGGCCCCAGGAAAACTTACCACCCTCACTCTGCCATCAGTACAAGTTCATTGCCCCTGGTCCTCTCTCCACCCATCTGTCAGAGCAGTTTAATCCAATCTTTTGCCTGCAGACTTTCCAACCATAGGAGTCAGGTCCCTGTCCCTGAGTTTCCTAAATTCTCCCTGGACATTCTGCTCTGGTCCCTTGGTAACTCCTAGCTCTTGGATTTCTGTGGCTCAGGAAGCCTCCTGCGAGGTGTACGAGGCCAATGGTCCATCCTGGCCAGCAACCTATCTCTAGCAGTGCTTCTCTTGAAGGTCTCCTCCCAGAGTCTGGGTGGTGTTGCAGAAGTGGGAATGGGGAATACACAGCGCTCCAACACCTCTCTCCAAAAAAAAATCCCCTTTTCCAAACTTCTTCCCCATAATTCTTGCCTCCCTTGTGTAGCCTGGAGTGTGGGTCATTGACTAGGGGTTGCAGAATTCTTTTGAATTCTTCCGTCTTCTCTGTCCCATAGAGATGACATAATGAATCATATGGAAACTGCTACTTTTCTCAGTTTCGGGTCTCCAGCCAGTTAGGAAAATTCCCATTTTGTGTGCTGTTAGAGCTATAATTACTATTATTTTTCAATAAGTGAGCGGTATCCAGATTCAATGTTTGCAAAGAGACGGGTATATGATTTCCCTCACATGTGTGGGTTGAAGTGCACAGCCTAATCCCTGCCAGTCGGGGGGCGTTCATGAAAACCAGCCTTGCTGGACGGATGTGTGATCGTCCCCTGCCCTCGGTAATGATATTAATAGTGGACACTTCCTATCTGCCAGTTACTGGCTAAGTGCTGTAAATATTTCAACTCGTTTAATCCCCACTGCAATCCTCTGAGGTTGTTAGTTTGTTCCCATTTCCCCTGTTATCAGCAGTTGCTTGTAAGGAGATACTTCTGACTTAACATTAGTTATTTTTCCTTGGTGACCCTTTTCATTTTCTAAATGTAGCAGAGGAGCCCTTTTAAATGTATTCACTTATCCACAGTCTCTAGTTCCAGAGAAAACTTGACAAGTGGTAGCTCTACTTTAAGGAGGGTACTATGTCAAATGGAAATGAAGTTACAAGAAAGTGGAAAAGTTTTGGAAACTCAAAAGCATCATACAATTCCAAGATATGATTATTATAATATTCAAGATTTTTAAAAGTACTTCACATTGTAAATTATTTTTGGATTATCCACAATTCTAAGTGGATAATTAGCTGTCACTATGTTATTGAAACACTCCTAGTAATCGATGACTGCTGGTGTAGGAAAGGGTGGCATATTATCTCCCACGGCAGAATTTCACCCAGTGTTTGTGGTTGTGCAAAAGAACAGACCAAGACCAATTTTTTTTTTTTGTAGCAAAAGAAAACAAAGAAAAGTTAATTAATTGGTGTTCTTTTATACCTTGTCACCACTAAACAATGTTTTTAAATGATGCTCCCTCTGTTTTTGTTCCACTAATTCATATATATCAATGGGATAACGTTAATCTATTTGCTAATGCAGTACATTAAAATATTTCCACATGCTTGTGCTTTTAATTGAGACCTAGGGTCTTACATGAGTAATTACACTGGAGGAGGCTATATATTTGGCTATAAGGAAACGACAGGCGGTGATGAAATTGTTGGTGACAAAAGGGCAAGGAAGGGAATGAGCAAGAGATAAGCAGAAATATGGACTGAGATGACCTCAAGTGAGAAAGACAGAAGAGCTGAATTCACAGAATATTTCAAGGCCCCAAATTCCAGGGGTCAAGGGAAGACCAACAGAGTGATGGAATTCACGTCAAACAGAGAGGCTGAGGAAGAGGATGGGGGCTTCAGAGACTTAGGTTCCTTTTTGGTAAATTTTTTTTTTTTTTTTGCGCTACGCGGGCCTCTCACTGTTGTGGCCTCTCCTGTTGCGGAGCACAGGCCCCGAACGCGCAGGCTCAGCGGCCATGGCTCACGGGCCCAGCCGCTCTGCGGCACGTGGGATCTTCCCGGACCGGGGCACGAACCCGAGTTCCCTGCATCAGCAGGCGGACTCTCAACCACTGCGCCACCAGGGAAGCCCTGCACTGTTTTAATGCATTATTCACTAGATGTTAAAATTCTATGAAATGAAAGCATTCGAGTTTGAATCTTTGTATCTATAATTGGTATTTAGATACCACTGTATCTAAAGGCCTTTGAAATATAGAAAATTTCAGAAACTTAAATTGGGTAGAATCTCACTAGGTGTGTCCAACTGGTTGTTCTGACTCGTAGTAAGCTAGGAAATCAGAGAAATGCCCCCTGGACTCCCATCAGAACAAGAGAAGAATGTAAAAAGGCATAATTTTTCTATTAAAATTGTGGAATAGCCAAAGAAATATATTCTCAATGACATTAGAGGAAAGCAATTTTTGTTTCTGAAATTTAACTTACAACTTTTTTCTTCGCCATTTCCAGCTCCTTTTCTTTCTTTTCTTCTTCCCGAATTTTTTTGCGCTGTTCTACATATTCCAGATGCTTGACTTCTCTTTCAAAGTAGTGGCTTATACTCGATACCTGTTAGAAACACAGGCCCATGAGAGGGGGACCCACATGGAAGCCCCCATGTTCTTCATGAGGCTCTGAAAATTTCTGCTGCTTGTAAGTTATTAGCTAGATTACCTGCTGCTTGTAAGTTATTAGCTAGATTACCTGCTTTGAGATAATGCCCACAGGCCCACTATCAGAGGAACTAGCTAATTTGGGGGCTACTGGGCTAAGGTTTAGGGGCCTGCAAATTGAGGGATGGCAGGAAAGGAGTGGGACTGGAAGGAGAGAGCTGCAAAAAAATTGCAATTTTGTAGGAGAAATATTCAGGGATTGCTCCCACCCCTCTTCTTTCCTTCTCACTTTTAAGACGAAGGAAAGTTTCACATCATCAAACAAACTTGGAAAACCCAGATGAGGATGTCAATGGAAACCGTAAAGGGACTGGAAGCACAGCTGAGTTCCTGGTCCCCTGGAGAGTTTAGCGTGCGGACGTTAAGAAATGAAGCAGGGAAGTCAGCAGAGACCTTGGGCAAGGCCACCAAGGGAAGGAAAGTTTTTTGCCTACCACTAACTAGGGTGATGTTGTTGGGACTTGCAACAGATTGCAATCTATATGTTTAATGTTGGTTGTATACACATTTATGTATTTCTACATATTGATCTTCTTTTTATAACCTAATTATTAACACTGCTTGAAACCCTTGGGTGGGGTGCATGGAGTGGCAGAATATTGCCACTTCAGACCTGCTGCCTGCAGCACACCAAGTTGGGGAAGGATGGGTGGAGGCTGGCAATGGAGAGATGCATAAAAATGTCAGCTGGGCCCTCTGGGAAGGATATCACTGAAATAAGGGTCCCACGCTTAGGTTACAACGTGAAAATAACATCTTATGATTATGAATCCCCAAATCAATTCCTCTCTGAATCTGGGCTTCATTTACTTGGCCTTTCTTTTGCTGCATGCTTGTTTTTTTTTTTCCCCTAGCTTTAAACCATTTATCTCATAAAACAGAAATACATCCCCTTTTTAAAAATTTTTATTTTATATTGGAGCATAGTTGATTAACAATGTTGTGTTAGTTTCAGGGGTACAGCAAAGTGATTCAGTTATACATATACTTGTATCTATTTTTTTTCAAATTATTTCCCCATTTAGGTTAACATCCCCTTATTTTTGACTGTATGATTCTTTTGTTCTCTTAAAGAGTAAAAATGCTGTCATTTCTGAACGTACTTCTAAAACATGCCTCAGCAGTATCTGATCACATAAATCCTCAAAGCCAAAAGTTACTAACCTCATTGGTGGAAGGGCGACTTAGTGTCCAAGGAATTTCCAATATATGCAATGTTCCATAATAATCAGCTATGGCTATAAATTGCTGCTTAGCTGAAAGATTAAAAAAATGTGGGAGAAAAACAACTCTGCAATCAGAAAGCCACTTTAGAGGTTAAACATGTGCTGTGTTTTTGTTTTGTGATTTCCCAAAGGACCTGTTGTGGTTACAATGATCCTGGCTGAGACCCTGAGTCTTTGTCAGCCACGCTGCTCACCCCCAATCCTGTTTTCTCAGCCTCTATATAAGGAGTGTGGCTCCTAGCTGAGATTGACCCTCTCTGACTGGATCCACTGGGCAGATTTGAAAAGAAAGCAGGGACAATACATGGAAGATTTTCAAAATAAAAATCATCATGCCAATTTTCACCAAAGACATAGTAAGGGCTAAAGGATGCCGTTATCCAGATGAATTTCAAAGACACAGCCAGAACCAGTTTTCTTATTATAAAAACAAATTGCTTCCTTTGATCATTTAAAATGGATATAAAACACGAATGTGTTTGAAAATTTTAATTTTCTCTCTCATCAACTTTTTTCTTCTCATTTTCAGCAGGTCTGGTTCAAATTGCTAAATCCTAGACTTGTAATCCCTGGAGGTATACAAAAGCAATGTTTTGTAGCAAAGATGGGAAAACACACTTTGGTGACACATACGGCCGAGTAGTATTAGTCAGACTCTGACACTCTTAGAGATTCTGAAGACTGTGTTTCTAAATGTAATGTTTCTTCTGAGAAAGAAATGAATAGAAAGACAATTTTATGCCTGCACATCTTTGGAAACAAAGGGAAAGTTCTTTGAAATGGAGCAAATATACACTGAATTTGGGTAGAAAGTATTACTTGGGTGAGACAGAGAAATTGGGACAAAGGATATAAATTACTTTTCCATCGACACATTCTTAAATTTCTGCTTGCTCTGTTATACGTTATTTTTTTCCTCTTAATGAGTTTAAAAGTTGTAGTTTAAAGAGATATATGACCCCGCAGAGTCATTTGATCTCAAGAAGGAAACTGCTTGATATTGTCCAGTGGAGGGCCATAAAGTGACAAAATATTGAAAATTTGTGACATAATGAAAAATTAAAGGTACAGAACTTATTCTATTTGGAAAAGAAGCAGCAAAAAGTAGCAAAGATTTAGGGTTCACCCTGTGATTTAGGGACCCGGAGAGGGTGAGAAGGATGCTTTTTTTTGCGGTACACGGGCCTCTCATTGTTGTGGCCTCTCCCGTTGTGGGGCACAGGCCCCGGACGCGCAGGCTCAACGGCCATGGCTCATGGGCCCAGCCGCTCCGCGACATGTGGGATCTTCCCAGACCGGGGCATGAACCCGTGTCCCCTGCATCAGCAGGCGGACTCTCAACCACTGTGCCACCAGGGAAGCCCAAGAAGGATGCTTTTTATTGTGTGGTTTAAAATCACCCTCTGCTTGACATACTAAAATGTGTCTCAGAAATAACTGTTGATGAAGAAAATAGTGAGAGAAACTCAGGTTGTATCCAGAATTTGAAAAGGGAAAGGAAGGGGAATGATGGGAAGGAAAGAGAAAGGAAGGGAAGAGATGGAATGGGAAGAAAAATCTTGAGAAGAAACATCAGAGGCTTTCCAGTTGAATGTCAAAATGTTCCTAAGCTAGCCCCAAAAGGCAAAAATGACTTAGCTCATTCAATCAGAATTAACATACCAGAAAAGGTCCAGGGTTTGATGTATGTGATCATAGTTACACAGATGTTTTGTGACTGGGCTGGTTCGTGGGTTTTCTCCAGAAGGTCCCAGATATCGATGTATCCATCTTCTCGGCCAATGTAAAAGACTCCAGGCCTTGTCAGGGACCAGTGCCCTGAGGTGTACCTTTTTGGTGCACAGGATGACTGAAGGAGGGGTCCAGTCTAAAAATAAATTAAAAAAAAAAAACAAATTAAAAGATTTTGTTGTTATCTGAGAGGTATTCACAATGATTTTTTAAAAGTAAAACTCAGATGGCTATGATTATATAAAAGATCAAACCTTCCAATCGAGCTATTTACGGTTCTAATAATCCAACTGCTGCTAAATCCCATTGCTCTTTCTATGGAGATTGATGGACACTGGATAAGTAAAGATTATAAGCAAATTTTGCCTATATCTTTATTTTCATGTCAGGTGCCTGCTCACCATGGAAATAGCTCTGGTGGGCAGGAAAAGGGAATGAAAAGTCAATTCTATCTGTGAGCTGCATCCAATGGCTTATTAATATTATTTGGGAGAGATTCTGGACCACCAGAGCAACATAAGATCATCTTATCTTTTCTCTATTTTGGGGTAATTTGCCTTCTTTGGGAGGTTTTCATAGAGACTGAAGATCAGAATGTGCTCTCTTCCTACCGTCATGCTCCGCCTGGGCTCATTCACCTACTTACATCTGCGGGACTAAACTAAGTCATGGAGCTGCTTTCCACCTTCCCATACATGTAAACAAAACCTTCCTACAGGGAACAAAGAAGGTCACCAATTCACGGACTCCTTAGAGGCAACAGGCCAAACCTGTTCTTGCTCGGCTCCTTCAGTTTTGGTGGATAACCAGGTTCCTGACCCCTGCGTGGTCTTTGGACAATCTTGCCTACATTTCTTTTGTCTTTCTCTTTAACTGCAAAACTAACGTTTGCTTGTTGTAAAAAAAAAAAAAAAAAAAAAAAAGAGCATACAAAAGTACATTGTTATAAAGTAGAAGTCCTTTTGCGGATGGACACTTAAGGAGTTTTCAACTTTTTTCAATGACAAACTTGTACATATATTCACACACATTACTTTTTTGAGTATTCCTGTAAGTTAGAGTCCCAGAAATAAAAGGAAAAAAATATTAGGTCAAAGAATACATATATTACAGCTCTGAAATACACACACACACACACACACACACACACACACACACACACACACATATATATACATACTTTTTTACAGATTTTGATAATTTTCTTAAGTAGCTCATGAGAGGGACATATCCTACTGATTTTCCCATGCCCTTGCTTCACTAGATTTTACCAGTCTTTCTAGCTTTTGGCAGTTTAGCTTCTGTCTGCCTGGACCCAGGCCGTGTCCTAACCAGGACCACTGGATTCTTGGCACTGCCTCACCTTGACCCATGCACGTCTCTGCCTGCCTGGTGACGGACCCCTTAGCTTTCGTAGTCCCACTTTCTGAGCCCAGTGCAAGAGCAGTGACAGACCCATTGCTTCTCCTTCAACTTTGTGCCATAATCAGCATTCCATCTTGTATTTTAAGCAGAGGGAAAAACATAAATCAAGGGAACTGCCCATGATATACACAGTATTTTGAAGAAAAGACTGTTTGGTTTCAGAGAACAAAAGACTTGTAAATGTTTCCTTCCCTCAGGAAAGAAAAGCAAATGGTCGTGTTTTCCAAAGGCTTGCAGTGGTTCTGCTGACAGGCTGGGGCCCAGGCCATCTGTTCCAATTTCTCTAAAAAATGTCCCAAAGGCATTGCTATGTCAGAACAGTCTGTTTTTCCTATTGTTTTTCTCAATAACAAAGGACCACACACCCACTCCTCCATTTTGCAGGCAACTTACCATAATACCTTCTTTCCAGATGGCCACGTTCCAACCGCCAACAGTGAGGATAATGTCCTTGTAAAAAGGTGATCTCTGAACGGTGTGGACACCTCCATCATGGACTGTGTAGAGGCTCAAGGGCTTCTTTGCTGTTGGAGTGGAAAAGGCCATTTCACCTTTTATAACACTGTTTACATTCCTGCAATGAAGAACGGGCAGACTTCCGATGGACAGATAGATCCCGATTAATGAGGTCCAAGAGTGGAGAACCAGAGGTCAGTTGTGGTGAATGGAACTGTCAAGGACAGCTCCTCCTCTTTTTTAAGGAAAGTCCAGGGAAATTCCCATCAAGGCTACTTTTCAGGCTCAAAGGAACACTTCCTGTTCTTATTCATTCACTCATTTATTAGTCTATCAGTTAGTCAATAGTATATATTGTTAGTCAATAAATAATTGTGGATTGTTTGTATGTACCAGGTACTGTAGATGGATGGGTAAACAATGGTTAATAAACAAACATGATCTGTCCTCTTGGACCTTACAGTCCAGTGGAAAGACAGATACTCAACAAACAAATCCCAAGGTATATAATAAAAAAAAAATGTGAAAAGTATTATGAAGTAAAAAATATCACAAGAAAGAATAACAAGGGACATTCGTAATTTAGGCTGAATGGTCAGAACAGGCTTCTCTGAAGATGAGTCATTTAGGCTTGAGTTCGTCACAGGAAGATTTTGGTGTGAAGTAGCATTCCAGACAGAAGGAAAAATACACACCAAAGTCCTGAGAAGTGTTTAGTGCATTTATTATTTTGAGGAAGGCAATAGGACTGGAGTCTGATAATCCCAGGGTGAGACATAGGAAACAAATGGGGACCAGAGAGTCCAGACCTTGCAAATCTTCGCTAGGAAAAACATTTAGATTACATTCTAAGTGTAATGTTTTTTAATGAGCGCTTTAGGCCTAGAAGACTATCTGATTGACATATGAAAGGATTCTCTGGTTGCTGTGGCGAGAATGGATCAGAGGCAGGTAAAAGCAAAGAGGGGACACCATGGGAGGTTGTTGCTGTAGTTCTAGTGAGAGAGGATGGTGACTTGGATGAAGGTGCAATGAAGGAGTGGATAATCAAGAAACATTTGCAAGCTAGAGTTGACAGGAGGGGTGAGAGATGAGTGCTGAGAATGGCAGCCAGGTTTCTGGTAAGAGCAACAGGCTCTCTGTACTTTCCATTTATTGCAACTGGGAAGATTAGAGGACAAGCAGATTTGGATATTAAGATGAAGGCTTCCCCGCTGTCTCTGCCCCAGGCACCAGGGTCCTTCTGCTCCCCTGGTCTGCCTACTCAGCCATGGCTTGGGTTTCCTCTCCCCGGTCCTGGCTTTGGAGCTGGCTGCTCCTTATTCCTTGCTGCCCATACCCACAAGCCCCAGGGATGGCCATAAAAATATGTGCCTGTCCAGGCCAAACCACAATGTGTGCCTATTTTATACTAAAACCACGAATGTACTCTGAAACTTATCATATTAACAGCTATGTGAAGGTTGGAACTTTTTTTCTCAGAACAACAATGTAACATTAAGCAGAAAAAAAGCTACCATAATCTTGTAAAAAGCTGATACAGTGTCAAAGAGATACTTGTCCACCCATGTTCATAGCAGCATTATTTGCAATACCGAAAAGACAGAAGCAACCCAAGTGTCCATCAATGGATGAATGGATAAACAAAATGTGGTATATCCATACAATGGAATCTTATCCATCCTTCAAAAGGAAGGGAATTCTGACATACGCTACAACAGGAATGAAAATTGAGTATATCATTTTAAGGGAAATAAGCCACTTACAAAAAGGCAAATACTGGGACTTCCCCGGCAGTCCAGTGGTTAAGACTCTACCTGCCAATGCAGGAGGCACGGGTTTGATCCCTGGTTGGGGAACTAAGATCCCACATGCCGTGTGGTGCGGCCAAAAACTTAAGAAAAAAGGCAAATACTGTATGACTCCACTTACATGAGGTACTTACAACAGGTACATTCATAGAGATAGAAAGTAGACTGGTGGTGGCCAGGAGCTGAGGGGAAAGAGGAGTGGGGAGCTAGTGTTTAACAGGTACAGAGTCTCAGAGTTCTGGAGATTGGTTGCACAACAATGTGAATGTACTTAACTCCCCTGAACTGTACTTAAAAATGGTTAAGATGTTAAATTTCTTGTTTATGTATATCTTTATATCAATGTGAAAACTATTTGAAAAAAGTGAATACAGTAAAAATAAATAAGTTTAAACATAGCTCTTCTAGGTTAAAAAAGACCAATTTTCTTCTAACCAGAGCTCCATCTTGAAGACAGCACAGAAGCCTTATTTCTAAGGGCCCCTTGAAGTGATCTGGAGGATTTCTGGGAAGGCAGGAGACCCCTGGAAGCTAGCAGCTTTCTTCTTGCTGTTGGTTGTGTCCCTCAGATCCTGGTTTTGTGCTTGGTGAGCCGGGCTTTCCTACACCACCTCACTCTGGCGAGCAGGGCTATCCAGGAGTCTAGAAGCCCTCTGCAAAATGTAATGACCACCAGTGATCGGAATATAGATAGCCATCAAGATTTGTACTTTTAACATGTTAGAGGTTCTCAGCCCATATAACTTTTTCTTCCTTTTGTCCTTTGGAAGTCCTTAGAGCCATTCAGCAGTAAATGGAGCTGTCCTTAAGTTATTAAATGAAATTCCAGAGCCCCCAGCCAGGTTACTATAAGAAACTTACAATAAACAAAACAGTAGTTTACCAGAGTCATTATCTAATGAAGGATTTAGTATACTGATATGGTTAAGAGCACAGACCGTCTGGGTTCAAATCCAGTGTTGCTGTGAGGAGAGTGATGGAGAGTATTGAGTGCCTAACACATGACGTGTGCCAATTTGTGAGTTGAGTACATGAGATGATTATGTTAACCGTCATCATCATCAAATACATCAGCCTGTATTTCTTGGCTTGTCACTTAGATCATCTGTTTGATGTGGACTTCTTCATCACACACAGCTCAGTCAGGGTAATCTGTCTTTCAGAAGTTTCTTCTTAGAAAAGGAAATTCTCCTTTCTGCCTTGTTGTATATTTGAGATAAGAACATGGGGCTCCCAGCAGATCAAGAGAAAATGGCCCCCAGTATTTGCCTCATCTTTACCCAGGAAACCTCCATGGTGTTTATGAAAGACATCAGGCTGGTAGCTTCCAAGGAAAACACTGCCAGTTCACAGAATGTTAAGTAGGGCATGCAATTTACAGTTCAGCATGTCTACACATTGACTTTCCCTGAACTTCAACCATTATCCAATGGAAGTAACAGTGTCATTTGGCTTTCCACGTTACAAAATACTTGACTGGTAATTTTAAAGTATTAAGATGACTTAAAAATAGCCTTTAAGTAGGTGGTTAGAGCTATTTCTCGGTTTTTTGGAATGAATTACATGTCAAGAAATTAACAGCAACTTCTCTTTTTCTTTCCCACTCACATCCCACTGGTCACAAAGTCCTGGCGTGATGACTCGTATGTCTCTCTCTCCCTCTTGTATTTCCTCTGCTGGACATCCTTGTCACCCTGCCTATACATCAGTCCTCTCCATCTCTCATCTAGGCTATTGCAACTGGCCATCCTACTTCCCACCAATTAATTAACCCCTGCTCTCCTGACAGAGTGATTTTCTGATTATACTGGTGGTACTAGGATAAGGTCCACAGGTTAGTAAAGCACTCAAGGCTCTTTGCCATCTGGACTCAAATGTCCTTCCTGGCACCTCTCCTGCTGCTGTTGCCCTCTCTGTTACCATGCTTTGGCCAGAAGATCTCCCTGTTTACTAATTGTGCACTGCTCTTCTGAGCTTCCATGTTTTTGCACTTGTTCGTCTTTCTACCTGGAATGCCTTTCTCCAGCTGGAAACTTGCAAACCACCCACCTGGGCGTGTCCCTCACACCTCTGTTCATCTTCCCAAGAGTCTGGGCCCCAGGAGCAGGGGAACACGTGGGCACGACCAGTCCCAGCCCCAAAGGAGGGCCCTAGAGTTAACTTCTCCCATACAGGGCTGAGGTCTGCAAGATCATGGTAAATTTAGCTTATAATTTCATGCTGACTCAGAATTTCCACATAGCTGAGCTACTGGGCTGTTGAATTATTGAAACAGCATGGTTATTTTAAAACTGAATTGTCCAAGGGTCTCCGTAATTTAAGTATCAATACATCAGTGCTCCTCAAATTTCAGTGTGAAAACAAATCTCCTGGAGAATTTTATTAAAATCTGTATTCAGATTCAGCAGGCCTGGGGTAGGATCCAAGATTTTGTTTTTCTAACAAGCTCCCAGGTGACAACTGTGCTGCTTGTCCGAAGCCCTCACTTTGAGTAACAAGTGTAGAGTCAGAACCTCAGGTGCCCTCTCTCGCATTAGCAAGGACAGGGTTACTCGTACTTCGTAAAAAAGAAATAAATTATTAATAACAGAGCAATCATCAAAACTTACTCATAAATCGGCCAGTTTCAGGGTCTCTTTCCATTTTCCAATCTGTGTATATCACGTCACCTTCCTAAAAATATTACAGGTTCCTGATGAGACAACTTAAAAGACAAAAGTCCTCTTATTCATGTGCTAAGACTGACCATGACCCAAACAAACACAAAGTAACAAGTCAATTTAATCAAACAATAATTTGGTGCAGTGTGGGGAGGGAAGGCTCAAAATGATTACTTGATTTTATATTAAACAAAAAAATGAATTTGTTGAGTTTTTATCTACACACATCGATGGGGAGAACACAGGCAATTACGAAGCTATTCTAGGTACACAAGTTCCAACTGCTGGGTTCCCAAAGTCGTTGTTAACAAAAAATTGTCCCAATAGACTGAAAGCTCCAGAAGGGGAGGGATCTAGTCTGCCTTATTCAGTGATTTGTTCTCAGCATGTTACAAAGTCAGTACTTAATAAATATTCATGGAATAAGAGAGAAAGAGGGAATATGTATGGTACTCATCATCTTTGAAAGTTGAGAAGAGGAAACAGCGAGTTCTAGCCAAATGACATAACAAGTAATATGTATTCCAGTTCTACTTATGGCCATTTTAAGGAGAAGAGAAAGAAGAGGGAGCTGGTGTAAACAAGAGGCAGAAATTGCCACACAAAGGGGAAAGACAGACAGAACCAGTGAATGAAGAGGTGGGAGAGGTTCAGAGAAAAAATGTAGTCCCAGGCCACCATCTTATAAATGTAAAACCCACATGCAATCTCCTAATCCCAATGTTTTTTTTCATTAAATAATAAGAGGAAAACACAGAGAAGGGTATATATTAAGATGAGTTAAGAGGACTCAGAGGAAGGGATGGATTGGGATACATAGGTGAGAGAGAGGAGATGGGAAAACATTTGATTTATGCAAAGTGAAGGACAATCTCATGGGACCAGGGCCACTCATTCATTCACTCATCTGTGCTTTCATTCATCCATGTCAACTCATTTAACAAACAACGACTGTGTGTGGCACCGGAAATTCAGAGTCTGAAGACAAGCCCTCCCTCCCCTCTTGGTACACAGTCTAAGGGAGCAGACAGCCTGGGATGCGTCTACTGTACACCTCTAGCCCATCGCCTGTGGCACATCACCCTTGGAGTTACCATTTCCTGAGCACTCAGTGCTGCTGGAGTTGTTAGGAGCTTTATGTACATGACCCCAGCCCTCACCAAAGTCCTGTAAGAGAGTTAATATCTCCTGGCTCTCACAGCTGGTATGTGGAACTCAGAAACTGAACCGAGTCACGGGAATAATTTGCACCAGGTTAATAAATATGTGTTGAGTGATGATTACATCACCAGCCACTTGGCTAGAAGCCTTAACATCCCTCTCCATCTGGTTACCTAGTTCCGACAATTTCACTGCCCCCATGCCTGTGTGACATTCTCGGCCACACTGCTCAGGCCCTCTTCACCACTGGATGGGTCCACCTGAGATCATTGTCTACCAGGCCTCTCTGCCTACAGGGCTCCACCACTTCCTCCAGCTTCAGCCCTGAGCCAGCCAACCTAGATCCCAGAGAGGCATCCCTTAAACCCTCTATCCAAAGTACAAGGATCAGTCAGCCACGTCAGGGGTTGGCAGGAGAGCGTCCCACTGGATGGTCAGTCCCGCGAGGGCAGGGAATTTTGGATGTCTGTTCTCTGCTATATTCCCTGGGTCAAGAACAGTGCTTGGTATATATTAAATGTTCAGCAAATATCTGCTGAATAATGAATGATATTCACTCCAAGGAGTGCAAGGACTTGAAAGGCAGGAAAGAGTTTGGTAAGAAGAATGAGAGAGAAAATCAGAGCAGACAGAGAGAGTGAGTAGACTGGTGCAGATGGGGGTGGAGAGAGAGAAAGGGGCCAAATGATGCAGAATCTTACATCATTTGGTATAAGGAGTTTGGATTTTTCATGTGTCACTCAGTAGTCACTAAAGAGGAGTTTAAGCAGAGGGTGTCATGCTTTAATTTCTGCTTTAAGATTTTGTGGTTATTTCTCTTTCTAAAGCTATCATTCTTGGCTTGCAAAACTTTGGTGTGCACAGAGACAAATATTATATGAATCCACTTACATGAGGTACCTAGAACAGTGAAATTCATTGAAACAGAAAGTAGAATGGTGGTGCCAGGAGTGGGAGGCATTAGGGAATGGGGAGTTACTGCTTTAATTGCTACAGAAGTTTAACTTGGGAAAATGAAATAGTTCTCAAGATGGATGGTGGTGATAGCTACTCAACGATATGAATGTACTTAATACCATTGAACTGTACACTTAAAAATGGTTAAGGGGGACCTTCAAGATGGCGGAGGAGTAAAACGTGGAGATCACCTTCCTCCCCACAAATACATCAAAAATACTTCTACATGGGGAACAACTCCTACAGAACACCTACTGAACGCTGGCAGAAGACCTCAGACTACCCAAAATGGTCTTGGTGCTCCAGCCGGGTGTCAAGCCTGAGCCTCTGAGGTGGGAGAGCTGAGTTTAGGACACTGGACCACCAGAGACCTCCTGGCCCCACATAATATCAAATGGTGAAAGCTCCCCCAGAGATCTCCATCTCAACGTGAAGACCCAGCTCCACTCAATGACCAGCAAGCTCCAGGGCTGGAAATCCTATGCCAAACAACTAGCAAGACAGGAACAGAACCCCACCCATTAGCAGAGAGGTTGCCTAAAATCATACTAAGTTCACAGATACCCCAAAACACACCACCAGACGTGGTACTGCCCACCAGAAAGACAAGATCCAGCCTCACCCACGAGAACACAGGCATCACTCCCCTCCACCAGGAAGCTTACACAACCCACTGAAGCAACCTTACCCACTGGGGTCAGAAACCAAAAACAATGGGAAATATGTACCTGCAGCCTGTGAAAAGGAGACACCAAACACAGTCAGCTAAGTAAAATGAGAAGGCAGAAAAATACACAGCAGATGAAGGGGCAAGGTAAAAACCCACCAGACAAAACAAATGAAGAGGAAATAGGCAGCATACCTGAAAAAGAATTCAGAAATGATAGTAAAGATGATCCAGAATCTTGGAAATAGAATGGAGAAAATACAAGAATTGTTTAACAAGGACCTAGAAGAACTAAAGAGCAAACAAACAACCATAAACAACACAATAAAAGAAACTAAAAATTCTCTAGAAGGAATCAATAGCAGAATAACTGAGGGAGAACACAAAAGACCCTGAATAGCCAAAGCAATCTTGAGAAAGAAAAACGGATCTGGAGGAATCAGGCTCCTTGACTTCAGACTATACTACAGAGCTACAGTAATCAGGACAGTATGGTACTCGCACAAAAAGAGATATATAGGTCAATGGAACAGGATAGAAAACCCAGAGATAAAACCACGTACATATGGTCACGTTATCTTTGATAAAGGAGGCAGGAATATACAATGGAGAAAAGCCAGCGTCTTCAATAAGTGGGGCTGGGAAAACTGGAAAGCTATATGTAAAAGAATGAAATTAGAACACTCCCTAACACCATACACAAAAATAAACTCAAAATGGATTAAAGACCTAAATGTAAGGCCAGACACTATAAAACCCTTAGAGGAAAACATAGGCAGAGCACTCTATGACATAAATCACAGCAAGATCCTTTTAGACCCACCTCCTAGGGAAATGGAAATAAAAACAAAAATAAACAAATTGGACCTAATGAAACTTAAAAACTTTTGCAGAGCAAAGGAAACCATAAACAAGACAAAAAGACAACTCTCCAAATGGGAGAAAATATTTGCAAACGAAGCAACTGACAAAGGACTAATCTCTAAAATATACAAGGAGCTCATGCAGCTCAATATCGAATAAACAAACAACCCAATGCAAAAATGGGCAGAAGACCTAAATAGACATTTCTACAAAGATATACAGATTGCCAACAAACAGGTGAAAGGATGCTCAACATCACTGATCATTAGAGAAATGCAAATCAAAACTGCAATGAGGTATCACCTCACACCAGTCAGAATGGCCATCATCAAAAAATCTAGAAACAATAAACGCTGGAGAGGGTGTGGAGGAAAGGGAACCCTCTTGCACTGTTGGTGGGAATGTAAATTAATACAGCCACTATGGAGAACAGTATGGAGGTTCCTTAAAAAACTAAAAATAGAACTACCATACAACTCAGCAATCCCACTACTGGGCATATACCCTGAGAAAACCGTAATTCAAAAAGAGACACATACCACAATATTCACTGAAGCTCTATTTGCAATAGCCAGGACATGGAAGCAACTAAGTGTCCATCAACAGATGAATGGATAAAGAAGATGTGGCACATATATACAATGGAATATTACTCAGCCATAAAAAGAAATGAAATTGAGTTATTTTTAGTGAGGTGGATGGACCTAGAGACTGTCATACACAGTGAAGTAAGTAAGAGACAAACAAATACCGTACGGTAACACATATATATGCAATCTCAAAAGAAATAAAAAGGTTCTGAAGAACCTAGGGGTAGGACAGGAATAAAGGTGCAGACGTAGAGAAAGGAGTTGCGGACACGGGGAGGGGGAAGGGTAAGCTGTGACAAAGTGAGAGAGTGGCATGGACAAACATACACTACCAAATGTAAACTAGATAGCTAGTGGGAAGCAGCCGCATAGCACAGGGAGAATAGCTTGGTGCTTTGTGTCCACCTAAAAAGGTGGGATAGGGAGGGTAGGAGGGAGATGCAAGAGGGAGGGGATATATGTATATGTATAGCTGATTCACTTTGTTATACAGCAGCAACTAACACAACCATGTAAAGCAATTATACTCCAATAAAGATGTTAAAACAAATAAGAAGGAAAACTTATGGATTATGCAGCCAAAAAGAAGGTTAAGATGGTAGATTTCATGTTTATGCATATTTTGTCATTATTGTTATTATGTTCAGTTGTTATTTATCTTTTGAATTGAGTGAGTTTTTCACTCTCTTTCCTACTAGATTGTTCTGGCCTAACAAAGCAATATATTTTCTTAGTAAATCTCTAACACTTCACATGGTTTCTTCCATACGGTATAGGTGTTTGATAAATATTTGCAGGCTGATCAAAAAATTATTAGTAAAAAGAATCATACCTAATTTTATAGACTTTTCCACTTTTGTTCAGGAACATCTCAAATATGAAGCTATGAGGCACTGAGGTTAAAACTTTTAAATGCAAGCAAGCGTATAAAAATATGAAAGCAGTATAAGTATTGTAAGCCAAAGGATAGAAGACTACAAAAAATATTGTGAGTTCTCAAAAGACAAACATACTGTAGAGGTCATAATCACTTATTTCAATGTAACTTAGAAGCAGATAATTCCAACTCACCTCTGTTCCCACAAAGAACTTGGTGCAGAAGTCATCTATTGGCTTGAGATGATTGCCCAACCCACCTTCCAGATTCTGGTATGGGTTCATTTCTCCTGCTTTCATTGCTTTGCTTTGGGCTAACATTTTGTCTTTTGGAGGTGTATGGATAGAAGAAACACATATTTACACTGAAAGATATTCTAAAATATAGTTAGTCTGTATTTTCTGTCCTTTGTGACACATATCCGCCCCATTTCCTCCCCAGTGTGGTGGGCATAAGTCCAAGCATTTTTAGATTTCTAATTTAGCAGTAGAATGCCTTTTTCAAACCAAAGTTTGTGTGGACTCCCCTGCCTGTAAAACTGATCAAAGCTGCACTGCTCTGGTTGAAGTGTTTCATGGGTGGGAAAGGGAAGATTCCTCTGCCCACTTTTCAGGGGCTCTAAAAGTTTCCATAACACAGTTTGAAAACCAATTCTACATCATTTACATCATTTCAGAATTATTTACAGTATATTGGACACAAAATACATCCTCTGGGTTAAATAACACCCTTGATTTTCTTAATAAGTCATTGGTATTTCTCTTGACTTGTTAACACCCTTGATATTCTCTAATGAGAAACTCATGTCATTTTTATTCAGTTGGCATCATATAGCAATTTTTCAAATAATTTAAGGTTAGTCTCTCAAGTACCCCCAATTTTTTAACTTCTAAGAAATAAATCCATCTAAATGTGTTACTTGTTTGTTATCAACACAGCATATGGAACACAATTTAATGTTTGCTGATTAGTTCAGGTTTATTATTTATGAACATCAATGATGGTGCTATATTACAGCTATCCATGCAAACAGTAAGAGCACAGTTAATCTGGGGTCTGAAACTCAAATGTTATCTGGAACTTCTTTCTTTTTAAAAGTATCTGGTGTCAGTCAGATACTTTTGTTATCTAAAATTAATAAATGTTATTTGTTGAGATCTGAAATTAATAAATGTTATTTGAAGCTTTGGAAAAGAGAGAAAAGCATGAATAAAATAACAAAAATCCTTCATTATCATATTTCCCAGAGGTAACCACTATTAAAATATTGGTATATTTTTCCCTCTATTACTTTTTGGTGAATATATATAGACTATTTTTTAAGTGAGTATTCTAGCTTTTTATCCTGATTTTCTATTCTCTTAAAGATATGTCTGGGGCATTTTCCCAAATCATTTATTTGTTTTTAAATGTGATATTAAATTTCTGGGAAAGATCATAAAGAAATATAAGCTCACAATACTTTACTCATCACACCTCCTTAATGCATTCTCTGGGTTGTATCAATCATGGGAAAATCAACTAACAAACATATACATGAAAACTAAGACAGGAGAAGAAAACTTCAGCTATACTAAAAATACACATTGCATTTCAAAAAACTTTTGAAAGTAATTCCAGACAAAAGTAAAAGATAATCATCATGATTTAGTAGGTACAGTCAACCAACACTTCCTTTGGGATCTACACGTTTTGAGCAGTCCCTTTCATATTGGGTAAGACATTAAAAACAAGTACCAAAGTAAGCCAAACATGGAAGCTTTAAATAGCTGTATTATGAAGTATCATCAACATTTTAAGAAATAACTAGGCATATTCAATCACATTGTTCTTACTAAAAGATATTATTCATAATACATTTAGCAAGAGCAAAAAGGCATTTCGTACCCATTTAATACATAAAATTAAAATCATTAAAATATTTATTTCAAATTCTTCACTCTCATTTTTGTCTGTTTTTCTCTTTTTAAAATCATGTGCATATCTATTTACAATAGCCCGGAGATGGAAACAACCTAAGTGCCCATCATCAGATGAATGGATAAAGAAGATGTGGCACATATATACAATGGAATATTACTCAGCCTTAAAAAGAAACGAAATTGAGCTATTTGTAATGAGATGGATAGACCTAGAGTCTGTCATACAGAGTGAAGTAAGTCAGAAAGAAAAAGACAAATACCGTATGCTAACACATATATATATGGAATTTAAGGAAAAAAAAAAAGTCATGAAGAACCTAGGGTTAAGACAGGAATAAAGACGCAGACCTACTGGAGAACGGACTTGAGGATATGGGGAGGGGGAAGGGTGAGCTTTGACAGGGCGAGAGAGAGTCATGGACATATACACACTAACAAACGTAGTAAGGTAGATAGCTAGTGGGAAGCAGCCGCATGGCACAGGGATATTAGCTCGGTGCTTTGTGACAGCCTGGAGGGGTGGGATAGGGAGAGTGGGAGGGAGGCAGATGCAAGAGGGAAGAGATATGGGAACATATGTATATGTATAAATGATTCACTTTGTTATAAAGCAGAAACACACCATTGTAAAGCAATTATACCCCAATAAAGATGTTAAAAAAAATCATGTGCATAAATATGTTAGTAGAGTAGAACGTGTATAATTTGTAAATAAATACATGTTCACTGGGGATATGTGCTCAAAAACGTTTCCTGAGGGGGTGCAAGATAGAAAGATTTGGAACCCTCTGGCCTAACAAGGGGAGCCAAGAGCCTGATCCAGGGGTCACTACTGATAATGAAAAGGAAAAGGCAAATGTTCAATGCATTGTAAACAAAGACTTAATTACCCTGTGTGAGAGACCGGGCATGGCGGCCTTGGGAGAGAGGCAGGGATGACTCACGTTATGGGTTCTGTTCCAGACACACTGACGTTGTAGGATTAGGTTGGGTTCAATCCCAAGAGATGGTGAGAGGTGAGACTTAAGGATTCTCATCAGAGGTGAGAGAATACACTGTGTTACCAAAAGGAGAGTGCGTAAAAAGGAAAGCACACAGCTGAAGTTAGAGTTTGAGGTATATTCATGATGAGAGGGCAGTAAGGTGAAACGGAGGCAGGAAAGAGGAAAGAAACTGAAGGAGGATCAGGAAAATCACAAAAACCAAGGTGTGAGCTCCAAGAAAAGGGGCTTAGTTGATAGAGTTTAATGTGATGGTCAAAGAGGATGAAGCCAGAGAGAAATGTTATCATCAACTGCATTTACTCAGACTTGACCGGAATAACTTGGATATTTATTCAATTCAATGTCATCCTCATGGGTCATGGATTTTCCATCACCAGGAATAGTAATAATAATAGCAGCTAACATTTACTGAGTGCTTACTACATGCCAGACACTAAACTGTGTGGGCTAAACCATTTCATTCAGTTCTCACAATAACTCCTGAGGTGGTAAAGCATTAATCCTCCTCCCTGGGTGAGTAAACTGAGCCTCAGAGAGATGCAGTTGCTTGCCCAAGGGCTCACGTATGTTAGCTAACATTTATTGTGAGTTGATGATGGGCTGTTCTTAGAGCTTTACATGTATTAACTAATTTTATCTTCACAACACTCTAAGAGGTAGTTACCTTTATTATTTACTCCCCTTGTCTTCATCTCTCCCTTTTCAAACAGGTGGGGGAAAAAAAAGTAAGGCACAGAGAGATAAAGCCATTCGATCTGTTCAAATAATAATTTGTGGCTTTGTGATTTAAACCCAGACTCCAGAATCCACATCCTAAAGTATTCTGACACATTGCTTAGAAGAATATAATGGAGGCTTTGAAGATAATTCCCAAAGAGGCATTCCAGAACCATTTAGAGCAAAGGTTTGTATGGAAACACAAAAGACCCCGAATAGCCAAAGCAATCTTGAGAAAGAAAAATGGAGCTGGAGGAATCAGGCTCCTGGACAACAAAGTAATCAAGACAGTATGGTACTGGCACAAAAACAGAAATATAGATCAGTGTTACAGGATAGAAAGCCCAGTGATAAAACCATGCACATATGGTCACCTTATTTTTGATAAAGGAAGCAAGAATATATAATGGAAAAAAGACAGCCTCTTCAATAAGTGGTGCTGGGAAAACTGGACAGCTACATGTAAAAGAATGAAATTAGAACACTCCCTAACACCATACACAAAAATAAACTCAAAATGGATTAAAGACCTAAATGTAAAGCCAGACACTATAAAACTCTTAGAGGAAAACATAGGCAGAACACTCTATGACATAAATCACTGCAAGATGCTTTTTGGCCCACCTCCTAGAGAAATGGAAATAAAAACAAAAATAAACAAATGGGACCTAATGAAACTTAAAAGTTTTTGCACAGCAAAGGAAAACATAAACTAGACAAAAAGACAACCCTCAGAATGGGAGAAAATATTTGCAAATGAAGCAGCTGACAAAGGACTAATCTCCAAAATATACAAGCAGCTCATGCAGCTCAATATTGAAAAAACAAACAACCCAATCCAAAAATGGGCAGAAGACCTAAATAGACACTTCTACAAAGATATACAGCTTGCCAACAAACAGGTGAAAGGATGCTCAACATCACTGATCATTAGAGAAATGCAAATCAAAACTGCAATGAGGTATCACCTCACACCGGTCAGAATGGCCATCATCAAAAAATCTAGAAACAATAAACGCTGGAGAAGGTGTGGAGGAAAGGGAACCCTCTTGCACTGTTGGTGGGAATGTAAATTGATACAGCCACTATGGAGAACAGTATGGAGGTTCCTTAAAAAACTAAAAATAGAACTACCATACGACCCAGCAATCCCACTACTGGGCATATACCCTGAGAAAACCATAATTCAAAAAGAGACATGTACCACAATGTTCATTGAAGCTCTATTTGCAATAGCCAGGACATGGAAGCAACCTAAGTGTCCATCGACAGATGAATGGATAAAGAAGATGTGACACATATATACAATGGAATATTACTCAGCCATAAAAAGAAACGAAACTGAGTTATTTGTAGTGAGGTGGATGTACCTAGAGTCTGTTATACAGAGTGAAGTAAGTCAGAAAGAGAAAAGCAAATACCATGTGGTAACACATATATATGGAATTAAAAAAATAAAAAGGCACTTCCCTGGTGGTGCAGTGGTTGGGAGTCCGCCTGCCAAGGCAGGGGACATGGGTTCGTGCCCTGGTCCGGGAAGATCCCACATGCCGCGGAGCGGCTGGGCCCGTGAGCCATGGCCGCTGAGCCTGTGCCTCCGGAGCGTGTGCTCCGCAACGGGAGAGACCACAACAGTGAGAGGCCCGTGTACCGCAAAAAACAACAACAACGACAGAAAACATGTGGAATGTTTTAATATTGCTTTGAAAATGTCTATAAAAATTCAGTGATTCCACTTTTTTTAGCATGAGGTCTTGGGTTGTATCTATGAAACACACAGCTTCAAAGTGAATTTTGCTCAAGCTGGGTATTAGTTGTATAATATGTTTTTCTTCGATGTCCTATTATTTAACTGAACATTGAACAATTTATAAATGTAAATCCTTTTGATAAGGCAAATGTTTGAAAAATACTTCAGCTGCTAGTGATTCTCGTACATTTTCATTATGCATTGCTCTCCAGGTGGGATATTAATCCACAACTTTATTCAAACAGTTTTGACAGCTCACATGCATACCCTTCAATTACTTCAACAAAGGTGTATAGGTTGAGATATATTTAAAAGTCAAGGGGCTTCCCTGGTGGCGCAGTGGCTAAGAATCCACCTGCCAACGCAGGGGACAAGGGTTTGAGCCCTGGTCCGGGAAGATTCCCACATGCCGCGGAGCAGCTAAGCCCGTGTGCCACAACTACTGAGCCTGCGCTTTAGAGCCTGCGAGCCGCAACTACTGAAGCCTGTGCTCTTAGAGCCTGTGGTCCACAACAAGAGAAGCCATGGCAATGAGAAGCCCGCGCACTGCAATGAAGAGTAGCCCCTGCTCGTTGCAACTAGAGAAAGCCCGCGTGCAGCAATGAAGACCCAACACAGCCAAAAAACAAAAAAAAAATCAATTGTTCTTTCTTTCCTCAGTTTTCTCATGGTGTTGTATAAATATTAATTTTCCTATTCTATTCTGATTGAGAATGGTAATTTGTTTCTGAGCACTTCATAACTTAGTTTGCTAGACTTGAGATGCATTCCATTCTGTAGAATTATTCTTGACCACATACATATTCATTAAGTGAGCTTTGTTAAATTTTTTAGTGTAATAAATTTTCAAAAATATATGAATGTACTCAATAACTGTGAAATTGAATTGAATTGAGTTCTGTCAAGTCTTTTGTTGTGTATAGGCAGTTTTAGTGTGTTGGCTATAGCGATTACAGCCTTTGTAAAGTTCCATATTGGAGGGTTTGCTTTTCTGTATTTTTTTTTTTTTTTTAATTAGACTATCCTAGCAAGTATTCACCTTAGATGTAAGGAACTACTAACACCTGAACTTCATTAGATGCCTTTTTAATAAGAAAAAGCAGTTACCTTGTGCTTTGTAAAGAAGACTGTCTCCACTCAGGCTTAACTTGGTTGGGCAGTGGTCTAAAGTTGTTTCACCTTTAGACAGTCTTATCTTTTGAGAGAACATACAAGAAAGATTATTTCCATATATCCTTAAATTATCCATGGCTGGTTTATTCTTGCTTTTCCCTTCTGCCCCCAGATCTCTACGTCCCTACTTTCCTCTCCTTCTCCCTTCTCCCTTCTCCCTCAGATTCTGATTGCTTTTCCCCAATGGCAGGCACCTAAACCACAGTTTCTAAAACCAGGCTACTGAGGGGAGCTTGTCTGGGGGCTCATTTCCAAATCCCAAAGTCTCATGTGTTGTTAAACTTCTGAAAATGTTTTGTCTTCTATTCCATAAAATCTCATTGTTGGTTTTAATATAAAATAATGGCCTATTCCCCTGTTCCCTAAATCTTTTAGTTAAACAAAGCTCCAAACAGTTGTGCAGGGACCTTGCATTCCCCTGGAGCTGTCAAGTCCCTTCAGGGACACACATGCCCCTGAGTTCCAGGATGGCCCTGAGTCTGCTCCAGAATGGGAAACTGTCACACTTTACATTTTCCCCTCATGTCTCCCTCCTCACTTTTCTCCAACAGGATGTTTGTCCACATGCTATACAATTATTCTCAGGTGAATTTTTGTTTGCTTGTTTCTTTTAAAAGTATCTACATCTCAGTAAATCCTACCCTAGAAAATTTCTAATCCTATTTAATTTCTAATCCTAGTTACTTCAGGAATATTCTCACCCCTCTGTGCTCTCTCTTCCACTGGGAGCAAATACATGATAATGTAATTCTAGTGATACTTGTAAATCAGAGGAAAAGAAAAATATTAAGTTTGCAATTAGAATTAAATATTCCAAAGAAAAAGAGCCATCAATGTCAGAAGTTCATTCATACTTTTCACATACTTCCCATCCACAGCCTTATCTTTCTTAAATTAAAACTACTTTTCTTCAAGCTCTGCCACTGAAGATAACTACAAATAATTTCTCTTTCAATTATTTGGTCATAGGTATTACAATACAATTCTACTATTGATATGCAAAATACGTAGAATTTTGGCTACAGGAGGGGTAAAATTAGCTTTCCCAGGCTAACCTAAGAGCCTACCAATTTTTAAGCAACTGCTATACAAATGAATAATTATTACACAAACCACTGGTAAGTTGTGGCTTGCTTATACATGAACAAATATCAATCTTGAGTTCACAATAACTGTGATTTCTGCCTTGACCTAGGCAGACCTTATAATAACTCTCACTGAAGAACTGATTGGTTGAATGAATATAAGTATTGTAATGTCCTGTGTTAATCTGAGCTGCTCTACTTTTATAGTGTGTGTATATGTATGTATGTCTATGCATATAAACCATATAGTGTATATAAGCAAATAAAATGGACGAAATCCCATGTTACTTACCTTAGAAAGAGGTTTCCAGGAGAGATTTAGATGCAAAAAAGTGGATGGTACATCAAAAGGAACTTCAATACTTTCTTCTTTCTTTTTCTCTGTTGGTGGTTGAGGGGTTAAGGCTTTCTGAGGTCTGATATCCCAAAAACATATTGTGCTTTAAAAAAAGTTTACAGTTTAATTTTTAACTAAGTACAAAGAAGAGGTATAACCTCAGGACTACCATTCTTGCTGCTACACATTACCGATGTGATCATGGCTATATTTGATATCTCTGAATTTAAGATTTTTATGAAATAGGACTGTTTTGCATTGAATATTTGGGGGAATTATACCATTTATAGGGTTATTTAATGACTTTGCTAGTATTGAGACTAATATTATACATGAGAGCTGAGTTTGGAGATCGACACAATCTTTTTTTAAAACAACAGTTTCATTGAAATATAACCCATATATCACAAAATTCACCCATTTAAAGTTCTCAATTCAGTGGTTTTTAATATATTCATTGAGTTGTGCAAGACATTACCACAATCGATTTTAGAAGATTTTCATCACCTTCCAGAAAAAAACGTGTACATATTACCAGTAAGTCCCCATTTCCCTTAATCCCTCCGAATAGCCCTGGGCAACCACTAACCTACTTCCTGTCTCTACAGATTTGTCTATTCTGGACATTTCATATAAATGGAATCATATAGTATGTGGTCTTTTGTGACTGGAGTCTTTCTTTTAGCATGTTTTCAAAGGTCATTCATGATGTAGTATATATCAGTACATCATTCCTTTTTATTGTCAAATAATATTCCATTGTATGGACTATACTACACTTTATTTACCCATTCCTCATTTGATGGACTGATGAATGAATAAATTTGGGTTATTTCCCCTTTTTGCTATTATGATTAATGCTGTTATGAACATTTGTTGGTAAGTTTTTGTGGATGTAGGTTTTCACTTCTCTTGGATATATATTTAGGAGTGGAATTGCTGGGTTATATGGTAACACCTATATTTAATCTTTTGAGGAACTGCTAGATTGTTTTCCAAAGCAACTGGATCATTTTTGAGGATTCCAATTTCTCTACACCCTCACCAAATGTATTACTTTTTTTTGTCTTGAGGATTCCAATTTCTCTACATTCTCACCAACATTTACTATTTTTTGTCTTTTTTAAACTTTAGCTATCCTAGTGGGTGTGAAGTTGTACCTCATCAAAAGTGATTCTGATTTGCATTTCCTTGTGCTTTTGGGGTAATATCTAGGAAATCAGTACCTAATCCAAGGTCATAAACATTTACATTTATGTTTGCCTATGTTTTCTTCTAAGAGTTTTACAGTTTTAGCTCTTATATTTAGGTCTTTATTTCATTTTCAATTAATTTTTGTATAGAGTGCGAGGTAATTATTTTGCAGGTGAATACCCATTTGTCCTAGCACCATTCATTGAAAAGACTATTCTTTCTCCATTAAATTGTCTTGGTACCCTTGTTGAAAATCAGTTGACCACAGATATATGGGTTTATTTCTGGACTTTCAATTCTATTCCATTGATCTATATGTCTATCCTTCAGCCATTCTCAGTACATGTGTCTCTACAATGGTAACTGTGCAGAAAGTTTAGAGATTAAGAAGTGTGAGTCTTCCAACTTTGTTCTTTTCTGTCAAGACTGTTTTGGCTATTTTGTGTCATTGTGGTTTTGATTTGACAGCTAATGATTTTGAGCATCTTTTCTTGTGTGTATTGGACATTTGTCTATCTTTTTTGAAGAAATGTCTATTGATAATCTTTGCTCATTTTTAAATTAGATTATTTGTCTTTTTATTGTTGAGTTGTAAGAGTTCTTTATATAGTCTTAATAGAAATCTCTTATCAGATACATGATTTGCAAATATTTTCTCCCATTGTATGGGTTGTCTTTTAAATTTCTTGATAGTGCTTCAAAAGCACTATCAACTTGAATTTTGATGAAGTTCAATTTATCTTTTTTTATTTTATTGCTTGTTTTAGTGTTTTATATATATATATAACACATACACAGAGTTGGATTTAATGTGCTTTGTACATAGTAGGCATACAGTAAGTGTCGTTTCTCCCTTATTTCTCCTTCCTCACAGGTTGATTATGAAAATCAAATGAGGGCTTCCCTGGCGGTGCAGTGGTTGAGAGTCCGCCTGCCGATGCAGGGGACACGGGTTCGCGCCCCGGTCCGGGAGGATCCCACATGCCGTGAAGTGGCTGGGTCCGTGAGCCGTGGCCGCTGAGCCTGCGCGTCGGGAGCCTGTGCTCCACAACGGGAGAGGCCACAACAGTGAGGGGCCGCGGCATGTGGGATCTTCCCGGACCGGGGCACGAATCCGTGTACCCTGCATCGGCAGGTGGACTCTCAACCACTGCGCCACCACGGAAGCCCTAGAGTGTTATTTTTAACACAATAAACTTGGTAAAAATTTATAATGATACTTGTTCAGTACTTCAGTATATAATGTCTTTGTAGTAATTATGTGAAAACATAATAAGAACAGCAAAGAATATGCCACATTAGCTCCATAATTTCTGTCATTTAGGTTATGAGTAAACAGATTAATAAATTTAAGATATTATTAAAGAATTTAGATGTGTAAGTTAAAGTATTTAGATAAACAGATGGTAACTTGAGACTAACAAAACTTTTATTCATTTATGTGAATTAGTTAATATTATTTATTCATTTAATAATGGATAAATAATTAAAATTAATAAAAATATTAATCATATTAATGGTCAAAACATAAATCATTGGTAGAATACCACAGATGACATAACAAAATGTTTTAAAATATAATTATAGTTGGTTTAAACCTGTTTTTCCAAATTACATAGCTCTTCTTGAATCTCATTTACAGCATTAATTTTCATTATTTGTAAAATGGTTTTGCTAAATACAGATAGCTTCAATTGAACTTTCTGCATCAATCAATCACACATCTTTAATTAGCAGAACCCTATTTTATCTTATTCTGTATTATAAGACCCTTAGTATGGCTAAAGTATAAAGACTAGAACTGATGAATTTTCTGGATAGCTAAAAATGGGGCTTTCTAAATGCATAAACTTTTTTTTACTTTAACAACTTCTGAAGGAACTATTTCCAGAATATTTCAGAATATTTCCAAATTCAAGGGCCATCATTATAGACAACAATCAAGGACCTGTATCTTCAACATATAACATGTAATATTTTAAGTCTGTTCAGAGCTTCTAAATGTTCTCCAAGGCCACTGAAGAACAGTATAGCTTTCCATTCTGCTGTTTATAATCAACACTATACCATAAGCATCTTTCCATGAAATAATAATACAATCTTAATTGTTGCATAATATTTCATATGACCCTGTAGGTGCTATGTGTTGTTTTTGCCTGGGCAGCAATTCCCCCCTCCTTTTTTAGCAAGAGGCTTCTTTTTTTTTTTTTTTTTTTTTTTTTTTTTTTTTTGCGGTACGCGGGCCTCTCACTGCTGTGGCCTCTCCCGTTGCGGAGCAACAGGCTCCGGACGCGCAGGCTCAGTGGCCATGGCTCACGGGCCCAGCCGCTCCGCGGCATGTGGGATCCTCCCACACCGGGGCACGAACCCGTGTCCCCTGCATTGGCAGGCGGACTCTCAACCACTGCGCCACCAGGGAAGCCCTAGCAAGAGGCTTCTAATTGGTTTTTTGAGAACTGCCCCTTCCCCGTTGCATGCAGTCAGGTTGGAACTGTCATTCAAGGTGCTCTGCCATTCCTTCCCTGGCCAAAGGTGTGAGTTCATGATGTAACAGAAGCCAGTCAGACTCTCTTCTGTCACTCTGAATCTTGAACGGTGACACAGTGGTTGGAACCGATCCATTCAGATGGTAGGGGCTGGCCATTCATTCTGGCCACTCACTAGGTATACAGTGAGCTATAGGTGACAATGTATTTGCCTTCAAAGCCTCATTTCCTCTATCTATACGTATTTTTCAGGGTTGAGAATATAAAAATAGTTAACCTGCTAAAGCACGTAGTACAGTATTGGCATAAACTTCCAATAAATTTATTTTATCCCCTTAGGTTAACTATAGTTAATTTCTGTTGCTTGCACTCACAGAACCTTACCTAATATGTGCCCACAGCGTTAATCATGTCTCCCCAACCCCCTGCCCATGGCTGCTGCTAATGTTACTTATGCCTTCACCTGCCACTCCACAGCTGCTTCTGCTGCGATCAGTGTCTAAAACTTACAGTGTCATGATATCTATTGGGGTCAAAGCTACTTGGAGTGGTAAAGTTTTGCCAGTATTTGGATGCTAGATAATAGTATTGCCCTTCTTGCCCTTCTTACCCTTCTTATGTCCTACTTCACTCTGAATTTTCAGTTCTATAAATTGGAGGATACAATTTTAAAAAATAAACATTCTTCAACATAGTTACTGAATTACTTATAAAAACATTTGTAATAAATATGCAATAAAAAATGTAAAACTCTTCCACTTTTTAAAAGAAACTTTCCCAATTAAACGTTGTCATCTTCGTAATTGTGAGATAAAATTGAATGTAAACAATACATATTACAAATTTACAAATATGTGAATATGAAGAAACAGAATAACTATGATAATGTTATACAACATTACCAACCATGAAACCTAGTTAATTCTTCTTTTTACAACATATTCGTATCCACAAAAAGATTTTTCTAAAACCAGCAACAATCTAACATTCTGTTCTTTAGTTATATTAGGTTTAATTGTTACAACAAAGATTATTTAAGGAACAGAAGAGGACAATGACTTTATAAGCATCTAAAAAAAGAGTATATTGTTTGAAAACATATTAGGTAATGATTAAAATAAGACATACCAGTCTGCCGAACAAGTGACAAGTTGACAGGATATTCCACTTCGATTTTCAAAGGCAGATCCCAATCTGTTAATCTATTTTTAAAAGTGCTGGAAGTAAGTTCTGTGTACCTAGGACAGTAATGACTTTTTTCTCAAAGATTTTTACACTAAATTTTTTTTTCTCCTTTGCTTTAATTTTTATTAAAAGAACAACACAAACAGAATTTGGAAACTGGAAAGTTTCAAAATCAAATATAATTCTGCTATACATATTTTCCAGCCTTTTTCTCACAGAAACGTTTTTACATTTTAAAATTAGTTTTAGTTAGTATGCCTATAAATTTCCATCTTAAGATCTTTCAGTTAATGTAATTTGAACATTTACCTATGTAGTCATAAATCATTCTGTTTTTTAATATATAGATGATGTATCATAATGTCATTACCATTATTATTAGAAATGTAGGCACTCTGTTTTTCACTATTAATTGTGGAGCTGAACATGGGAGCTTTTATGAGATTGTTAAGCAGGTAAGATCAATAGAAAAGAGACTTGGTGTTAAATTAGATACCTACAGCATGCAGCGAATGCTGGGGTGCCTGCATTCTTTTAGTAATTAGTGGCACAACTCTGTGAGCACACAGAGGAGTCCAAGGAGGGTTAGTGGCACCTTAGAGTCCTAGAAGGTCCAAGATTCCAACCAGCTAGCTCTCAAAGGAGGTGGAAGGTTTTGTGGCAACCTATGAAGGTGCTACTCTCAAATCAATAGGGAAACATGACTTTCCCCAATACCCTACCTACTTGGTAGGACTGATGAGCAAAAGGTCAAACAAAGGTGGGGGTTCCAGCAGCAGATAAACAGTAAAAGTAGGGGTGGAAGGAAGAATACAGGCACAGCAGTGGTAAGGCCTGTTGGCATCACGGGAGCTAGGATCCTAGAAACCTGGCTGACGCTGCTGTGGCATGAGCCCAGTCAGGATCACTTAACAGCTGCCAGCTTCCACTGTGATTGATAAACAATCCAGAACCCATCTTTCCTCTCCCTCTAGTAAGGCTTCCCTGTTGTAGGAAGTTCAAGACTCCAGAGTTGTGCTTGCTCTGGAGTTTTATGTTTTAATGATTTCTTAAAAAAAAACCCACAATCATATTATAGAGTTTGGAAAATAGAAGGTTTTAAAATCAAATATAATTCTACCTTACATTCTTTTCCAATCTTTTTCATGGATACACTTTGACATGATTTGTCAAGGTATGCATGTGATTGTATGTCTTAGAACACAAATTGGATTCTTTCTTTGCATAAATTTCCGAAATTTGAATTACTGGTCAAAAACTTTGAAAATTTGGATGATTTAAGAACCACATTGACTAAATTGTATTCTAAAACTTTTATGTTGGAACCAGTAATGTTGGAGTTTATTGATTTCACCATTTCATCCTTTCTAACATGGGAAATTACTAGAAAATTTCATTTAAAAATTAAATAGGTCCAATGGAAAAGAAAAAAATCAAATAGGTCCAAAATAGTACATTATTGTTCCTTTATTATTAATTTCTTTGATATTAGAAAGTCTGAATAATTTTCCTGTTTATCTACTAATTGTTTTTCAGTATATGTCTTTAGCTTATTTACTGGAAAATTTGTATTTACCATATTTGAGGCAAATATTTTTCTTCATTTTGCTACTTGCTCTTTATTTTGTAATTTAAAACTTTACATGTATATGTTTTGAATTTCTTTCAATATTAATTAGCTTAGAAAACTACAGAATCCAGAAATACGATATTCTATTTTGATTTGTTGTATTTATTTTGGTCCATTATAACTTTGAAAAGTAATTGTGCTTTTGCATAATCCATTTAAATATCTTGAAGGGCTAATCGCCCTTCATAACTCTAAGTTTTCAGAATATTCTTTGATATTCTGACCTTTTAATTTCCATAGACTCTTAGTTCCTTGAGGGAAACATTTGGGAAGCTTACTAGTTTTCAAATTCACAAACAGCAGCCGTTGTGGGTCAAGTAAAGAACCACAAAGTCATACTGCAGCACAGATGCTAGGCAGTCAGCTGGGCTCACTCACTGCACAAATAGTCTTCACCTACCAGTCTCATGACGCACTCAATTCAAGACTGTCTTGCAAAATGACGCATTACTACATGTCACAGATCTTCAAGGTTATATGCTCTAAATAGTTGAAATCATAAACTTTAAATCTGCAAAGGCTAAGGGTGTAAAATATTTGCACTCTATTTTTACAACCTTCACTTTCTCCACTGTTGTATTATATCAGTGCTAATACCACCTACATTTTTTATTTTTATAAACCACTGAAGTTGACACATTGGCATTATTCTCATCCCTAAGTCTGATCTTGGTCTGTCAACAGTGACACAACTGTGTGATGTGTTGTTTCTGGTTATTTCACAATTAAAATGCAAATGAATTGTTGACTTCAAACATCCTCTTTGAATAAAATTTTCTAAAAACTTACAAGCTAGCAGGAGAAAAGTATGAGGCCATCAAGACTCACCTCAAATGTGTCAGGCAGCCAATGTATATCTGTAATAACTTTCCTATGTCCATTTTCTATTGAGGAGACGGCACAGTGTCTGATATACATTGCTTCTGTATTAGTCTCTGGTTCAAGGAGAAACATAGGCTGTAAAATGTTACAAGAAAGTTATGTGCTAATTTCAGAGAGCTGATGAAGCAACTCATACTTTACTTATCATTCCAATTATAATCAATAATTTGGAGAAATACCAGTTCAAGGAAAAACACAAATTAGTGTTTCTATGTATTATATAGTTAGATAATAAGATTATCTTCTTTCTACTTCAGTTTAGTCTAAGATTTTCTCTCTAAACTTTTAACAAGAATGACTGACCCATTCCCTAAAGAACCAATGAGATCCCATTTTTGAAGGAGTATTTCTGTGAGTGCACAGAAAACCACATCCCATGGTTTCTTGGTCAGAGACCTGTGGGAGCTGAGGAATCTCTAGACCTCTTGGCAGGATCCACAGCTTCACAAATCATAGTGTCTTATTACCCGGAAGGCTTTTAACCCCTTCATTTTATACACGAGAAAATTGATGCTTGCTGAGGGAATGGGGGACATATCCAAACTCACAGGACTGTGATCTAAAGCCTGGATGCATGGTTCTTCTATCCAGTGCTCTTTCAACTACATCACTTTAGGCAACCCTTGGCCCCTCCATTTTATTTAACAACAATAACAACAAAAAAGAACCCCTGGAATAGACAGTACAACCTGTTTAGTGGTGTTTTAAATCAAGGGCCTATATAAAAGTGATTCAAAATACATCCACAGCAGGTGTGAAGACTTAGGAAATAACACTTTTTTTTTTTTTTTTTTTCTAGTGAGTCTCTGTTTAGCTTGGCAACCCTGTTGTGTACTTTTTGATAAACTCCTGAACGGAAAAAATTTGCAAGTGAAAAGTTACAAAAAGCTAACCTTGAGTGTGACGTTTTTACTTCTACTACCACCTGCCTTGACGTTTTCTATTCGATCTGCATGTGCGGTAATATCCCACATGACAATCTAAAACAGAAATAAATGTTATTACAACATACTTTCAGGAACTAGCAAATTGCATCTTGAACGTTTAAAAAAACCTATTGGTATTGCATGCACTCTGATAAATAAACCACCTTGGGAGGATAATCAAATTTAGCCTACATCTTAAGTAAGTCAGCAACTCTTATTTTTTATCTTTATTTATTTATTTTAACATCTTTATTGGAGTATAATTGCTTTACAATGGTGTGTTAGTTTCTGCTTTATAACAAAGTGAATCAGTTATCCATATACATATGTTCCCATATCTCTTCCCTCTTGCCTCTCCTTCCCTCCCACCCTCTCTATCCCACCCCTCTAGGTGGTCACAAAGCACCGAGCTGATCTCCCTGTGAGTCAGCAACTTTTAAAGCTTATATAAAAAATGTTTTCTTCACTTTATTTATTTATGTTTTTGGCTTTATATATTTTTTATTTATTTTGAGGTACACATACATTTATTAATTTTGTTACTCTTAATTTGTTCCTACTTCTCCATCCTGTTATTCAGGATTTTCCCCTTCTTAATAATGTTTTCTTCTCTTTAAAAGAATTTTCAGCACTTTGACTTTTTGCGCTTGTGTTAATAAATGCTAGTGGGTTTTTTTTTTGCTTTTTTGTTTTGCTTTGTTTTTTTTTAAATCCAAGATAGGCATAATGCAATTCTCTCTGCTTTGGGAAGAGTTCTTCCTCTGTTTTAGGGAATGTGGGGACAGTTGCTTTAGACACAGGAGAAAGCAGTCTGCTCTCCAGAATTAAGTACAAACACCCAAAATTGTTCAAAAGGCTAGGAAATGACGATTTCTATTTAATTGAATATTATGGCCAACTCTGAATCTGCATATACACAGATGGTCATTTTTTGAAAAATCAGAACAAAGCAGAATACGCAACACTAAATTAGAATAATTTTCAATGACTGAAAGTCATTTCAGTACACTAAAATGTAAACAAAATGTCAGGATCACAGAATTGTGAGTAATTTTATTTTCAGCATTTGCTTTTCTAAAATATTCTAAAACAAAGTTCTGTCACCTTCTCAATGAGTAAAAACAGCAATATTTGCAGGGCTTGGAGGATGTACTCTGGCTCCTCACTAGATCACCAGTTATTGTTGAATAAAACCGAGGGAAAAAATTAGTTTTCTTAGATGTTTTTGGTACTGGATAAGTTGGCACGGATGATGCAGACATTTACATTTCAACTACCTAAAAGTTTTCCTAGCCACACGATAAAAAATCATTATACCCTGGTAATGGTCAAACTCACTGTGTCACAATGAATTTAAACTTTGATCATAAAATAGCTATAAGATTTTTGTTTTGCCCTGTTGGAGAAACAGGCAATTGGAAGATAGAATCTAAATTTTATATAAATTAGATAACTTAAAAGAGAAAAAAGAAAAAAGAAAATAGGATATCAAATTATACACACATAAATTCAGTGATATAGGTATGTTTTCCAGAGAATTCTGTTTAAATTCTGGATCATTCCCTAACTCCTACCTCTAGGGAAATTTCAGAAGAGGGCTCTTGACCAAGAGGTATTATGCTTATGGTTTTTGTTCTTCCCTGGAATCTTGTACAACGTGTGGTTCTATCCCAGCAACACAAATAGATCTGACCCGGTTTTCTTCCAGTTGTCATAACTGGGTTACCCTGTGGACATCTTGAGTCCAGATACCATATCGAACACATCTTCATACCCCAGTTCCTGGCATGGTGACTGCCATACAATTGACATGCCTTCCCTCTGCTGAGTTGAACCCTTAAGTTAAAAAAACTACCAGTCAAAATGTGTTACAGAATGCTGTCTAAATTAATAAAGAACTGAAAAAAAAAGCCATATGTACCTGCCCGTTTATGCACCCTCCAGCAATGATATTAGGGTCACTTGGACAGAACTGGAAGCAGAAGATGTCATCTGGGCTTTCCAGCATTAACTAAGGCAAACCCCCCAAATTCAAGAGAGAATGAGAAAATCTATTAAGATAATGGCTAGAAATAATATTAATAAAGTCAAAAGTCTAATTTTATAGCTATTTATAAGAAACATGCACATGAATTCCATTCCCAGAATTCTACCTCTGGATTGGAAGCTGCTTTTGCTGAATTTTATTCTGGACATTGATCATGCATATGAGAGCAGGTAGTTTCTCAAGGAAACCCAATCTCCCCTCCCCTCCCCTTTGTGGGTCATTGCTGGGGCATGTTATAATTTTTTATAAATAAAAAGACTATGAAATCAGTGTTTCTGAAAAGCGTGGAGAGCAAGCTCTGGGGGCCAGGATATTTGTATGATTTTTTCCCTGCTGCATATACCTAGTCTGGCACAGAGGTGAGCACTCAAAAATAAAATGTGTTGAAAAAGAGAAGACAGCGACCTTGCCAGCGGTAATATTACAAATTTTAAAATAATACAGAACCCATAAGGTAAACAAAATCAAGTGCCTGGAGGGTAGGGAGGAAGTCCTACAAGGAATACACCAGTGTGAAGAAATAGATATACTAACCATAGTTAGCACCTGAGCTACTGTGTTACCACCGAGCTAAACACTTGCATGGTTGCCGTTCTTTAAACATAACAGCCAGGGCTTCCCTGGTGGCGCAGTGGTTGAGAGTCGGCCTGCCGATGCAGGGGACACGGGTTCGTGCCCTGGCCCGGGAGGATCCCACATGCCGCGGAGCGGCTGGGCTCATGAGCCATGGCCACTGAGCCTGTGCGTCCGGAGGCTGTGCTCTGCAGCGGGAGAGGCCACAACAGTGAGAGGCCCGCGTACCGCAAAAAAAAAAAAAAAAAAAAAAAAATAACAGCCAAAAATACAGGCCCCAGAGGCCATTGGTTTGCCACCACTGAGCTAAAGATTTCAAATTGGAATTGAGGTGAATTATTTTGGTTTACTTGGTACTTTGTGGATTCTAGAGAAACCTCTACTTTTGAAAATGAAATCTTTTAATACTTTCCTATAGTTTTGATTAGAACAAAGACAAAATTAATCATTTGTATCATATCTTTAAGAAATTATTTACATGTCTTTTTAAAGCTATTCTTCAAAATAGAGGAAAGGTTAAAAAAATTTTTAAATAAAAATAAATAAATAGAATATAATTAACTTTATAAGTATATTTAACAAAACTATAAATTTTATATGGAATTTCTATCTTAATAAACTGATTACTGACTTCCTTAAGAAACTAAAATAAATAAATCACATTTCTATTAAAAAAAAATAGAGGAAAGGAGAGTCTTTCTTTCCTCTTCCTATTTGCCTGGAGGTTCAGCCACACTTCCATGGCATGGAGTGAAGAGTAGTTCTACACTGCTGGAAAATGATAGAAAACACCAGTGAGAGAATGGCACCATACTTGTGGTAAGTAGGCTGACAAGGAAGAATGACAGATCTGTCATTTTGATCTCTGTATCTATAAAAAATCATCTAGACTCTATAACAGTAAAACTGCCTTAATTCAGATGAATTAGGGAAGAAGGAATACGAGGACACTAGGGTTTATTAGGGAAAGCCTTAATTATATAATGCTTTATAAAAACAAAATATTATTATATTTAAGTACATTGAAAAAACTTAATCTAACACTATAAAGCACCCTCCCCCTAAGCAGAACTCATCTTGAGCAGATATCGGAAATTGAACACTGTGGGGGCAAACCCAGCCTTTAGCCTTATTTTATTTGGACTGCTGTGTGCTTTGGTTTGGTTTTAGTTGAGCTGTTTAAAAATTGGGAGATCACACACAAAATTGCTGGATTCTCTTGACAAGTGGGACCACCTGGCAAGGAGAGCAGAAGAGTAGCTGTCCCCATGGATGGGCTGGGTACCCTCTAGGGCCACAGTCCCCACCATTCCCCACTGTTTCCCGCACAGTCATCTTTACTCATTACCATCTCCTACTGGTGCTCCTTGGAATCAAGGAAATCCACGTGAAACTAAAATCTCTTTGCATTTGAACAATTAGTACCTAAATAAAGTCCATAAAAGAGTTTGCTCTTTAAAATCAATTGAACATTCCTCTTACAATGTTTTTTTTTAAATAACATGTTGATTTGTTCAATATATCTTTTCAATAAACTAAGTGTAAACTTAAATTTTGCTCAAGTTGAATGATGACACATTCTGAATTGAAGAAAGCCTAGCTTTATAGGGGTTTACAACATTAAGTGATTATAAAGTATTTTGCAATTAAAACGGCTAAAGATATGTGAAAGTAGTAGTTAAAATTTTTAGAACATGTGGATGACTCTCTTTCATTACCTGAGGCTGTATGGGATCAGAGAAACTCCAGAAAAGAATCAGTGATGGTTGCAGCAATAGTTTACCAGAAATGTGGACCCTCTCTTCAAAGGAGAGTCGTACAGCCACCGACACAGCTATTAGCCCTGATAGAAACACAACTAGAAATTAAAATCTGCAGCAACTGTGCATGGAGAAGTGTTTTTAGGTTTTGTTTTCCTACACAGTCACTGCTCATTTCCATTTTGATGAAACTTGTGTAAAAATATTCTACAGGAGATCAAGAGTGTTTTTAGAGCTCTACTGTCTAATACATTGGTTGCCAGTAGCCACGTGTTGCTTATTTAGCACTTGAACTGTGGCTGGACCAAACTGAGATGTTCACAAAATAAACAGTGAACTTTGAAGACTTAGTAAGAAAAAAAGATGTGTTGTGTTTCTTTTTTTGTTTTTGTTTTTTGTGAGGAGAGAGCCAATGCTGGGCAGGAAAGGAGGAAGAAAGAGGGCACAGATGGCTCTGTCCATGGATCCACCCTCACACATTCCTATCCCCTAGGCTGCTGAGCTCTTTAAAGGAGGTGTATCTCCTATCCCGCCCAGTAAGTTGAGAGTCAGGGGGAATGAAGTTCCAGATTTGGTGTCGCACCAGCTGGGTGACCTGAGCCAGTCACTTTCCTGAGAGCGCTGGTCCTCTCCTTATAAAGTAGAGACCACAATGTGGTCCCACAAGGTAGCTGGGAGGACATATGATGGAGAGAAGGTGCAGAAAGTGCTTGGCAGGTGCCTGCACTCAGGAATGGAAGTTGTCTCATGGAAAGTGAGCTAGTTTGCAATTCTACATATAAAAACAACAGATTATTTCAATGTCATCCCAGAATGGAATCCCAGTCATGATTCTGCCTCACCATAGATGATCGGATGCCAGGAGACACAGGTGATCATCTTCTCCGTTAGGTTATGCAGGTCAGTAAAGGACTGGTACTCTTTCAGGTGGGTATCAGTCTTGTCCCCAAAGGTGCCTTCTTCTTCTGCCAGGCTTTTCCAGTCATTAATAAATGTATTCATGATTTCATTTTGCTGCAGGGCTATTTCAACACTGTTTTGTAAAAGAAAAAAAAGGAATCAAGATGCTGGATTTTAGTATTCAGTGATACATCTTTCACCAGCTCCTCTTGCGTCATTTATACTGAAAGAAAAAGTATTCTCAATTGTATTTGGTAACTAATGATTAATCCTGTGTGAAATAAATGACTTAAGAGAAAAAAAATTCAAGATAGTGTGCTACTGAGAACTTCTTCGAGTGCCAGGAAGCTGTTAGCTGACAGCCTCTAGCATCATCACAACTTGCCTCAGTTTCCCAGCCAAGGTCATGCTCTCTCTCAGTCAATGACTGAGCATGGTGGGGGGACCTGCAAGATGGCGGAGGAGTAAGTAGTGGAGATCACCTTCCTTGCCACAAATACATCAAAAACACATCTAAATGTGGAACAACTCCTACAGAACACCTACTGAATGCCAGCAGAAGACCTCAGACTTCCCAAAAGACTAGAAGCTCCCCACGACGTACATGGCCGTGTGGCCAACAGCATCTTGGTGCTCTGGCTGGGTGTCAGGCCTGAGCCTCTGAGGTGGGAGAGCCGAATTCAGGACATTGATGCACCACAGACCTCCCAGCTCCACATAATATCAATCGGCAAGAGCTGTCCCAGAGGTCTCCATCTCAATGCTAAGACCCAGCTCCACTCAACGACCAGCAAGCTACAGTGCTGGACACCCCAAGTCAAACAACTAGCAAGACAGGAACACAACCCCACCCATTATCAGAGAGGTTGCCTAAAATCATACTAAGTTCAGAGACACCCCAAAACACACCACCAGACGTGGTTCTGCCCACCACAAAGACAAGATCCAGCCTCATCCAGCAGAACACAGGCACCAGTCCCCTCCACCAGGAAGCCTACACAACCCACTGAAGCAACCTTATCCACTGGGGGCAGACACCAAAAACAATGGGAACTATGAACAAGCAGCCTGTTAAAAGGAGACCCCAAACACAGTAAGTTAAGCAAAATGAGAAGACAGAGAAATACGCGGCAGAGGAAGGGGCAAGGTAAAAACTCACCAGACCAAACAAATGAAGAGGAAATGGGCAGTCTACCTGAAAAAGAATTCAGAGTAATGATAGTAAAGATGATCTAAAACCTTGGAAATTGGGGGCTTCCCTGGTGGCGCAGTGGTTGAGAGTCTGCCTGCCGATGCAGGGGACACGGGTTGGTGCCCCGGTCCGGGAGGATCCCACATGCCGCGGAGTGGCTGGGCCTGTGAGCCATGGCCACTGAGCCTGCACGTCCAGAGCCTGTGCTCTGCAACGGTAGAGGCCACAACAGTGAGAGGCTTGTGTACCGCAAAAAAAACCCCACAAAAAAAACCCCTTGGAAATCGAATGGAGAAAATACAAGAAACGTTTAACAAGGACCTAGAAGAACTAAAGAGCAAACAAACAATGATGAACAACACAATGAATGAAATTAAAAATTCTCCAGAAGGAATCAATAGCAGAATAATTGACACAGAAGAACGGATACGTGACCTGGAAGATAAAACAGTGGAAATAACTACTGCACAGCAGAATAAAGAAGAAAGAATGAAAAGAATTGAGGACACTCTCAGAGATCTCTGGAACAACATTAAATGCACCAACATTCGAATTATAGGAGTCTCAGAAGAAGAAGAGAAAAAGAAAGGGACTGAGAAAATATTTGAAGAGATTATAGTTGAAAACTTCCCTAATATGGGAAAGGAAAGAGTCAATCAAGTCCAGGAAGCACAGAGAGTCCCATACAGGATAAATCCAAGGAGAAACATGCCAAGACACATATTAATCAAACTATCAAAAATTAAATACAAAGAAAAAATATTAAAAGCAGCAAGGGAAAAGCAACAAATAACATAGAAGGGAATCCCCAAAAGAAGGGTGTGGCAGGACATATATAAAATGATGAAAGGGAAAAATCTACAACCAAGATTACTCTACCCAGCAAGAATCTCATTCAGATTCAACTGAGAAATTAAAACCTTTACAGACAAGCAAAAGTTAAGAGAATTCAGCACCACCAAACCAGCTTTACAATAAATGCTAAAGGAATTTCTCTAGGCAGGAAACACAAGAGAGGGGAAAGATATACAATAACAAACCCAAAACAATTAAGAAAATGGTAATAGGAACATACATATGGATAATTACCTTAAATGTAAATGGACAAAATGCTCCAACCAAAAGATACAGACTGGCTGAATGGATACAAAAACAAGACCCGTATATATGCTGTCTGCAAGAGACCCACTTCAGTCCTAGGGACACATGCAGACTGAAAGTGAGGGGATGGAAAAAGATATTCCATGCACATGTAAATCAAAAGAAAGCTGAAGTAGCATTCTCATATCAGACAAAATAGACTTTAGAATAAAGACTTTTACAAGAGACAAAGAAGAACAGTACATAATGATCAAGGAATCAATCCAAGAAGAAGGTATAACAATGGTAAATATTTATATACCCACCAGAGGAGCACCTCAATACATAAGGAAAATGCTAACAGCCATAAAAGGGGAAACTGACAGTAACACAATCATAGTAGGGGACTTTAACACCCTACTTTCACCAATGGACAGATCATCCAAAATGAAAGTAAATAAGGAAACACAAGCTTTAAATGACACATTAAACAAGATGGACTTAATTGATATTTATAGGACATTCTGTCCAAAAACAACAAAATGCATTTTCTTCTCAAGTGCTCATGGAACATTCTCCAGGATAGATTATATCTTGGGTCACAAATCAAGCCTTGGCAAATTTAAGAAAATTTTAATTGTATCAAGTATCTTTTCCAACCACAATGCTATGAGACTAGATATCAATTACAAGAAAAAAATCTGTAAAAAATACAAAGACATGGAGTCTAAACAATACACTACTAAATAACCAAGAGGTCACTGAAGAAATCAAACAGGAAATCAAAACATACCTAGAAACAAATGACAATGAAAACACAACGACCCAAAACCTATGGGATGCCACAAAACCAGTTGTAAGAGGGAAGTCTATAGCAATACAATCCTACCTCAAGAAACAAGAAACATCTTAAATGTACAATGTAACCTTACATCTAAAGCAATTAGAGAAAGAAGAACAAAAAACCCTCAAAGCTAGCAGAAGGTAAGAAATCATAAAGATCAGATCAGAAATAAATGAAGGAAATGATAGCAAAGATCAATAAAATTAAAAGCTGGTTCTTTGAGAAGATAGACAAAATTGATAAAACATTAGCCAGATTCATCAAGAAAAAAAAGGGAGAAGACTCAATTCAATAGAATTAGAAATGAATAAGAAGAAGTAACAACTGACACTGCAGAAAAAACAAAGGATCATGAAAGATTACTACAAGCAACTATATGCCAATAAAATGGACAACCTGGAAGAAATGGACAAATTCTTAGAAAAGCACAACCTTCTGAGACTGAACCAGGAAGAAATAGAAAATATAAACAGACCAATCACAAACAATGAAATTGAAACTGTGATTAAAAATCTTCCAACAAACAAAAGCCCAGGACCAGAGGGCTTCACAGGTGAATTCTATCAAACATTTAGAGACGAGCTAACACCTATCCTTCTCAAACTCTTCCAAAATAAAGCAGAGGGAGGAACACACCCAAACTCATTCCTTGAGGCTACCATCACCCTGATACCAAAACCAGACAAAGATGTCACAAAAAAAGAAAACTACAGGCCAATATCTCTAATGAACATAGATGCAAAAATCCTCAATAAAATACTAGCAAACAGAATCCAACAGCACATTAAAAGGATCATACACCATGATCAAGTGGGCTTTATCCCAGGAACTCAAGGATTCTTCAATATATGCAAATCAATGTGATAAACCATATTAACAAATGGAAGGAGAAAAACCATATGATCATCTCAATAGATGGAGAAAAAGCTTTCTACAGAATTCAACACCCGTTTATGATAAAAACCCTCCAGAAAGTAGGCATTGAGGGAACTTACCTCACCATAATAACGGCCATATATGACAAACCCACAGCCAACATCATTCTCAGTGGTGAAAAACTGAAACCATTTCCACTAAGATCAGGAACAAGACAAGGTTTCCCACTCTCACCACTATTATTCAACATAGTTTTGGAAGTTTTAGCCACAGTAATCAGAGAAGAAAAAGAAATTAAAGGAATCCAAATTGGAAAAGAAGTAGGAAAATTGTCACTGTTTACAGATGACATGATACTATACAAAGAGAATCTTAAAGATGCTACCAGAAAACTACTAGACCTAATCAATGAATTTGGTAAAGTAGCAGGATACAAAATTAATGCACAGAAATCTCTTGCATTCCTATACACTAATGATGAAAAATCTGAAAGAGAAATTAAGGAAACACTCCCATTTACCACTGCAACAAAAAGAATAAATACCTAGGAATAAACCTACCTAAGGAGACAAAAGACCTGTATACAGAAAACTATAAGACACTGATGAAAGAAATTAAAGGTGATACAAACAGATGGAGAGATATACCACGTTCTTGGATTGGAAGAATCAACATTGTGAAAATGACTATACTACCCAAAGCAATCTACAGGTTCAGTGCAATCCGTATCAAACTACCAATGGCATTTTTCACAGAACTAGAACAAACTATTTCACAGTTTATGTGGAAACACAAAAGACCCTGAATAGCCAAAGCAGTCTTGAGAAAGAAAAATGGAGCTGGAGGAATCAGGCTCCCTGACTTCAGACTATACTACAAAGCTATAGTAATCAAGACAGTATGGTCCTGGCACAAGAAAAGAAATATAGACCAATGGAACAGGATAGAAATCCCAGAGAAAAACCCACGCATTTAGGGTCAACTAATCTATGACAAAGGAGGCAAGGATATACAATGTACAAAAGATAGCCTCTTCAATAAGTGGTGCTGGGAAAACTGGACAGCTACATGTAAAAGAATGAAATTAGAACACTTCCTAACACCATACACAAAAAGAAACTCAAAATGGATTAGACACCTAAATGTAAGGCCAGACACTATAAAACTCTTAGAGGAAAACATAGGCAGAGCACTCTATGACATAAATCACAGCAAGATCCTTTTAGACCCACCTCCTAGAGAAATGGAAATAAAAACAAAAATAAACAAATGGGACCTAATGAAACTTAAAAGCTTTTGCACAGCTAAGGAAACCATAAACAAGATGAAAAGACAACCCTCAGAATGGGAGAAAGTATTTGCAAACAAAGCAAATGAAAAAGGATTAATTTCCAAAATACACAAGCAGCTCATGCAGCTCAATATCGAAAAAATAAACAACCCAATCCAAAAATGGGCAGAAGACCTAAATCAACATTTCTCCAAAGAAGATATACAGATTGCCAACAAACACATGAAAGGATGGTCAACATCACTAACCATTGGAGAAATGCAAATCAAAACTACAATGAGGTGTCACCTCACACCAGTCAGAATGGCCATCATCAAAAAATCTAGAAACAATAAATGCTGGAGAGGGTGTGGAGAAAAGGGACCCCTCTTGCACTGTTGGTGTGAATGTAAATTGATTCAGCCTCTATGGAGAACAGTATGGAGGTTCCTTCAAAACCTAAAAATAGAACTACCATCTGACCCAGCAATCCCATTACTGGGCATATACCCTGAGAAAGACATAATTCAAAAAGATTCATGTACCACAATGTTCACTGCAGCACTATTTACAATAGCCAGGACTTGGAAGCAACCCAAGTGTCCATCAACAGATGAATGGATAAACAAGATGTGGCACATATATACAGTGGAGTATTACTCAGCCATAAAAAGAAACAAAATTGAGTTGTTTGTAGTGAGGTGTACGGACCTAGAGTTGGTCATACAGGGTGAAGTAGGTCAGAAAGAGAAAAACAAATACTGTATGCTAACACATATATATGGAATCTAAAAAAAAAAAAAAAAAGGTTCTGAAGACTCTAATGGCAGGACAGGAATAAAGACTCAGATGTAGAGAATGGACTTCAGGACATGGGGAGGGGGAAGGGTAAGCTGGGACGAAGTGAGAGAGTGGTATTGACATATATATACTACCGAATGTAAAATAGATAGCTAGTGGGAAGTAGCCGCATAGCTCAGGGAGATCAGCTCTGTGCTTTGTGTCCACCTAGAGGGGTGGGATAGGGAGGGTGAGAGTGAGACACAAGAGGGAGGGGATATGGTGATATATGTATTCGTATAGCTGATTCACTTTGTTATAGAGCAGAAATTAACATAACATTGTAAAGCAATTATACTCCAATAAAGATGTTAAAAAAAGACTTTAAAAAAAGGACTGAGCATGGTCGCTGTGGGCACAAGGGCCTGCCAGTTCTGTCCCTGGCAGGACACCTCTAACAGGTCATCTTCCTCTGCAGCTCCCTGTTGTGTTGGCTGAGAGTTTTTCTGAAGCTCTCCCTGTTCAATCCTGCTTCCCTTCCCTTTATTTTTCACAGTGAACTTCTCAGTAAACTTCCACTTTGAACTTGATCTCATTTGCTTTTTGAAAACTCCAAACTGATAGAAAAGGCAATTTTCTTAGCCATATTCAGTACCAAATGATCATGTATACTAATTATTGTATTTAAATATATATAATTATTATATTAATATATATAATAATTATACTATATACAATTTAAAACAACAAATAAGAGATTCTCAAGGGGAGATTTGGAATTTAGAAGTGTGTGTGTGTGTGTGTGTGTGTGGTGGTGGGGGGTGGTGGTGGTTTTAGCTGTCACAGTGTCTGGGAGGTGCTAATGTTTTTAATTCTATTACTAAACCTCCCACAATGCATAAGACAGTCCCTAATATGAAGAATTATCCTGCTAAAAATACTAATGTTGCTCTTTTAAAAAACAATCTTGGTGCTCTTCTTAGTCTAGGGAACTTGGCTTGACAAGTTCCTGTTTTATAAGTTACTATAATGTTTATTGTCCCTTTATATGTTTAGGCTTTAAAGCTCAGCCCCCTCCCAAGGCCTCTAGGAGCTTTCCCATAATTAGAATGCCACCCAAGGTTTTACCCTAATGACTGAAAGTCTAAACAACTTGGTTTTTAAATAAATATAGTAAGTTGAAAGTGGTTTTCAATTATGAATTTCCTAAAATAAGAAAAAAACTCTTTATTTAGATAATTAAATATAAGCAGTAAGTATCCTAATAGATATTCCTAACATATTAAATAAGGGTACCATTTAATACCTGTGTCATTAATCATTACACTACCATTCACTGTGTAATTGAATACTCTTTGGTCTAAATTCTTCTTGTACTTCATCTTTCAAACTAGATGCATTTCCTTGGACCGGCAGCATCAGCATGACCTGGAGCTGTTAGAAATGCAAAGCAGCAGGCTCCACCCCAGACCTACTTAGTCAGAACCTGCATTTTAACAAGATGCCCAGGTGGTTCATATATGCACATTAAAGTTTGAACAACCCTGTGTTTGAACAACCCTGAAAAACCCTATGAACAACCCAGAGCTTCAAGGTTTAAGCCCAGTTTCAAGTAGAAGCATTCGTTAGCATTTTCAAAATCATTTCTTTCTGTTTCAGCCTGAACTGTCTTCACAAGGGAGAAGTGAAGACAGCACCTTTTCTCTGGTTTCCTGTTTCTTGATTTTGGTGCACTCTCCCACGTGGTTTCTGGGAGAGATGAACTGGAGGCTAGCAAAGCTTGTTGTCTGAGTGAAAGCCCATGGGTATCACTGTTTTTTTAACCCCCAAACGAACGTTTCTTAGTTGCTTTGAGAATCCTCTTGAAGTTTCTCTCTCTCCTCTCAGATCATTTTCTTCTTTTGCAAATAATGCTTGCCTTAGGTTTGTTCTGGACAAAATTCTATGAGAAGGAAAGAACTCATTTCTAAAAGAGCTCTCTTCCAGAACAAAACAAGGCTTATTCTAATCTTAAAAAATTAAGTAAACCTTAAACAGTTCTAGAGTGGGAAGCATGGCTGTGATGTAGATGTGGTTTCTTATTTATTCTTGGCCAATGCTGTTAAAATTCCTGTACCAATTTTCCTCTTTCTTCTTATAGTTCTGGCTCCTCCTTCCCACATCTCAAGGAGGGAATTATGAAGCTGTTCACCATCCCTCTCCTTATAAGCTTGGCAATTGAAAGGGAAGAATAAAAGCCCATGTCTAAAGATAATACAGGGACTTCCCTGGTGGTCCATTGGCTAAGAGTCCATGCTCCCAATGCAGGGGGTCTGGGTTGGATCCCTGGTCAGGGAACTGGATCCCACATGCATGCTGCAACTAAGGATCCCCCATGCCCGCATGCCGCAACAAAGATCCGGCTTGCCGCAACTAAGACTCAATGAAGCCAAATAAATAAATATTAAAAAAATAAAGATAATACACAATGTAGATAATTGAGAATTGGCTATAGACCATTTATTCCCTTGAAATTGATTGTACAGAGACAGACTTCTCATTTTTAATGTCCTTAGGAAAAATTTTAATAATTACTTAATTTTGATATGAAGAAAAGAAACCTCAGGTTTTCTGGTTTCTTTCTAATTGTCTACACAGGAAAAACTATAGCACACATGCTGTAAGTGAGTGGCAAATAGTTAATAAGCTCTCTTTGAATAATTAGTGAATTTTTGAACCAGATTCTCTCTAGGCATAGGTAACAACTTTTGAGAGTTGTTGGAATTTCCTTTTCTTTTTTTTTTTTTTAACATCTTTATTAGATTATAATTGCTTTACAATGTTGTGTTAGTTTCTGCCGTACAACAAAGTGAATCAGCTATATGTATACCTATATCCCCCTCCCTCTTGGGCCTCCCTCCCACCCTCCCCCATCCCACCCCTCTAGGTTGTCACAAGGAATTTTCAAGACATTTAATCTTAAAATGTTTTCTTAAAAATAAAAATAAAAGAGCTTAACTTGGGCTGTAAATGAACTTGTCTACCAAATCTTTAATTTTGGGAAGAAATGGTAACCAATCGTACAACTGGTAGACATGTCCACCATTGGCTCCACTTACCTGAACTCTGATATCGACTTGATGAGACCTTCAAACTCTTTCTCTGGTTTAGAAGTCCCCAGGGTCTGCCTAGGGCCTGAATATGAGTGTAGGGGACATTTTAAAGACACCTCTCTTTCAGGGCCAGTAAGAGTGGCAGCAACACAGGAATTAGAGATAAGGGTGACATATCCAAAAATTACGTCTGAACTGACTTCAGATTCTTATTTAAGAGGTATTTTTGTAAATTCCTATCGTCATGGTAATGCTCATCCTCAATATCCACAACATCCTCACCTTTGTCATCCTGTAAAAATCAATGAAGCTAAGAAGCGGACTGAGGAGTGAAGAAAAAGACTTAAATAAGGGAAACCATGGTAAACAAATGTTAATTTTCCGTTAGGAGAACATCCTCACATGTTCAACTATATACACCTTCCAGGCTGACACTGTTTGGTGTGGCCCTAGCTTAGAAGGTCTAGCATGTTGCTTAGCAATAGAAGGGAAAGAAAGACTGAGAATCTGTAGAAGGTGTCACATGCTCATGTGTATCTGATAACTGTCTTCATACTTTCTATCTGTACACCAGGTACAGAGTTGTTTTTTCAGACCTATTACTATAAGTAAACATATACCTTTTATGTTTTTTTAAATTTAATATACAATTTTTACCTTATAGACACATTGTTAAGAAACTCAGTCAAAGTCTTTGATTGTCCCAGTGCCTCTTTTTCTTCTTCCGAAAATTCTCTTGGATAATATTGTGTAGTAGCATTTTTGGGATATGTCCTAATATATTGAAAGAAATCGAATACCAAAAGTTAGACCAAAGACAAGCAAATATAGGTCATAACAGGGCCAAGATTTTTCTCTGTGACAATATTAGGATATTCTTTTATACTTAAATTCTATATATTGAATTTTTTCTTTATCCTAGACAGTTGATGTTGGCTGCCATTCTAAGTATTTGTGAATTTCTCTTTGACATAATCAACAAGCTCTTTATTGTAAAAAAAATATTTAGCTATCATTTCAAACTTACAGAAAAGTTGTAAGAAGGGTATAAGAAATTCCCATACATTCTTTACCCAGATTCATTAATTATTAACATTTTGTCACATTTGTGTATCATTCTTTCTTCATTTCATTAAATCAGTCTTTCTCAACCAATGCGATCCTGTTCCATCTTCTCAATCCAGGAATACTTGGTAATGTCTGGAAACAATGTTGGTTGTCACAACCGGGAAGAGCCTGACCCCTGGTATCTAGGTACATGTGCTCTAACTTTAACATTACATTTTCATGGTTCCTGATCCTTTGGGATCTAGAGGGTAGAGCCCAGGGATGCTAGAGTGCATAAGGCAGCTCTCCCACAACAGAGAATTATCCAGCCGGTAGTGTTGAGGTTGAGAAACTCTGCTCTAAATACACAAAACCTGGAACAAGTTACATTTTGGCAGTAATGGCAGCACCATCTCTGGGAGAAAACTTATTGCATCCAGTCCACTCTCAGTGTTCACCTCCACCCTTGAACACAACACATTGTATTGTACCTCTGGGCTTTGTGAGTCTCACCCACTAGACTGAGTGAGCTCCTTGATCTTAGGGTGTGGGGCTGTAGAAAGATCATATGGCAAGTCCTTAAGAGAGTGCACTCTGGTGACAGGCTGCCTGGCTTTGAAGCCTGGTTCTATCACTTACTAGCTATGTGACCCTGAGCTAATTATTTAACCTCTCTGTGCCTGGCTTTTCATCCCTAAAAGAAATTCTGAAAGTCCCTAGCTCACAGTGTCATTGTAAGGATTGAATGTGTTAATAGATGCAAAGCTTTTAAAACAGTGCCTAGGACATTTTAAGTGCTCAAAAAAAATTAGGTTGTATTTAACCTGTGTTGTTGAACAAATGTCAGGAAAATGTCTCTGAGAGGCAAGTATATTAATGGAGAGTAATCAAACAGAGCGGTAAAGAGAGTTTTGTTTATACTTAATTGAACAATTCATTCTTTTTTTCCCTGCCTAGATCAGTATCCATAGCAGAAGACAGAGTGATGGAAAGAAAGAATGCTGGTGCTGGAACCAGAGACTTGGGTTCAGATCTTAGCGTCACCTTTAATTTTCTATCCCACACTAGTACCCACCAGGTAGGATTAAGTAAGAAATTATATGGTGCCTGGTGGTTTCATCAAAGTAGCAATATGACTGAGTCACTCTTACTTTTTAAAATGTGATTTGTTTTGTTGTTTCTCAGCAGATCTATTCATTATTGCTTTAAATATTGTTCTAAACATTGAGCTTTCATTTTTAACCTCTTTTTGCCTTAGTTTCCTTATTTGTAAAATGGAGATGGTGCCTACCTCAGAGGGCAGTTGTGAGGATTAATTGAGTTGATATGTGCAAAGTATTGATTCTCAGAAGAATGCCTGGTATGTGGTAAGGACACTGTAAACATTTGCTTTCATTGTCATTACTCTTTTTTTTTTTTTTTTTTTTTTTTTTTTGCCGTACGCGTGCCTCTCACTGTTGTGGCCTCTTCCGTTGAGGAGCACAGGCTCCGGACGCACAGGCTCAGCGTCCATGGCTCACGGGCCCAGCCGCTCCGCGGCATGTGGGATCTTCCCGGACCAGGGCACGAACCCGTATCCCCTGCATCGGCAGGCGGACTCTCAACCACTGCGCCACCAGGGAAACCCTGTCATTACTCTTTGAACCTCATCTTTGATTTTGTTTTTTTACTTCTTCCATCACAATCATATATCCCATCTTTTCCACCTAATTTCTGATCTTAGTAAGTGGTACCAGCATTCTCCCAAGTCACCTGGATTTGAACCATTTGAATTCCCTTTGATTTACTCCCCCCCACCACCCCACTTTGTGGGTCAAGACCTGCCGCTATTTCTCACCTATTCCCTCCATCTACATAGAAACAACTGTTCATCATTATCAGTCAACATTCATTGAGAGCCTAATAAATCTAGAGTCCTGTGGTTAGGGTCCTTGTTGTTGGAAGTTCACTCTCCCTTTCTGAGTCTACCTCGTGAGTCTACCTTGGCTGACTCATTCTTTTCACTTTTCTGCAACCTGGTAGAAAAATAGAAATCTCTAGTTGTCTTGACTAAGAAATTTTTCTCAAAATCTAAGTTTCTTTTGTACTAATGAATCACCTCTCTCTTTCCTGTCTTACCCATACTTCTTGGTGTTTAATGATCTTTGATGTCCTAATTCTCTGCCAAGACTTGACTACCAGTCCTTGTCTTTCTCTTCATCTCTTTTGGTTTGGCCCGTCTGTCTTCTGCCTCCCCGGTTTCTGACCCATGTCTCGTCCTGACCCCTGGTATCTAGGTACATGTGCTCTAACTTTAACAATACATTTTCATGGTTCCTGATCCTTTGGTTCACAGAGATCTGAAAAGCATGTTTTGTACTATGGTCCACACTGAGGACCCACGATTCTCCTGGTCACAGCCTCTCTCACTGTATATTTCATGGCTCTTCTCTAAACATTGAACTCAAGTCAGTGACTCTGCACATTCTTCCTTAATGTGATCATTCTCCTCCTCCTTCCCTTCCTTGGTTCCTTTTCCCCCTCCATTTAATAAATATGTGCCAGGAACTGTCCTAGGAGTTGGGGATATAGAAGTAAATAAAATAGACAAAGTTCCAGTCTATGGAGCTTCAGTTCTAAGTTGTGGTGAGGCGAAGGTGAGAGAAGAGAGACAATGCTTGGTGAGTTCAAGGAACAAGGAAGCCAGTGGGCCTGGAATGGATGAACCAGGGGAATTGTGGGAAATGAGGGTAGAGGGGCAGATGGAATTTAGATCACATGAAGCCTTGTAGGTTCCTTCAGGATGGGAAGCCATAGGAGGGCTTTTGTCAGTGACATGATATGACTTGCATTTTAACAGGATTAGTCTGGCTCTTCTATGAAGAACAGAATGTAGGAGGGAAAGGATGGATGGAGAAAGCCCAGTTAGGGTGCATTCCAGTAATCCAGGCAAGAGACGATCATGGCTTGAACCAAGGTGATAGCAGTGAATATGTTCTGAAGATAGACCCAAGAAAATTCAAGGTTTGGGGTCTGAGTAATTACAAGAAGATCAGTGCCATGTACTGAGATGAGGAAGATTCAGGGAGTTTCAGGTACGAAAATAGAAAATCAAAAGTTTGTTGTTGGGCATGTGAACTTTGAAACACCTATTAGATACTTAAGGAAGCAGATGAATAAATGAGTGTAGAGTTCAGGGGAGAGACTGAGGTTGAAGGTATAGATTTGGGAGCCACCAGCAAACAGATAAAAGGTAACACCACAGGAATGAATAAATTCACCCAGGGATTAAGCGTAGTTAGAGAAAACATCAAAAGGAGTTAGCTTTGGGGTCCTTTAATATTTAGAAATTGGAAGGAGAAGGATCCAGTAAAAGAGACTGAGAAGCAGCTGCCAGTGAGTTAGGAGGGGTACACTGAGTATTGCCCGTAAGCCAAGAAGGAGAAATAGTCAACCATGTTAAATACTGATGAGAAGCGGAGAAAGAGGGTGTCTGAAAATGGGATTAGGCGATCAGACCACTGCAGGTCTTTGGTGACCTTGTTAAGACTAGAGTGGGCTCAAGGCAGAATGGAAGAGAAGGTGCAACTAGAGAATGTGAAAAACTGCTGTGAGGAGTTTTGTTGTTAAAAAGAAAAAGAAAAAAAAAAGCAGAGAAAGTAGCTAATAGCCAGAAAGGTTGAAACAGTTTTTTGTTTGTTTGCTTTAATGATGGGAGTTACAGCATTTTGTATTTATACGTGTCTCCTCTTCACCCTCTCTTCTTGGTTTGCTGACACCACCTTACTTTACCTGGTTTAGTTACAGTAGATTCCCATTTGGCCAATCTCCTCAACTCCAGGTTTTTTTTTTCCCTCTGCACTCCAATACATACTGCCTGGCTCATCTTACTTTAATAACTTAAATCTTGCCTCTCCCTTGCTTCAGACCTTGCCAAAATTCCCTATTGTCTGCCACAGAGAATCTGCTTGTCTCTGCTGTTCCCTCCACGCTACCCAGGCTGGTCTCCTTGTGGCCCTATGCAGACTCTGTTCATCTCACCCCCTAGATGTTCAGGTCATTTAAAAAAATCTGGGATGTTTTCCCTTTCTCTATGTCTCCAAATCATACTCAACATTTGTAGCTTATCTTTTATAGATCTAAAATTATTTCAAAGTAACTTTTCTTAATCCTAAAATATATGCATAGATTAGCTAAATATGTCTTCAGATTTATACAACATTCAAAGCCGAGCTCAAATCCCCAAAGCATTCCCTCAGCAACCAATTTTACATCAATTAATTCACTGGATAAATTTTAATTAAATTATAAATTTAATTAATCATTTGTAGTCTCAAAGTGCTCAGGATCTAAGGCAGACAGGTGAGCAGATGAATAAAATATGGGTCATCAGTGCTACAATAAAGATACCTCTAAGCTGTAGTGGGAACCCAGAGGAGAGAGTGATCAGCTCTACCTGGAGTTTCTAGGAAATCACAGAGGAGGGGGTACTGAACTGGAACTTAAAGGGTGAAGAGGGGTGGGTAAGGTAGTGAAGGGCATTTTATGCAGAGGAATAGCAAGGGCAAAGGCAGGAAAACATGGGAGAGCAGGTATTCTGGGAGCTGGAAGTAGCTCATAGGCTAGAGCACAGAGGGCTTGCTTGGGAACAGGGCTGGACAGGCAGACAGTGCCTTGTCATGAAGGAAGGAGGACCTTATATGTCATCCTAATGGCTCTGGATGACATGGGGAGACATGGAAGAGATTTGGGCAGTAGTGAAGTAAAACAATCTAATTTGGTACGTAAGAATGATCACTTAGGCAGTAGAATAGACAAGTTAGAAGGCAATGGTCATATTTCAGATGAGATGACCAGGTCCCCTTCTCTGAGAGAAGTACTATTGTTATTAACAGCATTGCTCATTTTCCCACTTCATAATCTTTACAGTCTTATATACTTGTATTTCATTTTCCTAGTAAGATTGTTAAAAGGCATTGTTGCCTATAATTAGATCTTGAGCTGAATTACTCTGTGGGGATCTGGCATCACTGTCAATGCATTTCTATTATACAGATCTCTCAAAGTAATCATGGATGTTGCTGGATTTTACCACAATTGCCTTTGAAAATACATATAAATTCATCGCATACTTACCATCTTGTCTGAGTACTTGTGTCCTTGATTTTGGGGACTACTTGCATGCCAACATCTCTCTCAAGTTGCTTAAGGGTAAAATTTTTATCGGGGTAGGCTGTACATTCAATATAGGCATCTTTTACGCTGGAAGCATTCTGGTCACTGAACTTAACTGGGGCACCAAATTCACTTCGTTTTCGAGAAATCATATATGTAATCTGCAACACATGTAAGCAGTACAGGAAACAATCGAGTCTCTGGAGAAAAATGATGTGTGGCCGATAACACTGGTGCTCTGCCCACATCCTCTTGGACCCCTTTGTGTACTTTCTGTGCACCTTTCCAGGTCCTTTTGCTCTCTGTTCCCACAGCCACCAGCCACCTACCTCTCTTCTGTGGAGGATGCTCTAGAGCTACCAGGACCACTTTGCCTGAAGGTACAAAGAACAGGAAGTGACTAGAAGTTTATATCCAGGCCAGCAATGGACTGGTGGGAGACATATGGAAGCCCATCTCTTTTGCTTCCGTTTGGGACAACTCTGAGGTATAATTTACACTCCAGAGTTCCCTAGAGGTGCAGGCTGAAGCCTTCACTCTGCCAGACTTTTGCCTGAGAGTGCACCCTTGCAGGGCTTCTGTCTCGGTCCTGCTGCTTTCCTATTCTCTTATGGGGCCCTTTCATAATAAATCACTTGCACACGATTGCTCCTCTCAGGGGCTGATCTGGGAATGCCACTTAGTTAGTTTTCTAGGGCTGCTGTAACCACATACCACAGACTAGGTAGCTTAAAACAACAGGAATTTATTCTCTTGGTTGTGGAGGCTGGAAGTCTGAACTAAGGTGTTGGAGGGTTGGTTCCTTCTGAGGCGGAATCTGTTCCCTGCCTGCTCCCAGCTTCTGATGTGATGGCCAGCAATCCTAGGTGTTTCTTGGCTTGTGATACATCACTCCAATTTCTGCCTCCGTCTTCCATGGCGTCCTCCCTGTGTCTCTATGTTTTCACAGGAGCGTCTTCTTATAATGACGCCTGCCGTATTGGATAAAACTCCCCTCATTTCCTTTCTGAGGTACTGGGGTTTAGGACTTCAACTTATCTTTTGGAGGGAGACACAGTCCAGCACATAACACCCCCCTAAGACAGTGACCATTCTTCTATCAAAAAAAGCCATATCCCTGCAGCAAACACAGCAAACCACACTGATCCCTCGGGGATACGTGTTGCTCAGCTATAGGGAGGTGACGGCTAGACATCATATTTAAGCTGCTTACCTCTTTTGTGGATTCTTTAACCGATTCTTCCTCAATTTCTTTTTCACTGCCCAGAGAAACCCATGGTTTAGAGATAGGTGGCTTATAAATATACATGTCTTCAGGAATATGTTCTTTACATTCTTCTTGCTCTTCTGGAACTTCTGGAGGCTGCAATAAAATAAATAGGCTTCTAAAATATATTACCAGGGCTTCCCTGGTGGCGCAGTGGTGAAGAATCCGCCTGCCAATGCAGGGGACACAGGTTCGAGCCCTGGGCTGGGGAGATCCCACATGTCGCGGAGCAACTAAGCCCGTGCGCCACAACTACTGAGCCTGCGCTCTAGAGCCCGTGAGCCACAACTGAAGCCCGCACGCCTAGAGCCCATGCTCCGCAACAAGAGAAGCCACTGCAATGAGAAGCCCGCACACTGCAATGAAGTGTAGGCCCCGCTCACCCCAACTAGAGAAAGCCCTCGCGCAGCAACAAAGACCCAACGCAGCCAAAAATAAATAAATAAAATAAATAATAATAAAAGTTTCAAAAATAATATATTAAAAAATAAAATAAAATAAAATATATTACCAGAAAAAAACCTATGGCTGCCAAAGGGAAAGGTGGGAGGAATAAATTAGGAGGTGGGATTAACATATATACACTACTGTATATAAGATAGATAACCAACAAGGACCTACTATATAGCACAGGGAACTCTACTCAGTATTTTGTAACAACCTATAAGGGAAAAGAATCTGAAAAAGAATATATATATACATATATACACATATGTATATAAAACTGAATCACATTGCTGTACAGCTGAAACTAACACAACATTGTAAATCAACTACACTTCAATTAATAAAAAAGAGATAAGTTCAGCAAATATATATACGTATTACCAAATTTAGGTTATAATTACACATGTATATTTTGCAATAAACTTTGCTTTTATATAAATTTGTTAAGCTCTTATTATTTTTCTTCTTTGTTGGTTCATGCTTTTCAACTATGAGAGGGAAACTATGTAAAAAAATAAAAGGGAAGAATGACAAAAAAGAAAGAGATCAAGGATATATATATATATATATATATATATATATATATATATATATAAAGAAGATGAAAGAATCAAGAGGGGAGAGGAAAAAAAGGAAAAGATGTGTGGTAAGAAAAAAGCATTTACTGTATGCCTTTAAGAATATGGAATGCTAAAACTTGATAAAATATAAAACTAATTTTCTCTGATTTAATGAAATGTTTTTCTGATGACAGGATTATATGTATGAATAAATATGATATCCATTAAATTATAAAGAGCAAATGTTTTTTAAACCAAGATGTCCACAAGAAGATATACAGACAGATAAAGATATAGATACAGGTACATATATAGATATATAGATGTTCACTGCTACTTTATTCATAATAGTGAAAAAATGGGCAACCAAATGAATATCAATAGGGAAAAGGGTTGATACATTTTGGTATAGTCAGAAGATAAAAATCTCATAAAACAGTTGCAATGAACAAACTCAATCTACATGTATATGATTTTAAACATATCAACATGAATAGGTCCTAGAATTTTACAATTTGGTGAAAAACAAAAGTTGCAAAACAAGTTGTATAATATAATTTTATATAAAATTTAAATGAATAAAACAATAAAATGTATTATTTGTGGAGCATACATGCATGGTAACAGTATGAAACCATGGACAGAAGACTATATAACAACCTTAGAATAATAGTTCCTTATAGAGAGAAGTTAGAAAAATTGAATTAAGGAGGATGTAAGAGGCAGTGAAACATTATCTCTTATATTTTCTTTCCTTTCAAAAGAATTTGAAGTAAATATGATAAAATATTAACATTTGTTAATTCTGAGTGGTGACTGTATAGATATTTGTTTCATCATCTGTGCTTTTCTATACACTTGAAATATTTCACCATAATAAAAAAATTAAAACACAGAATAAAGCAATCATAAAAATAAAACTGAAAATATTAAGGCTAACTAAGAAATTATTTCAAATGTAAAAAGTGTTCGATATTTTTAAATTCTATGGCTTTCCTTTATTTTTCTTGCTTATTGGACAACCACACAAACCCCTCTGTCTCCCTCAGTTTGACCAAACCTCCCCATGAGGATGCCAGACCGGAAGGCAAGTGTCAGAAACCTGTTGCCTTTCATGACCACTTTGAACGCAACATCCCGAAGGTGAACTGACTTCCTTTCCTTGGAAACTACCATTCTTTTATATTCTGCTTATCTTTGACACCCTGTTCCCCTCAATTGCCCATTGACCAAGTTGTCCTTTAAAAATTTTGCTTTTAAATAATCATAGCAAAAATTTATGGAGCACTTAGCTTTGCGCCGGGCACTATACAAAGGGCTTTACCTGCATCAGCCCATTTAATCTTCACAACAGCCCTATTGGTGCCACCGTTTTGCAGATGAGAGGTTCAGTAGCTTACCCAAAGTCATGGTGATGGCAAGAGAAGAAGCAGGAATGTGGGCCAAGGAATGGCCGAGAGCAGTGGTACTCCAGATTTGTTGTTTCCAGTCCCACTGGGTAAATGAAGGGCAAATAAGTAGAGTATCTGCTACCCTGAGTTGTCTGAGTTAGCTCACCCTTAGCTCACCTACTCTAGGCCCCAGGGAATCAGAGCTGAATGAGAATAATCATGACCATGTCTGGGGTTCCCCCAGAGGTACTGCTTCCTTCTGACAATCAACAGATTGCTTAGGGTGTGCTTACATTTAAATAGTTTTCCTTGCCCTCTTCAGTTCCAATAAGATAAAAGTTAAGTCCATATTTGAAGTCTTTGTCGTAAACAAGGAGAAGCTCATCTCCAGGATATTCCTACAAAAATATAATCAAAAAAGAAGGTTAATGTTCAGTAGTCACTCAGTTTATTCAGATTTGACACAAATTAATATTTCTTTAATCAATCAATCATAGAAGATAACCATAGTGCTAACCTATGGTTAATAACCCCAAATTGCAAAGTTATTTTATTAACTTACAAATGCTCTTAAAACACAATGCGTCCAGGGAAACTTACCATGCAATTTTATTTCTAACAGGAAAAAAAGGAAGCATTCCTTTTATTTGGTATTGTGCTCTGTAGCATGTTTGCGGACAAATCAGGACTAAAATTATGAATTAAACAATTAAAGCAGTATGGGAAAATAAGGGTAGGTTCCCTTTCTAGCTAAAATTGGGCAAGGATGAGCTTTTCTGGGTGTGGAGTAAGACAAAATGTCACAGATAGGAGTTTGCTTTTCACAAAGGGTCATCAAGAAGGATTCCCAAGGAGGGATGGGCAAGCTAGCATTTGCCCAAAGTAATGGGAAATGCCAGATTTGAACTCAGAAATCTCTCCAACTTTTGTGATTATGTATCAGGAACCTCTTGAGGTAGGACTGAAAAATAAAGAGGGATACTGTACTTACCTGAATAATTTTTTTGACTGGGTAGAAATCAGACACTGCAGCTCTGTTTTCAAAGTCTGAAAAAATATCTTCTTTTCTGATAAGTTTATAAGGTTGTTCATCTGTGACATCTTCATCTATTCTGCAGTTAAATATCTCCTGGGTCTTGTTAGTTAACACTAAAGGATAAATTTCTGGATGACCTGGGAAAGGCAAAGTGGAATTTGGACATTAAATATAACCATTTAAAATATTAACACTAGGAAACATTCAATTGTTTGCTTTAAATAATTGTCTTGGTTAAAATTTTAAAAGACTTTAAAATCATTGTTCATATTTTTAAAGTAAGTTTATCCATTATAAAAAATGTCAACAAATGAACTTATTTACAAAACAGAAACAGACTCACAGACTTAGGAAACAAATGTATCGTTACAAAAGGGGAAATGTGGCAGCAGGGAGGGATAAACTGGGAGTTTGGAATTGACATATACACACTACTATACTTAAAATAGATAACCAACAAGGACCTACTGTATAGCACAGGGAACTGTACTCAATATTCTATAATAACCTCAATGGGAAAAAAATCTGAAAAAGAATAGATATATGTATAACTGAATCACTTTGCTGTACACCTGAAACTAACACAGCATTGTAAATCAATTATACTCCAACATAAAATAAAAAATTTTTTAATGTCAAAAAGATAAAAAGATGAAAATAACAATTCCCCATAATTCTATCTCTCAAGAGAGAACCTCTATTAATCGTTTGCTCTATTTCCTTCCAGTCACTCCATATATAGTATCTTAAATGAAATTCTAAATCCTGCCTTTCATACTTACTATTATGTCACTAGAATTTTACTATGACATTATATAATTTTTCTAACGCATCATTTTAAATTAATGTAATTCTATAGCATAATTTTTAACTTCTGTTGTTGGTAAGCATTACATTTTTTCTCATTTGTTTCTAGTGATTATAAATAACTCTACAAACAAATATATAGTTTATAAACTTTTATTACATTTCAAATTATTTTCTTAGGTTTTAAAAATTTTTTTGTGTGTGTGGTTTAACATTATATTTTAAATCTGAAAGAAGACAAAGGTCAAATTCTCAAAACTAATACTTAAGATCTAATGAATAACAAAAGTATAAGAACCAAGACAGTTATATATGATGAGAATGTACAGAAATGGCCTGAAGGACAGTTGAAATAGTAGTTCATATTTTTTTTTCAGTTATACATATACATGTATCTGTTCTTTTTCAAATTATTTTCCCAGGATAGGTTTTAAAAGTGAAATTAGGGCTTCCCTGGTGGCGCAGTGATTGAGAGTCCGCCTGCCGATGCAGGGGACACGGGTTCATGCCCCGGTCCAGGAAGATCCCACATGCCACGGAGCAGCTGGCCCCATGAGCCATGGCCGCTGAGCCTGCGCGTCCGGAGCCTGTGCTCCGCAACGGGAGAGGCCACAACAGTGAGAGAACCGCGTACCGCAAAAAAAAAAAAGTAAAATTATTTGTTCAAAGGTATTATCACTACCTTAGGCTCTATCAAACCTGTATTGCTCTCCTAAAACACCTCCTCCCTCACCCTGCTCTCTCTCACCAGGTGACCCTGCTTCCTCTCACAGAGGCAATTCTGTGTCTGTACAGCAAAGAATCCTGTGAGGTCCCACAGCCCTGCCCACCAGCTCATCAGCACAGGCCCCGTCTTTCTGCCCTTCCCTCCAGTTCGAAGACCTGCCTGCCCCTCTCCACCCTTCTCAGCCCATCAACTCTTCCTCTCCCGTCAACCTTTCCTACCTCAGCATGTTTGATTTGCTCAATGGTCTCCCATTTTAAAGAAACCTTCCCTTGACCCTAGAGAGGTACCTCTGCTCCCTAGGGCTCTTTTTCAGTCAAACTTGTTATTCAGTTCTTCATACTTTTTTTTTAAAAAAAAATATTTTATTTATTTATTTTTGCCTGCATTGGATCTTCGTTGCTGCGCGCGGGCTTTCTCTAGTTGCGGCGAGCGGGGGCTACTCTTCACTGCGGTGCGGGGGCTTCTCATTGCGGTGGCTTCTCTTGCTGAGGAGCACGGCCTCTAGAGCGCGGGCTTCAGTAGTTGTGGTGCATGAGCTTAGTGGCTCCGCGGCACGTGGGAACATTCTGGACCAGGTCTCGAACCCGTGTCCCCTGCATTGCCAGGCGGATTCTTTTTTTTTTGTGGTATGCGGGCCTCTCACTGTTGTGGCCTCTCCCGTTGCGGAGCACAGGCTCCGGACGCGCAGGCTCAGCGGCCATGGCTCACGGGCCCAGCCGCTCCGCGGCATGTGGGATCTTCCCGGACCGGGGCACAAACCCGTGTCCCCTGCATCGGCAGGCGGACTCTCAACCACTGCACCACCAGGGAAGTCCTGCCAGGCGGATTCTTAATCACTGCGCCACCAGGGAAGCCCTAGTTCTTCACACTTTAAAGCTACTGACTTTCCAATTAGGTTGTATTAGTAAACCTGGAACTGGGGAGGAAGGTGAGGTAGGGAATCCCTCTTCCCTCCTCTGGTTCCCCAGTCCCAGAATTGCCCTCAAAAGAGGAGGGAGGGGAGGTTCAACAGGCTTCCATTCCTGTTCTTCCTGTCCCTTTGCCCCCCACCCCAGGTCAGTCCTGGGCAGCAGCAAGCCCTGGGACAGCAGATGGAAGAAGACAAGGTATCGTTTTGCCTCAATCTTCTCTCTCGACCCTACTTCTCATTTTCTTATCCTTTTTTATCACCATCAGCTTCTACCACCCCAGGTTCAGTTCTGCATTTATCCCCAGAACTCCCTCCCCCAACTCTATGCTCCGGGGGCCCCAGAACCCACTCGCATCCTCTCCGGGCCCCCCACACCTGGATGTCCCAACATCCTCCCTCCCACTGCTCAACAGGTGCGTCATCGAGGGGAAAAGTGCATGCAGCCTCTCAAGTAGGAATTTTGAGCTTATTTTCCCACAGAAACATTGACCCCTCACCCTGGAAGCTCTATGATATGATTATTCAGGTGATTACTAGTGACTCTATGCATAACACTGATTATGTATGGAAATATATTCTAAATTGCAATCCATTGGCATAATAAACAAACATTTGGAATACAAGCGGTTCATAAATTAGGGACAAATTGCCCATTTTTATCTCTCCTTAAAATACTAACCCTAACACCTGCATGTAGAGGATGCTCAAAGGCAACTGTTTTTTTTTTTTGTTGTTGTTGTTTGTTTGTTTGCATCAGATCATATTTATTGTGGGGTTAGGGGTGGGGATCTTGGGGTTAGAGTGCAGCAACTGTGGCTGGCGGGATAAGCCGCTCTCGATGTGCCTGCGGGAGCTGTCCGGGTGTCAGGGACGGGATGGTCCAGGGCCAGAGGGCACGCAGGATCCCGGGGGTGCTTATGACAGGAAGCAGTGTGCTGGCGTCTGGGATGCGGGTCTCCAGAGCTTCACACACAGTAGGCCCCCAGCACGTCCTCTGGGGGGACCTCAGGGCCCAGATCCTGGTTGCTGGTGAGGCGGAGGTGACGATGCAGGGCAGTCACAGCCTCGGGGTCTGCCTCAAAACAGCTGTTGACTTGATTCACATGCAAGTTATCCTTTAAAATCACACTGCCAGCCGTAATTTGTAGAGTGTCCGATGCATAACAGCCCTTGGAGTTTTGTCTTGGAAAACCACTAGGTGGAACTATGAGACCCACACTGAGCTGAAGCCAAAAAGGCGGTGGCCGCCCTTCATAAACAGAGGTGCTCACAAAGACCAGAAAGCTTCCTACCCTCCACGAAACTGGAAGGACACTGACAAAGATGGTGTTCTATGTCACCTGCTCCCACTAAACATACTTCAAATCCTACTGGATGGATATTTGTCAAAAAAATAATCCTTTTACACTAATTGGGCTTTTTCAAGGCAACTTTAATAGAGGCTCTAACATTCCTTTATCTAGAAGTTAGCAGTAGTAGTAGCCTGTTTCTGGCTGGGGTCGGGAATCGGTAATAACTTCAGGCAACTAGCAGCCAATAGACTACACAGAACGCCTAGAGTCTAGTACCTCCGTGCCCTACCTGAACAATGGCCAAACTAAACAGAGCAAGGCCTGATGCTACTGGCCACCCCAAGGGTCTCTGGCTAAATTCAGTGTAAGAATTGTTGTTATTTAGGCTTTGAGGCCTGCACTGAAGATAGCACTGTAGGTATATAACAATGAGGCTCTGGTGATTAGCGATGAGATGGGCTCTGGGCTCAGTTGTGCCTCCAGCAGAGTGGTCCAGGAGGGTGAGAAAGATGTTGGAGCGGAGGAGAAGGGCTGCAGGGACTCCTGAAGCTTACAGAGGTCAGGAGTGCCTGCCATGAGTGCAAGACCTACTGGATAGGGGGCCAGGCCAGTGCAGTGACTGAATAACAGTGTGAGTAAATAACAGCATGTTAATTATAGTAGCTTCTGTGAAGCACCTACTGCCAGACGCTATTCTAAGCACATTACATGGATTATTAATTCATTTACGCTTCATAACAACATTCAGACGCCGCTCCTGTAATTGTCTCTTTTTTTTTTTTTTTTTTTTTTTTTTGCGGTACGCGGGCCTCTCACTCTTGCGGCCTCTCCGTTGCGGAGCGCAGGCTCCCGACGCGCAGGCTCAGCAGCCATGACTCACGGGCCCAGCCGCTCCGCGGCATGTGGGATCTTCCCGGACCGAGGCACAAACCCGTGTCCCCTGCATCGGCAGGCGGACTCCCAACCACTGTGCCACCAGGAAGGCCCTGTCTCCATTTTTTAGCTGAGAAAACTGAGGCCCACAGAGTCCAAGTAAGGTATCCAAGGTTGGGGGCTGGGAGTTAGAAATAACGGGAGCTAGGATCCAAACCAAGGTCCCTGCACTGTAACTAGCAGGCCATACTTTCTCTCACAAGTGTGAACACAGGGTGAACACAGGGCTTCCCTGGTGGCGCAGTGCTTGAGAGTCCGCCTGCTGATGCAGGGGACACGGGTTCGTGCCCCGGTCTGGAAAGATCCCACATGCCGCGGAGCGGCTGGGCCCGTGAGCCATGGCCGCTGAGCCTGCGCGTCCGGAGCCTGTGCTCCGCGACGGGAGAGGCCACAGCAGTGAGAGGCCCGCGTACCGCCAAAAAAAAAACAAAAAACGTGAACACAGCAGAGGACAGGAGATGGTCCTCCTCCACCTTCACAGATAGTCAGGGAGGTAAGAGAGACACTGTATAGGATGCAGTAAATGACAGTTATTCACTTGGTAGAGCAGGAGCCAAAGACAGACTCAAGCTCCACACAACTAACTAGCTCGGAATCTTGCTGCGCGCGCAAGGAAGAGGCCGGTGCAATATAAATCATAGGTCACACATCAGTTGTCCTGCATATTGAACCAGAGTATGTAAATAAGCCCCGTGTATTTCATCTTTTAGCATTTTGGTTGTTGTTTACTTTAAAAAAAACCGTTTTATTGAGATATAATTGATAAATAATAAACTGTATATATTTAAAGTGTACAATTTGATAAACATATGCATTTACCCATGAAACCATCATCACAATAGAGATAAAGAACAAATCTATAATCCCCAAAAGTTTCCTCCTGCCCCTTCTTCCAGCACCCCTCCTCACTCCCAGGTAACCACTGCTCTGCTTTCTATTGCTATAGATAAGTAGTTTGTTTTTTATGGAATAGTTATAAAACTCACCTCTCTGGGCATCTGCTTCCTCATCTGAGGAATGAGGTAGTGATACCTACCGCATGAGCTTGTGGCAGAAGTTAAATTAGGTAGTCCACGCACATTTCCTTAAAAATTGCACAACACTTTTTGTTTGTTTGTCTTCTTTTGCTCAGCACAATTATTTTGAGATTCACTCATGTTGCTGCACGTAGCAGTAGCTCATTCCTTTATATTTCTGACTAGTATTTCATAAAAGAAAAAATGAATTAGGCAAAGATTTCTTAAGAGTTACAGTTTGGGGTGTTGTATCTCAGAAATCTTTGCTAATCCAAGGTTACAAAAATTTTTCTCCTATGTTTTCTTCTAGAAGTTTTACAATATTTGGTTTTATATTTAGGTCTATGATCCATTTTGAGATAATATTCGTATATAATGTGCGATATGGATTGAGGTTCACTTTTTTGCATGTAAATATCCAACTGTTCCAGCATCATTTGTTGAAAAGACTATCTCTTCTCCACTGAACTGCCTTTGTACTTACTTTTGTTGAAAATCAATCGACCATATATATGTGAATATAGTTTTGGACTCCTTATTCTCATTCACTGATCTATTTCTCTATCTTTTTTTTTGGCCGCGCCGTGCAGCTTGTGGGATCTTAGTACCCTGACCAGGGAATGAACCCGGGCCCTTGGCCGTGAAAGTGCAGAGTCCTAACCACTGGACCGCAGGGGAATTCCCTATTTCTCTATCTTTATAGTATTTTGTTTTTATACTAACAACAGTAAAATGCAAACCTTCTTTGAGACAGCCCTCTGTAAGGAAATGTGCATGTACTACCTAATTTAACTTCTGCAACAAGCTCATGAGGTAGGTATCACTACCTCATCCTTCAGATGAGGAAGCAGGGCCCAGAGAGGTGAAGTTGTTTGTGGTCACACAGTCATTAAGTGGCAGAATTATGATTCAAACCACATCTGTTTAATTCCAAAAACTGTGCTATTAATCACTTGTGGTAAACAGAATAATGTCCCCCCAAAGATATCCATGTCCTAATTTCTGAAACCTGTGAATATGTTGCCTTACATGCCAAAAGGGACTTGCAGGTGTGATTAAGTTCAGGATCTTGAGATGGGAAGATTACTGGGCTCCTGAGGTGGGTCCAATGTAATCACAAGGGTCCTTATAAGAGAAAGGCAGGAGGGTCAATGCCAAGGAAGGACATGTGACACGGAGCCAGAGGTCTACGCCGGAGAAAGATTAGAAGATGCCATGCTGCTGGCTTTGAAGACAGAGGAAGGGGCCAAGAGTCAATGGACACAGGGAGCCATTAGGTGAAAAAGGTAAAAAAACAGATTATCCCTTCCGAGCCTCCAGAAGGAACCAGCACTGCCAACACCTTGACTTTACCCCAGTGAAAGTAATTTCAGACTCCTGATTTCTAAAACTGTATGATAATAAATTTGTGGTAATTTGTTATAGCAGCAATAGACCATTAATACACCACAGATACTCTAACCTGTATTAAAGTGTGACTTATAATTTGGGTAAATTATTTAACTTTTGGGAGTCACAGCACCTCCATCTTGTAATGGCCACAGCAATGTTACTTCCTAGAGCTGAAGGGATGAGAGGAGTATGCAGGGCACAAAGCTGTTGCTCCATAAATGTTAACTACATGTAAAAATCATACCTCTTCTCTAGAAACCTCCAGACGTTGCCTTAATTAGGAGACAGTTTTTAGCTAGTCTATTGCTCCCTTGGTTCCTTGGTAGGAAAGGGAAACCTAGTCCTCTGCAGCATAACAGCCACAAGTCCTGAGTGACAGCTGACAATGTCAGACCCCACATCAAGGAAGTCAGAGGGTCCTGGTGTTGCCTGAGGGGAGTCTGGGGGTAGAGAGAGAGGCTGTAAAATAAGGGGATGCTAAGTCAAAACCTACCCTCAAGTCTCACTACAAAGTGCTAAGATTTCCTTCTCTTTTTTTTTTTCTCCTTAAAGAAACATACTCACATCTATTTTTCAGCCCATTTACTTTCAGCTGAAACCTCTCCACCATGCCCCATTCTCAGGTCCATGGATTTGCTTACCAGTTAATTATTTAATCAGGAAATATTTACTACGCAGCTACTATGTGAAAAGCATGGTGCTAGTGCCAGGGTATACAATCTAGAGGGGGAGACAGACATTAAATAGATAAATACACTCAGAAATACATAAGGACAAATGGTGACAAGTGCTATCTAGGAGAAAACAGGGTGAGAGATAGAACATAGAACTAAGGAGGGTGGTAGTGCTGGTGGTCTGTCTAAACAGGAAGAACAGGGAAAGCAATTCATTCATTTATTCAATCAATCAATCAACAAATATTTATTGAGTGCTTATTCTGTATCAAGATAGGCATTGGGGTAGAGGGGTGAACAAGAGTTTCTGTTCCCCTGAAGCTTGTGTGTGTGAAAAAAAGAGAGAGAGAAAGAAAGAGAGAGAGCGCACACACAAGGGAGGGCCAGCATGGGTAGGTATGTAAACAGCTACGTGTTATAAATGCATAAACAAATAAATATGCTCCATCCTCATTCATAAATTTTATATTTGCAAATTCACTTGCTAAAATGTATTTGTAATCCCAAGATCGATAGTTGTGGCACTTTCACGTTCATTAGTGGGCATGCTTAAAGTGACAAAAAATGTGAATTGCCTGATGTGCACGTTGCCAGGTAAGGTCAAACAAGATGATGCTCTACCATCTTCCGTGTGCTCTCATACTGCAAACAGTGTCTTTCCACTGTCTATATAGTACCACATTTTTCACATTTTTGTGCTTTGTATTGGTGATTTGCCTATTTAAAATGGTCCCCAAGCTTACTGCTAAAGTGCTCTCTAGTGTTCCTAAGTGCAAGAAGGCTGTGATATGTTTTACAAGAAAACATGTGTATTAGATAAGCATCAGTCAGGCATGAATTATAGTGCTGTTGGCTGTGAGTTCAATGTTAATGAATCAGCAATATATATTAAATAAGTCGTCTTTAAAGAGAAACACACATAAAACAAGGTTATGTATTAATTGGTTAATGAAATGTTGTGACCAGAGGCTTGGAGGAACCTAATCCTGTATTTTCCCTAGGAGCAATGGTTCAGTACCTGCTAACTCAGCGTTTGCAGCAAGTGTATAGAACTTCCATGAATAATGAGAATTGACTGTACTTTAACTTCAGAATTATAAGTGCTATGAAGGCAATAAAATAGGGTACTAGGTGAAAGAAATGCCTTCAAGGAAGGCCTCTTGCAGAGATTAGATTGGAGTCTGCATCTGAATGATGAGGTAGGTAGGAGGTAGGTGCATGGAAGGCTTATCCAGGCATTGGGAACAGCAAGAGCAAAGGTCCTGAGGCCGGAACAAATTCACTATGTTTTGTGCTAAGTAAGGCTGATGAGCTGTAGATGGAGGTGAAGGATAGAGAGACAAGGTCAGAGAGGAAGGTGGAGCCAGGACCACTATAAGGACAAAGAAAAGCCATGGGAGAGATTAAGCAGGAAAGAGGCAAGTCAGAGGGTTTCTGTGTGCAGAATGCATTGAAGGAGGCTGAGTGGAAGCAGGGATACTGGTTAGGGATTAAGGATCTAAGCTAAGTGAGGGATGTGGAGGCTAAGGTTGCTGATGTGGAGATTATGTGAATTGAATGGGTTTGAGATATGTTTTAGGTGTTGAATTGACAGGACTTGGTATGGCTTAGATGCAAGGGAGGAGGTGTTGACGGGAAGAAGGGTCAAAGATAGCTCCCAAGTTTCTGGGTGGTGCATTCATTAAACATTTATTGGGCAGCACACCCAGTCCCAATGCTATTTATTGTTAGCTAACATCCTCCCACCACCTCCCTGCCTTCACACACCACACCTGCAACCCCTTTGCTCCCTTGGCCTGGCCACCATCATCTCTTTCCTAGATTGTTGCAATAGCTTCCTAACTAGTCTCTGCCTCTGTCTTTGCCCCTGCAATTCCCAAAAGAGTAGCCAGGGTGGCCCTTTAAAAACATAAGTCAGTTGTTTTTGGATAGAATGTCCTATAAATATCAATTAAGTCCACCTTGTTTAATGTATCATTTAAAACTTGTGGTTCCTTATTTATTTTCATTTTGGATGATCTGTCCATTGGTGAAAATGGGGTGTTAAAGTCCCCTACTATGATTGTGTTACTGTCGATTTCCCCTTTTATGGCTGTTAGTATTTGCCTTATGTATTGAGGTGCTCCTATGTTGGGTGCATAAATATTTACAATTGTTATATCTTTATCTTGGATTGATCCCTTGATCATTATGTAGTGTCCTTCTTTGTCTCTTGTAATAGTCCTTGTTTTAAAGTCTATTTTGTTTGATATGAGAATTGCTACTCCAGCTTTCTTTTGATTTCCATTTGCATGGAGTATCTTTTTCCATCCCCTCACTTTCAGTCTGTGTGTGTCCCTAGGTCTGAAGTGGGTCTCTTGTAGACAGCATATATACGGGTCTTGTTTTTGTATCCATTCAGCCAGTCTATGTCTTTTGGTTGGAGCATTTAATCCATTTACATTTAAGGTAATTATTGATATGTATGTTTCTATTACCATTTTCTTAGCTGTTTTGGGTTTGTTATTATAGGTCTTCTCCTTCTCTTGTGTTTCTTGCCTAGAGAAGTTCCTTTAGCATTTGTTGTAAAGCTGGTTTGGTGGTGCTGAATTCTCTTAGCTTTTGCTGAGGTTTTAATTTCTTCATGAAATCTGAATGAGATCCTTGAAAGAAATTAAAGATGATACAAATAGATGGAGAGATATACTATGTTCTTGGATTGGAAGAATCAACATTGTGAAAATGCCTATACTACTCAAAGCAATCTACAGATTCAACGCAATCCCTATCAAACTACCACTGGCATTTTTCACAGAACTAGAACAAAAAAAAAAATCACAGTTTGTATGGAAATACAAAGGACCCCGAATAGCCAAAGCAAACTTGAGAAAGAAAAACAGAGCTGGAGGAATCAGGCCCCCTGACTTCGGACTATACCACAAAGGTACAGTAATCAAGACAGTATGGTACTGGCACAAAAACAGAAATATAGATCAATGGAACAGGATAGAAAGCCCAGAGATAAACCCATGCATATATGTTCACCTTATCTTTGATAAAGGAGGCAAGAATATACAGTGGAGAAAGGATAGCCTGTTCAATAAGTGGTGCTGGGAAAACTGGACAGCTATATGTAAAAGAATGAAATTAGAACATTCCCTAACACCATACACAAAAATAAACTCAAAATGGATTAAAGACCTAAATGTAAGGTCAGACACTATAAAACTCTTAGAGGAAAACATAGGCAGAGCACTCTATGACATAAATCACAGCAAGATCCTTTTTGACCCACCTCCTAGAGAAATGGAAATAAAAACAAAAATAAACAAATGGGACCTAATGAAACTTAAAAGCTTTTACACAGCAAAGGAAACCATAAATAAGATGAAAAGATAACCCTCAGAATGGGAGAAAATATTTGCAAATGAAGCAACTGACAAAGGATTAATCTCCAAAATTTACAGGCAGCTCATTCAGCTTAGTATCAAACAAACAAACAACCCAATCCAAAAATGGGCAGAAGACCTAAATAGACATTTCTCCAAAGAAGATATAGAGATTGCCAACAAACACATGAAAGAATGCTCAACATCATTAATCATTAGAGAAATGCAAATCAAAACTACAATGAGATATCATCTCACACTGGTCAGAATGGCCATCATCAAAAAATCTACAAACAATAAATGCTGGAGACAGTGTGGAGAAAAGGGAACCCTCTTGCAGTGTTGGTGGGAATGTAAATTGATTCAACCACTATGGAGAACAGTATGGAGGTTCCTTAAAAAACTAAAAATAGAACTACCATATGACCCAGCAATCCCACTACTGGGCATATACCCCGAGAAAACCATAATTGAGAAAGAGTCATGTACCACAATGTTCATTGCAGCTCTATTTACAATAGCCAGGACATGGAAGCAACCTAAGTGTCCATCGACAGATGAATGGATAAAGAAGACGTGGCACATATATATAATGGAATATTACTCAGCCGTAAAAAGAAACGAAATTGAGTTATTTTTAGTGAGGTGGATGTACCTAGAGTCTGTCATACAGAGTGAAGTAAGTCAGAAAGAGAAAAACAAATACCGTATGCTAACACATATATATGGAATCTAAAAAAAGCAGTCATGAAGAACCTAGGGGCAAGACGGGAATAAAGACACAGACCTACTAGAGAGCGGACTTGAGGATATGGGGAGGGGGAAGGGTAAGCTGGGACAAAGTGAGAGCGTGGCATGGACATATATACACTACCAAACGTAAAACAGATAGCTAGTGGGAAGCAGCCGCATAGCACAGGGAGATCAGCTTGGTGCTTTGTGACCACCTAGAGGGGTGGGATAGGGAGGGTGGGAGGGAGGGAGACGCAAGAGGGAAGAGATATGGGGACATATGTATATGTATAACTGATTCACTTTGTTATAAAGCAGAAACTAACACACCATTGTAAAGCAATTATACTCCAATAAAGATGTTAAATAAATTTTAAAAAAGTAAGTCAGATCATGTTACCTCTCTGCTTAAATACCAACAGCTCCCCATCCTAAAAGCCAAAATCTTTACAATGACCAGCAAGGCTTTTAGAGATTCTTCCTCCCCACCCTCACTGTTTCCCCTCTGTTTCTAAACATGAAGTGCATCATCTAAGGCAACTCTGAGAAAAAGTTTCAACAACAACAACAAAAATAAAAGTTGTTGGAATAAGATTATTTAACCTCTAAATGTAGGAACCATATTAGTTCGGTTGTTTAAGTTCTAGTTTATTTGCTTAAAAATCAGCCTCTTTCCTTGAAATAGCGGAACCCCACCGTAGCGTACAGATAAATATTGCCCATGATCAGAGTTTGAAAAATACTATTATAATAAAAGTAATGACTTGCAGACAACACACTTTACAGTTATAAAAGGTCTCTCAATAATCATACAATGTTGGATTTTTAAGGGACTGCTTGGTCCAAGTCTATTTCTCAGTTTGAAATTCTCTCTTCCACTCTTACTTTTTATTTTTTCTTTAAAAAATTTATTTTATATTCCAAATGACATGATGTAACTTTAGTCCATGCACATTTTGATCAATCATTTCAATCTGTAATATTCTCCCTTGCTTATTGCATATTAAAATGTTGTAGAACTGGGGACGTAAATTCTAAATTGTATTTCCACTTACCCATGCTCTCCATATTCACAGGTTCTGCTTCTTCACTAACTAGAATATAATAAAATGATGTCAACTTTACATTTTTGAGTCGAATATGTATCTTAGTTTACTACAATCTTCTACCAAGGCTTAAAACATAAAACATAAGGCAAATACACAGTGAAGACTTAAGCTATTTTATGAATAATTAAATAGAAACTGAATAATTGTCTTTCTTACAGAATTATCTCATAGTGATATATTTGCTATGACATTTATTATATGACATTTAATTGATATTGTAATGAAATGAATAAAAATAATAATAAATCCCCGTGTTTTGAATTCCACTTGTGTTTGACTTTATGACAGCAAAAACATTTATTTGAGACATAAAACCATGATCGTTTTGGCTGCTAATATATATACGAATACTAAATCCATAAAAATCCCATTGATGAAAAAACAGTCCTACCAGGTAACGTTATTTTGGTTTTGCCACGTTTTGAGCGCTTTTGTTTTTGACGTTTTGGAGCCATGGCTCTAACTTAGGCTGCATAAAGAGAGAATATCATTAGTAAATTCTGGTTTACAGTTCCAAATAGTAAGCATTATCATTTAGTAAACATAAGAATATGTTTTCTAAGTTTTGCCCTCAGCTAAATCAACATGTATCTTCACAGAATGGGTGTTCTGTGACCACAGGTTTATTGCAACAACAACGTTCCTAATGAGATCTTGCCATTCCAGCAGAGCCATTCAACTGAAGCACAAGGAGGTGACCTGCCAACACTTCAAGGTTTCCGCCACAGGCCCTGCCATGGAGCCACAAGAGAGGACACTGGATCCCCTGCCTCATGCTCCTGTTTCCATTCCAGGGAGCTGTTTTGCACTGTCCTGTGCCTAGCTCCCTGTCAGGTGACCCAGCTAAAAACACAGGCTTAAAGTCCATGGGCAGACACAGACTCACCATGTGCACATACATACATTTAAATGACATAATTTTGTCCTAGCATATGTACATGTAACCACTGTGTCCTAATTTGCCCTGTCAGAGAATACCTCCAAAGGTTTGCTATGGAATTACTCATCAATTCTGACAGGACATATTATGGCCAAGATCACTGCCGTGACACTAAATCCTTGTCTCCTCAATGGTCACCTGTGTCCCATCTTGTTAAATGATTAGGAGTGTGATTTCACGAGTCTGACCAGCAGGGTTTAAAAACAGACTCTACTTTTATTTAATATACATTTTTTAAATTGGGGTATGGTGGTTTTACAATGTTGTGTTAGTTTCTGCTGTACAATGAAGTGAATCAACTATATGTATACATATATCCCCATATCCCCTCCCTCTTGGACCTCCCTCCCACGCTCCACACCCCAACCCACCCACCTAGATCACCAGAGCACCAAGCTGACCTCCCTGTGCTATACAGCAGGTTCCCACTAGCTACGTATTTTACACATGGTAGTGTATATATGTCAATCCTAATCTCTCAGTTCATCCCCCTCCCCCTCCCCCTCTGTGTCCACACATTCATTTTCTATGTCTGCATCTCCATTCCTGCTCTGCAAATTGGTTTATCTGTATCATTTTTCTAGATTCCACATATATGTTTTAATATATTTGTTTTCTCTTTCTGACCTACATCACTATGTATAAGAGGCTCTAGGTCCATCCACATCTCTACAAATGACCCAATTTCATTCCTTTTCATGGCTGAGTAATATTCCATTGTATATATGTACCACATCTTCTTTATCCATTCATCTGTCGATGGACATTTAGGTTGCTTCCATGTCCTGGCTATTGTAAACAGTGCTGCAATGAACACTGGGGTACATGTGTCTTTTTGAATTATGGTTTTCTCAGGGTATATGCCCAGAAGTGGGATTGCTGGGTCATATGGTAGTTCTATTTGTAGTTTTTTAAAGAAACTCCGTACTGTTCTCCACAGTGGCTGTTATCAATTTACATTCCCACCAACAGTGCAAGAGGGTTCCCTTTCTCCACATCCTCTCCAGCATTTATTGTGTGTAGATTTTTTGATGGCCATTCTGCCTGTGTGAGGTGATATCTCATTGTAGTTTTGATTTGCATTTCTCTAATCATTAGTGATGCTGAGCATCTTTTCATGTGCCTCTTGGCCATCTGTATGTCTTCTTTGGAGAAGTGTTTATTTAGGTCTTCTGTCCATTTTCTGATCGGGTTGTTTTTTGGATATTGAGCTGCATGAGCTAAAAACAGACTCTACTTTTTACCAGCTTAGTGACCCTAGGTAAATTATTTACCTTCTAAGCCACAGTGTATTCATCTGTCTAATGGGGATAATAATAAAACCTACCTCACAGGGTAGGTAGGGTGTTAGGAATTGAGAAAAATTTGCATCATCATCAACTCAGTCATCTGAGACTGGTTTGCCTCATTATAATAAGCCAACCCCAGGTGGGATATTATTTCATAGCCCACAGTCAAAATATCACACGTATTGCTTTATACCTAGTCCTTTGATTACTAAATCTTGACTAAAGTGTGGGTGCGTGTGTCTGTGTGTTTGTGTATATACACTTTTCCCTTCAGATTTTTCACATGTATTTTTTCAAATGGCAGTAATGATTTTAGTAATAATATTCTCATGTTTATTGAATACTGCCATGTGCCTGGCACAGCTCTAACTACTTTACCTGCATTCTTTATTTAATTTTAACCACTCTTTTAGATAGGCATTTTATTAATACTATGATATTCATGCTCATTTTATCATGTGAAAACAGAGGCCCCAAGAGGTCAGGTGACTTGCCTGAGGGTATGTGCAAACTGCGGATGGTGGAGTCAGGGTGTGATCCCAAGCAGTCTTGTTCCAGTGTCCATGCTCTTAACCTTTGTATGAGACTATCCCTTGGATTTCAGTGATAAATAGTTACTGTGTTTCATTACAAATGAAGCTACTTAAAAGTATTGTCTTTACCTTGAAAGGTATGATTTTATTATTTAATCAGCATTTTACGATTCTGACAGTTAAGGAATTTCTACTTTTTAAACGTTGTGCAATGGACGGCTCTGATCCAACATTTCAGCCTCTCAAGTGTCCTTCATCCCACTTCCCAGACTTGGTGTAATTTCAAACCTTGAAACTAATCTGTTTTCTCAGAAGGTTCTTTATCAATGTACCCATCTCCACATTCTATTTCAGCTGTATTTGACTTAAAATACACAAAAACACTGTGAAGCTTACCCAAACCCACCCTACATGTGTGCACACACACACACACACAGTCACCCCCCACCACTATTTATTCCACAAATATTTATTGACTATAATGTGCCAGAGGATTTCCTAGGTGTTAGAAATACAGCTGTGAAAAAATAGGCAAAACCCCTGTCCTGATAGAGCTTATGTCCTAGTGGGGAGAGAGCAAAGAAAGAAGCAAAATAATTGGTACTTCAGATGATGATAACTATTAAGGAGAAAAATCAAGTAGGAAGGGAGAGGAAGTGTAGGAGTGGGGAGGTCACAATCAGGTCAGGTCACCTAAGTAACGTTGGAGCAAAGACCTAAGAGAAGGGAGAGAGCCAGAAATACAGATATCTAGGGAAAAAAACGGTATTTCCAGGCAGAGGGAATGGTAAGTGTAAAGGTTCTGGGGCGAGTATGCTTGGCACTTTTAAAAAAACACGAGATAGCTGGAGTGGAGTGATTGAGGGGAACACTAGGAGGTAAAGTTGATCAGAGAGGTAAAGGGGTATGTATTACAGTAAGTCCCCAACATACGAACGAGTTCTGTCCCAAGAGCGCATTCTTAAGTCCCATTTTGTTCGTAAGTCCAACAGAGTTAGCCTAGGTACCCAACTAACACAATCGGCTATATAGTACTGTACTGTAATAGGTTTATAATACTTTTCACACAAATAATACATAAAAAACAAACACAAAAAATAAACATTTTTAATCTTACAGTACAGTACCTTGAAAAGTACAGTAGTACAGTACAAAAGCTGGCATACAGGGGCATGTTCGCATCTTTGAAAGTTTGCAACCCGAAGGTTCATATGTAGGGGACTCACTGCAGTCAGCTTTGCTGTAGTAACAAATGCCCTTTAACTCTCAGTAACATGCAACAGCAAACATTTATTTCTTCCCATGTTCTGCATTATGGCTGTGGGTGAGTTCCTCCTTCAAGTCTTATTCTGGGACACAGGCTGAAGGAGCAATGCCTATCTGACACACACTACTTTCAGGGCAGAAGAAAAAGTGAGAACTAATAGAACCGTGTGATGATTTCTGAATCTTCTCCTTGGCACTGGCACACTGTCCTTTTATCTGCTCACATTCCATTGGCTCAAGCAACTCATACAGCCAATCCTGATAACGGGAGAAGAATGTATACTTGCATAGGAATGGGTCGGAATGTGTGATCCTCTTAAAAGGAAGGTTAGGTAATAAGGGCAATTATGTAATATACCACAAGGGAGCTATGTCCTGGATAAGGACTTTGGGTTTTACTCTGAACGAGGTGGGGAGCTTTGGATGGTTTTGAGCTGGGGAGTTACTTTACTTGACCTGACTCACATTTTAAGGATCACTATGGCTGCTGTGTCTCGAAGACTGTAGCAAGGAAAGGGCTGAAGCAGAAAATCCAATTAAGAGACAAGTCAATAATCCAAGAGAGAGATGATGGCAGTTTAGATAAGGGAGGTGAGAGTGGGATGGAAAAAGTGATTGGATTCAGGGTATATTTTGTAAGTAGAGCCAACAGGATTTGCTGATGACATGGATGTAGGGTCTGAGAGAAAGAGATCAAGGATGACTTCAGTGAGTTTTGCTTAAGGAAATGAAAGTATGGGGTTGCTGTTTATTGAGATGGGGATCCCCTGGGAAGAACAGATTTGAAAGAGAAGATCAGGGGTTCAATTTGGGGCATGTTAAATTAGACCATAAACTGGACTATAAACTCTGGAAGGATGGGGGTTGTGTTTTCTTTCCTATTATTATAACCTCTGTACCTGACAAATGTATCAATACATACTGAGAAAAATTGTTAACTTAATGATTCCCTGGTCCTCCCTTCCCCCTTCCACTCTTAGTTTGTGAATTTCCAGTCTGAACAAAAGGCTTTCACCTAATGGCCTGTGGAATAACCTGTATGCATGCTTTATTAGTTTTCTATTGCTGCTGTAACAAATTATCACAAACTTAGTGTCTTAAAACAACACAAATTTATTATCTTATAGTTCTGTCTGGCATGGATCTCACTGGGCTAAAATCAACATGTCAGGGCTTCCCTGATGGCGCAGTGGTTAAGAATCAGCCTGCCAATGAAGGGGACGTGGGTTCGAGCCCTGGTCTGGGAAGATCCCACATGCTGCAGAGCAAGTAAGCCCGTGCGCCACGACTACTGAGCCTGCACTCTACAGCCTGCGAGCCATAACTACTGAACGCATGTGCCACAACTACTGAGCCTGCGCTCTAGGGCCTGTGAGCCACAACTGCTGAGCCCGTGCACCACAGCTACTGAGCCTGCGCTCTAGAGCCCGCCAGCCACAACTACTGAAGCCCGTGTGCCTAAAGCCCATGCTCCACACCAGAGAAGCCACCGCAATGAGAAGCCCATGCACCCCAATGAAGAGTAGACCCCGCTCGCTGCAACTAGAGAAAGCCTGCGTGCAGCAATGAAGACACAACACAGCCAAAAATAAAGATAAATAAATTAAAAAATAAATCAAATCAAAACAACGTGTCAACAAGGCTGCATTCCATTCTTTTTAGAGGCTTTAAGGGAGAATCTTGCCTTGTCTCCTTGCCTTTTCCTACTTCTGGAGGCCCCCAGCATTTCTCGGCTTGTAGGTCCTCTTCCTACATCTTCAAAGCCAGCAATGGTGGGTTAAGTCCTTCTCACATAGGGTACTCAGATCTTCACTTCTTCCACCCTCCTCCACTTTTTTTTTTTTTTTGTGGTACGCGGGCCTCTCACTGTTGTGGCCTCTCCCGTTGCAGAGCACAGGTTCCAGACGCGCAGGCTCAGTGGCCATGGCTCACAGGCCCAGCCACTCCGCGGCCTGTGGGATCTTCCTGGATCGGGGCACGAACCCGTGTCCCCTGCATCGGCAGGCGGACTCTCAACCACTGCGCCACTAGGGAAGCCCCCCTCCTCCACTTTTAAGAACACTTGTGATTACCTTGGACTCACCTCGATAATAAAGGATAACCTCTCTATTTTAAGGTGGGCTAATTAGCAATTTTAATGTCATTTGCAACCTTAACTCTTCTTTGCCATGTGTAGTAAAATATTCACAGGTTCAGGGATTACCAGGTGTTGCTTTAATATATAGGTATCAGTTTAACACAATCATCCCAAGAAATAGTCAAAATAATCACATGTGCCCAGTTCTTTTCAAATGTTGCTATTAAATGATGTGGGTAATTCGGTTATTTCCAATTTTGGGGGAAAACAAAGTTAATTTTCCAGCAGTATATCAGGTGACAAAATTGGAACAAACATTAAATATGTGGTGCCTTACCAGAACAGTTCATTTACTACTTTCACAAATATTAATTCCCGTGTCTAAAATATTGACTGGTGACCAAGGAAAAGGGAAGATCAGGTTGTTCTACAGGTTCTTAGAGGTTCTAATCCTTCTTGATTAAAAAGCACAATAGATGGAAAAACTCATTAGCTGAGGTCAGCCTGGGAAAAACAGTCTTAACTAAAAGAAAATGGCTAGCTTGGGAGTACCTACCTTATACTGTATTTGTGTTTCAGGCAAAATTTTATAGTTTATTTTAGTAACTGCACATAACAAAAGCCCTACCTACATTGTGTCTAGAAAATAAATCACTTTTAATTACAAATATCAAAATCAAATGAATAAGGCTTCCCTGGTGGCGCAGTGGTTGAGAATCCACCTGCCAATGCAGGGGACACGGGTTCGAGCCCTGGTCCAGGAACATCCCACATGCCGCGGAGCAACTAAGCCCATGAGCCACAACTACTGAGCCTGCACTCTAGAGCCATCGAGGCACAACTACTGAGGCCCGTGTGCCTAGAGCCCATGCTCTGCAACAAGAGAAGCCACCGCAATGAGAAGCCCACGCACTGCAACGAAGAGTAGCCCCTGCTCGCCACAACTAGAGAGAAGCCCACATGCAGCAACGCAGACCCAACGCAGCCAAAAATAGAAATAAATCAATAAATAAATTTATTTAAAAAAATCAAATGAATAATGTAGTCCTGCATTAATTTCAATAAACACACTTAACTATTCAAGGTTTATTTTTTTGTGCAGATTTTCCTTTTAAAAACAAATCCCAAATAAAAGATTTGAAATTACAGCAGGTCTTACTAAATTTTTTTCATAAAACTAATGGCATACTTCATGCAGTGAATGTGCTATATTATATTTTCCAAAATTTTCCCATTAAATTGACTGCTAAAAGGTCATGAAAGATTTTCAGGGAATTCCCTGGTAGTCCAGTCGTTAGGACTCTGTGCTTTCACTGCGGAGGGCCCGGGTTCTATCCCTGGTCGGGGAACTAAGATCCCACAAGTTGTGTGGCACAGCCAAAAATAAATTGTTTTTAATAGAGATATCACTTTACTAAGATTACTCTGAAATGCTCATTTTTCCTTTTCCAAACTGAAGTAAATTCATTATGATTAAGAGTAGCAGAAGAGATACTTCATCTATTCTTAAAATAAAGGTTATGGGGCTTCCCTGGTGGCGCACTGGTTGAGAGTCCGCCTGCCGATGCAGGGGACATGGGTTCGTGCCCCGGTCCGGGAAGATCCCACATGCCGTGGGAGCAGCAGGGCCCGTGAGCCATGAGCCGCTGAGCCTGCGCGTCCGGAGCCTGTGCTCCGCAACGGGAGAGGCCACAACAGTGAGAGGCCCGCATACCGCAAAAAAAAAAATAAATAAATAAAGGTTATGCCTACTACAGGGGATTGTACTACAATTGGTTTTCAAAGCCACCATAGCTGATTGAATTTCAAAACAGAATTTGTGAAAGATAATACTTACAAATATTTAAGCATTCCATTTAAATATTGTTGATATTAAAACCGTCTGTTTTCTTTGCAAATTAACTCACCCATTCCAGAATACCTTTTTTGCTAGCAGTGTACCAAAGGACACATTTTTTACCTTCCACACTAATAGCAAAAGACGTTAGGGGGGTAACAAAAGAAATGAGTTCAGTGGGCCCTCCTCCACATCTGCGGGTTCCACAATCTTGGATTCAACCCACCTTGGATCAAAAATATTGAGAAAAAAATTCCAGAAAGTTCCAAAATGCAAAACTTGAATTTGCCATGCACTGACAATTATTTACATATAATTTACATTGTATTAGGTATTATAAGTGATCTAGAGATGATTTAAAGTATGCAGGAGGGTGTGCATAGGTTATGCAAATACTACACCATTTTATATAAGCATCCTCAGATTTTGGTATCTACGGGGGTCCTGAAAGCAATCCTATCCCCGGGGATAATAAGGGACACCTGTACTGGGTAAATGCTCCGTGTAACAGTTCAAAACCTGTAATGCCACTCCACTGACTATGAGGGACATTGCATTCAGAGCTGTCCATGACCTGGTTCCAAACTAACTTTCAAGACTTGCTTGTGACTGTGTTTTCTTACGAGGCTTCTATTATTCAGGAGGATAACTACTGCAGATGAAGGGACAAGTGATGCGAATTATAACTGACATAAAGCAGCGAATTAAAGTTATTAGCTTCCTCGCTTCACTTTTCTGTTGTATTGCACACGCCTGTTTACATGTTCCCATTTGTTACCCGTATGCGTGTGTGGCTTACTCCTAGCCACGAGATCTTTAATTCTAAGACCTGTAGCACTGGTACCTTATCTTCACCTAACAACTTCCTAAGAAAGTATTACTTCCTTGAGTCTTCTTCAATTAGCTGACCTTGTCTAGGTGGCCATCATCCTCTTTATCTTCCCAAAGTATTTGTAAGCTCATCATGTTTGCCTCCCATCTTTTTTTTTTTTTTTAAACAAAGATTTAAAATAAGATCCAAGACTAACATCTTGGGATTCTTGTAAAAATGTCTCCAAGAACTGCTGCTTCTTGGTCAATCTCCACCAAGACCCTGATTAAGCTTCAAGGTTCTCCTGGGTTCTTCCGCCATCTTCTGAGAAGTACACGACACCCACCCTCCAGAGATAACTGTTCCTACGATATTTGTTAGTCTTCTCTTCTTGTTTCTCCCCTTGTAACCTACTCCCATTCTTTTTTAAGATTAGATATTTACTCATTTAAGTAGATGCTAAATCATCACTTTTCTCTTTGAAATATCCCCTAAATTCCAAGCTCCCTTCTCCCATAGCATCCTCTGGCTTAGGCCTTCAACATGTTATTCTATACCAGGAGTTCCTAACTATTTTGTGCCATGAACCCCTTTGGCAGCCTGGTGAAGCTGCCAAATAAAAGCATGGGATTACAAGGGAGACAGATGATATTGAAATACAATTATCAAACTATTTTAAAAATTATGAAATAATAATGTATGTGCTTCTTTATTAGTAAATTAAATAAGATATAGCAGTGGTTCTAATTACTGCCTTAATTTTGAAGAAGTGATGAGCATAAATAATATATCTGTAACATCCATGATATATGAAAAGAGTTATAATTTCTTTTGGTGACAAAGTCACAGGTTCCGCTTATACTACTGTGGTTTGTTACCAAATGCATACATTTCAATTAGCAGTTAGTAAAAATAAACATGTAAGTTTTTTCTAACCACAGATTTCTCTCCCCCTACCCTTTGACAAGATCATGAACATTTAGCTTACCTTCCTGCCTCTGTTCCAACCAGAACAGTCACCCACAGGGCATGCCTTCAGAGTTCTCTTTCTAAAATGCAGATCTTAACAAGTCACTTTCCTGTATACTAGGGAATACAATGTGGGTCCCTATCATCCATAGAGGCATTCTCCTGCAGTAGTACAGAAATGGAATTCATTTGAAATGCAAATTTCCTGGACTTCCACTGCAATTGTGCAGATCTGGGTGAGCCTGGAACAGTGCATTTTAAAAATCACTGTGAGGAAGTCTTGCACTCGTGGTCCACAGACCAGACTTTGCAAAACAGGATAGAGTCCAACCTTGTAAGCATCACCTTTAACAGCCTTCACAGTCTGCCTCGCCACACCTACCCTTCCAGTTCTACTCCGGCCTCACAGAATTACTATGCATTCTCCAAACCGAGGGGGAGAATGCCCTTCCTTCCCCACCCCTCCTGCTTCACACGATGCACGCATTTCTCTGCTTGCTTAAACCTTGCTCGTTCTTAAAGGCTCAACTCCAATATGACTTTCTGTCTGAAGCCTCTGCAACTTTCTCACCCAGGCTGATACAATCTTGTTTTCCCTGACAATTTCTAATCATGCTGCACTATAGTAAATTATGCCAGGCTTCTGCAAAGGCAGAGGGCCCCAAACTCAGAGCTGCCTGAAAGATAGCTGTGCGTTCATTCAGCACTCAGCACACACGTGGAGAAGGAGAGAGAAATTACTGAGCAGCAATCAAGTCCTGCAGGTCAATAAGGAATAAGACAAGTCCTCACTTTCAAAGGGCTAATGTTCCCCTGTTTATCTTCCTCACTCTTCATATACTCCAGCCCTTTCTTAAGTCCTGAAGTCATCTAATTACTTCAGCTCACATTAATCATTGCTTCTTTGATGTCCTGTACCAGGATCATACTGTTTTCCTTTTCATCCCTCCCTCCCTCCATCCATCCAGTATTTATTGAGTTTCTACTATGTGTCAGGCAATGTGATAGGCACTGGGAATGTAAAACCTGTGAACAGTTACCTGCCCTCAAAGCTCTTAGAGTGTCAACTGCTCTCTCGTTGATATTTTTGTCTCCTGGCTAGGCTAGAAGTTCTTTGAAGTCAGAGAAAGTTTTGTACATTTTTGTAGTCTTCACTGCATCTAGTACCTCGCTGGCACAGCGAGCGTTGCAAACGCCTTTGAAAGATTAAGTGAAATACTTGTTTTCCAGGCCTCCTTTCCCACTCAGAGCTCTCCTTACCTGATACTGCTAAACTGAAGCGAAAAGAAGCCTCTTTGCAATACCCTGGAGAAAAATTCCTTCGGGAGCTGGAGATGGGATTTTGATTCTCCTCTCACAGAAAAACAAGTCCCAAGAACACAAACTGCAGTTCCCCCGGCAGACTGTTGCCGTAACGCATCCGTTGCTAAGAGAAAAGAGGCTAGTCCTCTGCTGAGATTGACAAAGCAGCCTCACCAATAAAATGCCCGCTTCCTAACAGTCTCTTCCAGGGTAGGCTTGTGATTGGTTGCTATGATGCTGACACGAACTGGTACTAAGTCCCCAGTTTCCCCCTAGCAAGGGAGTTGTATCGAGGGCTGCAGCCTGGCCTGACTCCAGGGCCGTCAGGCTTGGTCCATGCTTCGCACCGAGAGCAACCGTAATCAAAGGAAAACCCTTCTAGGGTGTGGTCTCCAGCAGCAGAGAGTGAGGGTGAGATAAAGATTTAGGGCTGCTGCTCTGTTTACCCCAGCTACTACCCGGGGCCGTCCCAGGAGCCTGCCCTAGATTCCCGTCTGAGAGAAAATCCGGTCTGATTGGGTGTCGTGATATCCTAGAACTTTTAATGTGTTACATTTTTTTCTTGCTAATATAACTTTTGTATAGAGTTTGAGACAAACTGGCAGTATGAATCTCAGGTAAGAAGATTAAATCCCTCAGCAAAACAAAAATTAATTTTATCTATGATTATGGGTCCTATGGGATTCTTACAGTCAAGCTCATCTCCCTCCCCTCCTTTACAAAATAATTAAAACTGCCTAATTTGTAATCTGGAAGAATTTAATAAAGTAATTCAATTGACTGCTGTAATTGATCTCAATTAATTTTTTACACCCAATTTAAACGAAAATATTTGGCAATAGGCTTACAGATTCATAACATATCTGAAATTTAGTGACCCTAAATAAGATGATTTTACATGGTGTGTAGGAAGATCATGTACATTCTTTCAAATATCTGAAGAATTTGTGCTTGCAAAATACTAATAAATTTTACTAAAGAAATCATTAAAAAAATAAAACTGGGAGGAGGATTTATTATTGTGACATTGTGAAAACCTTTTCCCAGGCTCTTCGACTTTCTGACACCGAAAGGTTTTCCCCTGGCCTCAGCTCTGAAGTCTTCTTTTCTTAGTCTTTGCACTCTCCTGGTGGCATCATAGCTATTCCCCTTAGCTTTAACCATCCTCCAAACAGATCAGAGACTTCCATTTCTATACTCTCAGCCTAGTACATCTCTTAAATTCCAGTCTTGAAATTCCACTGAATTTCTTGGATATATCCAAACATGTCTAGCTTAGTTCATGGTGTTTAGTAGTTGCTAAGTAAAGATATTGAGTGAATAAGTGAATAAAGATATTGAATGAATAATTACTATACCAGAGGTATCACAGTTTCGCAGAAGCAAAAATCAACTTATTATTTTTCATGTATCTTTCAGGTATCTTTGGGAAACTTTTTTAACTTCTTTGTTTTCTACCTTAGGTAATAGTATCCACTGTCCATTATTTTGCAAAGCAAGAAATCTGAGTCATCCATGATTCCTACCACCCAGTCAACATGTTACTAAATCCTGTCATTTTCCTTTTCTAAATTCTATCTCAAATAATTCATTTCTTCTTGGCGATCTTCACTGCCTCTGACTTATTTTAGTTGGTAATAATGGTCTCCTGACTTGTTCTGCCTCTTCCTCTCTAATTTATTTGCTACGGTGCCATGGAGTGTTCTGAAACAGAGATTCAATCCTGTTATCACCCTGTTTACATATTTCAATCTGGCATATGAAACCCTGTACAAATAGGGTTCTGAAGGATAACTTAAAGAAATCTGGAAGATAATGAGTTATGTTTCTAACCTCACTTCCTGCCTCTCGCCTCAACTCAACCCACGTTTTAGCGTGGTGTTTCTCAACTGAACCCCTTAAGAGCTGAGAGGCATGAAACCATAGGGGCTGGCAGTTCATAATAGGCTGATAGTAAGAGGGGTTACAGCTTGAAATAGACTTCTGCAACTGAGATATTTTTGTTTCATACAAAGAATTCATGAGGTTTTTGTATTCTGCTCCACAATGTGTTCACGTTTGTTTTCATTTTTTAATATGTCTAAAATCCTTATTCAATTATATCTCAATCAACTGGGGGAAAATGTCTAAAATTACTATTAACTAAAATTGAATAAACTCAAAGAAGCCCCAGGCAGCTGTGACATGCTCATCCTGTGACTTTCCACAGCTCCTGGCATTCTGCTGCACAGGCCCAGGAGTTTGAGTGTCCCAGGATGAGAGGTGGTGGAGCTCTGCTCCTTAAAGATGCCTTGCCCTTTAATAGCTGTGCATCTACTTCTATGTCTACCTCAACCTCTAATGCCTTCCTTCATCTTCATTATTTGGTGAGCTCCTATTTTTCAAGACCCAACTCAAATATCATCCTCTCTGAAAGCCATCCAGACACCCAACAGAATTAGTCATTTTTTTCTGTTTTTCCATTATAGCAAGTATTACATTGTGTTGCAATGGCTTGTTGATATGGAGGTCCCCCCCACTGGATTTTAGGGCAGGGATGGTGTCTCATTCCTTTCTAACTCCATTGTTTAGCACAGTATCTGACATGGGTATTTAATATATGTTGAATCATTTAATTGATTGACTGTTCTTGATAGCAAATCTAGAAAAAGCTCTCTAAAAAAATTTTCTTCGTATTCTTCCAAAGAATTTCCTTTTCTTAAAAAGATTCATAATCCATTGCAGTCAGATTTAAGGAAGTAATATTATGCCCTTGTGATTTGGATGACAAACCAAATCATCCTTACAGACACAACAAAGGGATGTCCATTTGGAGGAATGAGTCATAAATCCCGATACCAAGAAAGTTAGAAATCAAATGGAAAATGTTTAGTAATTTCTTCATTTTAAAAATTCAAATTATAAATGAATGACCCAACATCTGTTCTTTCATGGGAGTGGTCAGAAACAAAACATCCCCATGGTGGGTAGTGAACACTTCTATGCTCTTCCAGGGGATGCTGAGTTAAATTTGCCTGAAATTTGAAGATATTTTAAAATTATTTTTAGTTTTATTAGTTGGGTGAAAATGTAATGAGTCAAGAAGCTGTTACTAAAGATACTTCTCTGATGATTTAAGGACATCTTGATAAGTTTTAGATTGGGTTTACAGAAGGGTAATCTGACAAATTAAATATGAGATGGCTTTTTACTATTTATTACTTTAGTGCTTGACTCCCTCACCCCTTTTAAGAATTTTTTAAAATAGGAGTTCAGAAACTAGGGCTTGAGGACCCTGAATAGGAGTCTTCATGCCTTTTGTTTGTCTGCAACAGTATGCCTGGGAGCGAGAGAGGGTGGGAGAGAAGGAAGTGTCTCTGTTTGAGCCCCAAGTTGCTAGGATTATGACATGTTTGCACAGTGCTTAGGGAAACTATCATAACCTACTACATGAGGAACTGAGGAGCATCCCAGAAGAGAACTCAGCTTCAGAAATGAGAAAATAGACAAAAAAGTCTGACCTGGGAACAAAGCGTTAGCTATTGGAGGAGAGGACCAATTGTGGCAATTCTAGAAAAAAACATGAACTAAAACTTCAATAAGAAATGCGGGGGGGGGGCTTCCCTGGTGGCGCAGTGGTTGAGAGTCTGCTTGCCGATGCAGGGCACACGGGTTCGTGCCCCAGTCCGGGAAGATCCCACATGCCGCGGAGCGGCTAGGCCCGTGAGCCATGGCCACTGAGCCTGCGTGTCTGGAGCCTGTTCTCCGCAACGGGAGAGGCCACAACAGTGAGAGGCCCGCGTACCGCAAAAAAAAAAAAAAAAAAAAGAAATGGGGGGACTTCCCTGGTGGCGCAGTGGTTAAGAATTCGCCTGCCAATGCAGGGGACACAGGTTCGAGCCCTGGTCCGGGAAGATCTCACATGCTGTGGAGCAACTAAGCCCGTGAGCCACAACTACTGAGCCCACACACCACAACTACTGAAGTCCGTGTGCTTAGAGCCTGTGCTTCGCAACAAGAGAAGCCACCACAATGAGAAGACTGCAGCCACAACGAAGAGTAGCCTCCGAGGGCTTGCCTCAACTGCAGAAAGCCTGCACAGAGCAACGAAGATCCAATGCAGCCAAAAGTAAATAAATAATTAATTAAGTGATACATATTTAAAAAAAAAAAAAAGAGCCAGTGAAATATCAGTTCTACATGTATAATGATTATTACCATTAGGACACTTTAAATAATACTGTCCTTAAAGTTAGAAAATTATGTTGGAGCCTAAATTTGTCACTTTCTGGATAAGTAACATCAGACAAGCTATTAAACTCTCTATACCTCTGTTTTACATCTGCAAAATCTGGGATAATAATGCTTCCCTCAGAGGCAAGTCAATAAAGGGCAACCACACTGCTGCTGTAAATGGCATTCTTCAAAAGAGATGAAACTTCACCGTAGTGAATTGGAAATACGTTGTCAATTAGTTCAGGTTTCCACAGGGGACTTTGTACATACCAGGAGAGAGATAAAATTGATGCTTCCCTCAACCAAGTAGCCAGTTTCAGATTTGAAATAAAGTGTATGTTGAATATTTTTGCCATATGAGGGTACAAATTACAAGGTTTAAAACAAAAGGCAATGTTGCCACCCCTGAGTTCAGCCAGTTTTAATATTTAAATTTTGAACAGTTCAATATGTTCCCAATAACAATTTATTTAGAAATAACTAGTTTAGAAAATTGTGTTTAATATGTTATTCCAAATGTACAGAAAGAGTATACATGTTTGTTAGCGGAAATCAGTTTTTCCCTATTTCCACTAGATATATAGTAAAATAAAATTTTAAAGAATATTAGTATGAAGGGATGCCAGATTATTAGCCTATCCAGACTACCCACAGATCTTAATCTGTTCCTTCCCCACAGTACTGCCATTAAAAAGCCAGCACAGTGCCTCAAACATGGTACATGCTCAATGAACAGTTGTTGAATTAACATTATCTGAAATACTGCTCAAAGTGAATGATAGACATTGCCTCCGCCATTTGGTGACAGTTAAAGATAGGTTTGAATACTCAACTGTCTGCTAGACATTTCCACTCAGATGTCTAACACAGAGTTATCCAAAGTGTGCCCCTCAGATCAGAACCAGCCAGGAAATATTTGTTACTAGTTTACCCCTCCACGAAATGTTTGCTACTTGTCTGCAACAAAAGAAGTACAGAAATTGAAAACGCTTAAAGACTTTCTAGCATTTTTAATAGAGTAACTGTTTTATGTTACATATGAACAAAACTGGTTTGTATTCTAAATGTCTTTATTGCATTTTCTAGCAATTTATTTGTACTGTATTTCACATAAGCATCAGTCTGTGAGAGAAATGGAAACAAAACCAAATCAAGTCGCCTCCAACGGACAGTCTGTGAAGCACTTAATAGACATCTCAAACACATGTTCAAAACTGAACTCCTGATTCTCTCCACTCACCTGCTCATCCTGCTGTCTTCACCTGAATTGATGGCCACTCCATTTTTATGGTTACTCAGGCAAAAACCCAAGAGTCATCCTTTGACTCCTTTGCTTCCATCTTTCATCCTTTTGGGATATATTTTCGACACTGCAATCAGAGGGATACACTCGTAAAACATAAGTCAAATCATGCCAATCACCTGTTCAAAACCCTCCAAAGGCTCCCATTTCACTCTGTGTAAAAGCCAAAGTCCAAAGTCCTTGCAATGGCCTATAAGATCCAGCTTAACCTGGCCTCTGTTACTAGGCTCATTTCCTACCACTCTTGCCTGTGGCTCACACCTCTGCAGGCACACTGGCCTCCTTGGGTTACTCGAATACACTAGGCAGGCTCCTGATCCGCACTGGCTGTTCCCTCTGCCTGGAACACTTAAACCAAATATCCTTCATGTTTTTGCTAAAACGTTAACTTCTCAGTGAGGCCTACCGCCACCATATTTAAAATGGCAACTTCTCCTCATCCCCTTTTCTCTGGTTGATTTTTTTCTGATAGTATTTATCACCTTCTAAAACACTCTATAATTTACTCATTATAGTCATTGATTGTTTTTGCCCGCTAAACTCTAAACTCTACAAGGTCAGAAGTTTCTTTCTTTTTCATTGCTGCATCCCCAGTGCCTAAATCTATGTTTGCCATATAGAAGGTGCACCATGTACTGTTCATTAAATAATTTGGAACAAGCACTTTGGGGAGTAATTTAGCAGTAGCTATTAAAACTGAAAATGTATATATCCTATAATCTAGCAATTCTACTCCTGGATATTTACCCTAGAGGAACTCTTACACATGTGCATGAGGAAATGGTTCACAGATGTTCACTACAGAATGTTTTTGTAATGGCAAAAGATGGAAACAACCTAAATGTCCATTAGTAGGGAAATGGATAGAATGCTATGGTGTAGTCAATAAATTGCCATAAAAGTGCTAAAATAAATAAACTTGAATGGATATAGCTCAGAACCAAAATGGTGAGGTAAATGTTGAAGACTGTGCAGAGCAGTGCCATCTTTGTGAACAAAAACATGCATAAACTATTTCTGTTTATTATGGGTACATGTATGTAAGAAAAACATTACAAATGAACTATTGAGATGATTCATACCAATTCATGACAGAAGGTTCCATTAGGGGAGGGATTGTTAATTTTACAATGTTTTATTTCTTATAAAAAGACTGGAAACAGAATAAAATGTAAAATTTGTTGCATTTGAGGATATTGAGATTAATATTTTTTTGTACTTTTCTGTATTTGAAATTTTCTCAGTTAAAAAAAATTGTCTTCTAGACTTCAAGATCTTTAAGAGCCAGAAGTGTGTTTTATTCATATTCCTATCCATAGTACCTAATACTCTTACTAGAATTTAGGAGGTCCTCAAGAAATACTTGAATATATACGTATTGAAAAGAGGAGGAATTAAGGGGTAAAGAAGATGAGTGGCACAGATGTAAAAAGAAAGGTAAGAAATATTTTGGATTGACACAAGCATGACTTAATACTCATGCTACCTAAGACTCTCAGCTGCCCTATGTTACTTTGAAACAGACAGGATTTTTGAGACGGCAAGAAGATAAAGATGTGAAAAAAGCTCTCTTCCATCCATCAGTTACCAAGAATGCTGTAAGGATTCATTGGTTATTGTAGTAGTGTTTCCAAATTCCCAAAAGAAATCAATCTTTGAGATTCAGGAACAAAAAGAAAAAAAAAAGGAATTCCTGAAATAATAAATTATTTTGCATTTTTCATAACTTTTTTTACATGTTTTTAAAATATAATGCGTAAACATAATAAGCAATTTATTATTATTATAGGGTTATACTAAAAGTTCCAGAAATTTCTTTCTGTTTTAAAAAATATAATAATAAAAGTGTCTTTTATTATTTTTATGAACCAATATATTGGACAAGATGGTATACTTCAGTTATATACTACCTGTTATAGATATTTCATAATAAAAATCATTAAAAGAGGGAAGCATTAATGCAAAATAAATTCTAAATAAAAATCAATTTTAAAGACAAAACGTAAAAATATTTAATATTTTAAAAGTTATTCTTCGAATGACTATTTTTATTTTATTTGTTTTAGGATCATTCTTTTTTATTTAAATAAATTTATTTATTTTTGGCCGTGTTGGGTCTTCGTTGCTGCGTACGAGCTTTTCTCTAGTTGTGGCGAGCAGGGGCTTCTCTTCGTTGCGGTGTGCGGACTTCTCATTGCGGTGGCCTCTCCCGTTGCGGAGCATGGGCTCTAGGCGCGCAGGCTTCAGTAGTTGTGGCTCACGGGCTCTAGAGCGCAGGCCCAGTAGTTGTGGCACACGGGCTTAGCTGCTCCGTGGCATGTGGGATCTTCCCGGACCAGGGCTCGAACCAGTGTCCCCTGCATTGGCAGGTGGATTCTCAACCACTGTGCCACCAGGGAAGCCCAAATGACAATTTAAAACACATAAAACATTAATAGTCTTATCCAATAGATTTGATCTTTGTTTTGTGACAAATAAGAGAAAATTCCCCTTATTCTGTATTTGATGTTGGTTCAGCTGTAAAAAGTGCTTCCAAAAGTATTATCAGATTGGGCATTAGGGCATATGTTGCTTTTTATAAGCTCATTTACTGTTTTCACAATGAAAATATTTGGTCTGTTTTACAAAGAACTACATACTTCAGTGATCTGGAAAATGCAGCACACAGGATTAGATAATATTCAAACAATGTAACGCTTGGATCTCCTAGCAAGATCAATAGTGTTACATAGAAACATGTTGAAATCACCAATTTATGAAGCTATTTTGCTTGCAAAATGTCATTGCTTGAAATACCATCCACAGGATTAGCACAACGTATTCTATGTATATAATTATTAATCATATACATATATATTAAAATTAATTATATAAGTATATATTAAACATATTACTATTTATGTTATTTGTAAAAGTACTCAATAACACAATTTATAACATGACAAAAATTACAAGCAAGATGGACTGCTTAGATATTGACTGTTTCTAATATGTTCCTGTCATGATTCCAGAAATGTTGACCTTAATTTTTGACTCTGCATGTCAAGGTTTCCTGTCTTCCTTTTGACTTGATGTCAGTATATTGCTTTGAGCCAATAATATCACTATGTTGATTGTCAAGGTTTAATTTTCCCCTTTATATTGTTTTGGCACCTTTGTCAAAAATCAATTGACTGTATATATGTACGCATCTATTTCTGGACCCACTAGTCTGTTCCATTCCATTTTATTTTTATATGTCTCTTTTCATAAACACCAAGCTGTCATGCTTAAAGAGCTTTATAATAAGTCTTGAAATCAGGTAGGGTAAGTCCTCCAATTTTGTCCTTATTTTTATATTTATTTATTTAATTAACTTATTTATTTGGTTGTGCCAGGTCTTAGTTGCAGCAGGTAGGTTCCTTAGTGGCAGCTCGCTGGCCCCTTAGTTGTGGCTCACTGGCTCCTTAGTTGGCGGCATGTATGTGGGATCTAGTTCCCTGACCAGGGATCGAACCCAGGCCCCCTGCATTGGGAGCATGGAGTCTTAAACACTGCGCCACCAAGGAAGTCTCCTGCCCTTATTTTTAAAAATTGCTTTGGTTATTCTAGGTTCTTTGCATTTCCATAGAAATTTAGAATTAGCTTGTCAATATGTATAAAGCAGCTTGCTGGAATTTTGATTGAGATTGGGTTGAATCTATAAATGAACTTGGTGAGTATTATTAAGATACTGAGTCTTGCAATCCATGAACACGGTTGATTTTTTCATTAATTTAGATTTTCCAAAAATATGCCAGGCATAGTAATGGGGGCTTTACATGCATCCAATTAATTAAAATTCATCATTCCTTTTTTTAGGCAAATTATACCTGGAAGGAAATGGGAAGGTGGAGAGGTTAAGTAATTCTCTGAGGTCAGGCAGTAGGTGTCACAGAAGAGAACGTGGGCCCCCAGCTGTCTGACGCCTGGCTTTTTCTATTCACCAGTCTACTTAACTCAGCTCTAACTAGGGCCATCACTTATGCCTGCAAACCTTTCTAAAGTTCAGATTGTTCCTTAACAATCAAGCATTACAAACTCCCACCATCACTGTTATGGTAAGGAGATAGTATTAAATCATGTGGAGGCATATGGGCATAAGAGATTAAATTACATTTTCCAAATTGCACCTGAGGTTTGAATGTGCCAATTATACACTTTTGACTACCTTGTTCACAGCACTTGGAATTCAGGTTTATGAACAGCATAAAATTCTTGTACCCCATTGTAAGAAAAGATATTCCCATTTATAAAGTAGCCACACCAATTATCCTGGCTTAGGATTTGGAAAAGGTTTTGTAAAATATCTAAAAGCTCTTGATATAATTTGAGAAATTACCTGTTATGGAAATTCAGTGACCTTTACAAACTTGCCCATGGCCAAAAAAGAAAGAAAGAAGGAAATCAATGAAAACAAATCCAAATTGGTTGTCATTAAAAGTAATCAAAGTTCCTGATCTATTCCTGATGAGTTTAATTTAAAAAAAAAGAGAGAATTTATGAAAAAAAAGGTTATGGTTGGAGATTTACTCTTAAATAAATATTCAATGACACTTATTAAAGTGGCCATTCTGATAGTTATAAGGACCACTGCCATGGGATTTTACAGTGGAGGAGAGAGATGGGGCTCAACCCCTAATATAGCATGGGCAAGTGAGAATTTGCAGGGTAGGGGTCAATGGATGGAAAATTACTCAAAGAAAACAATAGGGCTAAGGGGAGTTTTGGCTACACTGACCTTGCAGGATTCTTGCTGAAAAAGGGCCAGGATGATCAGACATCACCTGGGGAGTGGTGAAGGATGAGGAACCTGATCACATCTTGGAGGGGTGGGAGGGGCGTGGAGTGGTTCTAATTAGACTGACTTAGCAGGGTTCTTGCTAAAAGCGGATTTTACAAGAAAGTACACATGTGAGCCTAAGAGAAAGTTTCAGGAGCCTGACCGAAGTCTGGCCAAGCAAAGAAACTTTACTTCGAGTGTTTCCAGTCACATTTGTTTTAAGAGCTTTCCCAGGGCTTTTTCAGACCCGGGATCCAGTCTAGAAGAGTCTAGTCAACAGTCCACTAATTTCATAGCAATTCTCCCAAACTGGAAGGCCTAGAGAGGGTACAAGGCTCATGCTTGAAAAATCTTACCCTTCCTGATTTCTTTGTATACAAAACTTAGAATAGGGCTTCCCTGGTGGCACAGTGGATAAGAATCTGCCTGCCAATGCCGGGGACACGGGTTCGATGCCTGGTCTGGGAAGATCCCACATGCCGCGGAGCAATTAAGCCCGTGCACCACAGCTACTGAGACTGCGCTCTAGAGCCCGCGAGCCACGACTACTGAAGCCTGCGTGCCTAGAGCCCGTGCTCTGCAACAAGAGAAGCCACTACAATGAGAAGCCCGTGCACTGCAACAAAGAGTAGCCCCCGCTCACCGCAACTAGAGAAAGCCCGCGTGCAGCAACGAAGACCCAACACAGCCCCCCCCAATAATAATAAATAAATAAAAATTTTTTAAAAAACAAAAACAAAAAAACGTAGAATAGAAAGCTGAAGGAGAGGACTGCGCGCTCACCCGCTTCCAGGCACTTTACCTCCAGCCTGTCTCTTTTACCCCCAAGAGCAGAGAGTGGAAGCCGGGAACCCACGCACTCGCACCTCCCGGGTCCGCAGCTCCCGGCCAGCCCGAGAAACCCGAGGAGGGTGGAGCGGGTCACCTTACTGGTAACAGGGAGGGGAGCGAAGGGAGAGGCGCCCAGAGAACGGCGACACCGCCGGGCTCCTTCAGGTGGCCTTCTTCGCCGCAAGTCCTGAAAGACGGCTCCAGAAAGGGCGTGGAAGGGAGCGGAGCGCTGCGGCGGAGGGTCACGGGTTCAATCGGCCGGAGGAGGGAGGATGCCAAAGGCGGCGGCTCCTGACCACCGGGCTCACGTCGGGCCCCAGGATGAGCTGAGCCTCAGAGGCATCTAGGGCTGCTCACCGGCCGCGGACAGAAGGCCGCCCCCACGCTCACTAGCCGGCGCCCCGCTTCCCGCTCCGCGCGCCGCGGCCGCAGGTGAACCGAGCCCCGAAGTGCCCGGAGGCATCAGGTGTCGTGGGAACGGCGCCCGCGGCGCGAAGGGAGAGCCCGCGACGTCTCAAGCCGTCGGTGAGACACAGCGGGAGGGTCGGGCCCCGGACGGCGGCGCCATGGAGGGGACACAGGTGGGAGCGGGGTGCGAGCTGCGGCAGTTCGGCCCCGCGCCCCCTCGGCCGCCCGCCCAAGGTCAGTGGCGGCGCCCCCCGCCCGGAGTAGCCGGTACTCAAGCTGCGGCGCCGGGAGACCCTGACGCGCCACCATCCCCCCAACCCCGGGAAGCCACCTGTGGGCGGGGCCTCACCTGGGAGGCCTGGGAAAGGGGCGGCCGTCGGCCTGCGGCCGGGGGCCGCGGGAGGCGGGGGAAGCTCGGAGACACGCTGCAGCTTGCACAGCCAGACTGTGCAAGCCAGACTTGACTCAGTGTCCCTTTATTAGAGGGTAGGGGGAGGATGGACTTGGGGCCCAAGCGCGTCCCTGCGCTGGGCGAAAGCAGCTTCCAGCCGGGCTCGGGTCGTGTAAGGAGCTCGCGTTCCTGTCGTCAACTGTGAGGCTTTTACTCTTTACACATATTCCTCGGTTTTCTTTAGTTTTCTGCAGTTCATTCCAGTTAAGCCCCTCCTCGCCGTGAATAAGGAACCTCGGTGTGTTTGTAGATTCTAAGACCAGATATAGTATCACGGAGAGACTTTCCTGACCCGCGTCTCCACCGACCCTGTATCCAGCGCTGCCCCCCGGGTGGGTGTGCAGGAGTGTTGGGCGACGCTCTGTCAGCGGCTAGGGGTCTGGACAGTCTCAGTTTTTAAAGTGCACCTTCAGAAGGTAAACTAAGGTTTGCAGAGAGTTTAGCGGTCAGTCCTTGTGAATGAAACATCTTACGGTTCGGGACAGCTTGATGCGATGTGCTAAATAAATTAATTGTGGTTGGCTCTTTTTCTCTTTGTTCCTGTGGGTTACTGTTACACGGCGTGTGGCTAGTTTGTTTACAGTTTAATTTTACCTGTATCAAAATACAAAGGGCTGAATGTGACCTCAAATCTGTCATTCACCAACATGCTGTATTATTAAGAGCTTCATTATTATGTTGCCGTTCATATGCGAGTTTCCCTGAACTCACGTGAATCATCTTCCTTATAAATCCCATAGGTAAAGTCTCCTTAAATGCTGGTGAAAAATATACCTTTTTGAAGAAGGCAACAAAATGTTCTTGAGTGAAAATCCTAAGGGATTAACTTTTTTCTCTCCCTATGTCTTTATCTATGAGTTATCGTACTCGGACTTTGACAGGCATTTTAACACCCACGCCAGCCGTACTTTAATGAGTTCTATTATAATTATTTCATTTTGAAGGTACTGCATATGCTACTGTAAATATGTTTCATGCTCTATTGACTCAGCAATATCCTTCTTTCTTTTCTTTTCTTTTTTTCTTTTTTTTTGTCTGCGAGGCATGCGGGATCTTAGTTCCCCACCTGGGATCAACCTGAGCCCACTGCAGTGGAAGCACGGAGTCTTAACCACTGGACTGCCAGGGAAGTCCCCTATCCTTATTAACCTTTTCATTCATCAAGAATTTTAAAACCTTCCCCATGGATAGTTTTTATAGCCAATATCTATTGTTTGGAAATGTTGGGTTTGCTAAGAATGTTTGATTTCAGAACCAGATGTTGGATTCTAGACTTGGAAAGCACCTAAACAGTGACTTGTTAGATATTGTGTTAGTACAGTTTGAATCCTCCCCCCACCCCATCCCAGTCTCTGAGTAGAAGTTATAGTAAAAATATCAAACAGAGCCAGCCTTACTATTCTATAAAAAAGAACTCTCCTCTCCGTGGTGGTTTGGGGTATTTCACTTTGAAAATGTTTCTATAATATCATATTAGCCTGAGGGAAAATCCAAGACAATTTCCAGTTTCTGGAGTAACTTCTTTATCACTTTGGATAAGCTGACTATGAAGACAATAAAACCAACCCTATCCTCTGCAAAGGGATTTTTAAAAAAAAGTATGAAGTGCTTTGAAAAGTAAAATGTGCTACATAACTCTAAGGCCTTCAATAAAAAGCTAATACAAGTGATGTTGCTGATCGGGACTTGGACTTAAATTGAGATTCTGAGTTCTCCTTTTCAGACCTCCTTTATAAGTCCCCTGAAGCTCACACTGTCTCTTAAGAACCTTGTTGGCTGTTTAGGAAGCTGCTCTGTCTGCTGGGGCTGTAGGGAAAGTGAGGCTGCTTGTTTAGTGTTAGACCCTATGCAAGGGTTTTATTTGCATTTTCTCACTAGAAACACATGAGGGTAGATATTCTTATTCCCATTTTGCAGAAGAGAAAACTGAGGCTCAGACAGGCTGAGTGACTTGCCTAAGGTCACAGAAGTGTCACATTGTAGAACCAGGATTAGAAACCAAACAGGATCTGGTTCTCTACATCAGCGGTCCCCAACCTTTTTGGCACCAGGGACCAGTTTCGTGGAAGACAATTCTTCCATGGACTGGGGGGGAGGGGGAGATGGTTCAGGCTGTAACGTAAGCAATGGGGAGCAACAGATGAAGCTTCCATTGCTTGCTTGCCGCTCACCTCCTGCTGTGTGGCCCGGGTTCCTAACAGGTCCCCGGAGCTTGGGGACCCCTGCTCTTCATCACATCTTTTACCTTTAACTCAATGGTTTAAACATTTTTTTTGGATAATCTGATGAAACGGTAAGTATCTCCCCAGGAAAAGTGGCCATATCCATATATCTACAAAATTTTGCATATAATTTCTGAGTCCAGCCTACTCTCTGACACCTTACCAGTGCTTTCAGGACACCCTGCTCTAACTATACCTGTTACTGAATGAGGCAGAAAGCATATAACATTCTCTATATAGGTACATATAGTCTTTTATTAATAGCAGCCCTTGAATTTGGTAGTTTTCAATTGGGTAAAAATTCACTCAGTAACTGAAACAAAAAGAAAAATGACGTGCTATGTTCTAATTGATGTTTTAAGCATCAAAAGTGCAGTTTATTTTTTTGTAATTGTAACCACATTCTTTTTATTTATTTATTTAAACCCCACATTTGTTTATTTATTTATTTTTGGCTATGTTGGGTCTTTGTTTCTGTGCGAGGGCTTTCTCTAGTTGTGGCAAGCGGGGGCCACTCTTCATCGCGGTGTGCGGGCCTCTCACTATCGTGGCCTCTCTTGTTGCGGAGCACAGGCTCCAGACGCGCAGGCTCAGTAGTTGTGGCTCACGGACCTAGTTGCTCCGCGGCATGTGGGATCTTCCCAGACCAGGGCTCGAACCCGTGTCCCCTGCATTAGCAGGCAGATTCTCAACTACTGCGCCACCAGGGAAGCCCCCTCTTTTTATTTTTTATTTAAAAAAATTTTGTTGTATGTTGGAGTATAGTTGATTTACAATGTTGTGTTAGTTCCAGGTGCACAGCAAAGTGATTCAGTCATACATATACCTATATCTATTCTTTTTCAAATTCTTTTCCCCTATATGTTATTACAGAATATTGAGTAGAGTTCCCTGTGCTATACAGTAGGTCCTTGTTGATTATCTATTTTGTATATAGTAGTGTGTATATGTTAATCCCAACCTCCTAGTTTCTCTCTCTCTCCCACCTTTCCCCTTTGGTAACCCTAGGTTTGTTTTCTATGTCTGTGAGTCTGTTTCTGTTTTGTAAATAAGTTCATTGTATCATTTTTTTTAGACTCCACATATAACTGATACCACATGATATTTGTCTTTCTTTGTCTGACTTCATTTAGTATGATAATCTGTAGGCCCATCCATGTTGCTGCAAATGACATTATTTCATTCTTTTTTATGACCGAGTAATATTCCATCGTGTATATGTACCATATCTTCTTAATCCATTCATCTGTCAATGGATGTTTAGGTTGCTTCCATGTCTTGGCTATTGTAAACAGCACTACAGTGAACATTGGGGTGCATGTATCCTTTCTAACCATGTTTTTCTCAGGATATATACCCAGGAGTGGGATTGATGGATCATATGGTAGCTCTATTTTTAGTTTTTTAAGGAACCTCCATACTGTTCTCCATAGTGGCTGTACCAAATTACATTCCCACCAGCAGTGCAGGAGGGTTCTCTTTTCTCCACAGCCGGCATTTATTGTTTGTAGATTTTTCAATGATGGCCATTCTGACTGATGTGAGGTGATATCTCATTATAGTTTTTATTTGCATTTCACTAATAATTAGCAATGTTGAGCATCTTTTCGTGTGCCCCTTGGCCATCTGTATGTCTTTGGAGAAATGTCTATTTAGGTCTTTTGTCCATTTTTTGATTCAGTTGTTTGTTTTTTTAATATTGAGCCACATGAGCTGTTTGTAAATTTTGGAGACTAATCCCTTGTCGGTCACATCGTTTGCAAATATTTTCTCCCATTCTGTGGGTTGTCTTTTCATCTTGTTTAGGGTTTCCTTTGCTGTGTAAAAGCTTTTGAGTTTAATTAGGTCCCATTTGTTTATTTTTGGTTTTATTTCCATTACTCTAGGAGACATTGAAAAAGATGTTGCTGTGATTTATGTCAAAGAGTGTTCTGCTTATGTTTTCCTCCAAGAATTCTATAGTTTCTAGCCTTACATTTAGGTCTTTAATCCATTTATTTGTGTGTGGTGTTAGAGAATGTTCTAATTTCATTCTTTTACATGTAGCTGTCCGGTTTTCGCAGCACCACTTATTGAAGAGACTGTCTTTCCTCCATTGTATATTCTTGCCTCCTTTTTCATAGACTAATTGACCATAGGTGTGTCAGGTTTATTTCTGGGCTTTCTATCCTGTACCATTGATCTTCAAAAGTGCAGTTGAGAACAATGGTGCTTATTTGAAAGCTGATCTTTTGTCTGGACTTCATCAACTATCCTGCAATAGCAAAGAACATAGATGTTGCCTTCATTTACAGTTTTTTTTTTTTTTCCTCCTAGAGATGGCAAATCCTGAGGCTGTTATAAGTAGCTGCAGCTCTCATGAAGAAGAAAATCGCTGCACTTTTAACCAGCATACATCTCCCTCTGAGGAGCTTCTATTAGAAGACCAGATGAGGCGAAAACTCAAATTTTTTTTCATGAATCCTTGTGAGAAGTTCTGGGCTCGAGGTAGAAAACCGTGGAAACTTGCCATACAAATTCTAAAAATGGCAATGGTAACCATCCAGGTAACGATCTCAGATCATGAGATTAGCGAAGTCTTCTTTTACTAACAAAGAGAACTATGGACAGTTTTGTTTTATTTTTTATAGCTTTTAACTGTATGCATAATAAAGAACAATAATTAAGGAGATATGCAATCTTAAACCCTCCCACTTCAATATTTGTGAAAGAAAACTTTGGTTTTTTTGTTTTCTCTAACTCTTTTCCTTCTCATCTTTCATGAAGTTATAATTTTACTCACATAATGTAATTGGTTTGCAGGAAAAGAAAATTTTAATATTTGGCTTCCAATCAAGAAGCTTAGCTGAAGGTTTCTAAATCAACTGTGGAAACTAGCTATTGCCCAACCAGAGGATTCTTTTTTTTCCCCTAGTTAGTTTCCTGAGAATTTCTGTCTCTTCAGAAACTTCAGGATTTTTGTTAAGACTATTTGGACTCTCACATCCCTGTGATCATGGGAGCCCTGAAGTGGAAGAATGTGGAGTTGATTAAAAGGAGTAGCATAGGTAGTGAAATATGAGACTTCATTTCAGGAGCTGTTGAATCTCATTTCCTTGCCTTCTCTTAACATTTTAGCCCAAATATAGGAAATTATGTTTTGTGATTCTTTATATATACTTATGATTTACTCTTGTGAAGGTATGTTTTCCTGCTGGTGAGAGTAACTATCTCTTGTTAAAAGCAAAGGGGCAAAAATAAAAGATTTTAATAGGAAAAATAGACGTGATACGTAATTTGGTGAAAAATGCATAAGCACATAAACAACTGGTATTCAAGGAGAATTTTTTTAACTCCGAAATTGCTAATCTTAACTGATAATTGAGAACAAATGCTTAAGGTGTTAGAAGCTAAGGCTATTTCTACAGTCATATGAAGCTGGTGAAATTCTTGCCTACGTTTCTGATGCTAGGTGTTATGTAAAGGAAACTGTCATTTGAGTGATTATTTTGTTCCAGGACATTATTTCATTTAATTTCAACAATACTTCTATTGGATAAATACTGGAATCCTTTGGTTTACAGAATAAGGAACTGATATTTATAGAGCCATATGATTAGTACCGACTAGTACTGCCACTGGTGGAATCAAGACTTTAGAGACACGTGTTCTCGCCCTCTAACATATCAACATAAAAATGGATGTTCAGTTCTCAGTATATTTGGCGAGCTGGAATTGAAATTCTTAACTTCCAGCTGATAATGTGGTGTGTCACAATAGTGAAAATATTTATCTGTGTTGTTTCTGATAAGTTGGAGGGAAAGCCTGTGTCAGTTGAACATGAATATTTTCTACCTAGAATGATAGGTACCACTTGTGTGTTTACTGTGTTTCGGCCTAAACATTTTATATCATCACATTCAATTCTTAAAACAAATCAGAGTTAGGTAGTAGTATCCCCATTACACACATGAAAACACTGAGGCTTAGTGAAGTAAAATAACCTGTCGTAGTCAGGAAACTAGAAGAATAGAACTGAGATTCAAACTCAGATTCTATTCCCTCTAAGACTTATGTTCTTTTTTAAAAAAATTTTTAAACATCTTTATTGGAGTATAATTGCTTTACAATGGTGTGTTAGTTTCTGCTTTATAACAAAGTGAATCAGTTATACATATACATATGTCCCCATATCTCTTCCCTCTTGTGTCTCCCTCGCTCCCAACCTCCCTATCCCACCCCTTCTAGGTGGTCACAAAGTACCGAGCTGATCTCCCTGTGCTATGCGGCTGCTTCCCACTAGCTATCTATTTTACGTTTGGTAGTGTATATATGTCCATTCCACTCTCTCACTTTGTCCCAGCTTACCCTTCCACCTCCCCATATCCTCAAGTCCTAAAAGATTTAGGAAGCTCATCTAACTTTCCTGTGTTTCCTAGGGTGGTCAAGAGGAAAATTGACTAACAGTTTAAGATGTTAAGCCTGTTAGTAATAAGCATATAAAAGGCATTTAGGTAAGTTTTTTTAGTAGCTGAGGGTTTTTCTTAACTGTGATGTTTCCTTAATCTACATTGGAAGAATCAAACAAAAATTACATAAAGACTTTGTAATTGAGCAAATGAGGGTGACTTGATGACAGATTTCCTCTTTTCAGGGAAAAGACAGTGGTATTTCTGTCTGCAGCAGCAAAAGAAAGATGACTATGATGATAGGCACCCTACTAAAAGTTTCCCTTTCACACTGCCTGGCTCAGTCTCTGAATTATAGCAGTTCTCTCTGCCAGTTGTACTCTTGTCTGCCCCTAGGCCCTGGAGGGCAGGAACTGTGTCTTCTAGCTCGGTGCTGGCTTGTGAAGGTATTCATATATTTGAATGAATCAGTAAAAATATCTTTGGGAATTCTCTGGAGGCTTTTTGATCATCAGCTTCGATAGATGTAAAATCCCTGGAATATCAAGCTATCATCTTACTGAGATTTGAATAGGACACAGCTTAAAGAGGATCTTTAGAAATGAGAGTCGAGTTAGGTAGAGAGTGATGATATGTGTGGGATACAGGGCATACGTCACAAGGGGAGGTGAGAGGTGAAAAGATTGGTCTACTGTCTCTATTTTTCCCTGATCAGACCCTGGATACTTTGTGTAACATGAGCTTGGATAGTTAGAGCTTGGATTTAGTCTGTTAGACTTGGGCTAGAATTTTGACTATATACTTGCTACTGATGTGACTTGTAAAAATTATTTAACTTCTCTGAGTCTTCATGTATGCATCTGTAAAATGGGTGTATTAGGAACTATGCTGTGGTATTAGTGTGAAGAAATTTCCTGCGATAGTGTATGGAACATAGGTTTTCAGTGTTGTTCCCCTTTTCCGTATACAATATACGTTGCCCCCTTACTCTGCTAAGTCAAAATATATGTTCTAAACTTACAGCGTGCACACACGTGTGTGTGTATGTGTGTGTGTGTATGGGAGAGAGAGAGCAAGAGGACAGCTGAGTTTCATGTAAAACTCTGGGGTCAATCCTGCATGAATGTTAAGGATATGTTATGTTAATATACTTTAATTTAGAGATGAGTTGAAAGAATATTTTTATTTTTGGCCTTATTGTCACAGTTTTGGTAATTAGACCTAGTTTGATTATAGGACTTAAACTTATGTAAGATATTTCTTAGGTTGTATTGTACACCTGCTTCAAGACCTTTTTGTTCTACAGAATTCATTTTGAACTCTTCTATTTGCCATTCAAGCCCCTGCACCATCTGACTCCAGTCTTTCTCTTCACATTTTTTCTCACTATTTCTCTCATTGAATTGTGCTGGTGTCCTCAACGTCCCCCCAAAGTGCTAAGTTCAACTCGACCTTCTTGGCCCTTCCCCCGTGTTCCTCAAATGTCCCCTGACCAAGTTATGCACATATTTCAGGGTTTCTATTATTCTTTCTTCCTTAGAGAAACCTTCCAACTTCCTTAGTCAGTTACCTTGCTTCTCTGAGCTAAAGAACTCCTAAAGGGCTTCTCTGAACTCCTAAAGCTTTTGTTGGTAGGGAAAATGTCATAAGTGGGATCATACATGAAAATAAATGTTGAAAGTATGCAAAATTGCTTTCTTTTATTTTAAAACTAGAAACCCACCTTATCTTTAAGGACAAATTAATTCACAGCTGCCAAACTTTTAATTTCTATTGAATATATTCAGGATTAATTAGGCATTGAATCTTGAATAGATGATTTTATAGAGAACTTTTATTTCATTACTTTTTGACCCTCTTACTTTTTCTTTTTTCTTTTAAGCTGATCTTTTTTGGGCTAAGTAACCAGATGGTGGTAGCTTTCAAGGAAGAGAACACTATAGCATTCAAACACCTCTTCCTAAAAGGATATATAGACCGAATGGATGACACATATGCAGTGTATACACAAAGTGATGTATACGATCAGATCATCTTCGCAGTGAACCAGGTAAATCAAACACATGCATTCTTCACTTGGGAAAAAAATTAGACTGGAAAATTGTTAGCAATGTACATAATAGAAACTGACATTCAGTTGTAGAAGGGTGAACATTTTTAAATGAAATATGTAAATGACATGTATGAAACAGTTAAATTTTTTTTTAACGTTGCCAACAAACTTTAACAGAACTAGAAGTTGAGAAAAGCTTTTCTTTAGTAACAGAAAGACAGAAACTTTAAAGACTTAATTAAAAGAGTCAGAGCTAGGGCTTGGCATAAGAACCTCAAAGGTTTAAAATGATTAACCATGACCTTGGCTGTAAGTAGTCATTAAGTCTTCAGAGCTTATACTTTCAGGGACCCTTAACAAATAATGAGAATATTAACTTTGCAGAGTTTGTATAGTAACCCAAACCTGAAATTTCATTTAAAAAATAAGTAAGGCCTTTACGTCATACGTGACAATGATTTTATTGTAATATTGATTAACTGCCTTGAAAAGGAAGCTTGTTTTTCATATAGCTGATTCAAGTTTCTATTCAGAGTTTCTGATCAATTTGTTTTTGCTACAAATAGTACTTTCTCAAGTCCCAAATCTCCTATTTTGTGGGAATCGTTGGAAGCTTTCTTGAAGTCAGTATTTCTAACCTGAGTTAGTCTGTAGATAACATTTCAAAAACATTACAACTCTTCTTCAAAAAATTATTCTAGTCCAATTATGGCTGTCCTTATCCTGGAGACAAACTATGCATAGTGAGATAAAATACGTATTTATGACGCTAAGGCTTTCTGATCGCATTCAGATTACAAAAATTGGCCAGAAATCTATAGTAATACAAGTAAGCTGCATATGTTGTTAAATAGAAATATGCCCTACAATTTGTAAGGTAAAAAATAGTAAAATGCTGGAGATATTCAGCTTTGAGATTCTTGTTTTAAGATTATTAAGTTCATCTAAAGCTACGCTGAATGAAATTGGTAGTTTGGTTTTTGGCGGGAGGGGCGGGTAGAGGCAAGATGTAAACAGTTCATTAAATTCCTCCTAAAACATTTTTACCTTTTTTATATAGTAAGCCTAAGAGCAGTCTTTTTTTTTTTTTTTTTTTTTTAAGAGCAGTCTTAAAAATATAATATTTGACAGTCAGGCCGTTCTGTTTATCAGATTTCCATGTTCTTTACAGAATTGCATGTAGATTCCTTGTGCTAGTATATAGGTAGATAATATTAATTGGGGTGGGGTTTACTTAGGGCAAGTGACTCCCTACCATCTTCTGGGCGCTATCAGGCATTTTATTTTATTTTTTTTTGAATTTTATTTTATTTTCTTTTATACAGCAGGTTCTTATTAGTTATCTATTTTATACATATTAGTGTATATATGTCGATCCCAATCTCCCAGTTCATCTCACCACCACCACCCCCAGCCCCACTTTGCCCCCTTAGTGTCCATACATTTGTTCTCTACATCACTCTCAGGCATTTTAAACTGAAGGTAAAAAGTATCTTGAGGGCTTCCCTGGTGGCGCAGTGGTTGAGAGTCTGCCTGCTGATGCAGGGGACACAGGTTCGTGCCCTGGTCCAGGAAGATCCCACATGCCGCGGAGCGGCTGGGCCCATGAGCCATGGCCGCTGAGCCTGCGCGTCCGGAGCCTGTGCTCCACAATGGGAGAAGCCACAACAGTGAGAGGCCTGCGTACCACAAAAAAAAAAAAAAAAAAAAAAAAGTATCTTGATCACAATATTCATAAATAAAGTTTTAGTTGTTAATGAGTTCAGTTATTCTACACGATTCCAGAGAACTGAATAGAGAAAATATAGACTGATATGAAAGAAAGATCTTTGTTTTCTGTAAGGAAATCTCTTGATAATTGCGGTGATAGTCACCAAGGAGAATGAACAGATAAGACAGTAGCTTCTCAGTCCTTAGAGCTCGTTCCATGACTAATTAGTTTTCCTGAACAGTAGAGCCCTAAAATGCCATCTAACTGCATAACCTCTAGGGTTCATCCTGACCCAACACTGGTTATAACAGCATCACTTTGGTTTAGTCTATATGTTTATGTATTTGAATATCAAAGACCTAGTTATTTTTATACTATGTCCTGGCTCTTAGCAATCAGTCATGTTTGGGCCATCTTTACTGGGTTCCTTCTTTCATCCGCCCCTTCAATTAAGGCTGTCCTCAAAAGTTTGTCCTTTTCGTACAGAATTTCCTCCTCTACACAGCCTCAGCCACTGCCAGGAGAGGTGACCCTGAACCATTTGCTCACACTGCTGCATGCAGGCAGCTCAGGAGCACCTCAGAACCACTCCGACCAAAACGGGTTCCTGTTCTCTTCCCACCTGCTCCACAGACATGTTTCTCTTTCTGATCACTTGCTTAGATTTAAAGGTCTCAGGGTCTTGGAACCATTTATTCTTGCAGCTCAAACATAGTCTGTATATCCCTACTTCTGGTTGGCTTCCCTCCTTCCCCTCCCTACCATTTCTTGACTGTTTTCTAAAGGATTCATCTAAAATCACAGATTTGATTGCATAATACTCCTCATTTTATACATATAACAGTGTTAAGTGCCACATATGAATATATTTATTCCGGGAAGGTGGAGGTACACCCCAGGCACTCAGATGTTTGTGAATGAATGAAAGAGCTCAAAAGATTCATGTGTTGAGATCAGGTGATCACAGAGGGGCCACAAAAAATCCATCTATAATCAAGGAGCAGTCGGTTTTAATCTGCTTTACTTTGGGTGCTACATTACTCAGGTAAGGATCTTTAATGTGTTTTTATATTGTCTTCCAAAGGGTGACCCGGGGCCCATGGATCTGCGTGAAAAACTACTTCCCTCAAGGCAGAGCTGCAGAGGCGAGTAGGGACAGATGTCCAGCCTGATTAATGCCCCACAGAGGCCATAGCCAGTTAGGTGCCCCATCAGTCAGTCCTACAGGTCACCTGCCTTTCAGCGATAGTCCCACACCACATTCCGGTCCCAGAGTCCTCTGACTCAGGCTCCAGAGCTGCCCTTTAGCTGGACATGGTCCTGCCACTTGCCCCCGAACTGAAAAAAAAGCATAACCTAAAAGCTGAGAACTATGTTTTATTCAAGGACATCGCTGCAGACTACAGCCCGGGAAGATGGCCTCTCAGATAGCTCTGAGGGACTGATCCAAAGAGGGCTTTTGCTGAAACAAAACAAAACAAACAAACAAACAAAAACCCATGTAATGAAACATCAAAAGATTACTGCTAATCATAAAAAAAACCCCAGATATCTCAAATTAATGATTTTAGTGCCTTTCTATGTATGGGAAGATGCAAGAGCCTGGGCTCATGGCAGTTATTCCTTTGATACGCATCTTAACTATCCAGGACCAGTAATCTGTTTTTCTCTATCCTGAATTCCCCTCAGAGCACACCCGTGATGCCACTGCAGTGGCTGAAGGCTTGATGGCAGGCAACACTTGTTGTTTATTGGAGTGGCAGGCAACACTCTTTGCCTACAACATCCATCTCCTGCAGGTGCTCAGACCTCCATGAGGAGCCTTATTAAGATAGCAAGGAAGTCTGGCTGTAGCATCACTTATAACGTTAGCATGTACCTGAAGCCCTGCACTTTGGATCTTTTGTGTCTCGAGGTCTTACAAGGTTTAAGACACAAGTTTCTAAGGTAGGAGGTTCAGATCTTTAAGTAAGTCCTGTGGGGACTGCCTCACAAGGATCGCGTGCTCAGAAGGGCTACAGGGCCCCATGTAGGTGCGACTGCTTCATGACCCCTGCTTGCCTTTCTGGCTTTACCTCCCGGTACACATCCCCTATTCCAGGCACCCTGGTACTTTACCGCATTCAATATCTTTTACGTCTTTTTTCATTTAATGTACTGTTTACCTCTTACTCCCCGACACCCCGATGTAAAACTACCAGTTTGGCTCAGAGTAGCTTTATAAAGATTTAAGACACTTATTTCCTTGTATGGAAAACAAACAGATCAAAACTGAATATCTCCAGCATTATACTATTTCCCCCTATATGTAGGACATAATGCTATTTAATGAGTTATGCAGCTTAATTATATCACTGTAGATTTCTGGCTCATTTTCACAATCCCAATGCTCGCAGAAAGGTTGGTGCCATAATCGCAAATCCTATCCTAGCAGCTTACCATCTTGGTGTGCATAGTTTAGCTCTAGCGAACAAAGATCCACTATCACAGCGGTCCCTAACCTTTTTGGCGCCAGGGACCGGTTTCTTGGAAGACAGTTTTTCTACGGACCAGTGGCATTGGGGATGGTTTGGGCGGTAATGGGAGCAATGGGGAGCGGCAGATGAAACTTTGCTCACTTGCTGCTCACCTCCTGCTGTGCAGCCTGATTCCTAACAGGCTGCGGACCGGGGGTTGGGGACCCCTGCACTATCACGTTATAGTGATTTTCACCTCACTGTTAATTTGACTGTGTCTCATACTGTTACCTGAAAACTGGGTTTGCCTCTTGGTGGATGTCACACCAAAAGACACAACCGAGCCAAAGGTCAGGAGAAGGAAGGATTTATTACTTGCAGCAAGTAAGGAGAACACCAGGGATCTTTCCCAAAGCAGTGTCTCCTCAAACAGCAAAATTGGGGAAGTTTTAAGCTAAGGGTACGTGTATAATCATGAAGGGGCTTGGGCGGTCAACAGAGTCCAAGTTTTAGTTGATTGAAGTCACGAGGGTCAGAAAAGGTTAACATCATCATCCCTTCGATTTCAGTTGACCTGGCAGTTAAGTGTTTTGGGCTAATCTTTACCATTGAAACAGAACTGAGAATCTTTACAATTGATGTATTATCTTTGCTGTTGTTACTTCTCTTGCCTGTTTCTGCATTCTATTGTTCCCTTAATATTATTAATTACTGAGACCTGTTCAAGGACCAGCATTAGATCACAAAAAAGCTTAGGCCAAAAATGGCTTCTCTTATGTCAAGAAAGCCATGCCTGTTCTCTTTCTCCAGGGACCTTCCCTGCCCTATCTACCTACAATACTGTTCTAAGTGCTGGGGTTAGAGCAGTGGGCTTGATAAATTCCTTGCCCTGTGGAACTTACATTCTAATGGAGGAGATGGATTTTAAACAAGTTTAGCCAAAATCAGTTGATTTCCAACAGTGATGAGTGCTATGAAAAAAAAAATCAAGTGGCATAAAATATTAACAATGGACTCAGGATGGTCAGAAAAGACCTCTCCGGGGACTTGAAGTCTGGGGAAGAATATTTCAGGCTGAAGGAGTGGCAACAGCAAAGGCCCTAGAGGCTAGAAAGCATTTAGTATGTTTAAGGCAACTGTGCAAAGGAGTAAGGGAAGGGCCAGGGATAGGGCTATAAGGTCTCTCAGGGCTTAACAGGCCCTGGAAAAGAGCTGTGAAGTTTATTTTAAGAGACAGGAAGCCATGGGAGGGCTTTCAGTAAGAGAAAATTGCTATAAAAGTGACCAAGCTGTGTTCTTACAAAGATAAAGATTTTAAAAATACATTATTTTTAGACAAAGTTTTGCTGGTTACCCTGGAACAATTTTTATCCCATTTCCTATACTATAGTAAAGCAGAACTCTGACTTTATAGGAAATAGTTCAAAGATAAATAAAATTTATATTCACATTAAATGTAAAAGTCAGTTCCTAAACATAGTTCTTTAAAGGAGGAAAGAACCTGAGAATTTATTTAAGGTTAAATTAAGCCTTTAATTTTGCAGGTAAGAAAGCAGCAGCTCATAAAGTCTATGACTTGCTCAAGGTCACAGAAATGAGACCTGAACCCAGAACTCTAATTAATTCAAGAGTGCTCTTTGACCTCTGCGGTCCTGGTGCACAGTAGCATGTTAATTACTCTGCATATTAGCATGCAAGTCTCCACATGGACAGGAGGTGGGAACCTGCCGTTTCAAAGGCAGGGAGGGAGGGGAATCGTGGCTTCACTTCCACCTGTCTGGATGTTCCCCTTTTTCTGTTTCTCTTTTTCGTTGAAGTACTTGCAGCTACGCAACATCTCAGTTGGGAATCACGCTTACGAGAACAAGGGCACGGAGCAGTCAGCCATGGCCATCTGTCAGCACTTCTACAAGCAAGGAAACATCTGTCCTGGAAATGATACCTTTGACATTGATCCAGAAATTGAAACTGGTGATGTTCTTCTATAAGCTAGAACTTCCATTTTTAACTCCTTGATTTATACTTATTTATAAATCAATTTATACTTATTTATACTAATTTCATCTCTGAAAACATTGATTTGGCCTGTGCTATTAGGTCATAGTAAGAACTTTATCAGAGTTGTGTCAGGTACTTCACTATAACTCATGATTCTTAAAACAAACAAACAAACAAAACCCCCCACAAAAACCAACGAGGCAAGTTTATTATTATCCTTGTTTTATAGAAGACTGAAGTGTGGCTCAGAAGGTTAAGTGATCTGCTCGTGATGGAGCTAGTAAGAGGCAGTGCTGAAATTTGACCCAGGCCATGCCCTTAGCCACTTTATTCCACAGCCTCTCTGCTGGATCAGCCAGTTAAATAGACAGATATTGTCCTTATAAAACAGTATGCTTGCAAATTCTTGATGTATATAAAACTCTCTCTGCTCACCAGCGCTTCACTATTCAGTGTCTTTGGGGTAGGCTGGGCCTGGGGGGCCGGGCAGGGAGTGAAAACCAGAGCTTAGAATAGCACAGCTTATTCTTATTAGCAAAGTTCTATTTGCAGTTTGTATCTAAAACGTTAGCTTAGGTCATCGAGTCAAAAAGTAAGTACTTTTAACAATAGCCACTGGGACTTTTTCTTTGAGAAGAATAGTAAAGGGTATAGTACTGACTAGTGAAAACCTTCTAATATGCTATCTTCCTTTTTTAAAACAGTGTTTATTGAGGAAAAATTGTCAGCATAATATTTTTTTAAAAAGACCCTTTAAACGTAGAAAATTTTATCTTAGACGCTACAGATGCTTCAAACATATGCTTAGGATACAAAAAGGAAGAAGGGCCTCAAAGTTCAGGCTTAAAAGGACAGAAAGGAAGATGGCATTCTATAGAAGACTAGTGAGATAGAGTTCAGATCTTTCTCTACCCCCATCCACTCCAGAAATGTTATAGTCACGTATTAAAAACAAATAAATCACTGTAACCACGTGGTAAGGATGTTTAGCTTTAAAAATCTTAATTTACAAAATTACCAGAATCTGAGTGTCTAGTTTTAAACATATGATCCTTTCAAGATGCAGTTTTCTATATTTATTTTAGGCGCTATATTATGGTTTGTTCCTTTCTATGGCAGAATGTTTCTTTGTGGCGCCAGATGAACCTTTTCACGTTGGAACACTAGAAGAAAAACTCAAGTTACTGCTGGACTTTCACAGGTGAGGGAACAGATGGGAGTGTAACTCATGTTTGTGTGTATACGTTTTCACTGCACTGAAGTCTCCTGTCTTCTAGACTCATAACAGTGGAGCTGCAGTTTAAATTGAAGGCCATTAATCTGCAGACTATTCGTCATCACGAGCTCCCGGATTGTTACGACTTTACTCTGACTGTAAGTGTGGGCTGGGCTGAATTTGATTCCTATCTGGAGAAAAATAGTTTTATCTAGTTACAGGCTTATTTACTTGTATTAAGGGGTGATCAAATGTATAGGATGTTCCCATCCCACTTGGATGTGCACAGGGGAAGCATTGGTTCAGCTAGCTCTATTTGGTTATGAAGTAGTCCCTTCTTATCTGCGGTTTTGCTTTCTGAGGTAAGTTACCCTAGGTCAACCTCGGTCTGAAAATATTAAGTGGAAAATGCCAGAAATAAATTTTAAGTTGCATGTCATTCTGAGTAGCATAATGAAAAATTTCTGACCCTCCCCAGATATGAATCATCCTTCGGTCCAGTGTATCCCACCCGTGAGTCACTCAGTAGCCGTCTCAGTTATCAGATCGGTTGTCCCAGTATCACAGTGCTTGTGTTCAAGTAACCCTTATTTTACTCAATAATGGCCCCAAAGGGCAAGAGTAGTGATGCTGGCAATTCTGATATGCTAAAAGATTCCTTTAAATGAAAAAGTGAAAGCTCTCAACTTAATAAAGAAAGAAAAAAAAATGTATGCTAAGGTTGCTAAATCTACAGGAAGAAGAAATCTTCTATCCATGACATTGTGAAGACGGAAAAAGAAATCCATGCTAGTTTTGCTGTTGCACCCCAAACTGCAAAAATTATGTCCAAAGTATGTGATAAGTGTGTGGTTAAGATGGAAAAAGGCACTTAATTTGTACAAGATATTTTTTTTTTTTTTTTTTTTTTTTTTTTTTTTGTGGTATGCGGGCCTCTCACTGTTGTGACCTCTCCCCTTGTGGAGCACAGGCTCCAGACGCACAGGCTCAGCAGCCATGGCTCACGGGCCCAGCCACTCCGCGGCATATGGGATCTTCCCGGACCGGGGCACGAACCCGTGTCCCCTGCATCAGCAGGCGGACTCCCAACCACTGCGCCACCAGGGAAGCCCTGTACAAGATATTTTGAGAGAGAGAGAGAGACCACATTCACATAACTTTTATTATAGTATATGTTATAATTGTTCTATTTTATTACTAGTTATTGTTGTTACTCTTTTACTGTGCCTAGTTTATAAATTAAACTTTATTATAGGTATGTATGTATAGGAAAAAAACATTGTATATAAGGTTTGGTATTATCTGCGGTTCCAGGCATCCACTAGGGGTCTTGGAATATATCCCCTATGGATAAGGGGTGGCTACTGTACTAACTTGTTTACTTGTTAATTATCTGTCTTCTGTACCTCATTGTAAGTTCTCCGAGGGCAGGGACCTTGTCTTGTTCACTGCTGTGTCTTTAGTACCAAGATCAGTGCCTGGCACAGAGTAGGTGTTCAAATACAAAAGGAACAGAGGTTTGTAGGCTCTGTATGGTCAGCTCTCAGCAGTCGGTGGCAGTCTGCTTAAGGTCATTGCCAAGGGTTCTTGCTACCGAGTTTCCTCACTGTGGATGTTTGTAGCCTTTGGGTTTTGCTCACAGTGCCTCCCTTGTGCTGCCTCTAATGCTCTGGTTAGCTTCCTCGCCTTCAGCCTATCCTATCACATCTATGTTCTCTGTCTTCCAGTTGCAGATGGAGCTTTTGATGCTCTCTAGGCAGCACAAGATGCCCCTCATGTGAGTTCATCACTTCACGAGGATCTGAGTTAGTAGTAACACAATGCTGTATCGGCATATGCAGGACAGCATTTGATAACAGCTTGCCTTCATGTGGTCCAAATTTCTATTACTTCAGCAGTAGTTTGTATCAAAAGTTATGTCCACGATACTCAACTGATTGGCTGTAAGAAATCAAGTTTTCAGAAATGGGGGTTAAAAATATTTTCAGAATATAGGACAATGTAATAATTATGCATATTACTTAATAAGAAAAAGCACTAATTCTATAAGACTGTTTTTATTTGGGCTACAGATTTTGATCTTAATATTAACCAGCAAGTTATGAATTTTCAAAATTACTTGATTTTTAAAAAATTGAGCTATTATACACAGTCCTCTCTCTTCTCTCTCTGTATCTCTGTCTGTCTGTCTGCCTCTCTCTTTCTCTCTGTCTCTCATGGAAAATGATACTTTTCAGAAGTCTTATAATCTTTAAAGGCTTTGGTCAACTCACAGCTCCTTCATGGACCCTTTTGTGATTCCTCAGTTAGCAATACATTCTGTGTTCTGAACTCCCAGATTTTGTTTTCATTTTTGTATTTTGTATGTCTTACCGCCTTTCCTTTGTTTTAGAATTTTGTAGGTCTTTATCATCAACTCTTCTAGACTGAAAGCTCCCTGAAGGCAGAACCATTTTATCTTTTCATCCCTCAGAGAACATAGTAGGTGACTCAAATATTTGTTGATTGAGTAAACAAAACACTAGATCCTTTGTCATGACTCACTACATCAGTAAAAGCAACTTGGCCTTTAGCCACATGCAAATGTCATATTTTTGCCATTCTTGTAGAATTATCCCAAGCTATATCTGTGCAGTGTGGATTTAGCAGTGCATCTCACAGAACTGTGGTGGAACTTATATCCTATCAGGTAGTTTGATAATAAAAGCTATTAGTGCAACTTCATTGCCGTAAGTAAACATGAACTGGGACAGCATGCCTGATATAAAATGCAAGGTCTTTGGAGTCAGACAAGCCTAGATTTTAATGTCAGCTCATCAGTAAGTAGCTATGTAACTTTAGGCAAATTACTTAATTGGTTTGAGCCTCAGTTTTCTCATTTGTCAAACAGAATTAATGCCTACCTACCTGACAAAATTGTTGTTGAGATAGAAGATAACATATATGAAGGACCTACCAAAGTATATGGCATGTAGTAGATATTTGATTCATTCAACAGCTGTTTATTAAGCCTATCCTGTGTGTGCCCAGTTGGATTTATAATGTAAAAGTAGTGCATTAGCATTCATTCATAGTAGTTTGATAAATTCTTTCATCCTGTGTTTTGAAGCTCTTTATTGGGTGTATAAACATCTAGGATTCTGTGTTCACTTGAGCTGACTCTTTCATCATTGTGAAATGGCACTCATTAACCCTAGTCATATTCTTTGCTGAAAAATTTACTTTGTCTGATGTTAATATAGCCATTCCAGCTTTCTTTTGATTACTGTTAGTATGGCATATCTTTTTCCACCCTTTTAAACTTATTTGTGTCATATTTAAAGTTGGTTTCTTGTTAGGCAGCATATAGTTGAGTCTTGCTTCTTTTGTCCAACCTAAAAATCTCTACCTTTTAATTAAGGTGCTTATTACATCATTTAAATTTCATATGATTTTTAATATGATTCCTCTCTTTTTCTGCCTTCTTTTGGATTGAGTATTTTTTAGGATTCCATTCTATCTCATATGTTACCTTATTAACTATAACTCTTTGTTTTATTATTTTAGGGTTTCTAGTACACATATGTAACTTATTACAGCCTACCTTCAAGTGATGGTATACCACTACATGTATAGCATAAAAACCTGACATTTCTCCCATTTCCATTTCTCCCATCTTGGCCTTTGCGTTATTGTTGTCATACAGTTTACTTCCAGATGTAAACTGGAACAATACATTGTTATTATTTTCACTTTAAACAGTCAGTTATCTTTTAAAGCAACTTAAATAATTAAAAGTCTTTATATTTGCCCATGTAGTTATCATTCCAAGTGCTTCATTCCTTGGTGTAGCTCCAGGTTTCCATCTGGTATCATTTTCCTTCTGCACGAAGGGCTTCCTTTAACATTTCTTATAATGCAGATCTGCTGGTAATAAGTTCTTTCAGCTTCTGTATGTCTGAAAAAAGTATTTCACCTTTATTTTTTAAAGATTGTGTCACTAGGTATAGAACTCTAGTTTGACTGTTTTTTCCCCCGTACTTTAAAGATGTTGCTCTTTTACAAACTAAAAATACAAACAATACAAACTGTTGTCGCTGCTAAGAAATCTGCTGTCTTCTTCATCTTTGTTCTTCTGTGTGGGATGTATTTTGCCCCCTCTGGCTGCTTTAAAATTTTTCTCTTCATCTCTGATTTTAACAATTTGATTCTGATATGGCTTGATGTAGTTTTCTTCATGTTTTTTGTATTTGGGGTTCATTGAGTATCTTGGATCTATGGGTTTATAGTTTTCATTATATTTGACCTTTACTCAGTGTTATTTCTTCAAATATTTTTCTGTCTCTTTCCCCCCACTCTTCAGAGATTCCAATAATATGCATATTTGGGCACTTGAAGTTGTCCCACAGCTCTCTTTCTTTCTTTTTTTTTTTTTCAGTCTTTTTTTCTCTTTCTTTCATTTTGAATAGTTTTATTGCTGTGTTTTCAAATTCATCAATCTTTTATTTTTCTGTACTATCTAATCTGTTGTTATTATACCCAGTATTTTTTCTTCTTCATTGAAAGAATTCAGCTTCTTCTAAACCTTACTTAGATGTGATTGACATTAAGCCAAAATTTATTTAATAAGCACCTACTATTTGTAAGACCCTGAGGCTTTTTGTGTGGGAAAAGCATGTTTTTTCCTTGGCAAGGATTTCTGACTCATTCAAATAATACTGAGCATCTTCCTTATGTGAGGCTGTGGGCTGGTTCCCTCAGCAGCTATGGAGAAGGGCAGACACTAGCAATGTCCTTGGTTGCTTGTCAAGGGAAGAAACTTAGAGTCCAACATGAGGAGAAACAGAGTAACTAAACTCTGAAGTGGTATCTGATTACCCCACACGAAGATTTTCAATAAAACTCATTTAAATGACAGACTTTAAAAGAACTTTTCTTTTTCTTTAGGACTTGAGAGAGGAGAGGCACCCAAAACAAAAACAAAACCCCTAAACCAGACTCATTTCCTTAGCTTGCCTTCTTGGTGTATGCAAGGGGAAAGTGGAAGGAGCTAGAAGGGGAAGACAATGGAAGAACTATGAAAGGTGTTCTGGTATGGCTTTGTCCCCTTTGGTGCCTGGTGTCCCAAAATGCTTATCATTGAAGCCAGACATGCTGTTGGTTCCCTGTGACTACACCTTTTGTAATACATATGGTTCTATAGTGATGAAGAAATCTGGTCCTAGAAGGAAAATCAAAAAAGCTCCATTTGAAATGTTTCAAGACAGAAATAATGAGCATCTGTGTTAGTAAGAATTACAACAACATTAAAAGTCTATCCCTAAAAAAAAAAAAAAAAAAAAGTCTATCCCTAGCTGAGGCCCTGCTGGAAGGCGGAGGAAAGCATACTTGTACTCGCTCTTGCCCATTGTAAGAGGGCATCTAGAGGTGCTTAGAATGGGAAGGAGGGGGAAATTCTTTTGTTTTATAAGTGGTTCAGGGCTTGAATACTGTCCTGGAAGCAGGATTGTAGAGACTAAATGTTCTCTATGGAAGATCTAGTTCAACTTTCTCAGCTCACAGAGAAATAAAAAGAACTTCCCAAGGTTGAGCAGGGTTAGCGACAGGTCAAAGATGAGAGTCTGGGTCTCCTGTAACTTTGGAAGAATTGTTTCCTAATTAATGCATAGAGGCATCTTGGCTTTAAAAACTATAGTTATGGGCTTCCCTGGTGGTGCAGTGATTGAGAGTCCGCCTGCCGATGCAGGGGACACGGGTTCGTGCCCCGGTCCAGGAAGATCCCACATGCCGCGGAGCGGCTAGTCCCGTGAGCCATGGCCACTGAGCCTGCGCGTCCGGAGCCTGTGCTCCGCAACGGGAGAGGCCACAACAGTGAGAGGCCTGCGTACAGCAAAATATAAAATAAAAACAAACAAACAAACAAAAAACTATAGGTATGTTTTTTACCCTTTTCCTGTTCTTCACAGATAACATTTGACAACAAAGCCCACAGTGGAAGAATTAAGATAAGTTTAGATAATGACATTTCCATCAGAGAATGTAAAGACTGGCACGTATCTGGATCAAGTAAGTGATGAATTTTACTAGTTTTAAAGGTGGTTATTAAATAATATTAAATGGTTATTAAATGACTTGTCCCAAGGATGTGTGGAACATTAAATGAAAGAATTGGACCATACCCAAGTCCCTAATTCTCTGCAAGTAGATCAATTCATTGTAGTTGTCTGACGTTCCAAGTAATTCCCAAGTTATTGGTAATCACAATGGCTTTTCCTGCCTTCTCCCTGTGCCCTCACTGGCCCACTCCTTACCAAAAAGAAAAAAATGCTTATAATCCCCCCAGCAAAAAGAAAATCACATATACTCAAACCAATGTTCATCGAGTGCTTATTGCATAAGTATAATACTTCCACCTACATCTTCCTCACTTCAATATTTTAAAATATCTTTGAGATAGGTAACATCCCTATTTTTACAGATGAAGAAACTAAGGCTCAGTGAATTTTGGTGTGCATGGGGTCCTACAGCCAGGGAGAAGTCAGGTAGGATTTGACCCTGAAGTATCCCACACCTTATAATTATCTTCTATCTAGGTCAAAAAAGTAGACGAAATAAGGAAAGGGTGCATTCCTGGAAATATGGACACAAACTCAGGTATAAACTGAGTATCAATGAGAATTTTGGAGCTGAACTGGATAAAACTGACTGGGAAGAATTGATCTAATTTCCTAGTCCCTTGTAGTGATATGTAGTGGTGTGTTGTGCTAGACTTTAATGATTAGGTCAGAGGGTCTCAGATTCTATTGGAAAGAAGCATTATTCTAAGTACCTGCTAAGATACAGTTTCTCCAGCTTCATACAAGACCGTCTGTAGGTCTGGGGGTGAGACCCAGGAATGTGCAGGGAATCCTTATTCAGACCATACTTGTATAATAATTGCTTTAGGGTTTCCTACTAATGGATTCACGAAGTTCAGATGTAGTAATGAGATAGCATGAGTAAATTAAATAAAATAAAATTTGTTCATTCTACTATTCTTTTCACTAATAGGTAACTTCAAATATATGAAGATCTTGAATCACAAACTTTTATTTCAATCACAAAGTTGTTTATTTGAAACACAAGCCTGTTTTGTCACCTGTAAACATTGTAATACTTCTCCACAAACTTGAGAATAGGGAAAATGAGAGCATATGAAGGTGCCTGGAACATAGGCTTTCTCTCAAATGTTTGGTTCTTGAATTTTAAGTTTTTCTGAAGTAGATTTAGTCCTTCGTGTAACAATTAGATGCCTCTTGACAAAATTACGGGATGCTTCATTTCAGAATAGTCTTGAGTTCTTTCTATCAGCATAGAGCAGTACAACTTGTTAAGTAAAGACACGCTCTGTAAGAGAGCATGTGACGGCCAGCCCTCTGCCCACCTCTCTTCACCTGGCTCTGCTCATCCTGGGAGGACTGATTCCCAGAAGCTCTGCATGGGTGACTCTGCCTTGTCACTCAGGTCTCAGCTAAAACCCACTGCCTCTTTGGTGAGGCCTTCCTTCATTGTGCGGTATAAGTGAACCTTTCCTTTCCCCATTCCCCCACCCAAAGCTCCCTCAGCAATGGTGGTCAAAATTTAGTGTTACCTAGAGAGCTTAGGAAAACACAGTTTCCGACTCACTGGGTCTAGAGTAAGGCAGGAGAATGTGCATTCCTAACAAGTTCTCAAGGGTTGCTAAGAGCCACTAACGCAGAGTGATGGTTGCTGGAGACAGAGTGCAAAGATTTGAATCCTGACTTTGCCACTTACTGGCCGTGGAACCTTGGGCAAGTTCTGTGACCTCTCTGTGCTTCAGTTTTCACCTGCAAAGTGGGATAATCACATCTACCTCGTGGGTGTTGCTGTGAGGTGCAAGTGAGTTAAAACCTATAAAATTCTTAGAACTATGCCGGGCAGGAAATGCACTCAATACATGTTAGCTATTTGGATTTACTTTCTTCATATCACTTACTCCTGTCAGAAAATAATTAGTTCATTTACTTGTTCACTTTTTTCTCTTATATTGCTGGAGTAGAATAGAAGTTCCACAAGGTCAGGGGCTTCGTCTGTCTTGTTCACCCATTATACTCTCAACATGTAGAAACACACCTGATGCTTAATAAGTATTTTATACCTAGGTAAGTATATTTAAATAGGATATGCAGGAACCCTAATGGTATTAAGAACAAAAGACTACAAGTTGATAAATAAAGATCTTTGATGGATGGTTGTGATGATTTTTAAAAGAAGGACTTTTAGTCTCCTTTAAATACTCATGGAAGAATCTGTATCAGAGCCTTTTCTCTTTGTTGTCTCTGTGCCAAGAATGCTTGAATTATTTAAATTATTCTAAACATGAGTGTGAAGGATCCGTATAAAACTTGAAAATGCTTCTGAAGGATGCAGAAAGAAGACTTGAATCAATTAAAAGGCACACTATGGTTTTGGACAAGTGATTCAACATGATGAATATGTCAAGTCTTCCTAAATTAATCTATAAATTCAACGTGATTCTCCCCCAAAATTACCTGTAGGATTTTTATCTGGCCCTGAAGAATATATGGAAATATAACAAGCAAGACTAGCCAGCAGAAATTCTAGGAAAGAGTAATGAGAGGTATTTTTCTTAGGCGTTACAACACACGAAAACGTCAGAAGGGTAAGATATGGTACTTGAATACAAACGGCCATGTGGTACATGGTAAAGACGGCATTTCAAATCATTTGCTCTTTTAGTTGGCAAAAATTAAAGAATATGGAGCAGATGTGGAGGTATGTGTAGGTATGTAAACTTTCATGATCTTTTTGGAGAACAATTTCTTAGATTTTCTTTTAGAAAGATGCATATGCCTTGCCCCAACAATCCATCTTTAGATATTCATCCACTTAAGGGATCACTTGCACCTGTGCACAAAGAGGACCCGGAGAATGTTTTGTAGCAGGGAAAACCAGATTCCAATCCAAGTGTCTTTACAAATACAGTATTGTACATCTATACTGAAGTATGCAATGCAGCCGTTAAAATAAATGAGGCTAAAAATGAAAAGAAAAAAAAGAAGTATATGTCACCATATTAATGTTTCACTGCATTAGCAAGTAATCCACTTTCCTTCCAGTTCAGAAGAACACTCATTACATGATGATCTTTGATGCCTTCGTTATTCTGATATGCCTGGCTTCGTTAATCCTGTGTGTTCGATCTGTGGTGAAAGGACTTCAGCTTCAGCAGGTAGGGATCTCTGCTTTCTAGGAATGTGATGGACATTTTTATTGATAGAGAAATTCACCGTGCCTCCCTTCTTTTCCCGAAAGGAATTTGTCAATTTTTTCCTCCTCCATTATAAGAAGGAAGTTTCTGTTTCTGATCGAATGGAATTCGTCAATGGATGGTATATTATGATTATTATTAGTGACATATTAACCATTACTGGATCAATTCTGAAAATGGAAATCCAAGCTAAGGTAAAATTTTTTCCTATTTATGTCATTGTTAGTATCAGATTTGCATTAATGATCATTTATTTTTTCCAAAACGTTAAGAATTCACAGAGTAAATTATTTCTTTCAAACATTTTATTGAGTAAACCTGAAATAACAGTAACTTGTAAAATTCTAGTCCAGAAACCTTTTAGGCTGAGTTTTCCAAAGTGTGATTCACAGTCCTCTGCATCAGGATCATTTGGGTAGTTGGTAAATACCCCAAGTTAGACCTACTGAATGTGAACTCTGGGGGTGGGGCCTGTGAATTCTTACACACACCAAAAGTCATACACACTCCAAGGTAACTAAAGTAAAAGGTGTTTTTTGTTGTTCTTACAAGAAATACCAGAATCTTCAAAAAAAGAGTTGGCTGGGGGTAGGTGGAGGGAAGTGAGGCCAAACTACTATTGTGTGAGTCCTTGCCGTTGTTCCCTTTGTCCATTTAAATTGAGAATATTCCCATTTTCCTACTTTTCCTATTTATGTACTACAAGGTTTTCCATTTTAAGTTAGGACTAATCCAGCCTGGATATCAACCCTCCCCCAAAACAAAAATCAAAAACAAGACAAAACAAAACGAATACTGTTCAAACTAATATTGTTCAAATTTATATTTTTCTAGCCTGACTACAACTAAATATGAGTATGATCCACGTGGGGAGCCTCTTACGGTTCAGATTCCTGGGCAGAGACCCCAAATGCAATGACTCAGTTAAGACAGGAGTTTATTTCTCCCTTATGTAATAGTCAGGGTGGATTTTACGTGCTGGCAAGTTGCTCAGCTCCACACCATTCAGGAATCCAAGTTTGTCCCATCTTTTTCTCTGCCGACCATTAAGGGCTCACCCAGACTGCATGATTGATGCTGGGTTGCCTCACGAACAGATTGCAACCCATGGAAGGGAAAACCTGGTATGGTAGTAGGTCTCTCACAGTCTTATAACCTGGCTCAGAATGGCAGCCTTCATTTCTGTTCAGTCCTACTGGATAGAATTTAGTCACATCTAACGGCAAGGGAACTGGGGGAGATAGCCCAGGCATGTACCTCAGAAAGAGAGAATGGGTTTAGGAGGCCATGGAGCAGCTGTCACTATATGTCAATGTAGTATATATCATTAGAATAGATGTTTAACTGTAGGGACCAAAAAAGGAGGAGTAGGGGGAGATTTGCAGCAAATCTTTATTTTTACCAACCTCACCTACCATTAACTTCAATGAGCCTTTAATGGTGTCCAACAATCTTTCTGCATTTTTCTAAGCTATTCATTCCCCCTGTCTTCTAGCTGATCATTTCATATTTCTTCTCTTTTGAAGCTTGTAATACTCCCTGCCCCATCCTCACTCTCAGCTGATGACCTCACTTCCTATTTCACAAAATAATGGAAACAAAATAGGAATTCCACAAATTCCCACTTCACTTATATGCCTGCCAGCATCAGTGCCCATATGCTTTGCTTTTTCTCTGCTACTGTAGATATATTATTTAGGTTACTATCCAAGACCAACTTCTCCACCTCCTGCCTTTCAGACGCCGTCCCTGCTTGCTTACTCCAGGGCATGGGTCAAGCTATTCTTCCTCCTTTTCTCATGCATCCTCAATTTCTCATTCTCTACCACGACATTTCCATCAGCGTGTTTTTTTTTTTTCTCCTTTCTAAAAAGGCAAAATCTCAACCTATTCCCCCTCCAGCTACTTCCCCATTTCTCTGCTTCCCTTTATACAGCAAAAGACCTCAAAAGAGTATTTAATCCTGTTTCTGACTCTGCGCTTCCCATTCCCTCTTGTATCTGTTCCAGTCAGGCTGCCCTGCCACTCCAGGGCAATGTTCCAATGACCTCTCATGTTGCTACATTCAATAATCAATTACTTATCCTCATTTTGACCAATCAGCAGTTTTTAGCACTGCAAGCACACCCTCTTTGTTGATGAACTTTTTCACTGGCTGTCACTTACCTGGTTTTCCTCCTAAATCACTGGCTGGTCTTCTGACTTTCCATTGTTGGTTCCTTCTCATCTCACCAACCTATGAAAGTGACAGTATTTCAAGGCACGGTGCTTGGACACCTTCTTTTTCTGCCACTGTCTTGGTGATCTCATCCTGTCCCCTTGTGTTAAATAGTGTCTATTTTCCAGTGATTTTCAAATCTCTATCTCCAGCTTGGAATTATTCCCTGAACTCCAGTCTCAAATATCCAACTGTCTATTCCACATCTTCACTTGGATGTCTACCTGGCCTCACAAATTTAACATACCTGAAACAGAACTCCTGAAATCTCCACCTCCACAGTCCAAACCTGCTTCTCCATGGCCTTTCTAAGCTCAGTTAATGGCAACTCTTTTCCGTTGCTCAAGACAAAAGCCTCAACTCCTCATCCTCAACTCCTCTCTTTCACTAATCCCCTCTCCTCCATATCTCATCCAAGAGGAAATCCTATTTGTCTCCCTTAAAAAAATCACCTCATCACCTTCACTGTTGCCATCCTGGTCCAAGGCACCGTCAGCTCTCATCTGCATTATTGCAGTAACCGTCTCACTCTTCCAACAATCTGCTCCCAACATATCACTCCTGTTCAGAGCCTCAATCTCCCCAGTCTATTCAGAATAAAAGGTCAAATTTTAAAATTACACTCGTGAGGCCCGAAACTACCTGCCCCCTCACCTCTGTGACTGCACACTCTCCCCCATAGCTCACTCCAGCCAGACTCACTATCTTGCGAGGCGCCCTCCTGCTTTGGGGCCTCTGCCCTTACAGGTCCCTGTGCCTGGAAATCTTCCACAAGATTTTTGCTTGGCTTGCTCCCTCACTCCCTTCATGTCTTTACTCAAAGGCCACCTGTTCAGTGATCAGTCCACGCTATTTGAAATGCAACATACAGCCTTCCCTCATCCCCTCCCCTGAATTGTCTCCTCAGCACTTACCATCAGCTAATGTACTGAGGGTTTTGCTAATTTATTTCTATCATCTCTCTCTCCACCCTAGAATATAAGCTTCACGAGGGCAGGGAATTTTGTTTGTTCACTGCTTTGTCCTTAGCATCTAGAACAGTGCCGACTCATTGCTACTCAACAAATAATTTTTGCCCCAAATGAATTTCTGCTACATAACTGATTATTTTTTTCCACTCTGTTTTAGAGTCTGACAAGTTATGATGTCTGTAGCATACTTCTTGGTACCTCTACCATGCTGGTGTGGCTAGGAGTCATCCGATACCTTGGTTTCTTTCAGAAATACAATGTAAGGAATTCCACAGTTCTCCAAGCTGCTGGTATTTCTCTTTCAAAGTTATTGCACCGCTTTGTCTAAAGGCCAAAGGGAATCTAATGACGTCTCTTACTTTCCCAGCTCCTAATTCTCACCCTTCAGGCAGCGCTGCCCAACGTCATCAGGTTCTGCTGCTGTGCAGCCATGATCTATTTAGGCTACTGCTTCTGTGGATGGATTGTGCTGGGGCCTTACCACGATAAGGTACTGAGAAACAATTTTTTTTTCTTGTTGTTATTAAGCTCTCAGAGTAGTGCCAGTGGCTTGTTATCCTTTTAAAATAAGCTCCTTTTACTTTTTGGCTCAGCCTTAAAATGTTGTAGGTAATGTATCTATCGCCAAGTTTATAAATTGGTAAGGTAAGACGACCTTGAGAGGATAACTGATTCACTTGACTGCCTCAACTCCTTTTGTGGGATATGTCAGATAATTAAGTCTTTCTTACCGTCAGCGAAGTCAAACTTGCCAATTTGATTCATCGATATATACTAGAGTGGGCTATTTAGTTACGTCTTATTGAAGTTTGACTTTATTTTAAAAAGTAGTATAGGGAGAAACTTGAAGAAATATTGAATATTTTGTTCACCAGAGTTATAGTCTTGAGTGTAATGCCATCACCTTAAATGGCATGAACTTTAAAATGAGAAGCATGAGTGTGCATGGTTGGGACCTGCGCTTCTCACAGAAGCATTTCAAGGATCTCTTTCTACCAAGGTAAATGGGAGGGTAAAGCTTGACTCAGAAAAGCACTGAAGGTGCAGACCAGCTCTCCTATCTCCAGTTCAGGCTGCTCCTATTAAAAGGAGCATCTGAAGGAGCTGCTTGTTCCAAGAAAAACAGTGGGCATGTACATGTTAGGTACATCACAAGACAAATGCCTGGAGGAATGACTCCATTTTCCTGGGTGTCTCCAATGTGTACATGTTATCAAACTTTGGTGTGATTTTCTCTTGTTAAAAAAAAATGCTTGTGGTTACCCCAGGTTATTTGTTTGAAGGGGTAACTTGAGATATCTAGTCCCACTATTTTTAATATGGTGTCATGATCAAAGTCTCCAATGGGAAGGAACACCTAGGAAAGTGAACTTTTCTTTTTTGTTTTTCCAGTTCCGTTCTCTGAACATGGTCTCTGAGTGCCTTTTCTCGCTGATAAATGGAGATGATATGTTTGCCACATTTGCAAACATGCAGCAGAAGAGTTACTTGGTCTGGCTCTTTAGCAGGATTTACCTCTACTCATTCATCAGCCTCTTTATATACATGATTTTAAGTCTTTTTATTGCACTGATCACTGATACGTATGAAACAATTAAGGTAGGTTCATCAAGAACAAGGAGGAGCAGCATTTTCCTAGAACTTGCAGAGTGGCAATAAAATACAGTACCTGGGGCTCCTCTGGTGGCGCAGTGGTTGAGAGTCCGCCTGCCGATGCAGGGGACACGGGTTCGTGCCCCGGTCCGGGAAGATCCCACATGCCGCGGAGTGGCTGGGCCCGTGAGCCATGGCCGCTGAGCCTGCGCGTCTGGAGCCTGTGCTCCGCGATGGGAGAGGCCACAACAGTGAGAGGCCCGCGTACTGCAAAAAAAAAAAAAAAATACAGTACCTGAGGGGGAGGGGATCAATGGAATGGTACTTTCTTCAGGGTAGAGAAGAAGGATCTCAATTTTAGATACTAAAAACAGAAATGAAAGAGAAATAGAATTTCTAGAATGTTGAAAGTTTTGTCTCTGAGTAATTGTGCTTTTTCAGACAGGGTTTCAAATCGTTTATTAGAATTATAAGGATCAGTAGATACTGAGTGAGTGAAACAACAGTCAAAATTTTGTGGGAGCTTTTAAAATCCACTTTTCATAAAGAAAAATTGACCTCTTCATTTGGAATGAACCCTTGCATGGGACTACCCCAGAGGCCTGGTCTCCAGGACAGTCAGGGGATTAATGTGTCAAGTACGAGCCCTGTGTGTGTTACACAGTCAAGGGCATGATTTGAAAAGCTGTTATCATTCATACTGTCGCTCCACATTGAATATTTAAAAATCAGTTTGAGCCCTTTGAAATATGGAAAGGCAGAGTAAATATTCATATGTATTTAAATTTCTAATAACTTTATACTGTTAGGTATACTATTGGCATAGACACTTCCACTTGGGGACTTTTCTTTCTGACAATGAAAGGGGTAATGAAACATGATGCCATGCGAATGGATAAGGAGAAAGGCCATCAGGAGTTGGTGGATTATGTATTGATAATTACAAATACCTTGCTCACGAAGCCAGGGTTCTGACTTCATTCTTACCGAAGCAGATGTCAGGAACCGACTGTCCTCAATACTTGCTTGGCAGACTTGCTTAGAGTCACCAAGGAGACTGGGAAAGAATGTAGTTGTACCTGTACAAATCCCTTTCCATGGTGCTCTAAAAATTCACTACCTTCAACTCTGCATGCAGAGAGCTATATATGTATATTATTAGAGGGTGACATCAGAGGTCTCAAAAAATAACATGAGTTGACAGCTCTGGATGACACAAGCCTAAAACTCGTAGTTTAGATGTTAACCTGCTGCCATGGTCTCAGAGCACTTGTCAGATGGGCGAGTCCTTTCTGATCCTTGCTGGTCAGGGCCCATTCTAGAGATCTTAGACCCCCAAGCTGATATAAATATTAGGCCTTTAAATAAATCTGTCTGTCTGGAAGACAGACTCCATAAGGGTGTGCAGGCTGGATTTTACCTGGAAGGAGCTCTCAGATTCAACATGCCCATTTGGGGTTGAATCAGACCCACAAAAGAGAGCCCAGAAAGGCACTGCAGAATCCTAGACCCACTTTTCCTTAGTCAAACCTAAGACTGGCTCTAGAGGCTACATCCCCATGAAAATACTTGGAAGCAAGTGAACTATCCCTTTAGAAAAATCCCCACCTGTGTAGCCAAATGATCTACTTTGAATTTGAAATAAAGGTGTTTTCAAGGGACTTATTAATGAAAACTTTTTTTTATTATTCTGTACAGCATTACCAACAAGATGGCTTCCCTGAGACTGAACTTCGTATATTTATATCAGAGTGCAAAGATCTGCCCAATTCTGGAAAGTACAGATTAGAAGAAGACCCTGCAGTATCTATATTCTGCTGTTGTAAAAAATAGCTATTAGGCTAATCTATGCCCTGGAGGGAACTATAATGTGTAGCTGAGTTGGGAGACAAAATGGATATTTTAAGATCAGATGTAGTATGTTTGAAGACTACTATTTTGAGCAAATTGATGGCTGTAATTCATCAAGAACTGTGTTTATATTTTAAAGCATAATGTCTTTGCAGCTTTAGGCTGGGCTTATTTTTATTTTTTAAACCTAACTTTGATGAGGGAAACTGTTGGATTCTTGTCCTGTTTATTTTTGCCATAGCTTTAGAATGTGTTTTCCATACCCTTCTCTACCCTTGCTTCCAGTTATTCTAACTGTGCTGACTGTGTCATCAGTGGAAACAATGCCTGATCTGACCTCAGAAAACTCACCAACCCTGGCCTGGACCATTCTCAGGGGCTGTCCTTGAGAGAGAGGATGATTGCTGTATATCCAGTAATCATTGCATTGTAAAATCTCTTAAAGGAAAGAATAAGAAAGAAAAAACCATCACCAGCTAACAGTCTTGTATTTGGCTATGAAGGACAACTGTTATTTGATACTACTTTTAGTTCTGGAGAAGATCAGGTTTTTTAGTATAAGTTTTCTCTTTTCCTTTAGTGTTAAAGGACAAAGTTGAAGGAGTATTCTATACACCTATGAAAACTAAACTGCATACCAAATGCATATTCGATCCCACAAGGATTGTTTTATTAGTACTTGCACTGCCTTGTGAAAAGTGCATGATGTGCTGTGCCCCTCCTAGGCACATTCAGTCTCACAGAAAAGGGTAGCATTTTTTTCCTCCACATAAACTTCACTGTGAATATTGTTCTTGTCTGCCTATCCCAGAAAATTGTTGCATTTTTACTATTAGCCTGTCTCATGTTTTCTAGACTACTTAAAAAAATCCCCTTTAACATCGTAAATCAGTGAAAGTTTTATATGAAGGCAACCTGCTAGAGAAATTCAAGAAAAAGCTTTGTAAGTTTAAACTTCCATGTTAGAGTACATTATTGAGCAAAAGATTCTTCTGTTATTTGGTTATTGGTCATTATAAATGTGAATCAGGGTACAGAACTCTTTGTACTGTCATGTACAGAACAGAACATAGACATTTGAAAGGAACAAAGCACAGCACAAAACAATGACTATTACCACCCAGTGAGAAATGAGCCAGGATCTTTGACATAAACAAATGATTTTTTGAAAGTGAGAAACATAATACCTATTGTGAATTAATTTACTAATTTAGAATTGTTAGATTTGGTGCCTAGAAACTATAATTCATATCTTAGTATGTGTGATATTCACAAATTTCAACGATCTGACTTCAACTATCCTTAAGTCTCATACTCCTCCCCTCTTCCCCATCCCCAGTTCCCTCAAACATGCAGGTGAAATCTTTCCTAGAGCCTTGCTATTTAAAGAGTGGTGAGTGGACCAGCAGTACCGGCAACATCTTCTAGTTAGAAATGCAAGCCCTCAAGTCCCATTCCAGACCCACTGAATCAGAGTGCGTTTCAATACCATCCCCTGGCGTTTCATGTGCACATTCAAATCTGAGATACTTAGAGCTGCCTTTTACAACTATTTCTCCCTCTATAGTGTTTTATAAGAACTTACCTACGGTTTATTTTTTAAATGATACTTTTATGTCTATCAACAATATATGCATCACCAATTACAGTTATTTATGTACACGTATCTCTTCTCTACTTTGCGAAACTAGTTGTAGATTATTACAGATGTGAAAATGTTTACAGAAACTGCTCCAAATTAGGAGAGCTACTGAAGTGTAGCAGTGGTTAGAGATCATGTCTTAGCAGTGTAGTGGTGTGGTGAGAATAAAGGCTTAGGAAACTGAAAGATTGAATACAGATCTAGGACCTACTACATATTCTATGGGTGACCTCAGGGAAGTAACTTAAACCTCTCTGAACCCATGTCCTCATTTTGATAGGGAGATGACAGTACACAGAACGCTGAGCATTCAGTGAGATAACGTATAAATCAACCTTGGTACCTAGTGGGGCTCAGGCACAGGGTCCTTGTACATGGTAGATGTTCTTAATAAATGCAACGTTGACAATGGATTTTCCTTTTAACTACCCACTGGTAAGTTATTCAGTAGAATTGCCCTGCCTTTAAAAAACACTTATAACGAGAAGTTTGCTGATACAAAAAAATGTTATCCCAGTTTACAATCCCCTTCTAAAGGGACTGTGGTCCCTAGTGGAGTCCTAGTATTTTGAAGTTAAGGGTTGTCCCTTTATAGTGGCTTTTCTTTGAATTAAAAAGGCTTAAAAATTCTTTAGCATTAAAATTGTATATATAGATACTATATGTATAATATATATAGTATCTATATATACTATATGTATAAATATAGTATTTCTTATGCTTCCTCCAACACTCTCCAATGAAGTCACAGTTTGCCTCTTTACACCAGAGTCCACATCCTTCCCACAAGAACAGTGCTGTAACATTTCCTCTCCTTTTCTTCTAAAAAGGAGCCATGCCACCGTGGCACCCACCTGCAGGGACTGTGACTACACAAACGGGAACTTCCAAGCCTGTCTGTACCCAGTGGGCATCTCTGATGAAATGGACTCTAAAATAAGGCATTTGCCTAATAGCCTACTGGAAGTGACTTTCAAAAGGGGGCGTAAAGAAAAAATATGTTGGGACTTCCCAGGTGGTCCAGTGGGTAAGGCTCCGCGCTTCCAATGCAGGGGGCCAGGGTTTGATTGTTGGTCAGGGAACTAGATCCCGCATGCATGCAACTAAGAAGTCCACATGCCGCAACTAAAAAGATCCTGCATGTGGCAACGAAGACCCAGCACAGCCAAAATAAATAAATTAATTAAAAAAAATAAATCTTAAAAAAAGAAAAGAAAAAAATGTTGCCTGCCATTTCAGTTTTACAAGGATCAAGCCATTAGCCACTACAGTGGCCCATGGGCAGTGCCCCCTGAGGGGAATTCAGGATGGAGAAAACTAGGGAGCATTCTGGGCTTTGCACCTAGATAGTTAAGATGCATATCTAAGGGAAAATTTCAGTGACCCCAGATTCTTTTCATACATAGAAAAGCACTAAAATCATTAACTTGATATGTCTGTTCTTTGTGATTAGCAGTAATCTTTGGATGTTCCAGGACATGTTTTTGTTTTGTTTTGTTTTTTCCCACAGCAAAAAAATTCAGGCATATCCTGGCTCCTCCCTTACCTCGCATCAGCTACTGGGAGCTATCTGATGGACTGTTTGCAGGGCTTTAGTCCTCAGTAAGATCCTTGAATAAAACTTAACTCACAACTTTTGAGTCGTGTGTTTGTCTTTCAGTGGACAGGGGTGTCAGTTATGTATGCTTTTATATACCTTATGTATTTCCAACTGCTTCTACCTGGAGATGCATATTAAAATAATTACCTGGCAGAATATTCTTTGCCTTGTTAAACCCAGAGAACTTTTAAACATTTGCTGATTGAAACAGCCTGGAACTCTGCGGACTTTGCTGCTGCTGCTGCCACCAATAGGAATAGGCCTCCCTGGAAAAGAGGCTATTGGCTCGTCGGAACTTCCAAGTCAACATCACCCACAGCTGAAAGTGGCATTTGGGTAAGTGACCGCGACCCTCATCTCTAAGATTCATGTCCCGTTTCCGACAGGCGTCTTCCTTTGAAGTTCCGGAAGGGAAGAGCAGCAGTGGCTGCAGACCAGCACGTGGGCTTACCGAGTCCCAAAGCTCGGGTCTTGCAGGTCTGCGCCGTCCCTCTGTGCCCGCCCCGGCCACGTGGACACTCACTCCCCGCGCAGGAGGCCAGCTTCCCCGCGCGAGCTAACAGCGATTCGTTTCTCTCTCGTGCGCTCGTAGCACTTTTAACATCTCCGAAGCATGACCCTTGTCACAGTTTTGTGATCGTGCACTTCAGAATAAAAACACGTCAAAATGAATGAACTTTTCATTTAACGTGAAGTCCTGGAGGGAAAGGATCTGGTCTTTCTTATCTCGGTGCCCACAGTACTCAGCCCTAGGCTTGGCATTCAGTGAATATGGCCTGTGTCTTGAACGCATCAAAATACAAATGACTTTTAAAATGGGCAAAGGAATGGATGTAGGAAACAAGAAAAGAATGCCGAAATCAAGGAAAGAATGTAGAGTCAGGAGCCCCGCAGGGCTGGGAGTGCACAGCCCGGCCGCCCGGGGGCGGTGTGGAGGGCGCACCGGCAGCCCAGTGTTCCACCGCGTGGGCCCCTTTTGAAGGCGCTTCTACCCGGCCCTACAGCTCGGCCGCCACCCAGGAGGTCTCCTTCCCCCGTCGCTCCGGGCAGCACCATGGCTCGTGGCGTGGAGGCGCTGGACCTGCAGGTGTGGAGCAGAGCCTCAGGTCCGTCCCGGGGGCCTCAGTGCAGGTCAGTACCCCAGGGGCGATAGCCGTGGGGCCCCCCTCCATCCCACGGCCTTTCCTCTGGCACCCACCGCCACCCCCTTCCCGGGCTGCTTTCCTCCACGGGTCTCCTGACGTGCGCACCTCTGCTCTATCTCCCACCGCCCGCCGCCTTCCACCTGCCTCCCGGGGCTCACAGAGGCCAGCTCGCTGACTCGAGGAAAAAGTGCCCCAGGGCACCAAGTTGAGACGCTCTCCTCAGGCTCCTCAGCCCGGGCGGGAGGCGACTGGGAGGAGGTGGGGATTCGAGGCGGGGCGGGAACGCCCGGCCGCGAGCCCCTTCCTCGCCGGCGCGCAACGACCCGCCCGGCAGCCCGCCGCCGCCGCCGCCCGAGGGGGGCCAGCCGCCCCCGCGACTCGCCGCGCCTGCCAGAGGGCCGGGGTCTGCGCGCCCCTGGCGGCTGGTAGGAAGGGTAAGAGAGAGGCGCTAAGAGGAGGGGGGCCCGCCTAGGAGGGATCCGACTTCAGGGGAGGCGTTCCCGGCAAGGCTGAAACGCGTGCAGTGAACGGTTTCTCCTGCTCCGAATCCCGAGAGTCGTGGAAAGTTTTGAAGGCGCAGGCCTGGCCCGGTAGCCCCGTCCTTTTCCCCAGGCCAGGAAGCAGAGGAAAGACCAAGTGATTTCAGGTTAACTGTCAGGTGAGGCGCCTGAGCTGTGTCTTTCTGGGTATTGGACTCTGGAGAAACCCTCATCAAGTGGATGGCTTTCCTGTTCTAGACTAGAGCTTTCTTGCTGCCTTGCTTATAGTAACTGCTTGCAGTTAGTTAAATCAGGCTGGGCTTTGCCTTCCGGAACAAACAGGCCTTTTCCTCAGGTGGGAGGGTGATAGCGTGTTTAACCCCAATTCCTCTGCCTTTATGAAAAGGCGTACAGTTCAGCCCGGTGGCGCTGCCAGTGGGCCCCAACTTCTTGGTCAAAACTCCAACCACCCAGCCGTGCAGCTGAGCGGGGGCGGGTAGTGCGTACAAACAGGCCTTCGCTCCCCTCTTAAAGCTCGCAAAACACAGTGGTGGGTGGTTAAACTTTCTTAAAATAGCGTGGAGACTTTCCTGCATAGCTCTCTCGATATTAAATACAAATGAACTTAACGCTAGCAAGGAAAGCCAGAATTCAAGAGGAAGATTTATTTGATCTCTGATCACTGTCCAGATAAGTATTTAACGAATACTTATATGTTTTTTGTGGTATATGTTTTTTAGACTTTTGACAGACCAATTTTGAATTAGAAGACAAAACTTTGGTGCAGCTTTTTTGGACAACTGGATACCTGTGAATGTCACATCAAAATGACTGGGTATCGTGTAATTTATAAAGCATCTCTCTTAATGCTAAGTGTTTATTTTTAATAGAGCAGAGGGGTAGAAGTTATACACTGCTTCCATCTACCGTAGCCCTAAAATCACTGTCCTAAAAGGTAGGGAGCAAATTGACCCTGGGTTTATTTACTATCTTTTGCTGATAAACAGGCTTGTGCTTATGGTAGGTATGGTGTGTATAAACTTTTTTTTTTTTTAACTTGAATTTAGGTTTTTTCTTAGCACATTTCCTCAGGACTTAAATGGTTTTATCACGTCCAGTGAGTATCTTCAGAAGCTACCATTCTTAGAGTAGAGGAAACACACTTGGGTGTGCACATAAGTAGGTTTTGAACGGATTCTAATTTTAAATATACATATGTCCGGTTGTACAGTACCAGTGGAAGACAGGATTTTGTTTCGTCACACACTGAGAATGGAATAAGTCCGTAAGAAAGAGGTAGGAGAGGTTGCCTATGGATGTTAGGATGCAAATTCTGATACGTAATGTTGAGGGAATCAACTATATGGTTCTCCCAGACGTGGGATGTGGACTTCACACTTCAGGACCCGCTCACCATCTCTGTGTCCCAGACGTGGGATGTGGACTTCACACTTCAGGACCCGCTCACCATCTCTGTGATGCAGTAACCACACAGCACAAGTTTGGGGGAATCTGGTAGCTTCTTCCTGTTGAGTCAGCATTCTCGAGATTTTAGCTCATCTTCCTCTAGATACTTTAAGGTGAGTTAAACTCCCATTACTGTGAACTCTCCCTTCTTCTTTAGCAAACCTTCTGTAAAGCAGGTTCTGTGGCTTGGATCCTTTAAAAACAGGCACATTTCCCACACGTCTCCTGACCATTTCCATGCAGAGGCCATCGTAATAGTGCCAATTGTATGTAGTCTCCTGCACATAAAAACGGGTAAATCCTGATGAAGTGTTTGAGGGGGCCATGTTCTTTTCTCCCAAGGAGGAGCATATAAAATGTGTTGTTTTTAACAATAAAATAGTGCATATAACATGTCTTAATGAAGCAAGTAGGAAGAAGTAGGGAGACAAATTTTATACAGAATGGCAGAGAATACAGAACTGAAAGTCAGGGATGATTGTATATAGCAGCTAATCACTTTGGCTAGGTCTCAGTGAAGTGAAACCCAGAATAAGACAATTTTTGAAACTTAATGAAAAAACAGGTGTCTTCCTGTGGCTACAGTTTTTAAAGTGGCCAAAATTGTGGCCAAAGAAAGCCTTTTTGGCTATGAAAATTAAATGTGGAGTCTTCTCTGAGGCTGGGCTGTTCTCTCTAGCTGAGGCCTGGAGTCCAAGCCCCACCAGTCAGTTCCCAAGAATGAGATCACCCTTCAGTGAGCTCTTACATCATGTGTTCTGGGCTTCATAGAGAAAAGTAATCTTATTTCCAGACCTCATTTTCTTTATCAAACTGCAATATTCTTTTCAGTATCAAATGTGTAAAGCCATGTTTTGGTCTGTTTACATATTTGTTTGCTTTGGCAATCTTCTGGGGTTTTTCCTTCCCACTTTCCTCAGCCTAACCCTAGCTGAGCTTTCTACTCTGTTTTGAGCTTGGACCCCATTTTCTCCTCCCTGGTGTGAGGAGAGAGCTTTCGGGGCATGTTGCCCATAGATATTTCTTTCTCCTCATTTGGGGGGACTGCTTCCTTTTTTCTCCTTTGAAGGTTGTATTTTGTTATCTCCCCTTGAATACATCTAGTGGTTTCAGCTTAAAAAATCCTGTCAGGCAAGAATTGGTGACTAGTAAGGCTAAAGATTCTGGAAAATTGTCCTTGGTACAATTCCAGAAGACCCACAATTTAAGGGGTGAGCTTTAAAAAAATCCTGTCACCTATAGCAACTAGAGGGAATTACTAGAGATAGTGTGCATCTAGGGGTTCCCCAACTGGCAATGAGGTGGGCTTGTCCAAAGATAAGTTAAACTCATCCAATGGTTTGAGGAAAAATGATTAATTATAACTTTAGTTATCATTTTATAACTTTTTTTATGTTCCAATAAACCTTGTTTACAAAAGCAGTCTACTGGCTACATTTGGCCCTTGGTCCATAGGCTTTATACCTTCTTTTAATTTTACTTTTCCTTAGGGAGAGTCATCAGTATTATTGAAAAATCGAGCACTTATTGAAATTGAGCACTCACTGAAAGTGTTAGAGAAAGCAAAATGTAAGGAATGCCATAATTCCAGTCATCTTCTCCAGATTTAACTGCATTTGGAATCCTGTATTGCTTAGAAATGGAGTTTTGCTTTACTTTCCTCTCTGATTCAGGGAGCTGATGCTTCAGGATATGTTTTCATAGGAGGTATGGCTTGTTCAGAACGAGCACTTTTAAGATGTCAAGTCCTAGTTCTGCTTTCCTGCTGGCCTGAGGCAGCAAAGTGGTGATGAGAGATGATTTTATAGGAACTTGGTGGCACAGTTGTCTTTAGGGAAATTCCTGAAAGTTGTAACATGCTCATCTTTTAAGGGTGGCTCCACAGGAAAATGAAAAGCCCCTACAGTCTTTTTTCTGGGTATTTCTCAGAATTAGAATGACCATGTCATTTATGTTCTGAGAGCTGTGCTGAGAAGGTAACTAAGGTTTCTTTCTTTGACCTTTTTTTTCTTCTCTTTAACTTCCTTTAACTGGGGCCCAACTACCCAGAGCCTGAGCTATCTGAACATTTTTTTCTCTCTCATGAGATTAGCAAACCATGAGAAAATCAGTTCATTGTAGGAACTGGAGTGAAAAGAAAAAACAAAGAAAAAACCCATGTGGGAGTTTGGGATTGGGCTAAAATCTTCCATCCGCCAGATTGCCCTGGGACATTCACCCTACATGATTATTGCTGTAGAAACACCGAATTTTAGTCTCTGAATTTACTTCCCCTGACTCTCCACTTCCCATCCACCACACACAAACTAAGGACAAGGAAATATTTGATTACCTGATATGTATTAATAGACTCTGTGAAATAGCTTATTTTAACTCATAATGATAACTCAAGAATTCGTTAATCATCCAAAATCAAGAAAATATGGAAAACTTGAAGAAGAAAATTAAGATTACCTATGATACTACTTCACAGAGATTACCAACAATTTTTTTTCTGGATTATGTACTTCTAGACTTTTATAATATCTACATATAGAAATCAATGTCCACATTTTCGGAAAAATGAGATCTCAAGGTGTTTATTTTGTAACTTTGAAAAAATTTAACAATATGTCATAGACATGTTTGAGTCAACACAGAGTTACAAATAGGTTTGCAATGAACATTTTTGTAACCATCCTTTTGACTGGTTATTTAAACACTTGTAAGATAAATCCATAGACATTTGATTCCTAGATCACAGATACTCTTCTGATCTCATTCTCTTCTACTGCCAAGTGCCCTTCAAAAATTTACATTTCCCTTCAATAGAGGTGTTTTTTGTTTTTTTTTTGCGTTATTGATAAATAAAATTTAAGATAGGTAGATTTTCACCATTCTGACCGTTAGTAAATTTGTTGTTAAATGTTCATTGGCCTGTTTGGGTCCTTTATATATAACAGGATAAATATTCAGTTGACTTTCTCTTATTAATAATTTGGAACTCTCTACAGGTAATGAATAGTAAACTTTTGCCTGCTTAAATATATTGTAGACATTTTTTCCCAGTCTGTCTTTTAACTTTTTTTTTTTTTTTTTTCGGTACGCGGGCCTCTTACTGCTGTGGCCTCTCCCATTGTGGAGCACAGGCTCTGGACGCGCAGCCCCAGCGGCCACGTATCACGGGCCCAGCTGCCCCGCAGCATGTGGGATCTTCCCGGACCGGGGCACGAACCCGTGTCCCCTGCATCAGCAGGTGGACTCCCAACCACTGCGCCACCAGGGAAGCCCTGTCTTTTAACTTTTTGAAGTCTTAATTTTTGTTAAGATCTGTCAGTTATTTTCATTGGCTTCTGAATTTTCTCATGCTTAGAAAGGCATGTTAAATTATATTTTTAAAAATTCTAAATCTTATGCGTCTATCAATTTTATTTTTTAAATGTGTCTGAGTTTTATTTTTGCATTTGTTTTCAAGGAGGGCTCTAACTTTCTCTCTCCCCAGTGGATTGCAAATTTTCATAACAATTCATTGAATAATTCATTCTTTGGAAAGACTTCAGGAATATTAATTGAAACAAAATAGGATTTTTATCAGCAAACCAAGCAACTAAATTACCTAAAACCCTCTAATGTATCTTGGCTGAGCAAGACTTTTCAGTATATTTTTAACATAATTTTTCATGTCAATTATTTTAGATTTTCTATTGTTTTGTTGTTTTTATTATATTTGTTGTTTTATTATTAAAATTTGATCTCAATGGGTACTGGCTAAGGAAAAGTTCACATAGTTAGGGTTGTCATCTTTTTCACTGGCTCATTTCTTTTTTCCAAAAAACTATTCACTGAACACCTATTATGTGTTAGGCAGTCTGCTTTATGCTGGGGATATAGTCATAAGTGAGACCAGGCCTTCATGGAGTTCCCTTATAGGGAAGACCAGCAAAGATTGCAGTCTCAGTTATGAAGGAAATTGATGAGAGAGGCTGTGGGAAAGGCCTCTTTTAATAGAGTGATCAAGGAGCCTGCTCTAAAGAGGTGCCACTTGAGCTGAGACGTGACGGTGAGAAGGATCCAGACATGCAGAGCTGGGGGAGTAGCAGTGGGGTAGATGAAACAGCAAGTGCACATGCTCAGAGCCAGGAAGGAGGTGTAGTGGGGTAGTGAGGAAGGGGAAGAGAGGGTATGGGAAGGAGTGGGCAGGAAACTTCCAGGCCATGGTAAGAGGATTGAATTTTAGTCTAAGAGCGGGGGAAGCCATACGGGGTAGGGAAGTGATGTCTGTCTTAACACTTTTAGAATTACCCCTCCGGCTCTTAACGTGGAGAATTGGGAAACTGTTGCAGTTGTCTGGTGAGAGTTGATGCTGCTGCTGGGACCAAGAAGGCTGCAGATGTAGAGAGAAGGGGACCACTCCATGTTGTGTTTTGGAGGAAGACTTGATTGAGTGGGTGTGAGGGTTGAGGAAAAGGGGAAATCAAAGCATGACTCTGGAGCAAAAGTTCCTGTACCTTGCTGCACATTAGAATCACCTGGAAAACTTATCAAAATCTCAATGCTCAGGGCTTCCCTGGTGGCGCAGTAGTTGGGAGTCCGCCTGCCGATGCAGGCAACATGGGTTCGTGCCTCGGTCCGGGAAGATCCCACATGCCGCGGAGCGGCTGGGCCGGTGAGCCATGGCCGCTGAGCCTGCGCGTCCGGAGCCTGTGCTCCGCAACGGAAAAAAAATCTCAATGCCCAGCTTATACCTAGGCATCAATTAAATCAGAATGTCTAGGGTTGGAAGTCAGACACTGAAACCTTTAAAAAATTCCCGGGTGTCGACTGTGCAGCCAATGTGGAGGACCATTGACAGAATGAGGGATTGCAGCTGAAACATGTAGATAAGAGTGTGTGATCAGGCGTTGAGCAGATGTGCAGAGAAGAGGGTGGAGGGTTGTTATGAGAAACCTATTAGTCATGTGGGTGGCGTTTCAAAGAGGAGGTCGGATAAGGGAGTCTGTTCAAGAGAGAGATTTGCCAGAGGTGCAAATGTGAAAGTCCACATCCTGTGGATAGTATTTAAAGACACAGAACTCCATGAACTCTTCTAGAAGGGAGGATAGAGGATAGAAGTGCCCTGGACAGTCCTGAGGCACTCTGGCATCTGGAAGTCAGATGGAAAAGGAGCCAGTAAAGGAGAGCCAGAGAAGCCCAGTGAGGCAGGAAGCAAACTAGGTGAGTGGGATATCCTAGAAGTGGAGAGATGAGGTTGTTCCAGGGACGTGGTGGGTAGCTGGATCAAGTGCTGCCAAGCCACCAAGCCGAGACCTGAGAAATGGCCGCTGGAATCTGCAGCCGGCGATGGTTCCCTCTGAGCGGGTTTAGAACGGAAACCCAGTGTTTGCTGTGGAGAATCTGAAGAACAAAAGTACCTTGAGGAAGTTAAATGCTGGATTCATTCCATCATGGCTTTACTTGCTTTTTCCTTTTCCTTTCAGTAACATTTAGAAGTCTCCTGAATTTACGGACTAGGATGCTGTGGTCTGCCAAAGTATAACACTGTTTTAAATAAGAGAAATTATGTTGGAAACATTAGTTCATTTGAATGTAACATTTTTTTCCTTCATTCGTGACCATCTTACAGGCCAATGCCCTTTAAGAAATATTAATTCAGGGATCAGAAGGAACACTGGACAAGGATTCTTATTGGATTCTTGGATCCAATTCTTATTCTAAATTGGATCCTTATGGTTGGGGGCAAGTCGCAACCTCAGGGCACCTTAGTTGACTTGTTTGTAAAATGAGGAGATAGGAACAAGTAATCTCTAAGGTAAGGATTTCAAACTGGATGCACGTTAGAATCACCTGGGGAGCTTTTTAAATACCCCCATGCCCACACTGCACCCATACCAATCAGGCCAGAATCTCTGAGGGGAGAAGCAGGGCATCAGTACTTTTGAGGCGCCCCCGGTGACTTGGTGTGCAATCAGGTGTGAAAACAATGATCTGAGTTCTTGTCTAGCTCTAATACTTTGAGTTATTCTGTCCTGGGTATAAATACGTTCCTGGGGCTTCCCTGGTGGCGCAGTGGTTGAGAGTCCACCTGCCGATGCAGGGGACACGGGTTCGTGCCCCGGTCCGGGAAGATCCCACATGCCGCGGAGCGGCTGGGCCCGTGAGCCATGGCCGCGGAGCCTGTGCTCCGCAACGGGAGAGGCCACAACAGTAAGAGGACCGCGTACCGCAAAAAAAAAAAAAAAAAAAAGTACGTTCCTGCCTTAGACAAAATCAGAAAGAAGGGAGGAATGAATAGACACTGGGTGACAGCTAGCAGTGTCTGTCACGGGAGGTCTCAAAATTTACCTTCCAGACTTCCTCTCACAGGGAGGGATTGAAAGATACTCTCCACAAAAATGAGGGAGTAAAGAAACAGGTGGAAATGGGATCCAGGAAATGCTTCTACTTCTAGGGCTGCTACATCAATATATGATACCTATATGGGCCTGATAGGAGAATGCTGAATCCAATTTAGGAAGGAGGTGAAGGGAATTCCCAAACTGATGGCCTTGAATAAGGCTTAGAAAGCAACCCATGTAGTTGGAACAGGAGGATGAGGGCTCCAGGAATGATGTCCCTGGGAGAAGGGAGTTGACAGGATGCCCAGCTTGGTTGACTGTACTGAAAGGAGCTGGCAGATTCAGCTGGAGTTTCGTGATAAAGTCCTGGTTGATATATGGAAAACCAAGCAAATGGAGAAAAAGGCAATTAACTCCAGAAAAAAATTTTTATAAGAGAGAATATAAAATCATAGTGTACTGGGGGCTTCCCTGATGGCGCAGTGGTTAAGAATCCGCCTGCCAATGCAGGAGACACAGGTTCGAGCCCTGGTCCGGGAAGATCCCACATGCCGCAGAGCAACTAAGCCCGTGCACCACAACTACTGAGCCTGTGCTCTAGAGACCGTGAGTCACAACTACTGAGCCCGCGTGCCACGACTGCTGAAGCCTGTGCGCCTATAGCCCATGCTCTGCAACAAGGGAGGCCATCGTAGTGAGAGGCCCGTGCACAACAACGAAGACCCAGTGCAGCCAAAAATAAATAAATGAAATAAATTTATTAAAAAATATATATATATAAATAAAAATAAAATCATAGTTGTACTAATAGCTCAACTCTGAAGAGTATTTGCATGTTCACTTCATAAGTTCTGAATGTTAATTTATCTGAATATTTATTATCAAATTTTTATTAAAACTTTGTTGGGACAATGAGTGGGGAGGTGAAATGTGTGTGTTGGCTGGGGAGGGCAGCTATAAGAGCTACATCCCTATTTTCCATAGGAGGATATAAATTGATAATATACTAAAGAGGAAAAAATAGTGAAATGGCATTATTTAGAAATGTTAAATAACAACATCAACAAAGCAGATAAAAGTGGTTGCCCCTAAGGGGCAGAAATCAGAAGAGGGGTTCATTATAGTCCATTTAAAATGAAGTACACACTTAAGTTTGGGGGTGAAATGACAGTGGGACCAGGTCATGCAGAGCTACACAGATGTCGGTTCCGAGAAGGCAGCCTGGTGGTACTGTTCACTGTGATGAGGATGCAGGAAGAAGAACAGATGTGGGAACTGGTTCACCCTGCTTCCCCTGCCCCATCCTCTGTGACTAGGAAGTGCTAGTTGTGGATTAGAAAAAACATTCTACTTCTAGTGCTACTACATCAGTACATGATACCTATACAGGCCTGATAGGAGAAGGGTTGCCTATCAAGATTATTTTCCATTTATTTGTTGGAGCTGGGGGAACAGACACCAATTTCTCTCTAGCTAAGGCGTTTATAATATCAGCTGGGATAACAAAAGAGAAACCACATCTCAGGTGTGGCTGCAGTTCTGAAACACTAGAGAATTAGTCCCAAATATTTTTGATAACTTATCCCCACCAGTTAAAAGAACATCTACTCTCTCTGAATGGATATTTATTTATATACTGTATGTAAAACCATATATACAATAGAACAGGTAAAATGAACATTTTAAGGGCTGAGATAGATGAGGATGTTAAGAAAAAAATGCTAAATGCAGTGACTTCATAATATCATTATGACTTCACAGTATCATTACCTAATATCTTAGGTGCAATATATACACTTAGGGCAAGGTTCAACAGTAGTAGATTTAGTCAATACTGTAAGTACTTTCTTGATAAATCTGGGTTTTTTTCCTTTTGGATCAGATTTGCTTTTCATCTCTTTTTAACTCATGGCCAACAAAAGTTGTATTAGGGTAGTATTAGCTCTCCCATTTTCTTGATGTTAATTTAGGCTTACGTTAGTTCTACAAGGAGTCTAATGATTTGCAAGAATCTTTATGTCCATTTTGTGAGGGTTAGCTAAAGTGGATAATATACTCTAACAAATGCTTAAATGGGCCTATGTAAACCCTAAGTGGTGGGAATCTGCTGAAAAGCAATGAGAGCACCATACTTCGGGAACTTGCACTCTTCCCCCAGATTGCCTTGTGCACCTAATCAAAATACAGGCATCTGGCTTTCTGACCACATGAGGGTATGTTAGGTGTATAATTCATACATTGAAACTTGTAAATCTTAACTTACTTTTGCTTGGTTAATACAATTAGAAGCCCTAGCCCTGTCTTCTCACATCCCACTGGATGGTCTTGCATACCCGACTTGTGTGCACACACCCCACTTTGGAGGCCACTGCAGTAGAAAACAAACTTTCATCCCTCTTTTTGAGTAGGGTAAGGGTCATACAAGCTGAAAATCAGTAGCAGTCTGAGTTGGTTAGCTTATTTGCTAAATAGATCGTGCTAATGGGAACAAGGTACCATCACTGAAACTGATGTGTGCATTTTTCTGAGGCAAAGGTCAAAAACCTTCACAAGTTCCTTGAGGTTAAGAATTTTCAGTAATTTGTTCAGTTTTGCTTTTTTCAAAACTTCAAGCTTCCATAGACTCTTTTGGTCATTGATTTGGTAAAGCTGGAGTTGCCCTTTGGTCATATGATAGGCTTAAAATTAGCTGACATCACACAGTCCTGATTATCTAGGCAAAGAGTAGATTTTCTTAATAACTGATGGTAGCTCTGATGGCTTCCTTCCTGACTTCTCCCCACAGTACCAGTGTCAGGCTTCCTTCCTAAGTCCAGCTTCTCTAGCTTTTATTTAGCCCACTGTGTGGATGGCTTTCCATTCTATTCCAGATCTTGTTTTTACTCTTACAAATACTGTGTTTTTTTTCCTTTGATATTTGGGTATTTGTGCCATTTATTAAGCTGATACAAATCTATGTTTCCTATGGTTTCGTGAAACAAAAATAATCCATAAGAGTCGTGATTGCTCTTATTTATTTCCTGCAGTTTCAGTTGCGTGACTGCCCTGCAATTGATGGATCAGTGTAACTTAGATCTTCATGGATTTCTGTTCCTTAACTGTTTTTATGGTGTAGTCACTTCTCCTGGTTGTGTTCCCACCACTTAGCAACTCTCTGTCCTTTTCTAAACCTGTTGGTGATTTTCATCATTTTTGATGGAAGTTGCAATATTCCTCCTGCTGATCTAATTCTTGCTTACCAAGTTGTGATTGCAGCTTTCAAGCCTCCTGTACCAGACATCCAGCCCGGTGCTCAGCCCTAGAGGGTGTTGGATAAGTATGTGTCACATGCAGGAATGTTTTAATGTTTTAGTCTTATGATATTGTCCTGTCTCTCTTTTGTTTTTTAGTGTTCCCTCTTTTCACTTGGCACTTTTTTTTTTTCGGCACTGTTGTATTTTTGATATAGTGATAAGATGTGTGGTTGTGTGTGCACCTCTGCATGCCCATGTTTAATACTCTTCATCTACTGGGGAACTAGGGAAAACCCACAAATTGAGAAGAGTGGGGCAGTAAAGTGCCTTCAGAAATGTAGAGTTTAGAAAGCTTACACATTTGCATTTTCCTTGAGACACTAGAATTTTTGAGCCAAAATATCATTAATATTTTTTTCTGTATTTTTATCATTGTATCATCGGTTGATCACATCTGACTAGTACCATCCTATATTTCAACTATTGGCTCCTGCACGCTTGAGAGGAAAGGTTTTCATGCTAGCCTTTTCATTTTTCTTTTTATTCTTCACAGTGATATGAGTACTGCAGCTGTTCTCTAAACACCTAAGTGAACAACTTTGGGAGGTTTTTAAATAATTAGTGTAAATAATTTAATACAGTGAGTGATCCCCATGTGCATTATCTGCTACTTTGCCTTTTCTTTTCTTGGTCGAGACTTACCTTCCTAATCAGGTTTCTTAGGGTAATATTAAGAGCAGTTATCATTTCCTGATCATTGAGTGGCCATATTAGTTGAGGAAACCAGCAGCTGGAAGAATTACTTGAAGCCTATTGGAGCAATTGGGCTGCATCAATTCCCTTCTCTTTGTTCCAGGGCCCTCAAAGCATACTTCAATTATATCACTTGACACATTTTATTATACTTTTATCTCTTCACATCTCTCTCTTCCACTGGACTGAGCTCCTGGAAGGCAGGAAAATGTCTCTGTCAGAGCTTGGCTCACAAGGTGTTCACCAAGCACTTGACCTACTACCCTGTGTTTCACACCACTGTTTTCCAGGAAACAACTTCCTCTTTCTTCAGTACAGTGTTTCTCACACTAGAGGCCGAGGGTGTGTTGCAGGGAGGAGTTTCCATGCCTTTATTCTGAGGGTTCTATCACAACTTTTCAGATGCCCTTTTTATTTTACTAAATGAAAAGACATTGTGAATCACCAGGATGCATAAATTAGCAACCCAGATCCACTGAGGTGATGGTGGTTAACGCTGAATTTGGTATCACTCAAACATGCCCGCGAAGCTTCCACAGGCATGTTCTCAGGGGTCTGAAGGTTCATATTGGAGGATGTGGCTCTTAGGCACAGATAAGATGCCACCTTCCTCTTGGAAATGCCTCCTTTGATCAATGCTCTTCATCAAGTGCTCCGTAGCACCTGCCACTCCATGTATTAGGACATGTTACGGGATTCCCCCTCTGGCTCTGAACCTGTCTCCCCAGAAGCAGACCCTTGCTTCCATAATACTTTGTATACTTATGGTACAGCAGCCATTGAGCTATTTGATAACTTGTGAATTTGCACTCACAAGTCTGTCTCTCCTACTGGATGCTGAGCATCTATTCAGCTTTGTGGCACGAGCACCCAGCAAAATCGCTCAGCACAGGAAGTGTTCAGTAAGTTGGTTAGATCAAATCAGGAGGTAACTATAGCAGCTGCAGGGCAAACACATTTAAAAAGTCTTCTTATTCTTTTGAAATGAGACTCATTTTGGTCATTGATTTTACATTTTTTTTTGTTTTTCCCAAGGTTTTCTTATAGATATTTTTACCTATATGTCTTTAAATATGGTAAGCATGGTTGTTTTCTAATCTGCGTCTGATTCTGCTATGCTTGGCCCTGTTTCTGAAATTAGTTGACTGCTTCATGCTACTTGGTTTCTTCGTGGGCCTGGTATGTATTAGGACCTGTTAGTCAACGTGTTTTACAAGTTATTTGTTAAAGCTCCCCAAGTCCTAGGATGAGCGTCTGGAGAGGTCTGCATGTGTTTGCTAGGAGACGAGGGCAATTCCAGTCTGGAGCCCCCTGAACCCAAGCAAGCTCACAGTGTAACATTCCCTGGCTCACCCAGGCAAGAGGCTCAAAGGGCTGGGTTGTGACCATCATTTTTCAGTATGGGTCCTTCCCTTCCTTTCTCTCTCCCTCCCTCCCTCCCTACCTCCTTCCTTCCCTCCCTTCTTCTTTCCAGCAAAATAACCTGGCCTACTAATTCTGGAAATAGGAGGTCTAAATATTAACTCAAAAATAGAAAATCATTAACAACTGAGTATAAGGCTTAAAAAGTCTTAAAATGAGCCTTAATATAGTCTCTCTATTTTTATTTTTTCTTTGAGCTTCTTTTAAATTTGTTAGTCAAGCTAAATAATATAGGTCCTAAGTCAATATAAAAATGTCATTAAGATATTTTAGGTGAAAACCCCCAATTATAAAAACTTTCTAAGAAATGAGTAACTTGAATGATCAGCTAAACTTAATAGAGTTTATTCATTAAACTTACCATCAAGATGCTTCCTGTTTCAAGAAACAGAAATCAAACTTAAACAGGCTTAAGGTCCAAAGAGTGTTTATTTGCTCAACTTGAAAGTCTTGGAATCATGGCTTCAGGCACAGCTAGCTCCAGGAACTCAAACATTGTCATTAGGCAACCTTAACTGTTCTTCTGTGTTAGCCCCACATTTTGGCAGGCTCTCCTATGCAGGCTTCCAGGTGAGATGGTGAGATGACTTCCAGGAATTCTAGACTCCTGGAGCATAGACTTCTATGCTTTAAGTCTGTGATCCCCAAACTTTGCTCTTTATGCATTCAACAGTAAAAGTTAAGCACATATCCCCAATGTGTATATATTATTTATAAATGATATACTACTATATACCACTGTTATTTTATATGTTATATTATTAGCAGAGCTCGTTTTTCTGTTTGTTTGTTTTTAAGATAAAGAATAAAATGGAAGTACTAATATTTTCTATTCTCCTAGTGGATTGTTTTGCACACCCCATTTTGGGGACTACTTAGTGGAAAGACCACATCTCTTCCATTGGTTATAATTACAGTCTTGTGACCACATTTCATTGGTTCTTTTTGGCCTAGCTTGAGTCATGTGCCCATTTCTGAGTCCAGAGTCCTTGAAATAGTAAAAGCAAAATTTTGCTAATATATAGGATGACACAATTATATGATGGGGCATAAATAGAGAGATGTTATTTTAACTTTAAAGATATTTATAATTTGGGATCTTATAATCACTGATATATCATGCAAAAAAAAAGAGACATAATCCTTCTTTCAAGGATTATAGAACAGAGAGTTATAGAACAGAGATTCTCTATTTCCGTAACAATTTAACCATTAGTCTGTACTAAATTTCTGTGATTTCACACCTAGCATATCACCAAAGTATCCCACCTAGTTTTTGTTAATACTCCAGTGACAAGTGAATGCTATCTGTTAGGATGTAGGAATTGACAAGTCTTGCAAACAAAATCCTATTTTTATAATTTTGATAATGGCCACTTGGAACAAGATGGGTAGCTATACGTAAAGGCAGGTGATAGAAGGTCCTGAATCATTTTCAGATTTCTAAAGTGAAAAGGACTTCGCTGGCTGGAGAGAGTTTTGCTTGTAAGAATGGGTAAAGCATGTGAATGGAAAGTATTAATCAGGAGCTTTCTGATGGACAGGCTCTTTTGTATATTTAAAAATTAATCTTCTTTGATAGAGATGCAATGGCTCATCTTGATTCTGAGGTGACAGAAGAATGTCTGAGAGAAGACCTGAAGTTTTACTTCATGAACCCTTGTGAAAAATTCCGAGCCAGACAACAGATTCCGTGGAAAATGGGTTTGCAGATTTTGAAGATAGTCATGGTCACCACACAGGTAAATTATATTATCTGTTCATTTGTTCTTTTTCTTACCCCAGGATGAGACTGTTTTCCCATGTTCTGCCACTTGACTTTTGTCCTGAAAAGGCCACACCCATTTTCATAAACCTGTAAAACTATATTGATTCTGGAGGGCAGGTGGTAGGTCGAAGTTCAGTTTAGATGCCGACTTTGTTTTAATGAGGGACTCTGAGGTCATCTCTCACAGATTCTGTAAATATAGATAATACTAGATCTGAAGGGGGTGTGGGGTTTCTATATCTGAATGAGGCACAGGGCTTGTGAAGGCTGCCCAGTCCAAAGTGATCTGTGTTCTTGAAATCTTTTATCTTTATTCAAATACATCTTATATAAATACACTTTGGAAATCTGCATTTTGGACTGTTTTGATTTTGGATTTATGGAATGCTAAGTTTTCTTTTCATCAGTAGCTAAGTGCTTAAGTAAACACTCCCCCACCTTACCTACACCCCGTCCCCTTTCCCAGGCACTATAAGGAGTGTCTAAAGACTACACTGGGACCTTTTGCTTAAATTCATACTGTTAAGCACTTTATTATCAGTTGTCATCTAGTTTTTGGGCCTGTGCTACTGAACCAGTTTTAGGGAGGCTTCTCTATAGGTAACTACATTTGAAACACGCGTCCTTTTAAAAACAGTACTAATTTGGGATATTAGGCTCCATGGGAAAATAATTATTCTGTCATCAGTGTAACAACTGTTTGTAAAGATGTGATTTCTGGAACACAAAAGTAAATACCTTTCCAAAAATCACTTCTATATAGTTTTAGAAATGAGAGAGGCGGCTCCTACCATAACTGAAGTTGCATCTTTATCCTGTGTTCATAAAGAGGTCTTGTCACTGCATGACGTGCTGTACCGGCTCGTCACGTTTTAGGGTAAACAAGTTACTTCCAAAGAGACAAAGATGAGAGGCAGGGCCAGTGTTAAATGTATATGCTTAGCTATTTTCTTTTTTTTTTTTTTTTGCGGTACGCGGGCCTCTCACTGTTGTGGCCTCTCGCGCTGCGGAGCACAGGCTCCGGACGCGCAGGCTCAGCGGCCATGGCTCACGGGCCCAGCCACTCCGCGGCATGTGGGATCTTCCCGGACCGGCTGCATCGGCAGGCGGACTCTCAACCACTGCACCACCAGGGAAGCCTATTTTCTTTGAAAATTTTTTTCATTTTAATTCTTGGTTTTGAAGTTTTAATTTTCGCAACCTACCTATAAAGTAGGTGCATTGCTAGTATTTTTGGAAGAAGGAGAAATAATGTCCCCTTTTGCTATTTGGTGAATTTTAATTTTTCCCCTATTACTTCTTTTGCCAAACCAGCTGTCATTTCAAGTTTTTGATCTATTAATGTTATTAAAATTGTAACTTACCTAGGCATAAAATACCATCACCCTCTTTGACTTACCTTTTTTGTCCTGCTAACTACTAAATCCCATGGAGTCTTCCTTCAAAACTGTGTCTCTATGTTTTGCCATATTCACTATCTCCTCTCTAGCACAAACTCTTACATTGTTGGTTAATTAAAAATGTGTCTGAAGCACCTCATATGCTCTGCATTGTCTTGGGAGTATAAGCTGTGAATGTGTTACCACTGCTGACAGCTCACATGTAGCCTAGCCGTTCCATGTGCCAGGCACGGTAAGCGCTTCATGTGTGTTAGCTTATTCCATCCTCACTGGAATCCATGAGGTAGGTTCAGTTTTTACCCGCTCTGTATGGATGAGGAAACTGAACCAAAAAGAGCTGAGTAATTTGCCTATGGCCATTCAGCCAGGAAGTGGCAGAGCCGGGATCTGAGCTCTGGCAGTCTGGCTCCAGAGTCTGCACTCTTATTCAAATACTGTTTCTTTCTAGATGTTGATCTTCAGAGTTTGCACTCGAGGAATACACATAAGTTAACTAGGCTGCTTCTGGAATTCATCTTAGGCCTACCTTTTTTATCTCCATATGCACCAGTCCATTCAATACACGTCAGATTAATTTTTTCTTAGAATGCTTTTATTGTGTCTCTCCTGCTCAGAAACTTCTGTAGAGCCCTATTTTCCACAGAACAAAATTTTGACTCTGTGGCCTGAAATTCACAGATTTCCACAGTCTCCTTCAACTTGCCTTTCCAGCAGCTTTTCATCTCCTGTTTCCTCCCCACATCCCAGACAGATGGACCCACCCAGTGATTCTCATCCCTGCCCTGTTTTTTCTCCAAGTCCAGAGGGATTCTTTTTCTCCCTCATCATGCAGGTGCTATTTGAAGTCCACCTCCCCTGCAAGCCTTGCCTGATCACTCAACGTGTAGTTTTTTCTGGGTTCACTAGTACCCCTTGCTGGCCACATCACTGATTTCACTTTTAATAGAATATTTCTGGGAATCGATCATTTACTTTTTTGTGTAACTGTACCCGGCCTCCCCTAACAAAATTTTGATGGATTAAACTTGTGTTCCCCTGTAGGGTCCTTCTAATAAGTTTTGCTACTTGGGTGATATGTAATTGGAACAGATTTCTCAAATATCTTTCTTTCCTTCAAATCCCACTTTTCCCTCCTCCTTTTTTTCTGTCGCTTTTAGCACTCCATCCTCAAGTCTAATGGGATGGGTTCTGTTTTATCACGGTTGATGGGAAGGAAACTGTTTTTTTTTAGACATTCCTACCCTGCATTCTGCAGTGATTTATAATCTTGAGAGAGGTGTCTACATTCTTTTGCTAGATCTGCTCTTTCTCTCCCATATTCTTTGTATATTATTAGAGTGGTATCTTGCTTTTACCTGGTACAGAATATTTTCTCCTCCATTGATTTCATAATCAGGTCTTAAATTCACAATCTTTGCCAGGCTGCACTTAATGTGTAATTATTTTTCTGTCTTATAACCTCAGCAAATCTTAATATCTAGTTAGTGGGGCTAGAATGCACTTTTCTGTCACCCCTTTGTTTTTCTTTTGGACGCTATTCCTTAAGCTAGAATCCTCCTCTTGTGTCTACCAGGGAACCGTTTCCCTCCCTCCCCTGCATCGGCAGGCGGAGTCTCAACCACTGCGCCACCAGGGAAGCCCCTGTCGGCCCCTTTTAAAAAATGAAATTATTTGACCAATCCTCCATCATCTCTTCACTCTTGCTCTGTAGGGGGTGTTTCGTTCTGCCATCGCAGGAAGGGGACCTCATGATCTCCCCATCCAGGGTTTCTCTCCTCTACTGAGAGTTGCTTGGAAAATCCTACCTCTGACCTGATTCGGGGCCATACATGTGGATCTTTGCTTGTTCTGTGAACAACAGGATGGAGAACATTTCCTGTTCTTGATGCCAGATGGAGGTGGTTCCAAGCAGAGATTATACCTCCATGTTCTCTCATTCCCCAAATTGAGGTAATGAGCTTTGAGTCTACATAAGGGGGTAGCTTAAAATAGCAGCAAATTGAATGCTGCTGTCTTGGTCGAGTTATTCACTCCCCATTCACTTTTTGGGTTTCTTTAGCTTAGCTAGGAGCGTGGGAAGAGTGGCTCTAATGTTCCCCACTTCTAGAGTTAAGTTGGCAGCATTTCAGTTTGAGAGGTTGTAGGCCATGTGGTCAAGAGAACAGGTGAGTCAAACAAACCTGGTTTGGATCCCTGCTCTCACACTTTTCTTTTCTGTTTCAACCTGGATAAAGTATCTGACTTCAGGTTGCAGGTGTATAAAATGGGATGGACAGATTCGGTATTTGACTCTGACATTGTGATGGCCACTATTCCAGTTCCTGAGCCCATAGTAGTGGAAAAAAGAAAAGAAAAATCCCTGTCCTTGTGGAGTCTGGTGTAATATCTCCCTCAGAGGGTATTGGCAAATTAAGTGAGAAATAAAAGTTATAAATTTTAGGCACAGTGCCTGGCACTCAGGACATAAGAGCTGTTATTCAGCGCTATGCAGTGTCAACCTTGTCTACTTTGTATCCCTGCTTGGCACAGAATAAGCACTCAGTAAACTTCGACTGAAGAACTTGATTCATGTGTGTGTACCAGTTTTTTTTTTTTTCATTTGTATGTCAGTATTTAATAAAACCCCCGAACAATCATGTGTGTATTGTTTCCCTGGTTTACTTTTTTAGCTTTTGAAAAGCAACGTGACCTTTCCTTTTCTGGCAGTTCCTACAGGCACCATTGATAGACATCACATGCTTGAAAGAATCTTTAGCCTTTGGTTGCTTAGCTTTCAGCACAGGTTGGATGTTGTGGGACTTCGTATCTGATATTTTCCTTAGAATAGCTGGGTTAAGCAATGGCTCAGTCCTTTGACTTGGTATTTGAGGAATGTGATCTGGTGAGGCTCAGATGCTAAAGAGTGTCATCTATGTATGTTCTCAAACAATAGTTGCAGGTCTGGAAAGCTGGCACCTAAATTCTTTAACAGGAGTCCTAAAGTCAGATTTTTCAGTGGATGGAACTCCTGTAACATAATAAAAATGACTTTGGATTTAGGCCTGGCTTTCATTCTAGTTAGGTGTCTTGGGCAGTGTAATGAGACGAAATCTCAGTTTCCACATATGTAAAGTGGGGTTAACAGTATTAACATTTTCATAAGATTGTTGTGTTAGTAAGGGAGATAGTGCGTGTAAAGCAGTTAGTACAGTGCCTGGAGTGTGATAATTGCTGAAAACTGGTAACTATTTTTAATTATTTAGCCTTTTTAAAAAGTCGGGCAAAATTTAAAAGATAAAAAAATACAGGGACTTCCCTGGTGACACAGTGGTTAAGAATCTGCCTGCCAATGCAGGGGACAAGGGTTTGATCCTTGGTCCGGGAAGATCCCACATGCTGCAGAGCAACTAAGCCCGTGTGCCACAACTACTGAGCCTGCGCTCTAGAGCCCGTGCTCCTCAACAAGAGAAGCCATTGCAATGAGAAGGCTGCACGCCACAACGAAGAGTATCCCCCGCTCGCCGCAACTAGAGAAAGCCCACATGCAGCAACGAAGACCCAGCCCAGCCAAAAATAAAAATAAATGAAATAAATTAAAAAAAAATACAAATCACTAAAAAAATCATGTAAGTTCGCAGGTGCAAATTAACATTTGTTTAATCTGAAAGGTCTGGTAGTTGAACCATGGAGTGACAGCAGGTAGCACAATGTCAAGGTCATCTTGTTGAACTTGCTGGTTTCACACATGATAGCAGAGTCCCAAATTGTTTTGGTGACTTAGCGTGGTGAAGGTTTGGGTTACATTTTCTGGACTCTCATTGTCTAATAAAGCAGATGAGGAGATAAAGTGGGTAGATGGGGAAGGGTGTGTGGGACAGGGTTTATAAGGGTCTGACTTCTGCCATGGCATGTGTGTGTCTGTATTTGTGTTGATGTGAGAAGGAGAGAGAACGACAGCAGCAGGGCACATGTGAGGGTGTACGTGTGAGACAGGGTGTGTGAGAGTGAGTGTGAAAGAGTATGTGACAGAGTGTGAGTTTGAGTGTGAGTGGAGAGAGAGGTTGTTTGTGTATGGAATTTCCTGGGTTTGGGGGGTAGACATTTAGTGCCTGCTAATTTTCCCTACTTGTTGGATTCCAAGAAGAAAAGGGCAGAAAGAATACATTCACTCCTGGTGAAGAGAGCCCTTGGCATCTAACCCTGTATAAGGAGGAATAAGTAGGAGTTTTATCACAAGAAGGTGGGTGCGTGGTGACAGTGTTTGGGTGGACATCATGGAGGTGGAGTGACCCCTGTTATCCTTTGTGGTGCTTTGATGCTGTAGATCTTGGAGACAGGAACTCTTAGGTGTAAATCTCATACGAGTTCTTACAGAGCTAGAGGAATTGAATTCCTTTGACGACAATTACCTCTTAGCTGGAGGAAGTACTTATATAGGCCACTTTTCAAAAATGTTCTTCAAAAGCCATGTGCAAAACATTGTTATGAGTTTTTAAAATACTTACAATCTCTAAATGTGAAATCATTTAGATTTAACTGTCCAATAGTAGTCAAGCACGTGAATTAGTGGTTTACTAAGCACAGTTGACCCTTGAACATAGCAGGTTGGAACCACACAGGTTCACTTATACGAGGATGTATTTCCATAGTAAATACTACAATGCTACATGATCCACGATCCACGGTCGGTTGAATCCTCGAATTCGCAGGTCGGACTATAAATTATACTTGGATTAACCCCCGCATTGTTCAAGGCTCAAATGTCCATCAGTTTTGAAAACAATAAATTTGAAATGCAAGTGTAGGAAAAATAGATTCAAATTAGATAACCAACCAGGACCTACTGTATAGCACAGGGAACTGTGCTCAATATCTTGTAATAACCCGTAATGGAAGAGAATATAAAAAAGAGTGTGTATATATATATATATATATATATATATATATATATAAAATTGAATCACTTTGCCATACGTCTGAAGCTATCGCAACTTTGTAAATCAACTATATTTCAAAAAAATTTTTTTGAAAAGAAAAAATAACAGAACTATAGAAAAAGGAAAATGGATTCAGACATAACTGACTTGGATTCCTCCTTCCTCTTCTCCTTCTCCATCATTAAAGGCCAGTAAGGTTGTTAGTCTCTAGGAGTGCTCATTTCTTCTAATTTTATGCTTAGGAGTGCTCATTTCTTCTAATTTTATGCTGTTTTGAATTGCTGATTTAGCTTGGTGAGGTTATTTCTGGGGGGGAAAGCCTTCCTTTTTGACATTGATATGATTAGTGAAAACCAAAGCAGTGAGATTTTTCTGGCTGATGTTTATAGGTGAGGATTCATGATAATAAGAAGGCATTTGCCTCCCCTGGTAAATGGTAAAATTCATATACTTCTGTTTGATTTTCTTTCCTAGCTTGTTCGTTTTGGTTTAAGTAACCAGCTGGTGGTGGCTTTCAAAGAAGAAAACACTGTTGCTTTTAAGCACTTGTTTTTGAGAGGATATTCCGGTGTAGATGAAGATGAATACAGCTGCAGTGTATATACTCAAGAGGACACCTATGAGAGCATCTTTTTTGCTATTAGTCAGGCAAGTATTTTGTTGTGACTTACCTATACTTTGAGAATATGTTGATCCTTGACCTTGCTGTCTTAGCAAAGAAAAAAATTATACATATATTAACATATTCTGATTTAAGTTTTGCATAGTCTGCCAAAAGTTTATTGCTTTTTCCGTAGCTACATTTCCACACAATAGATTTTGCCTATTTTAAGTTTTTCTTTAAGATTTATGTTTGTATTTATCCCTTCCCACCCGCTACTATTGGGAGATTACCGCAGATCAAATAGCCAAATAGCTAAAAGTAGGCTTATAATCTCAGAAGGTTTGATGAATGAGAGACCAAATCTAAGATTCTAGCATCTCAATTTTGATGTCTTAGTATTAATAAGCCTAGCTGAACTTTAAGAATATGGAGTAGGATATGATAATATTTGTGTCTAGGTAGTATTGAGAAACCAGATTGGTAGGCCTGAAGAAAATATTTAAAGGAGAGAAATTCTTATTCTTTCTTATTCATTCATTCATTCATTTACTCATTCAGTAAATATTTGGGTACCGAGTATGTACCAGGTACTGTTCTAGACATTGGGGATATAGCATATAGCATGAATAAAACAGACAAAACTCCTGTCCTTATAGAGCTTAATTCTAGAGGGGAGAGCCAGACAAATGAAAAGAAGTAAAAAATATAGTACAGGATGCTGACTCCTTGAAAACACCACCAAAACAAACAAACAAACAAACAAACAAACGCATGTTGGGAAGCAAGACTGAGCTCACTGCTAACAGTGGTAGCAGAGATGGTCCCTTGACCATTCTCCATAGGTTGTAGAGTGCAAAGTCTGGCTATAGATTTTGAAGTCTGGTTTAAGGCATGTCTTTCAATGTGAGGGGAGCTGGATAAGAACTGAGTAAAGATCATCCTATAATAGTTTAGGATTGGTGGGCATAACAAGATGAGGGTTTTGGTGGGGGATGTTCAGAGAGTCTTGGGAGTTATTAGACTACATCTTCAAAATGATCATCTATTTAAATGAGGTTTTGGGATGTTCCTGAAGTAAACAATACACTTATTTGCAATTTTTATGTTCCTGGGCAAAAGTTTCCTGGAATAATAAATTCATATTAATGAAGATAGGGGCCAGTAAAGCCCTGGTAGTACAGATAGGCAGATGGTAAAGCTGTGTTAATGTAAGCGGTGGGTGTGGATGGCTTGGGTCCTCAGAGGTATGTTGAAAATGATAACTGGAATGAAGCAGGGGAGGAGACTGGACTGCCTGCTGGTGCCTGTGCACTGGAGATGGATGTTTGCAGTTTTCTTTGGGTGGTAAGGAAAGGCCTCATGGAGGTGGTGATATTTGAGCCAAGGTCTGAAGACGTGAACCTTGCAGATAGATACCTGGGCTTCTAGGCAGAGGGAACAGCAAAGACCTCAGGCAGGAGTGTGCCTAGAGAGCTCCAGAACTGCCTGGAGGTCAGTGTGGCTTTGGAGGTGGGGGTGTGGAACCAGTGGCCAGTAGTGGGCTGGGAGTTCAGAGAGATAGGCAGGACCTTGACTTTGGCTCTGAGTGGGTGGGAGCCTCTGGCTGCACTGTAGTTTCGAGTTCTGTGATGCTGTGTGTTTCTGTTCAACCCAAGAAAATTACCTTGTGGTGTTTTACATTGGGGAGTTCTACTGAGGTATATGAGACAAACAATAAAAAATAGCTAAAAGTATATTCCATGTGCTGTAACTTCTCATGAAACTTGTTAAGCTCATAAATGTCTTTATTTAACTATTTTTAATAGTTTCATCAGCTAAGGAATTTATCTCTGGGGACCCTTGGTTATGGAGAAAATGAAGACAACAGAATTGGATTAAAAGTCTGTAAGCAGCATTACAAGAAAGGGACCATGTTTCCTTCTAATGAGACGCTAAATATTGACAGCGACATTGAAATAGGTAATACAGTGATAATTTCATTATATTTCTTTATCATCTTCTGTGGTAAGAGCAAAAAACACCGTCGTGCGCCGGCAGCCCAAATGAAATAACTTTGCTTTTGTGACGGCTGACCTATCTGAGGCTTTAACGTTTGCCTGCAAAGAGCTTTGGCTCAGGAAACTATGGGTCTGCTGTGACAGGACCAGGAACATTTGTGCATCTCTTTGGTGCAACTCAAGATTTTTGGTTTTGGGGGGTAAATGCACAGGTGTTTCCTGTTTGTTTAATTTTTTCCCTCCGTGAGGGGGTGATTAGGCTTTTTGAAAAAAAATGAGACTGTATTTGTTAAATGAAATAATGTGAGTGAAAATGCTGGGTACTCTTGCTTTTATCATTTGTTAAATATATTAATGCTCTTCAGAGATGAATTGTGATTAATAACTCATTTTCTCTGTTTGGAGATTGGCAAAAAGTTAACATCTAATCAAGTAGAATTGTTTTGCGACATTCTGTTAAGAATTTAAAAGCATACCATATATAAATGCAAAGTATCTGACCTGAGGCTCGGGAGGTTTTGTCTTTCATTCAACAAATCTTTGGTGTACAGTTATCACGCCTAAAGCACTCCCTGTTTTATGAACTGGGGTTGCAGAGATTAACCAATCATGGCTCCTCAAGTAGCTAACAGGTCAGAAATCCGGGTCCTAGTAGCAGTGTAAATTTGGAGTGGTTTTATTAAAAAGAGAGCTCCAGAGTTCATTTGACCATATTTCCTATAACCCGATTTTAAGGTGCCTTGGTAATACAATAGAAGAACATCCCTGTAAAACAAAGGTTCTAATTCATTTCCCACAGGCTACCTGTTTAGAATCTTTTCATGAGTCAATGTGTCCTACCCTCTTGACTCTAAAAGAAACAGCCCATGAGCCAGCACTTGTCAGGGTCCCCAGGTTGCTTCCAGAGACCCATCAGTAGCTTGGTTCTGTGGCCAGCAGCCTTGAAATGTCCCTTATCTTATTGCCCTGCAGGCTCTGCTATCCTGAGATCTGTGTGGTAGTCAGTCTGCAGGGGCTGATCCAGTTTCACCCTGCATGTTTCTCCTGCGCTGTCAGCTGTGCTCCCCGCCGTGGGCAGTTCCTGTAACTGGGAGTACTGAGAGGTGGAGCTGAAAGCTTGTGCAGTGACCCTCTGCTCCAAATGAGCCATGACCACTTGTCCTCTTAAAAATGTGAGCCTTAATTGGATGAATCATACGACTATTTTCCAGTGATTCATATGTTGTTTCCCTCAACTGATTTTTCTTGGAAAATTGATTAAAGAAATGTGGCCAAAGTCAGTATCAGTGGCTAGGCGAGACAGAGCATAAAGCAGGATTTATTCCCTGACCATTGGACAGTGGTGTCCTTGGTCATTTCCTTTCCATCGTATGGAATATTTTTAACCAAATGGAGAGAAGTTGACTATTAATTTGACTTTATATTAAGAGAGACTGTTGAAGCAAGCTAATTATATTTTTTGACTTATTAAATTAAATATAACTTATCAAAGAGAACTTTTTGATGTATCTATTCAAAAGGTGTAAAAAATAATCTTAAAAATGCTTGAAACTGGATTTTAGACTTTATTGTCTTGGACACATTGGAGAAAGCCTGCAGACGGTATAAATAGGGATTGAGTTTGACTTCATTGGTGTGGCACTATAGTTTTAATCAGCAGAAGCTGTTCTAGATTACCTGTTTATGAATTTTGCAGTATCTTTATGATTAAGAGAAGCATCCTTCAGTGTGCTCAGTGCAGAGATCTGCCTGTGTGCTGCTTTCCTGGTGGGTTATGTTTAGCTGCACGACTGATTGTACAGTTCAAGCTAAGGGTTCCCCCTAATTCATGCTGAGGGCATATCCCTCTGTCCCTGCCTCTATACCTAGAGCTTTACAGTCCAGCTTCACTGGGGGTACTGTAATGAATCTTGTTAAAAAAATTTTTTTTTTTTTACAACATTTAGATGGATATCATTCTGTATTAGAATGATACACTGTATTAGTGTTTCACTTTCTATAATGCAGATTTTGAATTTCTTATCTTCTCCTTTCCACGTATGCTTAGCATGAAACATTATGACCATTTCATCATTTTACCTGTCATTTTAAGAACATATTGAACCCACTCTCCCTTTGTCTCTGAGAGGGTTGTTATTTCATTTGCTGGAGTGTTCTGCCTTGTAAATGAGATTCATTTGAGTGATGAGGCTGCTACTCCAATATCAGTTTGTTCTGTTTGAAGTTTGATGTTTTTACTCAGGGCTTTTGCCATTCTTTAAAAAAAAAATCTCAGTTCTTAGGTTTTGCTGCCACCAAGTGCTTGGTGGCCTCATTAGCAATGACTGTAGCATGAGGTATGGCAGACTCCAGAGAGTTCTGAATGTGTATGTAGCTAAGGTGTAGTTCTCCTATTACAATTACAGAATCTGAATAATCAAATAGACTTTTATAAGGCAAATTTTACAGATAGTGTAACATTAACTAACATGTGCTGTCATATTTCTCTGAATCCGTCATCAATTTTTAAAAAACGCACCTGTTTTATAAACATTTGAAAGTGCAAAAACTTAATGTCTTTTTTCATTTTTAAAAAAATTTTTATTGGCGTATAGTTGCTTTACCATATTGTGTTAGTTTATACTGTACAGCGAAGTGAATTCATGTCTTAGAATGAATGAAATACAGGAGAAGAAGACCTAGGACAGTATCTGGCACACAGATTTTTTTTTTTTTTTTTTTGCGGTACGTGGGCCTCTCACTGTTGTGGCCTCTCTCATTGCGGAGCAACAAGCTCCGGACGCGCAGGCTCAGCGGCCATGGCTCACGGGCGCAGCCGCTCCACGGCATGTGGGATCTTCCCGGACCGGGGCACGAACCCGTGTCCCCTGCATCGGCAGGCGGACTCTCAACCACTGCACCACCAGGGAAGCCCTGGCACACAGATTTTTAACATATTCCTCCTTCTTTCAGAATACAGTCATTTGCCCAGATAAGTTTAATTTAAATATTATTTTTTCCTTTTCCTTTACTTTAGAATAAGAATGTTGAAGGTAGAAGGGCCTTAAATAGCCTCAGTTTGGCCTTCACTTTACATTTGAGGAAACTGATGTTCAGTCAAGCTTGGTGACTAGGCCAAGGTCATGCAGCGATTTAGTGACCGTGGGTCTTTGCTACTCTAAACCCGGTAACATGGGCATCACCGAGGAGCTTGTGAAACATGCAGAATCTCCAGGCCCCCCCAGACCTGCAGAATCCAAATTTGCATCTTAACGAGATCCCTGAATGACATATACGCACATGAAGCTTGGGAAGCGCCGGCTCAGTACTCTGCAGCTGCGGTCTTTGACTTCGTACAGACCTCTCTCTCTTTTACCAGCTTCACACATTTTATACTGTCCATCACCATCAGCCTTCAGTGCCCCCTGTACCAGCTTGGACACCTCTGTCCATCAGTATCACTCCCTTACAGAAGCGGTTCGGGCACTTGCGTCTCCCTTCTTTCTCACCTGGATCCTGCCAGCCGTCACCAGGGTTCTCTGTGGCCGAGCCCCGGTGCCCCAGCTGCTGATACCTCCTGGAGAAACGGGCCAGAGCAGAACACGCTCACACTGCCACACATCTGCAAACCTCCACACACAGCACCTCCAGCAGGCTTCCCGTCAGCCGGGTGCTGCAGAGGCGAGGCCGCGGCCAAAGGCCTCCCACAGCACCAGGGCCCACCCCTTTCAGCTCTGCGAAGTCGCCTCCCTCTCTCTGCACCCAAATTCGCATCTCTGAGCTCAGTTCCTCCCTGAGTTCCAGACTCCTCCTCCATTCAGCCAGCTGCTTTGACAAGTCACTTGACAACCCTGCTGTGACTCTAATAGGGATTTCAAACCCGCTGTGTCCAAAACAGAACAACTCAAGCCTCCTCCACCCCCTACCCCTGGCTCAACCTGTTTCTTTCTACTCTTGCCCATCTCGGAAAACGAAACCAACATTTTCACATCATGCCATCATATTCCCAGTTGCTCAATCCCCAAACTTGAATGTGTTGGTTTCTCCATTTCCATTGCCACCTCTGTAGTCCAAGCCGCTGCCACTCTTGCTTGGACTGGTCTCCACCCGCTGCCCTGCCCCTCAGCAACCAGAATGATATTTTTTAAAAAATTGGCTAAATTGGGACATCTCATTCCCTGGCCTAAAAACCACGAGTGGCTTCCCATCTTTTTAGAATAAAACCCACAAGTCCCTGTAGGACCGGCCACCCTCCTGCCTCTCCAAGCCTCTGCTTCCCTGGTCCTGCCTCCTTGCTGTTTGTTGAACAAGTCAGGCTCTTTCTTGCCTGGGACTTAATGCTCACTTTTGTCCTGCCCGGAGTGCTCCCCCTGGATCTCTGCTCAGCTGGGTCTCCTTCCTCCCTCAGGTGTCGGTTTAAACAGCCCCAGTGCCTCAGAGCCCTTCCCAACAGTTCTCCTCAGGTAGGGCCTCCCCACCCACTTAACCTCCATCACTTCACTGTGTCTTGGCAGTACTGTGCAGACCGTGAAATTGTCCTGTGTATATTTTTTCACTCTTGGTTTATCTCCCCCACTACAGTGTGAGCTCCATACAGACCTCGTCTGTCTCGTTCATCGCTCTACCTTCAGTGCCTGGCACAATGCCTGGCCCCTGAAAGCTTTCAGTAAATATTTACTGAATAAGTGAATGAGTCAGGTAGGGAGCCTGGGCCTTTTGAGTTTCCGAAATAGGTGCTCAGAGGTCAGCCTCATCAGTGTACTGGTGAAGAGCTCAGGCTCTGGAACTGAGCACATGTGGATTTAAATTCTGATTGCTTAGGGGCTTCTTCCTGGTGGCACAGTGGTTGAGAGTCCGCTTGCTGATGCAGGGGACACGGGTTCGTGCCCCGGTACGGGAAGATCCCACATGCTGCAGAGCGGCTAGGCCCGTGAGCCATGGCCGCTGAGCCTGCGCGTCTGGAGCCTGTGCTCTGCAACGGGGGAGGCCACAACAGTGAGAGGCCCGCGTACCGCAAAAAAAAAAAAAAAAAAAAAATTCTGGTTGGCCACCAGCTAGCTGTGTGACCTTGAGGAAGTTTCTTGGCCTCTCTGTGCCTTGGTTTGTCCATCTGTAAAATGGCAACAGTAGTGTATCTCTCACAAGGTTGCTTCGGGGGGTTAAACAGGATGATGCATTAAATGAGAGAACCTAGAAAGCCCCGAGCACAGTGCCTGGCAGAGAGTAAGTCCCTGTATGTTTTTGCTATCTGTATCATCCTATCTTTAGTTTCCTATAAAAAAAGCTTCTTTTGATCAACTGCCCTCACTGTATCAATCAAGGCCTAGTCAGGAAAACCAACATTGAATTGTTTCTTGATACTCATGGTCCATTTGCCAAACACAGGGAGGCACCCCCTCTGACACCTGCCTCTCTTAAATATTGTGGCTGTTGAGCTGTCCGTTCAGCGCCGTGTCCTTGTTTTTGGCCCAGGATGCCTGATTGTCATAAAATGTAAGTGTGTCCTCCATATTTTGAGTGTCCTATATACTAGGCAATGGGTGTTCAAAGGCCACAGCAGTTTTGCCCTTGCTCTCAAGGACCTTATCTTCTAGTTGAGGAGACAGATAAGCAAATAAAGAGTCAAATTGTGAGAGAAGATTCTCAGAGAACAAGTCATAGGGCCTACCCGGGTTCTCAAGCACCTACTGAGTGTCGGGCACTGCAGGAGGCCCTGACTTTTCCATTCTTGAGGCAGCACAAAGGGGGCAGCAGCAGCCCAGGTGAGAGTCAGCCAGGCTGGTTCACACCAGTTCTGGCATCAGGGCTGAGTGACCTTGAAGGGCGTTGACCATGAAAGGTGTTCATTGTCTCCAGACCTCCTCGGTTTCCTGTTAAGGTGTTAGGCTACACAATAATGAGACTAATTTTTATGTGTGGCTCTTGGAATCATTCTTTTATAGTTTACAGCTCATAATTTATTTTTATTTGAATACAATCTAAGTTCCTTTCTTTCTCTTATTATTTTTTTTTTTTGGAAAAGTATCGGACTAAACAGAGAAGTTGCCAAATGGCACAAAGATGTCCTTGTATACCTTTCATCTAACTTTTCCAAATGGTAACATTTTACCACATTTGCCTTATCATTCTTCCTACATAAAAAAAATTTCTCCTGAAATCTATGAGACTAAGGTGCAGACACAAGGCCCCTACCTCTAAATACTTGTGTGCGTCTCCCCAAACAAGAATGTGCTCCTCGTAACCACCGAACAGTGCTCAAAAGCATGAGTTAACGTGGATGTGATACTATAATCTACAGACCCTACTCATATTTCATCAACTGCCCTAACATTATCTACAGCAAAAGCCATGCCTAACCCCCCTGGTCCAAAATCACATATTGCATTTAGTTGTCATGTATCTTTAGTCTCCTATAATCTGGAGAAAAATTGAGTTCTTGGCTTTTTTTTTTTTTTTTTAATGACCTTGACATTTTTAAAGAGTAGAATGTCCCTCCCTTGAGTTTTCCTGTTTTTTGCTGTACGCGGGCCTCTCACTGTTGAGGCCCCTCCCGTTGCGGAGCACCGGCTTCGACGCGCAGGCTCAGCGGCCATGGCCCACGGGCCCAGCCGCTCCGCGGCATGTGGGATTTTCCCAGATCAGGGCACGAACCCGCGTCCCCTGCATCGGCAGGCGGACTCCCAACCACCGCGCCACCAGGGAAGCCCTGTTGTTTTTTTTTTTAAATTAATTTATTTATATTTGGCTGTGCTGGGTCTTCGTTGCTGCACGTAGGCTTTCTCTAGTTGGCGGCGAGCGGGGGCTACTCTTCGTTGCGGTGCACGGGCTTCTCTTTTCTGCGGAGCACGGGCTCTAGGCATGCGGGCTTCAGTAGTTGTGGCGCACGGGCTTAGTTGCTCCATGGCATGTGGGATCTTCCCAGACCGGGGGTCGAACCCGTGTCGCCTACATTGGCAGGCAGATTCTTAACCACTGCGCCACCAGGGAAGCCCCTAGTTTTCCCGTTTCTTTGTGCCTAGATTGAGGTTACGCATTTGGGACAGAAATACCACACAAATGGTCCGTTATTTCAGGAGGCACATGATGTCTCTTTATCTCAATCCTGGTGATGTTAACTTTGACCACGTGGCTAGGGTGGGATCTGCTAGGTTCCCCACTGTAAAGTTACTGGTCTCCCTGTTGTGATTAATAAGTATTCTGTGGAGAGATGCTTTGGAACTTGTTGAGTCTTCTGCTCTCATCACACTTCGGCCCACTGGTTTTAGCATCTGATTCTTGCCTGACAGTCACTGTGGTTTTTTTATGGCCCTAGACTGCATTCACCTAGACCTCCAGACCCTCTCCAAGAACCCTCAGGACTGGAAGAACTCATCATTCTTCAGACTGGCATTTTATCGGTAAATATGCTTTCGAGTCTCATTGCCCAGGAGACGCAGATGGGGAAAGGAGAGTAGGGGAGGAAGACTGTGGCAATTTATACCTTGTAATATTTTCCATTCAGCCTCTTGCAAGTTGAAATCTCCTTTCATCTCAAAGGCATTGACCTGCAGACGATTCATTCCCGAGAGCTACCAGACTGTTACATCTTTCAGAATACGGCAAGTGTCTATTTTACTAAGCCATTTTATCATTTTTCTCTACTCCTTTTGTAGGTGCAGGGTGCAAAGCACCTCCGCCTATAGATGTGTTTGATGCAGTTGTGTTTAAAACAGTTTTAATGCCACTTTATAGCATCGTTAGTCCAGAGGCCGTGACTTCTAAAAATGATACAAGCGCATTCCAACTTTTTAAAACTAGATTTTGGGGTTGAGAAGACTTTTCAAAGTGGACTTTGACTTCCTACTCTCCGAATACATTTTTAAAAATAGCTTATGACCTGTGTTTTAAGTGCCTATAATGTTTTTCCCACCTTCGAAGGAAGGTCTTTGCAAATGTTGTAGCAAATGTTTTCAAACCTCAAGGAAGAAAGTGCCCCCTTGGCCTGAAGGCTAATCTGCAAAGGATCAATTGTTGCAGCTTTTATTTTGGGAGGGGCAGGCATGTGCCATGGACTTCCTTCCTTCCTTCCTTCCTTCCTTCTTTCCTTCCTTCCTTCCTCCCTCCCTTCCTCCCTCCCTCCCTCCCTCCCTCCCTCCCTCCCTCACTCCCTTCTCTCCCTCTCTTCCTTCTTTCATGTTTCTTGATGGGCAGAACTGAATGCTCAGCTGGACGTTATATGTAGCTGTTGTTTTAGCAATTCAGAAGCGTGCTTCATTCAACAACAATCGCTGAATGCTCAATGAGTCCCTATGAGGCAGCAGGCAAGTTGCCATGCTCTAGAGGTACCATGGCCCTCAGGAAGCTTACAGCCTAGTGGAAGAGATAGAAAAACAAGTCAACAAAAAAATTAATTATAAATTGTGACATGTAGTAAGGAAGAATGTCTCCCCCAGAGAGTAGAATGATTAATCTCCCTGGGGTGACCCACACATTACAAAACGCATTATGAAATTCAAGGCAAGGCAAAGCTTGGAGAGCTGAACGTGTATGTGATCTATGATTAAACCCACAGGTGCCTGAACATCTTTGAGCACAAGCCACGTGCACATTACACATTCTCAGTGTAATCTAAGAATATCGTTATGACCAAACCAGAGATTCGAGAATTAAGCTATACAGACCTCATTTCTATACCTACGAGCTAGGACCAGACTTCACTAGCCCTGGCATTCAAGGCCTCATTTTCCCCCAGGAAAGCCCCTAAAATACGCTGCATATTTCACTTATAAACTTTAAATGCTTGAAACATAATGTGGAAGATTGAGGGCATTTGGAAATCTTAAATTCAACCAATAACCCTGGAGCAATCTTTGCCACTTCTGAAAGCACATGTAGCACTTCTGAAAACATATATATAGCGTTTGAAGCAAATAGAAAAATAATTTCTAGCCTAGTGAAAATCTAGAGTTTCATACCCAAAGGACTAAATTAAGGCAAATGCTTGTAAATTCCATTCAGTGTAATAAATGAGGTCTTTGTGTTCTCTTGTCAAAAATTAGTGGTGAATTCTCATTTTTGTTCTTTGGACTGGTTGGCTGTTTTGCTTTAGAATTTCTCTGAATCCGAATGTGCTTTTAGTAGAATTTCATGTATTCCCCCTTTGGACCACATTTTTTCATTAATAATAGGAAGTTGTGAAGGAATCATGTGATGAGGACATTTTCATCAGTCTAGCTCTCTTTGGATCGGCACGCTATCTGGATGCCATTGATATTTTAAGCAGAATTGATCTAACCAGTCATACTTTCTGCTGGGCCGTAACCTCTTCATCAATTTGTGTCTCCAGATTATCTTTGACAATAAAGCTCACAGTGGCAAAATCAAAATCTACTTTGACAGTGACGCTAACATCGAGGAATGTAAAGACTTGAACATCTCCGGATCTAGTAAGTATGTTATATGCTTGCCCATGGTGGATTATGGAAGATTTTTATCACTTCATTTTGGGATTTGGGGTATATAAATGTTTTATTTGGATGATGATAAGAATAAAGGGCTCCAAAAAACCACATTTTGAGCATTCGCTTCTGTTAAGCATACCCCGAAGCTTTGCATTTTTGTTCAATACAGCAAATGTTGATTACAGACCTTGTAGGAGAGGTCGTGTGGCCCAGCGGTTAAGAGCAGTTTCTGGAGCCAGACTACTTGGGTTCGAGTTTCGGTTCTGTTTCCTGTGCTTGTGATCTTGGACACGTTGCTTAACCTCTCTGTGTCTCAGGGTCCTTCTCCGCAAAATGAAGGTAATAATAGTACTTACCTTCCAGCATGTTGAGTATTAAATGAGTATGTAAAGCAGAGCACTGAGAACAGCAGTTGGCACACAGTATTTGTAGGCGCTCTGGGAAAGAAAGAAAACGCCTTCGTGAGGGGCACTGGCATGCTTATAAAATCTCTAGCGTGTCCTGACTAGGAGTAAGTGGTGGAGGCACAGAAGATATGAGGATCAAGAAAGCGAAAGGTTTGTTTTGATGGGGACAGAGTGAGACATAGAGTCCAACAATGCTTCTTGGAGAAGGTATGATTTGATCTGAGCCTGTGACAGTGGAGTGGGATCAAGGCCTTCAGAGCCCAGAGAGCAGCCTGGACAAACCTGGGTCATTTACTCAGTCATTACTCAGGAAATACCTCCTGATCCACAGACTAAAATGGGCTACTCAGACCCCATTCTCACTGCGGGGGTTGGGATGATGTTAATGATGGATGATCAGTATTCTTTCATTTACAAGTTTTGTTTAACTGAATCTGCCTTTGACCAGATTATCAGAACAAAATAAAATGTAAAATACCTGGGGTTCCTAACTATTTTATATTAGTTTTAAATTAGACTCAATTTGTGGCCTGTTGCTTTTTGGTTGCCTAATATGTCCCGATGATTTTGAAGTTTTCGATTCTTTTTTTTTTTTTGGTACGCGGGCCTCTCACTGTTGTGGCCTCTCCCACTGCGGAGCACAGGCTCCGGATGCGCAGGCTCAGCGGCCATGGCTCACGGGCCCAGCTGCTCCGCGGCATGTGGGATTTTCTGTGACCGGGGCACGAATCTGTGTCCCCTGCATCGGCAGGCGGACTCTCAACCACTGCACCACCAGGGAAGCCCCCTGAAGTTTTGTCTCTTTAGTCCCATTAGCTGACTCCAGCCTCTCATCAGAGTACACAGTTTTAGTTTCTCTTTAAAAGTGGGTATTCTTCCGCAGCAGACACACTCTCCCCAGCAGAAACGCGCAAGTCAGACACGTGTCTTTCCAAGTCCGAGTGTAGGCTGCAGCCATTTTATGTGATAAAAGCTAACCCTTGTCAAATAGGAAATGTGGTTTGGTATAGTCATTTGACCAAATAAGTTAGTCAGTCAAACACGTTTGCCAGGACAAGGTTTCCTTCCTCTCCACGGGCGTCCTTATAATATTGGGGAGCTGTCCTCGCCTTTGCTCAGAAGAGAGGCGCTCTGGCTCCCTCCTGTGGCCAGTGAGGAGAAACACAATCTCACAGCTAGAAGCACTGACATTTATATATGCTTCTCCCAGGGCTGCGCCATCACTAGGAGAGCACAAATTTAAGATGATGTGACAAGTCTTAAAAAGCTGAAGTTTGGAAACCAGCTTAGGAAATGGATTTCTTTTTTCTTGTATAGGAAGCTGTCTGGTGGATTGATTGCCCTGGCTCTGGGGGGAGTAGAACAAAGGCAAGGGTGACAGCTGGTGGGATCCTTGTGCTATTTGCAAAACATTCTGAGGTTCATTCACATCCATGTGCTTACCTTGAAGCTTCTCTCTCCTTCTTGTCATTACCTATGTTATCTCAAGCTGAACTATAAGGGAGTGTGCATTTTTACATACAAACTTGAAGTTGCCTTTTCTGACTTCTAATACCCATGCCCAGTGTGCCACTAATCTTCACATTAACTTGATTTTATAAATGTAGCCATTTGGGCATGGGAGCTGGAGGAGGTAGGTACTGATGGACAGGACTGCCCACTGATGGGTGATGTAAACGTATGTCCCAGGGAAATGGGGTTTAGTAAGTGTGGGAAGCCCTGGTTAGGGTCACACAGGCGGCAGTGGTGGTGTGTTTGGGACTTCTCAGGACCCTGGAAGGACTGGGTGGGGTAGGATTTTCTTAACCACATTTCCAGAGGCATCTCTCTGGACTAGTGTTATACAAACCCAGGTTTAGGAACTGTTCCTGTGAGAATAACATAATTTCAGTAGAAGAAGAAAGCAATTATGATGTTTATAAGATACTTTTTGTAGCCACGTCAAACTAGTCTTCTCAATAAATCAAATTGAAACAATACAATACTGATTTCTCTGTTAGGAGGGACGGTTTATCTTCCTAGTTCTGGGCCTCAGTTTTCCCATCTGTAAACAAGGCCCAATTCAAGTAATCTTAGAAATTTTGTTCTAGTCATAAGTCAGAAAGGAAGGTACTCGAGGCTGTTCTTGCATTTTTTTAAGATTGCGGTCCCATCTTCCCAAGAACTGCCCCTCTTCCCTCTGCCTCATTCCATGGCTCCTCCCCCCAAAAATGGTCTTGGGTTTTGGTCAGGTTGTTTTCTTACCTACCCATTAGATGGTATCTCCAGATAACTTAAACTTGTGAAGGATAAAATGGCCAAAGGTGGAGGTAAGTGCTCCCTACGAGGCACTGACAAGCACTCAACAGGGATTGTTTGACCTGATTTCCTGACAGCGCGTAAAGCTGGTACAGCTATGCTCCCATTTGGTACCCGAGGCATCTGAAGCTTAGCAAGGCTAAATAACTCGCTCAGTGAATTACATTTACTTGCTGGCCATGCTCCTAACCCACTTAGGGTTAGGATGAGCTGCCCTCAGACACCCGTGCCATGGTCACTCACGCCGCTGTTATTTCTAAATCTGTGGACACACTCCCATCTTTCTCTTAAATGCCTTCTCTGTGGAGGTGTCGCTGTGGAACACCCTGACTTTAGACTCTCCTGAAGGTTGCCTGTCCCCAGCGCTGCTTCCTTCTCCCCTGGCCTTTCGCCATCTGGTTCCTGAGTGCATCTCCTCTCCTAATTCCCAAACATTGCCACCCCCGCCTTCCCATCCTTCCTAGTGTGCATTCTGCTCTGTCATCTCTCTGAGTGGCTGTGTCCACACCCATGGTTTCAGCTGCCACCAAGTTGTCTGCTCTTGTCATGAATGTCCAGACTGAGCTCAGTTGACCCAAGGCAGAAAGGAGTCATTCTTGGTCAGTCCTTCCTTACTCCCTAAGTCCCATTAAAGACCAGGTCGAGTCTCTCTTTTTCATCTTTCGCCACTTTGTGCCTCATCTTTGTGTGCCTTCTCTGCCTCTAACTTCTCTCAGACCTTCACGAGTTCTGACTTAGATTATTCAGTGGTCTTCCTGTGCTCTGCTGGGATCTCTGCACTTACCTGTAATTGTACTGAAGCATTATGGGGACACACATAAGCACAGGCACTGTCATGCTGAATAAAACACACCCGGTCCCTGCCTCCCAGAGCCAATCATGTCCGGGAGGAGATGGACATTGAATGATATGATAACCACTGAGTTTGCTGTTCTTGTGTGCATGGGGCTGCTCCAAGTGCTTTCATGTGTGAACTTATTTAACCCTCACGACAGCCCTATAATATAGGTATTCTTTTCATTCTACCCATTTTTTGGATGAGGAAACTGAGGCAACTTCCCCAAGGCTCCACAGCTTCTGAGTGCAGGCTGGAGATTCAGACCCAGGTCTCGGGCTCCAGAGACCGCGTCCTTTTTCATTTCACACCGTCTCTGTGCTCCTTGCTGTGCTGTCTTTGAAAACACAACTATAAGTTCAGTGACCATCAAGCAGAGGGGAGTAAATGGAGATGTAGGTGTGTATACTTATGGACAGGGCTACGATAGGGTATTGGGGGGAGGGCTGATGGGGATGGGAATTTAGAGAATTGTCCTGTTCTTGGGAGGAAGATACTCAGTCTGAAACACAAGGCTGAATAATCCCCATGTGTGATGGGGAGGGGTGCTGTTCCAGGCAGAGGGATCAGCATGTGCAAAGTCCCTGAGGCAAGAAAGAGAGAGAGGAGAGAGGGAGGGAGAGAGCTCCAGTGCCTGGTAGGAGCAGGGAAGGAGGAAGAGAGTGGCCTCAGGGTGGGGAAGGTGGGGGCCGGGAGAAAGCAGCAGGCGGCAGCTGATAAGGCCACAGGGGGTGAGCAGGGGCCGGGCAGGGAGAGCCGTGGTTGGGATTTGGGACAATACCGTGAAGTCTGAGGGAAGCGAAGGTTACAGTTTCATCTTCTTCCAGTACCTTCCCTGTGTTACTGTGTTCCAAGGCAAAAATCTGATTACTGCTCTCCTTACTTTCATTCTGAGAAGTGATTTTTCCCACATGCAGAAAAAGCGTATTGAATTGGCACTCTTTGCTGAGAAAGTACAGAGTAAGGTTGAGTAGCAGAAATGGGGATTCTGAGTGGTGGGACTTTAAAACGTGTATTCCCCCTTTAATGGAGAACTTGATGTTTGTTTTTATGTGAAAGAACTCAGAGTATGTCAGTAGTTTTGCCTCTTTTGAATGGAGCCCAAATGGACCACCTTCTACCGAATTCCACTCTATAGTAAATATTTATGAATACACTTTAGTACATCTCTTAAGAATTTATATGTTTTTAAATGTATAACTCGACATCAGGGAATGATTACCTTGTTTGTGAACCTCTGAATGAGTGCAGTGTGATTTGTTTCTGATGCTGAAGCGTTTATCGTTTAATCTTATTTTCCAGCTGCCATCTTGTTTGTAAATTATTCCCAAGTAAGGTGTGTTTGACATTTGAATTCTGTTTTCGTTTCTCAGTTCAGAAAAATACTCAGTATGTCCTGGTGTTTGATGCATTTGTCATTGTGATTTGCTTGGCATCTCTTATTCTGTGCACAAGATCCATTGTTCTGGGTCTAAGGTTACGAAAGGTAAGTGTGTGTCAGTATTTCCTCCCTCCCTTCCTGACCTCCCCCTGCAGTTTGTCCAAACAGTGGGGCCTTGACATTGGGTCATCCTGCCCTTTCTGGGGCCCTTGACTGAACTGGATTCCTTTGAGTGACTGTCCCGCTACGAGGCATTATCAACCTGGGGTGTAGAGAGTGAGTCAAAGCTCCCGGCATGTCAGGTGGTATCAGACAATTATACTGCTTAAACCTGAGCTAATAAGCGCAGATACACAGTGGTGAATGGTCAAGCTTTTGAATGCTTCTAGAATAAATGAGACCCTTTTAAATTCAGGAGTGATCTTAAGAACAGAGTAATAACATGTGTGGGTTTCATCTTTTGTCTTCAAATCAGAGTTCATTCTAACAGGGAGGCATGGTAAATGGGTTATAATGAAGCATAAAAGACTTTATTCTATTATTTAAACTAGTTTAAAAATTCTTCCCTGAGTTTCATTTTACCTTTTTACCCTGTAGGGCTCTTGTGAATATATACTCTAGCTCACCACAAATCTTATTCTGGTGTGTGGCATGTACGTAAATACAGACTGGGGTCAGTGGACATAGGAAGTCATCAGAACACCATATGTAGAGGAAAGCCCTATTTTTCCAGGGCTTGGCCTGTGACGATTTGTTTTGTAAATATCCACTTCTCTTAGCCACCCTCCCGCACCCCACCAGCCGCTTGACATTCTGAATCCAAAGCCAGGGTCTGGGTTCTGCTGATGCGGGGGTGGCCCATTGGGAGCACACGCTCAGGGGCCGGACTGCCTACACTCAAGTCCTGGCTTGGCCGCCCCATGTCTCAGTTGCCTCCTCTGGAAAGAAGTGTCCATGGTGCCTAGTTTGTAGGGTTGTCACCTGGTTGAATGCGTTGAAAATATGTAAAGTGTTTGGAATGTGCTCTGTGTTAGCTATTTCAACAAGAGTCTGTTGGAGTGAGAGCACAGCATTGAGTGTTTGAGTCACTTAGTTAACTGGAATGCTCACCTCTAGCTGGGGTGGATGGTAGAGGAAGGTGTAGGCTGTAATCTCCACCCTCCAAGTGAGGATCCATCATGTTGGAAAAGGCAATGCCGTGTCTTTGGACAGGCGAGAGCACTGTTTTGCGCTTTTCTCCTTCCAGAGGGCAGTGTGGTTTGTAAGAAATGCTTTTTAAAATGTTTGCCGCAGAGATTCTTAAATTTCTTCCTGGAGAAGTACAAGCGATGTGTGTGTAATGCCGACCAATGGGAGTTCATCAACAGATGGTATATCCTGGTGATTATCAGCGACCTAATGTCAATAATTGGATCCATATTAAAAATGGAAATTAAAGCCAAGGTAAGCGGCAACCCATTGTAAACCTTCTTTCTGTTCTTCTGGATGGTCTCAAATACTGTAAGATATGCAGTGCCTCCTCTGACTTGGTTTCTCATGAAGGGAAAATGAAGAAGCGGATGTTCTGTGGAAGGTGATACTCCTACGAATAGCCTCTAGGAAACTTGACAGCATCTTCAGAATAGAAACTGAAGTTTGAGAAGACTGGTTGTTTGGGCGGGCTTTGTTTTTGTTTAAGTTGCAAAAGCAGCAGCTGGCCCCTGAACCAATCACGTCAAGAGCCGAGGTGCCCATCCATGAGTGATGGGGGCTCGGATGGGTGGTGCAAGGGCAGGAATATTTGAGTGCCTCTAGGCCCCTGGCTCTTTGGGTAACTTAGTCGATGTAGTCTCCTGAGTCTTGACTTCTCTCCTCCGTGCTCCGCCGTCAGCTAGCAAATCTTACCAGCTTTCCCTCCTGACCTCGAGGTACCTCCGTCTTGTCCACCCTGACTGCTTCGGCTTCCTTCAGGTCGTCTTCCTCTCTGACCCCGATCGCAGCAGCTGCCTCATTGCCTTCCCCTCCCGCCCTCGCTCTTCCTGACCCTTAAGTGCCGCCCCTCTGGCCCGTCTTGCAGGCTCTCAGCACTGGGCCCTGTTCAGCCTCTCTCCGTTTGCTTGCAAGACTCCCCTAGCCTGTCCTCCAGGCCCAGCACTGCTCTGGGGTCACGCCCTCGGGAAGCCCTCCATGACAAGCCCGGCATTGTGTCTCTCACTGCACACAGCGTATTGTATTAGAATTACGCTTGTGTGTGCGTCTCCTCAGTTAGAGTCCTTGAGAGCAGGAACTGTTGGCAAATCACGCTGGAGCGTTCTTTCAAAAGAAGCTGAAAGGTATTGTTTGATATTTAACAAACACCATTAGTTTATGTGCTTTAGTGCCTAGGTCAGTGGTAAATGCAATTTCTATTTCAGGGTATTATTTGACCAAGAATTCAGTTCAACCAATCTTAATACTAAAAGGAAGTGAGGAACACATTTGGAATTTGTGCTCTCTATTATTTCCTTCTTCAGTGTAAAAACTCTCAGAATCACTGTAGAGAGGCAGGCGGTCCATTCTTGTCAGTTTTAAAGTGAGATTCGTAAGCTGAGTGGAGTAGAATATTTTACTCATGCCTGTCTTTTCATTCCCTAGAACCTCACAAATTATGATCTGTGCAGCATTTTGCTTGGAACATCTACGCTCTTTGTCTGGGTTGGCGTCATCAGATACTTGGGTTACTTCCAAGCATATAATGTAAGGATGTGGCTGTTGGGTAGCACCACTGGGGTTGAGGTCCATTTCTTTGGGCTCTAGTAGCTACTTTTTAATTCCCCACCCACGTTGTGCTGATGTTTTTCAGGTGCTCATTTTAACAATGCAAGCCTCACTGCCAAAAGTTCTTCGCTTCTGCGCGTGTGCCGGTATGATCTATCTGGGTTACACCTTCTGCGGCTGGATTGTTTTAGGACCATATCACGACAAGGTGTGTAGCCTCATTCTTCCTTCTACACATGAAGCACTTGAGACCCTTAAATGTGGGTTTCCAGCACTGACCTTCATCCCACGTTTCTCCAGCACGTAACCTGGACATCAGTAAGCATGTATCTTTGCATCGGTTTTCTTTTTCTTTCCCTTTTCCGGATATTGAAGTGGCTTCGGGATATTGAAACAAGAACTGCAGGGAACCAGAAAGCACGTTTCATGGTTGTCTGGGTCTGGCTTAGGGGATCACCTATGAACCCAGCCAGTCACCAAGTAAGAAGTGTTTGGACGTGAGATCACTGTCATAAAAATGAAAATTAAATGAGGAAAAGTATTACAACATCTTTCTAATTCAAAGTATTAAGGGTTTCATCCAAATTAACTGAGGAGACTGGAGGAGGATAAAGACTGGCCAGAATGACCATGTTAGGTTTATGATTAAAATGATAACACATCTTGCCTTTGCAGGTGGTTTTGATTTCAGTGTCCTCTTAGTGCCTTATTAAAGGTCAGTATCTGAATTCTAAACGATTGTTGGACTTCAGTCAGTATCATAAGCTCAAGGACATCAAAGTTATGTTCAGCTGTTCTTGTTTTAAAATGATAAATTTGATTCAAAGATATAGCAGGAAATGAAATGAGGTAGGCCTTGTTTTCAAACCAAAAAAAGGAAAAGCAATGACTGCATCTCACAGTTTTTCTTCCATGGGCCTCTGGCAGTCAGAACAACAAAAATAAAACTAATAGCAGCTAACACTTGATGCTATACTAAGCATTTCTCTCTTCTCTCTCATTTAATCTCGTCAATAGCCCAGAGTACTGTTATCTTGGCTTAGGTGCTGTACCAGGAGAGAAGTAAAAATATAATGATGCTGGTATAACAGCTCGGCCTTAAGTTTTGACCTTGATCGTTGCATTAAACAAAACACGGTCGAATCTAGTTTACAAACTCTTCACAAAAATCGAGCAGTCCACAAAACTCAAACGTTCGGTATTGTCCTACTAAAATAAATCTTAGTAACTTGGCATGCACCCAGGCTTGCTCCTCTTTAAGTGTTTCATTTAGTACGTCCAAAGAGAACTACCCGTTTTCCTACCTGAGAAACTGTATAATCAACAAAGTGCCCATCTCTGGGTTAATAGTAAATCTTGGTAATATTATTGCTTTCCAGTTCCATTCCACTGCCTTAAAGGTGACTCATGAGTAAAAATTGTTCTTCGATGTTATCTCTCTGATCCGGAGAACTGTCTTAGTGCCCAGGAAAATTTACGTTTTTCTTCCTCGCTTGTTTTATGGTCTGGATGCTTTGCCACATTTTTGCCACTAGAGGGCAGTGTTGCACCACGCGGCATAAATACTGAGCCTCCGAGGCCAGTGAATCAAGTGGTCCTATCTCCGTGGCCCTCCGCCTTCCCTACGCCATCATTATTTTGGAGGGTGCTCAGAAAATGTTGCTTGAATTTCACTAAACTAGCTACCATTCTGAAGTGCTGTGTGCTAGATAGGTATGGTGCCCATGTTCTTTACCTCCCTTGCGAGGTTAACCCTTCCAGTAGCCCTGTGGGGAAATATCCTTTGACAGAAAATAGCGATCTTAATATGTTAATTTTCCTGAGGTTGTATAGTTAGTGAATGGCAGAGATAGGACGCACACCCAGGTCTGCTTGACCCTAATACACATGCTTTGAGCAATACCCTGTAGGGCTTTTCTTCTTTTCTTGGTATTATCTAAAACAGACCATTACAAGAGAGCATTCAGTCTGACTCAAGAGTAGATCAGCCGTGAGAGGAAAGCCAAGTAATCAGTCTTATTTCTTTGCATCAAGGTTACCTTGTGAACAACGATGTTGTTTGCTTTGTGAGTCTGACTGCATTTTCATATGTTCAGTTCTGTCCGAGCCATGTCTATCCTTGTAAATTTTCTAGTAGTCACATTAAAAAAATTTTTTAAAGAAACAAATGAAATTGCTTTTCATTATATATTTTATTTAACCCAATATAATTAAAATATTACTTCAGCCTGTATGCAATATAAAACATTGAGATATTTTACATTCCTTGTTTTAGGTACTTAGTCTTTGAGATGTGGTGTATATTTTATCCCGACAGCATATGTCACTTTGGACTGGCTGCAAATCAGATGCTCCATAAGCACCTGTAGTTGGTGGCTGCCATATTGGACGTTTCACCTCTTGACTTGTGTCTCTTACTTAATGCCAGCCTTTCACTTCTCCCCCCGAGGAGTAGAGAGATAAGAACTGTATCTCTGGGGTTGTCTAGCAGGTCTGTTTATGGCTTCTGTCTCCCAGCTCTAGCCAGGCTGATATATTGCGGAAATGCAGAGTTGAGTTAATTCAGTGAATGCACTCGTCAGTAGGATGAGAAAACCTTCAGTCTGGATCCGGACTTATGTGCTTTTCTTCTCTGTGTTACTTCTTCTTTGAGTCTGAAGTTAGAAATGTTTACTGCCCCTGCACGTCCCTCTCCAAATTAACCCAACTTGTCGGAATTTTCAGGTTCTGCCAGTCAGTCAGTATCTGTTGAATCAGAGGACCTTCAGGATTGCCTGGAGCCTTGAAAAACAGCACCATAGTGAGCATTTTCTAGAATTTCTAGAACCACGGCTAGCTTGGGTGTGGAAGCTAACTCTTTCTTTAAAAAAACAAACAAAAAACTCTAAAGAGGAGGTATCGGGAAAACTAGAATTTCACCCTCTGCTGTTTGTATGGCAGCAGGAATCTCACATTTCAGCTTCGAATTTTCCGATTAGACATCGGATTTCAATGGTTCAACTGAAAGAGTATAAAAATACAAGAAGTGTCCCACCAATGTTGACTCCAGCACTAATGGGTGTTGGCACAGCGCCCTTTCAAAATGTCTGGGCACGGCGGGCTGGAGACTGTTGATGTTTAATAATTCAAGATGAGGAAAGGAGGAACATTACTCTCATGTGGCTTTGACGTTTCCCCGAGGACTTTCCGAGGAATAAATCATTGTCTTGCGTTCATTGTCTCCATTTTACAGATGAGAAGGCAAAGCACTGAAAAATCGTTGGACTTGGCTGATGCCCTTGGTAAAAGTTCAGCAGCACCCGTGTTACATTTGTGCTTTCAAGGCCTCTGCTTTTAGCCAAGCACCTCTCTTATTCAAAACAACTATTAGCTGGTTAAAACGTTTCATCTGAAGGCTGCGTGAGGTTCTTAGCACCAGCTCTTGAAGCAAATTTTTATGTCATTCTCTGACATAAGCCATTGCAGGTTATGTTTTCATTCAAATGAAAGTTCTTTTTGGCTCAACTGCAAAATTATCATTTGTGGAACAAATGCTTGGGTTCTCACTGTGTTCCTCTGGAACCTGGGAGGACCCTTTATGGAGATATTCATTTAATATTTATTAAATGTCTACTGTGCACCAAATTCTGTCGGGTTCTTCTAGCCCAGGTTCTTGGAGGGCAGGGACCATGGATTATTGCTCTTTGTATTGCCCGTGTTGAGTGTGGTGCATAGAGCATGGTAAGGACTCAGCAAGTTTGCTGAATGAACCAGAAACAGAGACACAACAGTATCTGCTTTCCAAGGACTTACAAGCTTGTAAGAACCAAAAAACAATTTCCTATGAATGCAGTCCTTCTAGACCAGAAGCGCATTAGGACCGTATTTCTCCTTACCTTGGGTATTTTTTTTTAGTCTCTAATTTTTTTTTATTGAAGTATAGTTGATTACAGTGTTTCAAGTGTACAGCAAAGTGATTCAGTTACACACACACACACACGTATTCTTTTTCAGATTCTTTTCCATTATACATTATTATAAGATATTGAATATAGTTCTCTGTGCTATACAGTAGGTCCTTATTGTTTATCTGGTTTATATATAGTAGCATGTATCTGTTAATTCCAAATTTCTAATTTCTCCCCCGCCCCCGAGCCTTTCCCCTTTGGTAACCATAAGTTTGTTTTCTGTGTCTGTGAATCTATTTCTGTTTTGTAAATGAGTTCATTTGTATCATATTTTAGATTCCACATATAAGTGATATCATGTAGTATTTGTCTTTCTCTGTCTGACTTACTTCACTTAGTATGATAATCTCTAGGTCCATCCATGTTGCTGCAAGTGGCATTATTTCATTCTTTTTTATGGCTGAGTAATATTTCATTGTATATATATATATATATATATATATATATATATATATATATATACACCACATCTTCTTTATCCATTCATCTGTTGATGGCACTTAGGTTGCTTACATGTCCTGGCTATTGTAAATAGAGCTGCTATGAACATTGGAGTGCACGTGTCTTTTCAAATTAGAGTTTTCTCGGGATATATGCCCAGTAGTGGGATTGCTGGATCATATGGTAACTCTATTTTTAGTTTTTTAAGGAATCTCCATACTGTTCTCCACCTTGGGTATTTTAAAAGCTGATTTCTATTATGGATTTTGGCCACTGGAACTGGCTCACAGCCACTTCTTGTGGGACGAAATGATAAGAGTATGTTCCAATTACTTACCTTATTGGGTCTCTGTTTAACTTTTTGGTGGGTTAAAATAAATCTCCCATGCCCAGAGAAGAGGGAGGTGAGTAACGTTAATGCTGAGATGGATTTTGTATCTAGACTGATTCTAAGTAACTACACAGGAAACTAAGGGATGAATTTGCTTTGTGCCCACCAACTTGCAATTCTGGAACCCGAAACACAGACTTGTAGGGGTTCTTGACACTACAGAAAGGAATTGGCCAGATTCCAAAAGAAACTCTGAGAAATATGAATTATTAATGGTGCTGTCAGAGTTGTAATTGACATCCATAGAAACCAACTTGAATTTCATTGTCTTAAGGCTAGTGGTGGGGATGGAAACTATTTAGTCTGGGAACTGGCTGTCTTACTGGTAAATTATCTGCATATTAATAAGTGATTTGCTCAGATGGATGTTCCCTCCAGAGCTCTGTAGAGAGCGACTTTAGTACTGCTGTTCAGAGTTGCTGCTGATGCAAGACCATGGGCATGATCCTTGTTTGGGGTACATTTATGTACTCTCCCTTGGTTACAGACTTTACCCCATGCATCCAGCCATGGAGTAGGGAGGGTAGGACCTGGTGTTTGCTTGTTGGTTGGGGTACAGAGAAGCGTGTAGAGAACAAACAGAAGACCAACCAGTAGTTTCCTCTGTGGTTCTTACTGACACAGAGAGCAGACTAGAGCTGCCAGGGCAGTCTGTCTTGATGCAGACTTTGAAATGGCCCTTCAACGTTGGCTTCATCGGACACAGACAACAACGAACATACCAGATGAAGAGAATAAATCCCATGATTTAAAGACAGAGAAGATGTCTGGGTGTTGTGAGAGAAGGGGGGCACACATAGGATGTTAATACTGCCATGAAGGGATGGAATGAGGCCACACAAAGGAGGAACCTTACTCCAAACTTCTTGGTTTGGATTTCTGCTTTGCCTCCGCACTTTGAATATTGTTAAGCAAGAGACATGACCTTGAAGGCTATATTCTCTGAAGTTTAGATTTTACTGCAGCTTGGACTGGAAGCTGAAGAGGCTGAAGTAAAGAAGGCTTCCTTGGAGGTTTCTGTAATAAGTATGTAAGTGTTGACATCAGAGTGGAGTAGAAAGAGTGGGTCAGAGAAACATCATAGGAACGGACAGACCTTATTAGATTGTAGAGCAGGGAAGATAAATGGATTCAACGTACAGTATTTTGTTTTATGAATTCATTTATTTATTTATTTTTGGCTGTGTTGGATCTTCATTGCTGTGTGCAGGCTTTCTCTAGTTGCGGCGAGCGAGGGCTACTCTTTTTTTTAACATCTTTATTGGAGTATAATTGCTTTACAATGGTGTGTGAGTTTCTGCTTTATAACAAAGTGAATCAGCTATACATATACATATATCCCCATATCTGCTCCCTCTTGTGTCTCCTTTCCACTCTCACCATCCCACCCCTCTAGATGGTCACAAAGCACCGAGCTGATCTCCCTGTGCTATGCGGCTGCTTCCCGCTAGCTATCTGTTTTACATTTGGTAGTGTGTATAAGTCCATGCCAGCGGTGGCTACTCTTCATTGCAGTGCACAGGCTTCTCATTGTGGTGGCTTCTCTTGTTGCAGAGCACGGGCTCTAGGCACACGGGCTTCAGTAGTTGTGGCTCATGGGCTCTAGAGCGCAGGCTCAGTAGTTGTGGCACACGGGCTTGGTTGTTCCACGGCATTTGGGATCTTCTCGGACCAAGGCTTGAACCCGTGTCCCCTGCATTAGCAGGCGGATTCTTAACCATTGTGCCACCAGGGAAGTCCCTTTTTGTTTTTTTTTTTTTATGGAGTAGAAAGAGTGGGTCAGAGAAGCATCATAGGAATAGACAGAACTTATTGGATTGTAGAGCAGCGAAGATAAATGGATTCAACACACAGTTTTGTGTTTTTTAAATTGAAATATAGTTGATTTGCAATATTGTGTTAATCTCTGCTGTACAGCAAAGTGATTCAGTTATACATATATATACATTCTTTTTTCAATATTCTTTTCCACTATGGTTTATCACAGCATAATGAATATAGTTCTCTGTGCTATATAGTAGGACCTTTTTGTTTATCCATTCTCTATATAGTAGCTTACATCTGCTAACCCAAACCCCCTACTCCATCCCTCCCCCTTGGCAACCACAAGTCTTTTCTCTATGTCCATGAGTCTGCTTTGTAGATAGGTTCCTTTGTGTCATATTCTAGATTCCACATATAAGCGACACACAGTTTTAAGCACTTGATTATTTTGGAGTAATTTTTCTTTGGTAGGAGACTGGAATCACTGACAGAAATAGGGAAATTTGGAAGGACAGCACGTTTTCTGGGTTCAGGTGGTAGGAGGTTTTATTGTGTTGCATGTGAACTAGTAGCACGACTGCCAACTGGAAATATCCCAGAGACATTCATGAGGGACTTGGCTGCCCCCAAAGCCACACTTACTGACCTGATGGATGTATAGGCCCCCACCACTAAGGACAGAATTGGTTCACAACTCTACAGTAACTTGTTGCATCTGCGTTTCTGAAAACTATATTGCCTTTTGCCTATTAAGTCATTATCATTCTTTACATAGAAGTTTTTCGCATTCATCTAATATTTAACCCTCTGACCCCAGAGATGTTCATTCATTAAGCACCTGCTGTTTGCTTTTAGTCGATGTGGCAGTCATTTGTCAACCACGTAAGCCAGATGGGGGCTGAGGGATTCCGGGGACATTCCACACCGGCCCCTGCTCAGCTCTGCCCTTCAGGGCTGTCACGTGTTCAGTCAGCCTCCAGCTAACTACCTCATGTCACCGCTTCTACCTGGCCCCTCAAACTCGCCTCGTCTAGAACTGAGTCCAGCAGAGATCCCTCCCCCGCCCCCTTCTGGACTTACTTTCTCTCCAGTTTCCTCCTCAGTTTCCTGTGGATTCCTTGCAGTCCTGGGCCCCTGCACTCACTCTCACTGGCGTCCAGGCCCTGGGCTGTTCTCATTCTAGGAGATCTTCACAAGCCGTGGTTACCATTTAGAAACCCAGATTAGATACTGTCCCTTGTCTTTTTGTTGTTGTTGTTCTGGAATTTATTTTTATTTTTTATTTTTTTAACATCTTTATTACCGTATAAGTGCTTTACAATGGTGTGTTAGTTTCTCCTTTATAACAAAGTGAATCAGTTATACATATACATATATCCCCTTTTCTCTTCCCTCTTGCGTCTCCCTCCCTCCCACCCTCCCTATCCCACCCCTCTAGGTGGTCACAAAGCACCCAGCTGATCTCCCTGTGCTATGCGGCTGCTTCCCACAAGCTATCTATTTTACGTTTGGTAGCGTATATATGTCCATGCCACTCTCTCACATTGTCCCATCTTACCCTTCCCCCTCCCCGTACCCTCAAGTCCATTCTCTAGTAGGTCTGTGTCTTTATTCCCATCTTGCCCCTAGGTTCTTCATGACATTTTTGTTTTTGTTTTAGATTCCATATATATGTGTTAGCATATGGTATTAGGTTTTCTCTTTCTGACTTACTTCATTCTGTATGACAGACTCTAGGTCCATCCACCTCACTACAAATAACTCAGTTTCGTTCCTTTTTATGGCTGAGTAATATTCCATTGTATATATGTGCCACATCTTTATCCATTCATCTGTTGATGGACACTTAGGTTGCTTCCATGTCCTGGCTATTGTAAATAGAGCTGCAATGAACATTTTGGTACATGACTCTTTGAATTATGGTTTTCTCAGGGTATATGCCCAGTAGTGGGATTGCTGGGTCGTATGGTAGTTCTATTTGTAGTCTTTTAAGGAACCTCCATACTGTTCTCCATAGTGGCTGTATCAATTTACATTCCCACCAACAGTGTAAGAGGGTTCCCTTTTCTCCACACCCTCTCCAGTATTTATTGTTTGTAGATTATTTGATGATGGCCGTTCTGAACGGTGTGAGATGATATCTCAGTGTAGTTTTGATTTGCATTTCTCTAAAGATTCATGATGTTGAGAATTCTTTCATGTGTCTGTTGGCAATCTGTATATCTTCTTATGAGAAATGTCTATTTAGGTCTTCTGCCCATTATTGGATTCGGTTGTTTGCTTTTTCAATGTTGAGCTGCATGAGCTGCTTGTAATTTTTGGAGGTTAATCCTTTGTCAGTTGCTTCATTGCAAATATTTTCTCACATTCTGTGGGCTGTCTTTTCGTCTTATTTACGGTTTCCTTTGCTGTGCAAAAACTTTTCAGTTTCGTTAGGTCCCATTTGTTTATTTTCGTTTTTATTTCCATTTCTCTAGTAGGTGGGTCAAAGAGGATCTTGCTGTGATTTATGTCATAGAGTGTTCTGCCTATGTTTTCCTCTAAGAGTTTGATAGTTTCTGGCCTTACATTTAGGTCTTTAATCCATTTTGAGCTTATTTTTGTGTATGGTGTTAGGGAGTGATCTAATCTCATACTTTTACATGTACCTGTCCAGTTTTCCCAGCACCACTTATTGAAGAGGCTGTCCTTTCTCCACCGTACATTCCTGCCTCCTTTATCAAAGATAAGGTGACCATATGTGTGTGGGTTTATCTCTGGGCTTTCTATGCTGTTCCATTGATCTATCTTTCTGTTTTTGTGCCACTACCATACTGTCTTGATTACTGTAGCTTTGTCGTATAGTCTGAAGTCAGGGAGCCTGATTCCTCCAGCTCCGTTTTTCATTCTCAAGATTGCTTTGGTTATTCGGGGTCTTTTGTGTTTCCATACAAATTGTGAACTTTTTTGTTCTAGTTCTGTGAAAAATGCCAGTGGTAGTTTGATAGGGATTGCATTGAATCTGTAGATTGCTTTGGGTAGTAGAGTCATTTTCACAATGTTGATTCTTCCAATCCAAGAACATGGTATATCTCTCCATCTATTTGTATCATCTTTAATTTCCTTCATCAGTGTCTTGTAATTTTCTGCATACAGGTCTTTTCTCTCCTTAGGTAGGTTTATTCCTAGATATTTTATTCTTTTTGTTGCAATGGTAAATGGGAGTGTTTTCTTGATTTCACTTTCAGATTTTTCATCATTAGTATATAGGAATGCCAGAGATTTCTGTGCATTAATTTTGTATGCTGCAGATTTACCAAATTCATTGATTAGCTCTAGTAGTTTTCTGGTAACACCTTTAGGATTCTCTATGTATAGTATCATGTCATCTGCAAACAGTGACAGCTTTACTTCTTCTTTTCCAATTTGGATTCCTTTTATTTCCTTTTCTTCTCTGATTGCTGTGGCTAAAACTTCCAAAACTATGTTGAATAAGAGCGGTGAGAGTGGGCAACCTTGTCTTGTTCCTGATCTTAGTGGAAATGCTTTCAGTTTTTCACCATTGAGGATGATGTTGGCTGTGGGCTTGTCATATATGGCCTTTATTATGTTGAGGAAAGTTCCCTCTATGCCTACTTTCTGCAGGGTTTTTATCATAAATGGGTGTTGAATTTTGTCAAAAGCTTTCTCTGCATCTATTGAGATGATCAGGTTTTTCTCCTTCAATTTGTTAATATGGTTTATCACATTGATAGATTTGCGTATATTGAAGAATCCTTGCATTCCTGGAATAAACCCCACTTGATCATGGTGTATGATCCTTTTAATGTGCTGTTGGATTCTGTTTGCTAGTATTTTGTTGAGGATTTTTGCGTCTATGTTCATCAGTGATATTGGCCTGTAGTTTTCTTTCTTTGTGACATCCTTGTCTGGTTTTGGTATCAAGGTGATGGTAGCCTCGTAGAAGGAATTTGGGAGTGTTCCTCCCTCTGCTGTATTTTGGAAGAGTTTGAGAGGGATAGGTGTTAGCTCTTCTCTAAATGTTTGATAGAATTCTCCTGTGAAGCCCTCTGGTCCTGGGCTTTTGTTTGTTGGAAGATTTTTAATCACAGTTTCACTTTCAGTGCATGTGTTTGGTCTGTTCATATTTTCTATTTCTTCCTGGTTCAGTCTTGGAAGGTTGTGCATTTCTAAAAATGTGTCCATTTCTTTCAGGTTGTCCATTTTATTGGCACACAGTTGCTTGTAGTGATCTCTGATGATCCTTTGTATTTCTGCTGTGTCAGTTGTTACTTCTCCTTTTTCATTTCTAATTCTCTTGATTTGAGTCTTCTCCCTTTTTTTATTGATGAGTCTGGCTAATGGTTTAACAATTTTGTTTATCCTCTCAAAGAACCAGCTTTTAGTTTTATTGATCTTTGCTATCGTTTCCTTCATTTCTTTTTCATTTATTTCTGATCTGATCTTTATGATTTCTTTCCTTCCGCTAACCTTGGGGCATTTTTGTTCTTCTTTCTCTAATTGCTTTAGGTGTAAGGTTAGGTTGTTTATTTGTGATGTTTCTTGTTTCTTAAGGTGGGATTGTATTGCTATAAATTTCCCTCTGAAAACTGCTTTTGCTGCATCCCATAGGTTTTGGGTCATCGTGTTCTCATTGTCATATGTTTCTAGGTATTTTTTGATTTCCTCTTTGATTTCTTCAGTGAACTCTTGGTTATTAAGTAGTGTGTTTTTTGGCCTCCATGTGTTTTTGTTTTTTACAGACTTTTTCCTGTAATTGATATCTAGTCTCGTAGTGTTGTGGTCAGAAAAGATACTTGATACGATTTCAATTTTCTTAAATTTACCAAGGCTTGATTTGTGACCCAAGGTATGATCTATCCTGGAGAATGTTCCATGAGCACTTGAGAAGAATGTGTATTCTGTTGTTTTTGATGAAATGTCCTATAAATATCAATTAAGTCCATCCTGTTTAATGTATCATTTAAAGCTTGTGTTTCCTTATTATTTTCATCTTGGATGATCTGTCCATTGGTGAAAATGGGGTGTTAAAGTCCCCTACTATGATTGTGTTACTGTTGATTTCCCCTTTTATGGCTGTCAGTATTTGCCTTATGTATTGAGTTGCTCTTATGTTGGGTGCCTAAATATTTACCATTGTTATATCTTCTTGTTGGATTGATCCCTTGATCACTATGTAGTGTCCTTCTTTGTCTCTTGTAATAGTCTTTGTTTTAAAGTCTATTTTGTCTGATATGAGAATTGCTACTCCAGCCTTCTTTTCACTTCCATTTGCATGGAATCTTTTTCCATCCCCTCACTTTCAGTCTATATGTGTCCCTAGGTCTGAAGTGGGTCTCTGGTAGACAGCATATATATGGGTCTTGTTTTTGTATCCATTCAGCCAATCTATGTCTTTTGGTTGGAGCATTTAATCCATTTACATTTAAGGTAATTATTGATATATATGTTCCTATTCCCATTTTCTTAATTGTTTGGGGTTTGTTATTGTAGGTCTTTTCCTTCTCTTGTTTTTCCTGCCTAGAGAAGTTCCTTTAGCATTTGTTGTAAAGCTGGTTTGATGGTGCTGAATTCTCTTAACTTTTTTTTTTTTTTTTGCGGTACGCAGGCCTCTCTCACTGTTGTGGCCTCTCCCGTTGCGGAGCACAGGCTCAGCGGCCATGGCTCACGGGCCCAGCCGCTCCGTGGCATGTGGGATCTTCCCGGACCGGGGCACGAACCCGTGTCCCCTGCATCGGCAAGCGGAATCTCAACCACTGCACCACCAGGGAAGCCCTCTCTTAACTTTTGCTTGTCTGTAAAGGTTTTAATTTCTCCATCAGATATGAATGAGATCCTTGCTGGGTAGAGTAATCTTGGTTGTAGGGTTTTCTCCTTCATCACTTTAAATATGTCCTGCCAGTCCCTTCTGGCTTGCAGAGTTTCTGCTGAAAGATCAGCTGTTAACTTTATGGGGATTCCCTTATGAGTTATTTGTTGTTTTTCCCTTGCTGCTTTTTTTTTTTTTTTTTTGCGGTACGCGGGTGTCTCACTGTTGTGGCCTCTCCCGTTGCAGAGAACAGGCTCCGGATGCGCAGGCTCAGCGGCCATGGCCCACGGGCCCAGCCACTCCACGGCCTGCAGGATCTTCCCCGACCGGGGCATGAACCCGTGTCCCCTGCATCGGCAGGCGGACTCTCAACCACTGTGTCACCAGGGAAGCCCTCCCTTGTTGCTTTTAATATTTGTTCTTTGTATTTAATTTTTGATAGTTTGATTAATATGTCTCTTGGCGTGTTTCTCCTTGGATTTATCCTGTATGGGACTCTCTGTTCTTCCTGGACTTGATTAACTATTTCCTTTCCCATATTAGGGAAGTTTTCCACTTTAATCTCCTCAAATATTTTCTCAGTCCCTTTCTTTTTCTCTTCTTCTTCTGGGAACCCTATAATTTGAATGTTGGTGCATTTAATGTTGTCCCAGAGGTCTCTGAGACTGTTCTCAATTCTTTTCATTCTTTTTTCTGCTCTGCAGTAGTTATTTCCACGATTTTATTTTCCAGGTCACTTATCCGTTCTTCTGCCTCAGTTATTCTGCTATTGATCCCTTCTAGAGAATTTTTAATTTCATTTATTGTATTGTTCATCCCTGTTTGTTTGCTCTTTATTCTTCTAGGTCCTTGTTAAACGTTTCTTGTATTTTCTCCATTCTATTTCCAAGATTTTGGATCATCTTTACTATCATTACTCTGAATTCTTTTTCAGGTAGACTGCCTATTTCCTCTTCATTTGTTAGGTCTGGTGGGTTTTTATCTTGCTCCTTCATCTGCTCTGTGTTTCTCTGTCTTCTCATTTTGCTTATCTTGCTGTGTTAGGCGTCTCCTTTTCGCAGGCTGCAGGTTTGCAGTCCCCGTTGTTTTTGGTGTCTGTCCCCAATGGCTAAGGTTGGTTCAGTGGGTTGTGTAGGCTTCCTGGTGGTGGGGACTGGTACCTGTGTTCTGGTGGATGAGGCTGGATCTTGTCTTTCTATTGGGCAGGTCCACATCTGGTGGTGTGTTTTGGGGTGTCTGTGGCCTTATTATGATTTTAGGCAGCCTCTCTGCTAATGGGTGGGGCTGTGTTCCTGTCTCGCTAGTTGTTTGGCATAGCGTGTCCAGCACTGTAGCTTGCTGATCGTTGAGTGGAGCTGGGTCTTGGCGTTGAGATGGAGATCTCTGGGAGATTTTTGCCATTTGATATTACGTGGAGCTGGGAGGTCTCTTGTGGACCAGTGTCCTGAACTTGGCTCTCCCACCTCAGTGGCACAGCCTTGATGCCTGGCTGGAGCACCAAGAGCCTGTCCTCCACATGGCTCAGAATAAAAGGGAGGAAAAAAAGAAAGAAAGAAAGAAGATAAAATAAAATAAAATAAAGTAATTAAAATAAAATATAAAAAATAATTATTAAGAAAAAAAATTTTTTAAGTAGTAAAAGAAAGAAAAAAAAAACAAATGGACAAACAGAACCCTAGGACAAATGGTAAAACTAAAGCTATACAGACAAAATCACACACAGAAGCAAACACATACACACTCACAAAAAGAGAAAATGGGAAATATATATATATCATTGCCCCCAAAGTCCACCTCCTCAGTTTGGGATGATTCGTTGTCTATTCAGGTATTCCACAGATGCAGGGTACATCAAGTTGATTGTGGAGATTTAATCCGCTGCTCCTGAGGCTGCTGGGAGAGATTTCCCTTTCTCTTCTATGTTCGCACAGCTCTCGGGGTTCAGCTTTGGATTTGACCCCGCCTCTGCATGTAGTTCACCTGAGGGCATCTGGTCTTCGCTCAGACAGGACAGGGTTAAAGGAGCAGCTGAGGGGCTTCCCTGGTGGCGCAGTGATTAGGAGTCCGCCTGCCGATGCAGGGGACGCAGGTTCGTGCCCCGGTCCGGGAAGATCCCACATGCCGCGGAGCGGCTGGGCCCGTGAGCCATGGCCGCTGAGCCTGCGCGTCCGGAGCCTGTGCTCCGCAACGGGAGAGGCCACAACAGTGAGAGGCCCTCGTACCGAAAAAAAAAAAAAAAAAAGGAGCAGCTGATTCGGGAAAGCCTGCAACTAGAGAAAGCCTGTATGCATCAACGAAGACCCAACGCAACCAAAAAAAAAAAGAAAAAGTTAATTGCTTAGACCCAGTAATAGGAAAAAAACATTATGCTAAGAATCGTGCATTGCATTGTTCTTTATAATAGCAAACATGATTGGCATGTCAACAGGGAAATCGTTAAATTTGACATTTCCAAGGAGTGGTTCCATTATCTAACAAATGCTAAGTATGAATAACATAAGACTATGTTAAATAGAAAAGAAAGAAGAATCTGGATCCAGAATTGTTAGATGATATGACCACAAATATATAAAACGTGCAAAGGAAGAAAACTGAGGGAAGTGTCAAGAGATGATCTTTGTGAGTGTGGAGGAAAGTTTTGAGTAACGCTTTCCTATGCGTGGTATTCCAGATTCCCTAAAGTGAATGTTAATAACAATGGCAGCAACATCTTTAACAAAACCAGCTAACTAGATACTTCTCTGCTTCTTTGGCTAATATGTCTCAAAAGCTACTTTTGGTCTCCCCTGCACAGTTTGAAAATCTGAACACAGTTGCTGAGTGTTTGTTTTCTCTGGTCAACGGTGATGACATGTATGCGACCTTTGCTCACATCCAGCAGAAGAGCCTCTTGGTGTGGCTGTTCAGTCGCCTGTATTTATATTCCTTCATCAGTCTTTTCATATATATGATTCTCAGCCTTTTCATTGCAATTATTACAGATTCTTATGACACCATTAAGGTAAGCAGTTATTATTTCCTGCCAAAAAACGATTGCAAATTCTGTATAGATCAGAACATGGGAAAATACTATAATATTTTACTTACTTAAAATACTGTAGTTTTACTTAGATTTTGAGGTTTTGTAGAAAAGAAACTTTTTAGATGCTGGAGGTTAATTTAAATATGCATTTAGGACATTGTCCCTGGTGCCCAGTGGATTGGTTTGGAGGTGTGGTGGGAAAGAGAAAGGAAATGGGTAAAGACGGGCTGAGTTTGGTAAATCAAGTAGTTGGGCTGTTGGTCTTGGCACTGACAGGTGTACCTGCCTGTCCCAGAACTTAGACTTTGAGTAGTAAGTTTCAGTGATAAGGGGTGACCGTCATCCTGACAAATGTCCAGATATTGGCATACCTCATACACTGGATGCCGCTCGTGTGGTGCAGGTTTCCTTTACATTTTAAAAGCCAAGGCTTTTGTGGCTGTTTGGCCTCCTGCCTTCCTAAGCCACCTGGTGGGTTGTGTGTCCTTTCAGATTAGGTCCATTTAACTTATGTGTAGCACAAAGGAAGCTCTGCTGCCTCGGGGGCAGTGGTGTCTCCGCAGCAGATGGTCATGCTCAGAAAATCCTGTTTCGGGGCCAGCATCTGAGCAACCAGGGGTCCCATGTCTTGGGGTGTTGTCCTCTTCTTGAACCCTTCTCAGACTATCTCAGAAGAAGCCAGTCCATTGAAAATACTTCTGAGCACTTTGTGCGCAAGGAGATGCGTGTTCCTGTGGGAATGGGTGGTTGGCTCCACAGCGGGGCTGGCCATGGGGAGATGAGCAGTGCCCTGCTCACCGTGGGAGCCTGTCCTTGACGCGGCCGTGTCCCCGTGAGTGCGCCAAGCCTCGGTGACCTGGTGGATGACCTCACTAAGTGTGAGGGGAGGGGTCTCTCAGGGTCTTTATGTCTGCTTGGAGGGACCTACTGCCTTCTACCTCACTAAGTGACCAACTTCTACAAAAGTAGAGGAAATAGGGATTACTTCCCAGCCAGACTCTATGGGCAGTGTGGGGAAGAGGAGGTCTTACCTGGTCTTGCAATTAACATGAAAGCTTTAGACTTCTATTTCCTTCACTCCTTTAATTAACACACCTCTCCCCTGCCCCACCATGGCTTGATTTCTGGAGTTTTCCTCTGGATGGCTCTCTGTTCAAGCCATGGTGACCCTGGCTTGGCTTTCAAGGGACTGATAGATTGATTGATGATTGATCATTGTTAATGTCAGTTCTTGGATCTGTGCTAGCAACGTGGGAGAGTTTTATTTTAGCAGAGATGGATTTGGTTTGTTGACAAGAAGCAATTTCTCTCAGTGTAACTAAGGTAACAACACTGTGTACTTTTTAAAGAAATACCAACAGAATGGGTTTCCTGTCACGGATCTTCAGGAATTCCTGAAGGAGTGTGGTAGCAAAGAGAAGTGTCAGAAAGAGTCATCAGCCTTCCTGTCCTGCATCTGCTGTCTGAGGAGGTCAGTACTGTGTTCAGTCGGGTCTCTGTGCTCCCGGGATGAGACGCCCTGCTGCCTTAACAAAGGGTCCTCCCAGGTCAAATGCTACACTCAGGAATCAGCTGACTGGAGGAAATAATGCATCCCTCCTTGCTTTCCTCCCACTGTAATTGACTTTAGAAATGAATTGTTTCTTATAGAACAAGGTAGAAAGGTACATGACATGGTTGAAATCTCTTGGGAATATTATGAGAGTGTTTTGAGAAGGCATGAGCTATGTCCCTGAAGTCGAGAGACTGAGCTGGCCAAAGGAAGAGGTCAAAGCCCTTCTTTTTAGAGATGGAGTTCTGGGAACGTCAAAGGTGTTTTCCCCTTTTCGCAATCTGTAGTACAAATAACCTTCCTTGAGCAGAGCAGGAAACCCGCTTGAGAGGAAGCCATACGTGTCCTTGGCTGCAAACACAAATCAGCTGATCACCTGCTGTTTGCTCGCCATTCATCAGTGCACGTGCAAAAATAGTCTGGACCTCAGTGGCAAAGCCTCCACATAGTGGCTTGGGGACTAGAAAGGGGGTCAGATGAGGATAATTTTCTTAATTATGCCCATGTTTGTTTTCATCTGAAGTCAGGAGTAGGGGTTGTTAACTGCAAGTACCCCCTACTCATGTGTTTCGAGAAGGATTCTCTAAACCAGATTCCTGAAGGAAGATGGGAGAACATAATTGCTACTTAAAATCGCAGGATGTATTTTCCGTTAATCAATTCATACTGCAACTTGGGATTTGAAATGGTATGTTGGAGCATTTCCAAAGAATGTCTGGTAAGTATGAAATGAGGTCTTCTGAGAAGAGTTAAGTTTTTTACAATCACAGTTTATCCTCTCAGAGCATTGAAGTGTTGCCATGGAAGCAAGGATAAAGGGAAATTACTTTTCTTTATAGGCAGCTGCCTCCTAGGAGGCACCTTGTATTATAAGGAAAGTCTCTCAAAGTTGCTTTTCTAATATGTAGTTAACTGTAAAGAAAAAAAAAAAAAGCATTTGAGAATGTAGTTGTGAATTCTAGAAAGTAATGGATAGGTTTTGGTGTTTGATTTTTGGGCCTCACAAAAAGCCCTGGGAGGTTGTTAAATGGTTTCTTTGCAGCCATATGGGATGAGTGAAAGATTTAAGGAGTGAACTTGGAAGACTGAGTGATAAGATCGGACCTGAGCGGTGAGAAGAACAGAGCAACGTCAGTAGACAGTCTTCCCTAAGACATGCTAAGGGTTGTAGAGAGGGTGCCTGGTGCGGAGGCAGGTCTGCCCATCGTGAGGAATGAAAGGATTAAATGGAACAGAAGAGTCCACCAAAGGAAATCAGCTGAAGAACTAAGATGCTGAAAGTTTTGAAAAAAGAGGATATCAAAAACAAAAACAGAAGTGGCTGAAGGTGGTCATGGGTGAAGTCAGCTAGATCAGTTTTAGCTGAATAATCAGATCAAAGCCTGGAACCTAGGGTGGTCTGGATGGACCCTGCAGAGAGTCAATGAGGTTCATAGGGCCTGATGAAGGAAATGGGTTGTACTGGGGCCTTGGAACAAGTGATGGCTTTGAAATCACCAAAAATTAAATACACCTGGATGTGTTTAACAGCCGGAAACCTAAGAATGGAATAAAATTGAGGAAGGCTATGAATGGAGAGTACGTATTGGAGACAGACCTCACTGAGGGAACCTGGGGAATAAGGGCATCATAAGACTTGGTGTCTGGGCCCCTCTCCAGTGCCCATGACACACAACCCAGCTATCACAGCTCCACCTACTCTGGAGTATGGCCGGGTTGCTCTTTTTCAACCAAGCAGTCCAGCAACCACCACAGATTCAATCTCCCACAGACTGATTCTCCCTTGAATAGTTGACTGAGCCCCTAGCCTGATGGTCAGAACACCTGAGTTTTCGTTTTGAACCCTGTCAATTACTGAATGTGTCCCCTGACCTTTCCTAAACCTCTTGGTTCCTCCAGTGTCATCAGAGTGGAACAGGTAGCCTCTGCAACCTCTTCTAGTTCTAATGTGATCTGGTTCTTGGGAGAGATGTGCTTGGTTGAGCAGATGCAGAGTTAACCTTTCTCTACCACAAGGAGGAAAATCTGCAGTTCTAGCCATTGAGAAGCTTTGTCAAAGGGAGATGGAGGGTAGACAACTCCTCAAAATTACCAAAAGCGTCTAGTCAAACTCCCAATAATGTAAATTGTCCTTCTTAAGTTTTCTTCCTCTTAAATGTCACATTCAGCGTGTCAATAACCTATGTATGCCTACATGATAGAGTATGTATTCCTGTTCTGTCTCAAAGATTTTCAAGCCATTGTTCTCTTTTCTCTTTCCTTGTCTTCCTTTCTATTACAGGAATGGAAGCGATGACCACTTGATGCTTATTAACTAAAATTCTCCTGCTGAAGATAATCGAGTTCAGGTCTCCGTATCAAGTGACAATGAAGAGGGACCCCAAATGGCTTGGACCAGCACTTCCAAAAATACTGATTGCGGAGTGGGAAAGAGGACTGGCTCTGAGCTGTCTGAATAGAACTGAAGTTTCAAACTTCCTTTTTATAAACTAGGATGATGAAGAATAGACCACAGTCAACTACTGGGCATTGGTGTAATAGAGCAGTGCCGGTGAAATTCTGTATTAGTCTTTTAATTTATGACATCACAATGTTGGGATGGAAAAAAATCACATTTCAGAGCGTGCAAAACAACGGTATTTAAAGCCATGCATTTGAAGATATGAGTTTATCATCAAATACGGGTTTGTCTTAAAAGTGATTCTTGGGTTAGAAGACATTTGTTAATTCATGGTCTGCACAAAACTGAAATTGGTTGCAGTAACGATTTAGGCACTCAAAGCTGGAGAACTGTTAAGCCTTGTAAAGATTACACTTAAATCAACAAAAAGACCTCTTGCGGTGGACATTTCTTGGCTTATTTTCCTGTGGTCTTCTCAGCATGATATGAAACTATCGGCAAAGTCAGTGGGATAAACTGGAAACAGTCATTTGGACACCTTGTTACAACTTGTGCTAATTGTTGATTGTACACACATGACATGTGGACATTATACTACAGCAGTGGTCACTCATTTTAACAACCAAACTCCACCGTGGTGGGGATTTACCCTTGTCAAGCAAGGAAGATGGTATTTTTTCCCAAATAAATTAAATTAACTTTTATCATAACATATGGAACTCCTACTACTTTTTAAAAATGCATTGTCTCTTAACATCTACTTAGTGAAAAATTCGGATCACATCTCTATCAGCTATCTGGTCTCCAAAAGGGATTTCCCACTTTCTTAAAAGCAGTGAAGGAGATATAGGGGCTAGTTATTCAAGAAATATTTATGAGAATGACTTCAGATTAAGATCACTTCATGCATAGATTTAGTTCATACCTGAGCTATTTTAGGGGTCACCTATTTTAAATTTACTGGTGAAGAGTAGGGTTTGAATTAAGTAGGACTCTCATCCCAGGGCTCTCCCTCTTTTTATCCTCCTCCCCACCAAGCCCCTGCCAGAGTCCCTCTGGTGCCCCACTCCTCTCTCCATGCCCCCATACTTTCTTCATGTGCCCACACCAAATCTAGGCCAGGAAAGTCTTCCAGTTAAGCCCATTAAAGTCTGTAGGTGGGTGACTCAGGTCTATACACAAAACACTTTGCTAAAATTATCATTTTAGTTATAAACTACTTACCAAAAATGTCAAGAATTATATTCAATTTTTTTTTTTTTTTTTTTTTTTTGCGGTACGTGGGCCACTCACTGTTGTGGCCTCTTCTGTTGCAGAGCACAGGCTCCGGATGCGCAGCCTCAGCGGCCATGGCTCACGGGCCCAGCCCCTCCACGGCATGTGGGATCTTCCCGGACCGGGGCACGAACCCGTGTCCCCTCCATCGGCAGGCGGACTCTCAACCACTGTGCCACCAGGGAAGCCCTCAATTTTTAAATTAAGAACCATTTAACCCGTGGTTCTAGGGTCATTCCCATGACTCCAAAATCAGTGTGCAGTTAGATCACTTATTCACCTCTGAGTATACCCCCAGTACATCGTTTATCTCTGAATAGAGTTGCTATTAATGCCTTTTATGTAATCTGCCGCTGTGATGCCGCTGTGACTACCATTTGAAGTGAAGATTAATGACGGTCTTCTATGCTTATATTTTTCTTTTATTGGCTTTCATGTTTCCTTTTATTCCTTTTCCCTCCAACTGGACAAAACCCTTTCAGGAAGAAAAATCTTTTTTCAAGTTTACCCTGTATCTGTGGAAACATTGTTTTCTCTCTTTCTAATAATTTTAAACAATTGTCACCTTGCCAACTGTATTACCTATTTGGATTTTATTGAACAATGTTTTCTCATAACTCCGCTAATAGACACATCTGGGACAATCCACTTTCTCTCCTTCCCTAGGCCTCCACTTGGAGAGTTCACTGTGAAAGTTAGGAGACACATTCTTTCTGCCTATTGGTTTCATTATGGGATCTCCTGTTCTTTTCGAACGTACCTCCTTGGCTTGCAGTGACTTGCTGAAAGCCAGATGCGGCATCCTTAAGCCTGTTGACTTGGGGTGGTAGAAAAGATCATGGGCGTGGAGGACATCTAGACAGACTTGAGTCAAAATCCCAGTTTATCCTGTAGCTTTGGGGCCGTGGGCAAATTACTTTCTGCTTCTAAGTGATGATGACAAACCTTAAACTGTGGGATTGGCATTTAAGTCAGGTAACTCATGCAAAGCCTGGCACTGAATTGAAACTTGAGCCATTCTTTTCTTTTGATTTTCTGCCACGTTTGTAAGTAGGTTCCATGGGATCGTGGAGGAGTGAAGATGTTAAGACATTTAGTCTGCCTGGGTACCTGTCCTCCTACTATTCAAGTCTCCTTGGACAGGTCATACCAGCCTCAGTTTTCTCATCTGTAAAGTGGGGCTTGCAAGGATTAAATGAGTCAAATTTAAAGTGAGTAGAGCAGGGCATGACTTATAAGTGCTCAGTGAATGTTAGATCTTCAAAAAGCTTTTCTTTCACGGTCTACAAATGTACAAATCTATCACCTGGGCCAGCCAGGAAGATCTTTGCTTTGAAGTGAGCTCATCACACACTTTTAGTGGACTTTGTTAGGACTCTGAGTGTGTAGACACCCATATCCAGCCCTGTCCTGGAGGCAGTGATCAATTCAGTGTCTAAAGTTCACACAGTTGTACAGGAGCCTGTGGACATGAACAGCCTAAATGCCCTGCCTTCAGGGGCAAAGCTGTCAGTCCTGATGAGAGGGTAAAATTCCCCAAGGTGTACAAGTGTCACGAATCCCCAGTCCTTCACCTTGGGTGAGACCCTCTGTCCTCAGCTAGGAGCCCACTGTCTCAACCAAATTTGTCAGAATGTGTGAAGTACAGGTCAGGTACAGGTGCTGATCTGAGGTAGCAAATGTGAAAAGGTGAGAAAGGGTATTTAGGAAAAGGTCTTCAAGAGATTCCAGTCACCGTCCCCAACCCCTGCTGAAGGCTCACATCATAACAATCGTGGGAGGGTTGCCTGACCCACTCTCCTGCCCGAGGAGGCCTAGGCTTAGCATCTAAGGTTTATGAAAAGCACAGTGATCCAGACTCTTGATTTAGAGGTTACTAGCTAGTCACCCTATCGTGCCCGAGGGCCTCCCTGTAAAAATAGCCCAGCACTATCATTGAGGTTCAGGGACCCTAGAGTCATTGGGAAAGTATGTTTCCCGACCTGCTACTATGGTCTTGGCCATGGATTGCTCCTGACGATATAAAGAGCCGTGATGCTTAGAGATACGATTCCAGGTATCTGTATCACTCATGTGTGTTGGCCACTTATTCCAATAACGTTGAATAACTAGACCCCATTTTACTACTCACTGGTTCACCTTTATTTTCATGTAACTTGAGCAAATCTTGTTTTGCTACCCCTGACTTGAAGTTTGAACATCTCGACCACGGTATTCCAATGACGTAGTCTTCCTCTGACAAAGATCTAGAATTTCACATAACTGTAGAACATGCACGAAGTCGCTCTTGTGTGACAGGATGATTGAGGACCTCACAGGCGAAACCCCGAGCGCAGCATCTGGATCTTAGGCGCTTTAGGAAGGACAGTGAATGATGGCCTGGGAACTGGTGCTGGAGCTCGTGCTGAACACCTCTGCCTCCCCTCCTTGTTTTTTTTCTAATTGAGAGGTTCCGCGCTCTCAGTACTGATAAAAGGCAGCTTCGTGGCTGTGTGACCTGTGCATCTGAAAAGGTTTAATGCTCTGCCCTCAGAGTCTTGAAATTCTCAATATTTTTTTAACAGAGAGCCTCACAAGTGATGTAGCAAATTCTGATGATGGGACTGTGTAACTCAGCGACTAACAAAATGATTAAAGCATGGCCTTTTAGGAAAAGACTAGGATTCCAGCCTTGTACATTTTCTTTAAAACAATTGAAATGTAACAAAAGGAAAGAGTGAAGCTGAGTGGGAATACTTTTTAACAGACTTTTGGGTGCACCATTTTTCTCAGTTTCTATTCTCGCAAGTAAGTGGCTGTGGGGCTTCTTTTCTCATCTCACATCTTTGTTTCACAGATTAAACGACTGTAGTTGGTGATATTGGCCAATATCATTTCCATGTCATGCTGGCAGGTTGGAGCTGGGCTGCTCACCTTTACCCCCTTCCCTGTGCACCACCCTGCCCCCTACCCCCCATCAATGAAGAGCCTCATTTTCCGAATTTCCACTTCATGTTTTTCCCTTGACAGAGAATCAGCTTAGGGTGGTTCTTCTAAACTCGAGCATGTTTGCCTAGTTGCCATATGACCTTCCACCTTGCTCAGCAAAGTCCTTTGGGACCTGCTCCACCCACTGGATAGTCAAGCCCTCGCTCCAAGTTCTTTGCAGTCATTTGCTTTTAGAACGAAGGACCCATCTTTGAATGGGAAGCCGTAGAATTGTTCAGCATGCTGTGTATTGGAGAAAATAACATAGTAGCACTGGGAAGATTTCAAGATGAACCAAATCTCAAAACAGACACTCAAGTTGTTAGGGAAAACCATACAACTCACAGCAATTCTACCATAGGCTCATTTACAGCAAATGAGGCTGCAAACCAGAGGATGAAACTGATGGCCAGTGTTTCTCTTGCCATCTGTCTCTGCCAGAGAACCAGGGAGTGAACGAGAAGATAAATGGGTACACATGAACATTTCCACACCACCTTTTGTAATAAGGACAGCAAAATTCTGACTTCTTAAAGCTCTCTGGGAGCTATCAGCTGTGGTGGATGGAAAGGACAATTTGTTAGCGTGATACATGTTCCTTAGTTTCTAATGATACATAAATTATCCCACGAGCCATGATACATATGGTCTACAGAGAATTTTAAATGAAAGCAATTTTTTTTTCTAGCAACACTAATTGCCTAGCAGCAGTAAATTACTCATCCCCCGCTTCCTGTGGGCTACAGTCATTACTCTCTCCTGGCGGTTGAGCCCATGTCCCCCAAGAGAAATGTTTGCTTTGACAAAGTGAATTTACATCCTCACTTGTGAGCCTGCCATGCCGGGTCTACAGAAGGAGAGGGTATTAATAATGCCTGATTTCAGACCTAGCACCGAGTGTTTGTGTTATCCTGCACGTGTTATCTATGAAAACAGGACAGTGTGTTGGGTCTTAGCTCTTGGCTGCCTTTGGAGAAAAATCAGGGAGCTGCTCTCAATATTTAATCTTTTCCAGCTTGGGGGTTTAAAAGGTAGACTTAGATAAGAAATATGGACATTTCCAGGATGACAGGTTAAGCAAGGGAATTGAGAAGCACCATTAATTTTGGGAAATATTAGATAATGACGTGTGTAGATGGAAAATGCTGATGCTATTAAGGACTGTAATTCAGTACATATTTGTTGATTTCCAACATTGTGCTGGAAACTTAGGAAGTAAGGAATGAATGCACGATCCCTGCCCTCACGAAGTTTGGTGTCTAGTGGGAGGGACAACCATGTACCAAGCAAGGGTAATACAAGGTCACCCACAGTACTAAATGAGAGCAGGATGGCAGTAGCTCCTGCCTGCCTGGAGTATAAATGAAGGCCTCTGAAGGAGAAGTAGACAATGCTAGAACTGAGACTTGAATAACACATTTTGTTCGACTAGATGGTCATGGTGTAGGGTTGGGGGGTAGGGCTTTCTGGCTAAAAGGAACGGTGTGACAATGGCTTGGACATCTGAGAGAGAACCCAGCCAGTTAGGGGAAACTATGTTTTGGGGTGGTCAGAATATAGGTCACATGTTGGGGAAAATGATAGAAGACAAAACTCGAGAAATGGCAAAGGAGGGCTTTAGACCTGGGAGGTACATGACCAGAGAAGGCAGAACTGGGAAGGATGGATCAGGGTGGTAGGAGATAAGCAAGGAAATCAGTTACAAAGCGGCTGCAATCATTCAAATTAAAGAAAAGAAAAGAAAAGAAAGTGATGCTATTACCCTGTAATTAAACTCAAAAACAAACACAACGAGAAACTTTGCCTGAAAACTGTCTCTGAGGAATATACCAGCTCTCACATATATGTGTTATCTATCTGTATGTATATTTTTTCTTTCTTAAAAGGTTTCTCTGCTAAATACCCTGTCATTTCCCTGAGAGTTTGTGCTTTTAGACTATGCATTTAGAGGGAGGGTCTCGTTTCATAACTTCTATTATTGAGAAATGTATTTATTAGGATGAATGTGTTGAATGCATATTTCTATCACATGGTATTTCTCCTTCCCACATATTTAAAAAGAAGCTTAGGGCTTCCCTGGTGGCGCAGTGGTTGAGAGTCCGCCTGCCGATGCAAGGGACACGGGTTCGTGCCCCGGTCCAGGAAGATCCCACATGCCACGGAGGGGCTGGGCCCGTGAGCCATGGACGCTGAGCTTGCGCGCCCAGAGCCTGTGCTCTGCAACGGGAGAGGCCGCAACAGTGAGAGGCCCGCATACCGCAAAAAAAAAAAAAAAAAAAAAGAAGCTTATCTAAGACTGTCTCCACATCATCCCTCCCCATCTATCCTACACACACACACACACACACACACACACATACACACACACACACACACACACCACTCTGCAGCACCCTGAACTTGACCAGCCACAGTTTGTGTCTGTAAAGGTGGCGAGACTTGTAGGTGTGACCGCTTACAAAGCCAGCCTGACATCTATAGTCTGAAGTTTACGGGTGGCACACAGACTTTTGGAAGTTTCCATCTCCCTGCCCCCTACCCAGGACAACCATCAAGATCACAAAGGTCAGACTGAGTGTGGCCACCTGGGAAAGCGGTGTCACTGGGAAGTGCTGGGAGGTGCTGTGCCTTGATGCCTCCTTAGGCTAGGAAAGCATGACAGAGGGGTGTGGAGAGGTTGAGGGTTAGCGGACGGCGGGGTGAACTGATTAAAGGACTCTGAGAAGAGACTGTGTGATTTGGAGGTCTGTAGTGAACGTGGTCATGTTAGAGGAATATTCCTGGGCTCAAGTAGCCTGAGACTGGGAGGAGAGCCAGGGCGGAGCGGGTGGCATAGCTTCCATCTCACAAATGTAGAAAACCTGGCATGTACAAGTGCCCAGGTGCACTCTTTCCTTCCAGACCCCTGCAGAGAAGTTCAGCAGTTTGTGCTGAGACCAACCCCAGTCATTCCTCCTTTCAAGTTCTCCCTGCTCCAGTGAACTCACCTCATGAGGACTAGAGGTGGGAGACTCTTAACACTTCCTTAATTCATGGAATGGGTGAGGGGCAGGGAGTGGGAACCCTATCAGGGGTTTCCTCACCTCTCAAAGTAGGAGGTCAGGGAAGCCAGGCTGGGCGTTGGTGGTGAGAGAGAACTCTCGAAGCTCTGCAGGCTGAGCGTCCTGAGGGGCACAGTGGGCAGCCTGGCTTGGCCGCTGGTGGTTCACCCTCTCAGCATGCCCAGAGGGCCAAACCGTGATCTTCAGGCACTCTACACCAGCACTGTGACCCTGGGTGACCAGCAAGACACTATGCGGGTAAACTATCTTGTCCACAACTGTTCCTGGACAGTGAGGCTGCCCAGCCCGAGTCTGATCTCTGGGGAAAATGCATTGGAGTTTCCAGGCAGACTAACTCGGAGACTGTTTCCTGTATCTTTTCTCAGGAAAGTCAAGTTCCTGGAACAGTACTTAAGGAACCATAGTAATGGACTGAGGAAGGGATGGGTGGATCAGTGATGATTCTTCTACTAGACTTTTCTCTCCCTTGCATAAATGGCCCCAGAGTCCATCTGGGAAAGATGAGCACATGAGAAGAGATGACAGGCAGGTGAGGGAAGTTTGCGTGCAGGCATGGTTACGGCTAATGGGTGATGACGGAGCTTGATCTCTCTCACACTTTTCTCTGGGCTTCAGGAAGCCCTAACCTTTAGCCCTTATGCAAAATATTCTGTCACAGTTTTCACATGCATATGATTGAGCCAAAAGAGTTGACATTTGTTATTCTGCATTAAAAATGAAGCAACTAGGGCTTCCCTGGTGGCGCAGTGGTTGAGAGTCCGCCTGCTGATGCAGGGGACCCGGGTTCGTGCCCCGGTGCGGGAAGATCCCACATGCCGCAGGAGCGGCTGGGCTCGTGAGCCATGGCCGCTGGCGTCCGGAGCCTGTGCTCCACAGCGGGAGGGACCACAGCAGTGAGAGCCCCGCGTACCGCAAAAAAAAAAAAAAAAAAATGAAGCAACTAAATGGGATAAACCCCGTAGATATATATTTCTACCCCATGGGCCTTTTGCAAGAAGGGCAATTCACGTTCACAGCAGGCAGTTCAGACAGTAAGTTATTGAGATAGAAATGCGCACAAGCCAAATGAGATAGTCTCATCAACCAGCATCATCAGGAATGTGTCTTAAAAAAAGATAACCTTGCAACCATGTAGCCAGATAAACTCTGGATGGATTAAAGATTTAAACATGAAAAATTAAGCCTGTAAAAAACTAGAAAGAAATATAGATGAATATTGATCTGACCCAAGAAGTAGAGAAGGGCTTTCTGAGTTTAAAGCTGCCAATAAACCATAAGAGAAAAATCAGACAGATTTACTACACAAAAAGGGGAAATTCCTGAGAATTAAGAATGTAAACAGGGCTTCCCTGGTGGCGCAGTGGTTGAGAGTCCGCCTGCCGATGCAGGGGACACGGGTTCGTGCCCCGGTCTGGGAAGATCCCACATGCCGCGGAGCGGCTGGGCCCGTGAGCCATGGCCACTGAGTCTGCGCGTCCGGAGCCTGTGCTCCGCGAGGGGAGAGGCCACAACAGTGAGAGGCCCGCATACCGCAAAAAAAAAAAAAAAAAAAAAAAAAAAGAATGTAAACAAAAATTGTAAAGTGCCCTGGGAAAAAAGAATTGCAGCATATATGACTGGCTTAGTATCCTTTCTCAGAGAAGAAACATTACAAATTTCTGGAGGGTGAGCCCCAAAGGTAAGGACTAAATTTTTTGTGTTTCTGTATTTCATGTGTATAGCATTTTTGCTGACGAGTAACAAGCACACAAAAAACAGTATAGTTTTGAAAAGCTATATTCAACTGGATGCCTACTATGTACACCTATTATTGCTACTCATCCCAACAAACTTACAGCTTATGTATCAGGATTTCCACTTTACTGAAGAGAAAACTTCAGATTAGGTGACAGAGCCTGGCTTCAAATCCAAAGCCTTGACTCCAAAGCTCTCTCTCATCTCCCCTTTCTTCTGCCTGCTTTCTAAATAATACTTGCTGAATAGAACTGAATGGCAGGAAAAAAATGTTTATCCTCCTTAATGAGAAATGTGACTTCTATTTTCAAACAACACCCTGTTAAGCAACATTCCTTGAACTCACACAATGCTGGTGCTAGTGGAAACTAACCCGTATCTTTGTAGGAGAGTTAAAAGCTCCATAGAAGTTCCCAGTTCTTACATTAAGTTGCCAAGTGATTTAAACAAGTTGTCAGGATGCTCAAAAGCTGAGAATCCTTATCTTTAATACAGAGATAATAAAATTGAGACTACAGAGAGGTCAAGTAACTTGTGCAAGGTCACACAGCAGTAATCACCAGAGCTGGGACTCAGACCCAGGCAGTCCATCGTTAGAGCTGGCTAGCTCACAAAGTTGATGTAATGTCTAGGAGATAAGGGATGTCAGCAAGGTTTGAAAAGGATAAACTGGACACATTGGGTGAACGGAGATAAAAATTAAAGTTATAAACCTGTTTTTTGTGTGTGCAAGAATTGTGAAAATAAGAGCTTGATAGGGACATCTCAGATGTCTGGGTGTGTCCTTCTTGACCTAGTATCTATTTTAAAATTTCTACAGCTTAAAATGTACACTGGCAGTCTGATCATCCCCTCTCTCCCATCCCCTTTATAGAAACCAGTATGGCAGTACTGATTAATGGATTAAAGACAACATGCCCACACTTAGAATTGTACCCAACTAGCTTTTTCAAAAGAAAAAAGAAAATAAAAACAGATAATTGCATCCACTGGGGTGGAGTTTCTGGCATGTGCAATGATGAATCACCATATAGTTGTGATTGAGAAAAGATAACCACCTCGACTCAGCGCTTCTTTCATCTCACTGGCGGGAAGCCAGGAGAGTCAGTGTTAAAACCTGTTTTAATATCACTCATGTACTTTTCATGCCTCTGTGCAGTACTTGATCATTGACAAAGTCAGCAGTTGTATGTGCATCTCAGTCAACATACCTTTCGGAAAACGCCCTTCATATTCTGTCTCTCTAATTTATATGATTTATTTTTCTAAACCATTTGAGAGATAGTTGTATATATTATGTCCCTTTATGCCTTAAGGCTTCAGTGTGTATTGCCTAAGATCAAGAATAGCCTCTTATATACAAGGATATATTGTACAACACAGGGAATATAGCCAATATTTTATAATAACTATAAATGAAGTATAACCTTTAAAAATTGTGAATCATTATGTTGTACACCTGAAATTTATAAATACTGTACATCAACTATACCTCAATTAAAAAGCAAACAAAAACCAAAAAGAATAGCCTCTTATATAATCATAGTACAACAATTAAATTCAGGAAATTTAACATTGATACAATGCTTTTATCAAATCTACAATCCATATTCCAGTTTTATCAATTGTCCCAGTGATATTCTTCATAACATTCTTTCCCCTCCAGCACAGAATCCAATCCAGAGTCTCTATTGAATTAGTTGTCATATCTCCTTAGTTCCCTTTCATCTAGAACACTTTCTCAGACTTTGTCTTTCATGACACTGAGATGTTTGAAGAATACTGGTCATTATTTTACATACAGCCCCTTAATTTGGATTTGTTGATGTTTCTTCATGATTACATATAGGTTATATATTTTTGGTAGGAATACCACGGAAGCATTGTGGTGTCCTCCTCACGGTGTCATATCTAGAAGCACATGACACTGGTGTGCTCCTCATGGGTGATATCTATTTTGATCACCCTGTCAAGATGTTGTCCGGTTTCTCCATCATTATAGTGGCCATAAAAATGCACAACTCAGATCTCCCAGCGTGAGAAGCCTAACTGATGACTGTCCTGGCTGCTGTGCACAGAATCCATCTGTGTGGAGATCCCACTTTCCACTGACTGCTCTGGCCAATGAGTGAACACAGCAACAATCATAAGGCAGGCCCTTTCCTGCCAGACGGGGACCCCTCTGATGGGCTCCCAGCAGCCTGGCTGAATTCCTCTTCGAACTCGGTTGCATCTAAGACTCTCCTACCCAGCACTTCATCTTCTCCTCCCTCCCTCGTGAGGTCAGACTGGCATTGTCTGCCAGCCATCCCTGCCTCCTGTGGCTCACTCCCCTTTTTCCCTCACAGCCTCTCCCTCTCCCTGCAAATTCCTTTGCATTTCCCGGCATCTGCCTCTTGGAGGGTCTGAATTAACAGAAATTGATACAGAAAGAGGTGGTTGAAAACAAGTGTTAAGATGGAGATTTGGGACTGGTTAACTCATCCCTGGTGGGTGAAGAGGATACCTTCCTGAGTGGAAGGTGGGGCACACATAGTCTCTGATACAAGGTGGTGGCCCAGTTGCCAAAGATTTCACTACCGGTGACCTGGGAATGAGTCCCCGTGGTCAGAAATGCCACTGCAGCTGCCATGATTCAGGATGACTCAGTCATTTTGAAGATATGGGGAGAAGAATGCTTACAAAGACAGTAGAGTTGGCTGATTACTTCTAAGTTGACTGGCCCTCTGCAGAGAGGTGAGAAACTAAGGCTGAGAAGTAGTTAAAGGCCTAGTGTGAGAGCCAGAGGTCTTGGTGGTAGCTTGCAAAGAGCACTTGATCTCCTGAAGTGCAAAAGCAGACAGACTGAGCTGTGGATGGAAGACCCTGTTTAGTAGACTTTCTTATCCTTATTTTATATATGGGAAAATGGAGGCTCAGAGAGATGGAGTGACTTGCCTCTATTCACCCAGCTCCCAGCTTTTTGACAGGTCAGTGCACCTACTCTTTCTGCAGATATGTTTGTGTGAATCCACAGACTTCACAGAAAGAGAAGGCGGCCACTGCTTTTGGAGGGAACACTGCTATATCATATCTACTGCATATTCCATCTCACCCCCTCTTCACTACTATTTTCACCCCATATTTTTTTTTTTTTGCCAGACTCATGTCTCTACCTCAAAAATTCAGGGTCACCTAAATAAGAATGATGGGTTAGATGTTCTAACCAAACTTACAAGAGCTACAAAACCAACCACTAAGAAAAAACACTTCTTTACACTAAACACTGAAACAAGTTTTCTTTTTTTTTTTTTTTTTTTTCAAGTTTTCTTTCTCTTCGGCATACATGTAACTCCAATGTATGCATTTCTAGTGAGAGAGAGATGAACGGTGAGAATTGTTTTACTGGGCCATGATTTGCTTATATTTGTGTAACTGTATGAATGGGAGTAGTTTTACTCTTAAACATTAGACAAAGCACAATAACAGATAATTGAGATTTTACAGGCATGTTCAAGAAATGGTGAGTTAATACTAACAGTCCATCCTAGGACCATGGATTCATAATAACATCTTACATTCAATAGTAAATACTAAAAGGTTCGCAAAGGGCTGTCACATGTATCATTTAGTTTTATTCTGACAATAACTTTGCACTAGGTAGAGCAAGTTTTATTATCCCTATTTTATATATGGAGAAATTACATTCTTTCACAAATAGAAAAACTAAATAAAGAAAGTTAATTGAAATGCCCATGCATTATAAGAAATGCATCTGAAGCCTGGCAAAAGAGGAACTGTTTCTGAAACTACCTACTGTTCTGCCTGGAAACTTTCATTTCTTCTATAATTTTTAATATTTAACATAATTGCTGATACACTATAGTCGGTGTTCCCAACTTGCAGAGAACCCTCACTTAAACCTATAATTCCTTTTGCTGCTCTTTGTAATCAGGATTTAATGAATAAAATAATACGAGCACTCAACACGATTTCCTTTTCTTTTGACATTGCTGAAAATTGCAAGCAGCTTAAAACCTTTTAAACTGCCATGGAGTTAATTTAAAAAGAAAGATAAAAGAACTAAACTTAGCAATTTCTAGATCTAATTTATTTGGGAGGTGGCGTGGAAAGGGGTTATTATTATTATTTTTTTCCAGTAGAAATACTTCTCTAAAGGTTGCAAGGGAAGTTAGGAAAAAAACAGTTTTATAGCCAAAACTGCTTTTTATTTTTTTTTAACATCTTTATTGGAGTATAATTGCTTTACAATGGTGTGTTAGTTTCTGCTTTATAACAAAGTGAATCAAAACTGTGCTTTTTTTATTTAGCAAAGTAGTTTCTTAGAGAATAATTTATGTATGTGAGGATTCTCTTTATCTCAAATACTTTTTGCCTTAAGGTCTCATTTGTTGGATACTGATAGAGTTACAGAGGCTTCCTTTTTTTTTTTTTTTTTTTTGCGGTACGCGGGCCTCTCTCACTGTTGTGGCCTCTCCCGTTGCGGAGCACAGGCTCCGGACGCGCAGGCTCAGCGGCCATGGCTCATGGGCCCAGCCGCTCCACGGCATGTGGGATCTTCCCGGACCGGGGCACGAACCCGTGTCCCCTGCATCGGCAAGCGGACTCTCAACCACTGCGCCACCAGGGAAGCCCCAGAGGCTTTCTTTTGGTTAATCTTTGCTTAGTATATATTTCTTATCATTATGACTTAAATATATCTCATTCAAATAGCATGTAGCTGGATTCGTTAGCTCAATCAAAGCATCTATATTTAAACTTGATAGTTTATTTTGTTTACGCTGCCGTGACAAGAGACATATTTGGACGTATTTCTACAATCCTAATTTTTATTTTTCATAAATTATGCTTTTTTTTTTCTCGTTTATTTCCCCCTCCTTTCCTTCTGTTGGATTAGTGGAGCTTTTCTTTATTCCCTTCTATTTCTTTTCTTTTAGTATTTACTCTTAACTTTTGAACCTTTTACCTGACTTAGAAAAGTCTCAAGTTAATAAAATAAAATTAAAAAAAAATATTCATTGGGCTGCACCGGACCTTAGTTTTATGTCACGTGGGCTCTTAGTTGCATCAGGCTCTAGTTCCCTGACCAGGGATCGAACCCTGGTCCCCTGCATTGGGAGCATGGAGTCTTAACCACTGGACCACCAGGGAAGTTCTTCAAGTTAATCAAAATTTTAATATTACTCTTTAATTGCATAAGGACCTTGGTCTTTTGCCTCAGGTCACCCTCATTTTCCATTTACTGTCTGTCTTACATGATTTTCTTGTCTAGTAATTTACTTCCTTTTTCTATCTCCTTTCCCTCATTAATTGTTATTTTTACTTATTGTCTGGTACAGGCAATGTTTATTCAGATTTACTCATAGTTTTACCACTTGCCTTAGTAAAAATGCTTTTTGCAAACCACTTCCTTTTTCTGGGTTTAATTTCCTTTTTTCTTTAGTAGGTCTTTTATCGAGTCTGTCTTCATTTGAAAAACATCTTTATTTCACACTCGGTTGTCAATATGTAACTCTTTAGCTGGAAATTAAATTAAATGGTAATGGTATTCCACTGCCCTGGTCTCTTGCTGTTGAGCAATGTTATCAGTCTAAGTAAACTGTCTTTTCTCACTGGTTGCTTTTAAGATTTATTCATCTTTAATACTTTAGCATGTGTGTGTGTGTGTGTGTGTGTATTTTTAAAATTTACTTGTTTGAGGGAGTCGTGGTTCTTGAATCAGAAAATGTATGTCTTTCTTCAATTCTGAAGAATACTGAGTCTGTAGTTTTAAAAAATAGTATTTCTGGGCTTCCCTGGTGGCGCAGTGGTTGAAAGTTCACCTGCTGATGCAGGGCACATGGGTTCGTGCCCCGGTCCTGGAAGATCCCACATACCGTGGAGCGGCTGGGCCCGTGACCCATGGCCGCTGAGCCTGCGCGTCCGGAGCCTGTGCTCTGCAACGGGAGAGGCCACAACGGTGACAGAGGCCCACGTATCACAAAAAAAAAAAAAAAAAGTATTTCTTTCTGCCCATTCTTTCTTATCTGGCTTCCTGAAACTCTGATTATAAATCTATTGAACCTTCTCTTTTTTGTATCTCCTAATCTTTCTTTCATATTTTAATCCCCCCTTTTTCTTTCTGCTACAGTGTAATGAATTTCTTTAGGTAATATCTTTCAGTTCATTAATTCTCTCTTCAGAGGTTTTAAAATTTTTGTTCAAGTGGTTCATTGAATTTTTTTTGAAATTCAAATGACTCAATTTTTCATTTCTAGAAGTTCTTTTTGGTTCTCTTTTTTTACTGTCCTATTTTCTTTTAAAAGTGTCTTGCTATATTTTCAACTTCTTGTATGAGCAGGATTCATAAGATATAAACAGATTATAATTGTAATCTTTCCCCAAATTCCCATTTAAGCCTGCTGTATGACCAGGCCTTTTCCCTGCCTTTTAGGTGAAGTCATAGGCAAGTCTCATAAATGTCCTACCTTTTATTAGATAATTGGGCATCCTGTGATTACTTTTAGACACAAGAGTGATAATAAAAAGACAATTTTAAAGTGGGCAAAATACTTGAACAGACACTTCAAGAATATAAATGAATGCTAATAAGCACATGAAAAGATGATCAAAAGTCACCAGGGAAATACAAATTAAAACTGCCATGAGATACCACTTCACACACACTATAATGACTAAAATTAGAAAGACTAAGGATACCAAATGTTGGCAAAAAGTGAACCAACTGGGAGTCTCATATATTGCCAAGAAGAGTATAAAATGGTACAACCTTTTGAAAACCTATTTAGCCATTACTTACACATTTAAACATACACCTGCTCCATGACTCAGCAATTCCACTTACAGTTATTTACTTAAGAGAAATGAGAACATATGTCCACAAAAAGACTTGTATAGCAGTATTCACAGCAGTCTTATTTGTAGTAGCTAAAAACTGGAAATAACACAAATGTCCATTAACAGATAAATGAATACATTTTAAAATATCCATACAATAGAATACTACTCAGCAAAGACAACAATAAGTAATGAACTACTAATACAACAACAACCGGGGTAAATATCAAAAGCATTAAGTTGAGTGAAAGAAGCCAGATATAGTATATGATTCTATATATGAAGTTCTAGAACAAAGAAAGCTAAGATATAGTGATAGAAATCAGAGGGTCAGCGATTCACTGGAAGGGGCTCCAAGAGAACTTCTGCTCTTCTTTTTCTAGCTTTTTAAGGTAGAAGTTTAGGTCATTGATTTTTAAACTTTATTTCCTTCTATTATCAGTAATTAAAGCTATAAACATCCCTCTAAATACAGTCTTGGCAGCAGCCCATAAATTTTGATATGTAATGTTTTCACTATCATTCAGTTGAAAATATTTTCTAAATTCTCTTGTGATTGCTTCTTTGACCAACAGGTTATTCTTCTATATGTGGCTTAATTTACAGATATTTGAGGATTTTCTAGATATCTTTTTGCTATTGGCTTCTAATTTATTACCATTTTGGCCAGAGAATAATTTCAGTCCTCTTAGACTTATTGAAACTTGTTTTATGATTCAGAATATGGTTTGTGACTGTTACATGTGCACTTAAAAATATATGTATTTTGTAGTTGATGGGTCTAATGTTTAATAAATGCCAACTAGGTCAAGTTTCTCAATAGTGTTGTTCAAGTAATCCATAATGTAATTTTTTGCCTACCTATCCCATAAATTACCGAGAAACAGATGTCAAAATCTCCAACTATGACTCCCTCTTGTGAAAGCACCGGAATCACAACTAACTGCTGAACAATCATCAACAGGAAGACACTGGAACTCAGCAAAAAAGATACCCCACATCCAAAGACAAAGGTGAAGCTGCAATGAGACGGTAGGAGGGGTGCAATCACAGTAAAATCAATTCCCATAACTGCTGGGTTGGTGACGCACAAACTGGAGAAGACTTATACCACAGAAGTCCACCCACTAGAGTGAAGGTTCTGAGCCTCACGTCAGGCTTCCCAACCTGGGGGTCCGGCAATGGGAAGAGGAATTCCTAGAAAATCAGACTTTGAAAGCTAGCGGGATTTGACTGCAGGACTTGGACAGGACTGAGGGAAACAGAGATTCCACTCTTGGAGGGAAAACACAAAGTAGTGTGTGCATCGGGACCCAGGGGAAGGAGCGGTGACCCCATAGGAGACTGAACCAGACCTATCTGCTAGTGTTGGAGGGTCTCCTGCAGAGGTAGAGGGTGGCTGTGGCTCACTGTGACGATAAGGACACTGGCAGCAGAATTTCTGGGAAGTACTCCTTTCCATGAGCCCTCCCAGAGTCCGCCATTAACCCCACCAAAGAGCCGGGTAGGCTCCAGTGTTGGGTCGCCTCAGGCCAAACAACCAACAGGGAGGGGACCCAGCCCCACCCATCAACAGACAAGTGGATTAAAGTTTTACTGAGCTCTTCCCACCAGAGCAACAGCCAGCTCTACCCACCACCAGTCCCTCCCATCAGGAAACTTGCACAAGCCTCTTAGATAGCCTCATCCACCAGAGGGCAGACAGCAGAAGCAAGAACTACAATCCTGCAGCCTGTGGAACAAAACCCACATTCACAGAAACAGAGACAAGATGAAAAGGCAGAGGGCTATGTACCAGATGAAGGAAACAGCTAAATCAAGTGGAGATAGGAAATATTCCAGAAAAAGAATTCAGAAAAATTATAGTGAAGATGATCCAGGACCTCGGAAAAAGAATGGAGGCAAAGATTGAGAAGATGCAAGAAATGTTTAACAAAGACCTAGAAGAATTAAAGAACAAACAAACAGAGATGAACAATACAATAACTGAAATGAAAAATACACTAGAAGGAATCAATAGCAGAATAACTGAGGCAGAAGTACAGATAAGTGACCTGGAAGACAGAATGGTGGGATTCAGTGCCATGGAACAGAATAAAGAAAAAAGAATGAAAAGAAAGGAAGACAGTCTAAGGGACCTCTGGGACAACACTGAAATCAACAACATTCACATTATAGGGGTCCCAGAGGAGAAGAGAGAGAGAAAGGACCCGAGAAAATATTTGAAGAGATTATAGTCTAAAAGTTCCCTAACATGGGAAAGGAAATAGCCACTCAGGTCCAGGAAGCATAGAGAGTCCCAGGCAGGATAAAACCAAGGAGAAATACGCCGAGACACATAGTAATCAAATTGACAAAAATTAAAGACAAAGAAAAAATATTGAAAGCAACAGGGAAAAATGACAAATAACAGACAAGGTAACTCCCATAAGTTTAACAGCTGATTTCTCAGCAGAAACTCTACAAGCCAGAAGGGAGTGACATGATATATTTAAAGTGATGAAAGGGAAGGACCTACAGCGAAGGTTACTCTACCCGGCAAGGATCTCATTCAGATTCGATGGAGAAGTCAAAAGTTTTACAGACAAGCAAAAGCTAAGAGAATTCAACACCACCAAACCAGCTCTAAAACAAATGCTAAAGAAACTTCTCTAAGTGGGAAACACAAGAGAAGAAAAGGACCTACAAAAACAAACCCAAAACGATTAAGAAAATGGTAATAGGAACATACATATTGATAATTACCTTAAACGTGAAAGAATTAAATGCTCCAACCAAAAGACACAGGCTTGCTGAATGGATACAAAACCAAGACCCATATATATGCTGTCTACAAGAGACCCACATCAGACCTAGGGACACATATAGACTGAAAGGGAGGGGATGGAAAAAGATATTCCATGCAAATGGAAATCAAAAGAAAGCTGGAGTAGCAATACTCATATCAGATAAAATAGACTTTAAAATAAAGAATGTTACAAGAGACAAGGAAGGACATTACATAATGATCAAGGGATCAATCCAAGAAGAAGATAAAACAATTATAAATATATATGCACCCAACATAGGAGCACCTCAATACATAAGGCAACTACTAAGAGCTATAAAAGAGGAAATCGACAGTAACACAATAATAGTGGGGGACGTTAACACTTCACTTAAACCAATGGACAGATCACCCAAACAGAAAATTAATAAGGAAACACAAGCTTTAAATGACACAATAGACCAGATAAATTTAATTGATATTTATGGGACATTCTATCTAAAACGAGCAGATTACACTTTCTTCTCAAGTGTGCATGGAACATTCTCCAGGATAGATCACATCTTGGGTCACAAATCAAGCCTCAGTAAATTTAAGAAAATTGAAATGATATCAAGCATCTTTTCTGACCACAATACTATGAGATTAAAAATCAATTACAGGGAAAAAAATCATAAAAAACACAAACACATGGAGGCTAAACAATACGTTTTAAAATAGCCAAGAGATCACTGAAGGAATCAAAGAGGAAATTAAAAAATACCTAGAGACAAATTACAACGAAAACATGACGATCCAAAACCTATGGGATGCAGCAAAAGAAGTTCTAAGAGGGAAGCTTATAACAATACCAGCCGAACTCAAGAAACAAGAGAAATCTCAAATAAACAATCTAACCTTACACCTAAAGGAACTAGAGAAAGAAGAACCAACAAATCCCAAAGGTAGTACAAGGAAAGAAATCATAAAGATCAGAGCAGAAATAAATGAAATAGAAACAAAGAAAACAATAGCAAACATCAGTAAAATTAAAGCTGGTTCTTTGAGGATAATAAACAAAACTGATAAACCATTAGCCAGACTCATTAAGAAAAAGAGGGAGAGGATTCAAATCAATAAAATTAGAAATGAAAAAGGAGAAGTTACAACAGACACCGCAGAAATACAAAGCATCCTAAGAGACTACTATAAGCAACTCTATGCCAATAAAATGGACAAGCTGGGAGAAACGGACAAATTCTTAGAAAGGTATAACCTTCCAAGACTGAACCAGGAAGAAACAGAAAATATGAACAGACCAATCACAAGTAATGAAATTGAAACTGTGATTAAAAATCTTCCAAAAGTCCAGGACCAGATGCCTTCACAGGTGAATTCTATCAAACACTTAGAGAAGAGCCAACACCCATCCTTCTCAAACTCTTCCAAAAAATTGCAGAGGAAGGAACACTCCCAAACACATTCTACGAGGCCACCATCACCCTGATACCAAAAACAGACAAAGGTACTACAAAAAAAGAAAATTACAGACCAATATCACTGATGAATATAGATGCAAGAATCCTCAGCAAAATACTAGCAAACAGAATCCAACAACACGTTAAAAGGATCATACACCATGATCCAGTGGGATTTACACCAGGGATGCAAGGATTCTGCAATATATGCAAATCAATGTGGTACACCATATTAACAAATTGAAGAAGAAAAACCATATGATCCTCTCAATAGATGCAGAAAAAGCTTTTGACAAAATGCAACACCCATTTATGATAAAAACACTCCAGAAAGTGGGCATAGAGGGAACCTACCTCAACATAATAAAGGCCACATATGACAAACGCACAGCAAACATCATCCTCAATAGTGAAAAACTGAGAGCATTTCCTCTAAGATCAGGAACAAGACAAGGATGTCCACTCTGGCCACTATTATTCAACATAGTTTTGGAAGTCCTACCATGGCAATCAGAGAAGAAAAAGAAATAAAAGGAATACAAACTGGAAGAGAAGAAGTAAAACTGTCACTATTTGTAGATGACATGATACTCTTAGGATACATAGAGAATCCTAAAGAGACCACCAAAGAGACCACCAAAAAACTACTGGAGCTAATCAATGAATCTGATAAAGTTGCAGGATACAAAATTAATGCACAGGAATCTCTTGCATTCCTATACACTAATGATGAAAAATCTGAAAGAGAAATTAAGGAAACACTCTCATTTTACCATTGCAACAAAAAGAATAAAATACCTAGGAATAAACCTACTTAGGGAGACAAAGGACCTGTATGCAGAAAACTATAAGACACTGAGGAAAGAAATTAAAGATGATACAAACAGATGGAGAGATCTACCACGTTCCTGGATTGGAAGAATCAATATTGTGAAAATGACTATACTACCCAAAGCAATCTACAGATTCAGTGCAATCCCTATCAAATTACCACTGGCATTTTTTACAGGACTAGAACAAAAAAATCTTAAAATTTGTATGGAGACACAAAAGACCTCGGATAGCCAAAGCAGTCTTGAGGGAAAAAAACGGAGCTGGAGGAATCAGGCTCCCTGACTTCAGACTATACTACCAAGCTACAGTAATGAAGACAATATGGTACTGGCACTAAAACAGGAATGTAGATCAGTGGAACAGGATAGAATGCCCAGAGATAAACCCATGCACCTATGGTCAACTAATGTATGACAAAGGAGGCAAGGATATAAAATGGAGAAAAGACAGTGTCTTCAATAAGTGGTGCTGGGAAAACTGGACAACTACATGTAAAAGAATGCAATTAGAACACTCCCTAACACCATACACAAAAATAAACTCAAAATGGATTAGAGACCTAAATGTAAGACCGGACACTGTAAACCTCTTAGAGGAAAACATAGGAAGAACACTCTTTGATATAAATCACAGAAAGATCTTTTTTGATCCACCTCTTAGAGTAATGGAAATAAAAACAAAAATAAATAAATGGGACCTAATGAAACTTAAAAGCCTTTGCAAAGAAAACTACAAACAAGATGAAAAGACAACCATTAGAATGGGAGAAAATATTTGCAAATGAATCAACGGACTAAGGATTAGTCTCCAAAATATATAAACAGCTCATGCAGTGCAATATTAAAAAAACAAACAACCCAATCCAAAAATGGGCAGAAGACCTAAATAGACATTCCTCCAAAGAAGACATGATACAGATGGCCAAGAAGCACATGAAAAGCTGCTCCACATCACTAATCATTTGAGAAGTGCAAATCAAAACTACAGTGAGGTATCACCTCACACCAGTTAGAATGGGCATCCTCAGAAAATCTACGAACAACAAATGCTGGAGAGGGTGTGGGGAAAAGGGAACCCTCTTGCACTGTTGGTGGGAATGTGAATTGGCACAGCCACTATGGAGAACAGTATGGAGGTTCCTTTAAAAACTAAAAATAGAATTACCATATGACCCAGCAATCCCACTACTGGGCATATACCCAGAGAAAACCATAATTCAAAAAGTCACACGCACCCCAGTGTTCATTGCAGCACTATTTACAATAGCCAGGTCATGGAAGCAACCTAAGTGTCCATCGACAGACGAACAAATAAAGAAGATGTGGTACATGTATACAATGGAATATTACTCAGCCATAAAAAGGAAAGAAATTGGGTCATTTGTACAGACATGGATGGATCTAGAGACTGTCATACAGAGTGAAGTGAGTCAGAAAGAGAAAAACAAATATCATATATTAATGCATATATGTGGAACCTAGAAAAATGGTACAGATGAACCAGTTTGCAGGGCAGAAATTGAGACGCAGACGTAGAGAACAAACGTATGGACACCAAGGGGGGGAAAGTGGCTGGGGAAGTGGTGGTGGTGTGATGAATTGGGAGATTGGGATTGTCATGTATACACTAATATGTATAAAATGGATAACTAATAAGAACCTACTGTATAAAAAAATAAATAAAATTCTAAAATTCAAAAAAAAAAAAAAAAAAGACAGCTCCCAAGGCCTGAAACAGGATCAAATTGCTGGAAGTTACATATGGAGACAGATCTGGCCCTACATAAAGAAAACTTTTCTAACATTACATCTGTTCTTAAATTGGATGTCCTGACTTATCATGTCAGGAACTTTCCAAGTTCTGGTCACCTTCAACCGGATACTTGAGGCCTAGAATCATCCTTCAGGAAGAATTTCTGTCCTGGGTGGGAGGTTGGAATAAAAGTCACCACCTAACTCTTAAAAAAAAAAAAAGAAATCTCCAACTATGGTATGGAGTTGTCTATTTCTCCTTTTAGTTCTGTTAATTTTTATTTCATACATTTTGAAGGTCTGTTATTTGATGAATTGACCCTTTTAACATCATGAAATAACCCTGTTTTATTTTTCTAGTAATAATCTCATCTTTAAAAAAATTACTATAGTATAATATTTCTTGTTAATTTTCACTGCAGTTTGAGGTAGGTACATTATTATATTTACAGTTTTAAAGACTGAGTGAAACTGGCCAAGTTTGTATAACTAGTGAATATGGTAGAGTATACTAAAGTTTTTGAACTTAACAGCAAGTCTCAGAAGTTATAGGTACTTTAATTCAAACAATCTTCTATGATGAAGTCCTATAACATGTCTTTTAAAAATTTTTTGGTTTTCACAATATTTATTTATTTAATATTTATTCCTACACACGAGTCAGTATTCTTCTTACTAATATTCATGCTTCTGTCATTGTTCTTTGCCTCCACTATGTTCATTCTCACCATAACACAACATAATCAAAGTAAGCCATGACCCAGAAATTAAAAGGAGCTGAGGATTGAGCCTTCTAAAAAAATCTTCAATTATAGCAAAATAATGTATCATGACGTATTTTCTTGTTTGTAAGAAAGAAATATTCATTAATGATTGTAAAGCCAAGTATAAAATTATGTGATGTAGTTATTACAATGTGCTTCTTTCATAAAATCACAGAACCTGATTTTATTTTATATTTTTTGGTTTCAAAGTTTACTACATTAAAAAAAAAAGACTGAAAACTTCTCTTGATCTTCTATTTTGAATGAATCAATCCTCTGTTTTAAATTGAGTAAAGGTTAATAGCTCAGATTGTTTTTATAGTCTACTCATGTCTCAGTCTTCTGTATTATTATTCAAATTATACAAAAAACATTAAATATTAACCCAAAATCCAATTGAAACTATCAATCCCTGAGATGAGAACGTTAGGGTCATATTACAGCTTTCCTTTGCAAAACAAGGAAAAAAAGTTTAGTGCATGGAATGCAGAAAATCCTGACAAGATTTATTTACAACTATTTGCTTTTTCTTTTTCAGGTTACCAGAATAAATATTTGTGCAGCTGAAAGTGTTGCTAGTAGCAGGTTCTTGATGGCTTCTCAGACAGGGCAAATATCTAGTCATAGCTTGAATGTCAGGTTTGGGAGCAAAAACTGGCCTATTATATAAAGTGTTCTCATTGTCCATGCATGGCTTTAGCTTTGCCGGCCTAGACTCTCAGCACCCCACAGTGGTTGAATATATGCAACCTCCATGATGTGTTCTTTTTTTTTTTTTTTTTTTTTTTGCGGTACGCGGGCCTCTCACTGTTGTGGCCTCCCCCGTTGCAGAGCACAGGCTCCGGACGCGCAGGCTCAGCGGCCATGGCTCACGGGCGCAGCCGCTCCGCGGCATGTGGGATCTTCCCGGACCGGGGCACGAACCCGCGTCCCCTGCATCGGCAGGCGGACTCTCAACCACTGTGCCACCAGGGAAGCCCCATGATGTGTTCTTAAAGTATCTTGGTGTAGTATGTACACATTTCTCAGGCTGCAAACTGAGGCAGGCAAACATATAACTATTTTTCTAAAAGTGGATTTAAATTCTATCTTGAACCTCCTATTTCTATCACTGACAGGCAAATTCAGCAGCCTTGGTCATTTGAAGTTTATACTTAGGCTTCTGCTCCTCGCATTTTCTCCCTGTTGTGACATCTGAGACCTAAATGGACTTATTAGTATTCAGGTGTTGGGGTTGAATGGGTGGGTAATGAACACAAAGTATACATTCTTTTAAGAGGTGAGTCTTTGGATTCTGGCTCTATCCCTGCTGCACCCACTGCCAGTATATGTCCCTTTAGGTACTTTTCCATACAGAACTGACTTCAGTGTTTTTCTGCCTCAGTCTGGGGCCCACAGAAAACCTAGACAGTGGTTTCAGTTCCTCCTACCTCTAACTATGCCGTGTCACCACTTCAATATTGCTGTTCCCTTATCACCATAGCATGGAGAACACATGCAAGAAAAGTTTCCTACGCAAGTCTCAGATGGACAGCAGGGCACGGTATGTCTCTACTTGTATTAATGAGGATAAGTTAGATTATGATGTGGTGACAAATGCTCCCCAAATCTCAGTGCCTTAAAAGGACAAAGGTTTATTTCTCACTTGTATGTCATTCCTGGGTCAGGTATGGTACTGCTGGTCCATGCCCCCTTTACTCCTGGATCCAGTAACTGGATGATGGAACTGTCTCTGTCTGGGACATTGCTGATATCAGCATAGAGGAAGAGAGAACAGGAGGAACTTTGTTCTGGCTAGTAGTCCAGCTCACACTTTATTGACCAAATAAATCAAATGGATAAGCAGAGAAGTATAATTCTTCCCCAGGGAGGGGTAGCTTATGTTTTTAAATAATACACTCTTCCACACTATTCCTGGGTTCATAACTTAAGGGAAGGATCTATGTTTCTCTGATAATTTAGCTTGAGGACTGGTGAGGAGTCAGCTACTTCATGCTCAAGGCTATCAGTGTTGCTTCTTCTCCAGCTCAGTTCTCCTCTCCAGTAAGGGAGAACCTTATCTAGTCTCCAGGGAGGCTGGTCTTGTTCTTCATCTGCTTTCTTTTAGTTGATTGTTTATGGGGAAAAAAAAGTTTATGTTCAGCTTCTTTCAGCATTTAGCCCTTTGAAGCTCAAGAGCAGCCATCTTTTGCAAATCACAGATCTGGGTCCCGGGACATCCTAGTTATGGTTTTATAATGTATTTTCATATCTGCTAAAGCAATATCCCCATCATGACTTTTATTTTCAAAATTGGTCACTCTTTTTGCAAACATAAAACTACGCAGAATTAAGTAGTGATGGGATGAATATTTAAGAAGTATTTTTGAATGATTCACACATGTCATATGAGATGGTTTGCTCAATTTAAATGAAGTTTAAGTTGATGTTGAATTCTGGTATTTGGGGACTATTACTGGGATTTTCAATACGGCTTTCCACTTGAAGTTACATGCAGTTGAGAGATACTCTACATGGCCATCACCTTGCTTTGCCATCCCTCTTTTCCTTTGGTTTCTTTAGAGTTAACCTTTTGCTCAGGCTTTCCTCAGAACCTTCTAGCTAACTGTTATTTTGAGTACCACTCACATCTCACTTTACAGCTGCCATTCCACTTCCTCATACCATTCACCTGCTGTAAGCATCCTCATTGCTAATTAGTACAGATGAGCAAAACTGAACAGTGATTCAGTTCATATACTTCCCAAAGATAAGAAGAACAAATCTGTGAGCTCCTGCCCTTACACTTGGAGGTCCCAGCTGAGTTGCGGGCAGAAGAACATGAACCTCTTTTCATAAATCCTGAGAGGGAGAAGTTGTGCCTCTGTCCCACATTGCTTCTCACTGTGGCAGGTGGCTGGCCTGTTTTTAGTTTTATTTGCTTATTTATTTATTTTGCAGCATTCATTCCCTGCCAAGGAAATGCTGGCTGACACAAGTTCTCCAAGGCCATAATTGTTCCTTCAGCCATCGCTATTCCTTTCTATCAAGCACTGTAGAATTCCAGCCCCCCTTCCCCTTATAGAAACAATGTTATAAATCTTCACATCTCCAGGAACACAAAATACAACACTTTGTATACAGGAAGCTGATCAGCAAATGTTTGTTGAAAAAGTTTTGAATGATTTTCCAGCCAGTGCTCTTTAAGGCAAAGTATACCCTCAGGCTTTGTGTTCACCATTTTTTCATGTTAATTTTAATTTGGTTTTACTGATTTAAAAAAAAAATTTGGTAGAGAAGTGAGACACTGTAGACCCTATGAGGACTTAAAGAAAGTTCTGGTGGATAATCCCTGAGTTTCTTCCTAAAAACCAGAATTGGGGACCACATCTTTCTCTTTACTTTGCCTCTTGTCTTCTTTTTCCTGTTCCTGACTGTAGGTCAATAAACTGGATGTTCTCTCTGCCCCCTCCCCTCTGCATCTCTTTCCTACATCACTTCCTTGTCTTGTGCTCAGATCTGAGCCACATTTGTTGAAAACCATCTAGTTAGAATGTCTTCTTCCTTTTGCAACACAGCTCACCATGTTTCCTTATCCTTTCTTCCTTTTTAAGGATTTATACATTAAAGGTAATCGCATCTGGCTCTACAGAATCCAGTTCAGGAAGTTCTCAAGTTACAACATAATGTGTTGCCAAAGTGCCTTTGCTAATAAGTTGTTTGGAACTTGGAACAAATTTCCCAGCAAAAAGTAGGCTCTAAGTGGTACTTACAGTTCCCAGTCCAGCCTACAACAAGTTACTCACTCAATATACTACATATCTGTTGAGTCAAGCATTTGCTATGTGCTGGTGGTTGAGAATTTTTGTGTTCACTACATTGCCCTTCAGCACTGTGCTATTTGAGTTGAGCTGTTCAATCCCCTGGCCTCATTCTCATATATATCATCTGCAAGAGTTTTGCTTGTGCGGGTAAACATGATCGTTCTTTAGCATTAACATTGTAAGTTGTATCTCTCTCTACGCAGTTCATCTGTAAGACAACAGAGTCATTTTCTGCACACCCAGGTGAAGCAACAATAATTTGGGCACATGTTGATCAAAATATAGCCTCCCTGTGAAGGTCTGAGGCACACCACGCTGTCATGGCCTATGGGATGAGATCCACTGCACAAGGAATAAAGCATTATAAAAACATTATTTTCAGAGAGAGTGGCATTTCTTTGATGGTAAAAGGCAGGTCCAGATTGTTTCCTGGGATATGGTTCCTAGTTGGCATACAGAAAGACCTAATATCAATACTGAATGATGAATGAACGAACGAATGAATGGCAAAGGGCTACAGGAAGACATGTCCCGCATATGCTCTCAGTTTTTCCCAAGGTTTTAAAGAATGAGGAGGAAGGACTCACAATATTTCCCTCCTGAGGTCACCGGGAGAACCCAACTCTCTGCACGCCTGTGCCCTCTTTTTGCTTTGCAGAGCTCAGAGAGAACAAAGTCTTCACGACAAACATTGTTTTACTTTGCACCTTTCTTCTTTACCAAATGCGGGTCAGTGGAGGCTTTATATTTCAGCTTTGAAAAACAAAGTATCCAAGAGTATTGACCCCAAGAGGCCCAGATTTCTCTTACAAGAACTTAAAATATCTTTTGTTCCCTGTTTCAATAAAAAGGTGCCCAGGAATGGTCCCAAGCCAAATGTCTGTGAACACCTGTGGCCTCTGAGGGCTGCCTGCTCCCTCAGATAGCTTTGGAGCTGGAGTTTTAGAGCAAGCGGTCAGCCTGGCGGTGAGCTTGCCTCACACGTGGGCTGTACTTCCCTGAAGCCACTTCAAACAAATCTCTCCCCGCAGTGTGAGGAGAGTGAGGAGAGGGACAGGAGGACAGTGATTTAATACGGGGCTCCGAGGTACGGCCCTGTAGGGCCTGTGGGTGCTAGCGGTCCTTGAGTGGGCGCCATCTCCCCCTGGAGGCCGGCCACACTCCTGGGGACCAGTCCCGGGCAGAAGGGCATCAGCAGAAGAGCCCCCGAGCGCCGATCCGTGCCTCGCCAGTGGGGGGCGCTCTCCCGTGGGAAAGGTCGGGCAGGGCGGGGAGGGGCAGGGCGGGACTCGGCCCCTCCGCCCCCTTGGCGCCACCCCTCGCTCTGCCAAACTTTCCTCGGGTTCCGGGCGGGTCTCAGCGTCCGCTGGAGAGGAAGCGCGCCGCCGCCTGCCCGCTCGCCGCGTCGTCCTCGGCTGCTCGCGCCCGGCCCCCGGTCTCCCTGTCGCGCTCGGCCCCGAGGGCATGCGGCAGCAGCAGGGGTCTCCGCTCCCGGGCTCCGCGGCGCGGGCGAGCGTGAGCGGTGAGTGGGTTCCCAGAGCGGCGGCCGGCCGGGGCGCGTGGGGAGGCTTTTCGGGGTTGCCTGGCGTCCAGCCCGGGCCCCAGACCCATTCCGAGTACCTGGGACAGCCTTCTTTGGGCGGTGTGTGGCGCATCTTGCCCTTTCCGCCTTCTTTAAAAATTTTTTTTTTATTTTAGGAGGGAGAAGCAGTCGGGATGCAGAATCCGCGTAGCGCCCGCCCCAACTGTGGGCTGGTGGGCTGGGCGCAGAGGAGCGCAGAGCGGGGCGCAGGCTCCGCTCTGCTTTTGCACAGGTGCTTCTTTTCCAAACTCGGTTTTACAGCCGTCGATGGTGAACTGAGGTTCTCTCGTGGAGCCTAGGGATATAACATTTTCCAGCCTTCAGTTACTCCCTAGCCCGTGGTGTGTTAGGGAACAGCTCGAACCAAGCAAGGCATCCAAAGATTCGGGAAATGGTTATTGCGAACTAACTAGTGACACTGTTGGGGGCTGTGCTTTGAGAGTAAGTGACGGTCCCCGCGGTCCCCCTCTCACCACCGGCAGACAAAAGTGCTTTGTTCTGTAGCAGCGTTACTTTATTGCTTTCCTTCAACAAGTTGCGACTACCTAAAATGGCTTAGAAATTTCTCAAGCAAGTACTTTGAGGAGTGACTGTGAGTATTGGAAACAATTTAGTCTTATTAAGGTCATCATTTAAACTGCCCTCAAAAGCATTTTTAAACTGAGTATTTTCCACGAAGTGTGTTCCTGGTGCTTCGTTACTGTCATTGTTGTACACTTCTCCCTCCTCACTTCTTTGCTGCCCTGAGTATTACCTGGCCTTGGAACGTTACTTTAGAAGTTAAGGGCCTCTTAGCTTCTCAAGGTTCCTACTTGCTTTTTGTAAGTCGGAGAATAAAGTAAATAACAAACAGGTGATCTCTTTACAAGTCGCTTATTATTTCATGCACTGCACAGCATGTCATTAATGCATGAACTTTTGTGTTGCTAAGGAGAGTTGTTGGGTTTTCCAGTGAACTACCTATCAGTGGTTGCTAGCCCAGCTTACAGTGAGGAATTGCATCCAACTTTGTGTGGTCTGAGTCCTGGGAATAGAGTTTTCCTCTTTTTTGAACAGAAGTGATACAGTTAAAAGCACACAACCTTGGCTCTATTAACACCATGCTAGTCTAAACAAACTGGGCCATTCTAAAAAGACCAGCAAGCAAACCCTACCAGTGGGGTTTATGTACTTGAGATAAGCTTCTGGACTTGTTTCTTGTGCCATGAGACTGTATGACCGTATCATGTAGGGACTGGACATCCAATCATCTGGATGTAACTTATATTGATTGTTACTACCAGGTAACTAGGACAATAGATTATTTTGGCACATTTTCAGGTTTTCTTTTGTCTTTAGAGTTCAAAACTTTGTAGCTTCGATTAAACGAGAAATAACACATTTCTTTTCTAAATCTGACAAATGCATAAATAGTAGTTACCAGCCTCTTTATATTGTTAGATCAGATCTATTTTAGGTATCTGGCTGTTTTACAAGATGTTTGATAGAACAGATCTGCATATGTTTTCTCTGAATGAAGACTGAAATGAAAACATTCCAATATGGGATTATTTTCATGTATGTCCATCAGAGCCTACTTGAAAATCTACATGCTGATTCTCTCTCAGTTTTCCAAAATACACAGGCACAGAGGAACCACTGCACACACAGCATTGTAGCCAGGCAGCAGTCAAGGTACACATTCTCAAAGTGGTGCACACATGCCCAAGGCTGGCTGCCTCTCCCCCAAGTTTTTCATCTTGGAGCAGAAATCCACCATAACCTAAGCCCAGCGTCTTATTTCTTTGGGCCGCGGCAGGGGGAATCACTGTAACTTGAATGGGAATTACTATAACTCGAATTACCCATTAACCATTCTCCTTGGACTGTACATTAGTTCAAAATGCTCTGTAGCCTGTGATTATAACCAGCAGAGTGGTTAAGTCTGATTGCAAGGTTCTAAGTGGCAGAGCCCAGGCCTAAGGTATTATTAATGTGGTGTAAAGAGAAGAGCAGGGCTTTGCAGAGAGACCAGGCTTTGTTCCAGGCCAGGCTTCGTAACCTTGTATACTTTGCTTCACCTCTAAGCCTTAATTTCCTTGTCTGTAAAGATGAAGATTATATCCACCTCCCAAGATGAAAAGAGAAAACACTTAGCAGGGTCTCTGATATACAGGAAGTATTCCTTATATGTTGGTTGCCCTCTTTTCCTCCTAGGTAAAGTATTGACATTTCTATAAACATGGTGCAAATGTACATTGCACTGGTGAGAGTGCAAATGTAGATTCCCAAGTCCTGGGTGATTTAGAGGTGTTCTGCTCGCGTTCCTTACTTGCTTTCCTCCTCCCTTGCCATGGTCCTTTTGCTCTTCCCTCCATCATTTCTCCTGCAGGTACTGAGCTGCCTCCTGTCTGGCCTTGCGATCCTTTGTCCCTCATCCTGGATTCTGTGTTTATGTGGAGGAGACCCCTAGAACTTAGTTCTACCATGGATGGGAGAGATGGAGGTGAGGGGTTTAGAGCTGTCTGCAGAAGCCCTGAGAGTTTGTGCTTTCACAGTGCTGGGTTAGAGAGGCAATTTGGAGTACAGGGGTCTGGGTTCTAATCCCAGCCCCACTCCTGTGAGCTCTTGTGACATTGAATAAATCACTTATCATCTCTGAATCAGTTTTCTCATTCACACGATGGGGATAATAATTCCTTTTCCAGCTACCTGCATGGGTTGTGTTGGGTCCCATTAAGTCAGGCATGTGAAAAAGCTTTGTACCTGGTGAGGGCCACATAAATGTTGGATAAAGAGACAGGGCCTCCAGATGTGGGACACCCCAGGCAGGCTGTAGGGGGTGGGAGGATCTCCATGTGGGTGTTGGACGTGCTAAGTGGTCATTGCTGCCGTCTCTCCACACCCCTCTTTCCTGCCTTCTGATGGCAAATCCTTCTGATTTCAAGGAGGAAATCCTACCAAAGGTTGAGAAACTGCTCTGTGGGAAATATGAAAGGAAGAGAAATTTCAGGGCTGAGATTACCTAACATTGTGTGATCGAAGGCACAGGGCAAAAGGTCCAAAGAAGTTTTAATTCCCTCTTAGAACTACCTGTACTGTCTGCTCATCTCAGTTCTTAGTGGACAGAAACATAGGGTTAACTAATCAGCCAGTGAGATGGAGGAGAGTGGTACTGGAGGTCATCAGACGTTGAATTGGGGTGCCCTGTGCCATCCTCACTGGCCTGTGCCTTCTTGCTAACTTAAGTCTCTGAGGTTCACTCTGCAAAGCACTAAACTGACTCAAGGCATCCCCCCACCCCCCCCCAAACAATTAAGCTAATTATTTAATTCAGTCTGAGAGGTGTGTCTTGCTCTCTGCCTGACCTGCCTCGTGAGCCAGGAGAGTAGTGCCCAGTGAGAGGAAGATCTGACTTCCTGGATTGTCCCCGCCCCCTCTTTCCTCCCCAGACTGTTGTCAATCATCCTTATTCCTCTTCATCTCCTGGCCTGGCCTCTGCGGCCCCTGACCCCTAGCCTCTTGTCCTGTCTGCCTACTTCCTTGAACTCCATTGCCTGTGCCCCTCCCTGCTCCCGTGGACCTTGCTTCCCCTCCTCAGATGTGAATCATTCATATACCTTAGTCCAGGCCAGACTGGGTGTTGCTCTGGAAAACAGCCTGCCCAGTATAGCCTGCCTCACCCCTTCCAAACAATGTTAGTCAGCCCCATAATTACTCATCAGCTAGTCCTATGTCTTTATTGTTCCCTGGGACATTAAGCTGCAGGACCTACTAGCCCTGGTTTTGTTTTGTTTTGTATTTTACGCAGGCCTCTCACTGTTGTGGCCTCTCCCTTTGCGGAGCACAGGCTCCGGACGCGCAGGCTCAGCGACCATGGCTCACGGGACCAGCCGCTCCGTGGCATGTGGGATCTTCCCGGACCGGGGCACGAACCCGTGTCCCCTGCATCGGCAGGCAGACTCTCAACCACTGTGCCACCAGGGAAGCCCTAGCCCTGGTTTTGATGCAGCCGTGTGCAGATTCAGTGGTATCATCAAGGGTGGCTTGGCAGGTGCCGGGGGTGGGTCGGACGGCACTTTAGCCTCCCCCATAAGTGCCACTAGTTTGCCCAAAGGCTCTGCACACAAACACGCAGTCTAAATAAAAGCAGCGTGCTTGCTTTGCAAATGCAGCTTTAAGGCAAGCCCCCTTTCAGTCAGTCTGCCCCCAAACCCCTCCTCTTCAGAAACTCTGGAGCTGTCTCCAGATGGACTCAGACCATGTAAATCAGAGGTGGTCAGTGGAGTCAGTCAGAGGCATTCACTTCCCAAGGAGAGCTAGAAATTTAACGTTAAGGCTCAGAGCCCTTGAGAGTAACTAGTTATTGAAGCTCAAAGCAAGGCATCAGGTATAGAACATCACTGAATCATTTGCCTCCTGCCCTGGTTGATTTTAATAGGCCAGTCCTTTAAATGGGAGCCCTTTCCCTGAACTAAACTGTCACATGGGTCTGGCAAAGAGAAAATACATATAATTTTTTTCTATAAAAATGGCCTTAGGATTAGCGTTCTCCAAAGGGATGGAACCAATAGGACATATATAGCTGTTTATAAGAGGAGGTTTATTATAAGAATTGGCTCATGGGATCATGGAGGCTGAGAAGTCCTGCGGTCTTGCCATCTGCAAGCCGAAGAACCAGGAAAGCTGGTAGTGTAGTCCAGTCTGAGTCTGAAGGCCTGGGAACAGGAGCTCTGATGTCTGAGGGCAGGAGGAGATGTACATCCCAGCTCAAGCAACCAGGCAAATTTGCTCTTCTTCTGCCTTTTTGCTCTATTCCGTCTCTCAGGGGATTGGATGAAACCCAGCCACATTGGTGAGACTCATCTTCTTTACTCAATCTACAGATCCAAATGCTAATCTCTTCTGGAAACACCCTCATGGACACACCCAGATAATGATTTACCAGCTACCTGGGCATCCCTTAACCCAGTCAAGTTGGCCCATAAAATTAATTTTTGCACCACCAAACCAGGAAGTTGACGTGGGTACAACACTACCGTCCACAGAGCCCATCCATATATCATCAGTACTTCCCCAAGTGTCTGTTTTTCCTGTCTGATCTAGGATCCATGTTAAATTTATTTGTCATGTCTTTTGTAAAATAGTTCCTCAGACTTTTCCCTGTTCCTAAAGTCCTTGCAGTTGTACAGGTCTTAACATTTTGTAGATGACTCTCAACCTGGGTCTAGCAGGTGTTTCTTCAGAACCAGACTTAGGTCATATGTTCTTGGCTGGGTACTCTGCTCTTCTCAGCACATCGCATTAGAAGGTACACAATGTCAGCTTGTCCACCACTGGAATATTGGCCTTAATCACCTGGTTACGTTGGTGTTTGCTAGATCTCCCCACCTTAAATTCACCATTTTTCCCTTTGAAACGTATTGGTATTTGTGGGGAGGTGTTCTGAGGTTATGCTAATAGCCTGTTTCTCATTAAACATCCACCTACAGCCTTATCATTCACTGATGACCTCTGCCTGAATCAGCCACCTCTCTGAAGGTTGCCAAATGGTGATTCTTTATTTCCATCACTCCTTCCGCATTTGTTAGTTGGCATTCTGCTATTAGGAAGAACTTTCTTTCTCCTTCGTGCATTTATTCATTTGTATTAGGAAGTATTCATGGATTCCTTTTGTATACAATATGTTGAGATCTCTTACTGTAATTACTTATTTTGATGCTCAAATTGTTCTCAGTTTGGCCGGTGGGAGTCCCTTTGAACTGGCTCCTTTGTCCTTTTGACATCCTTATCATCCATTGAACATTTAAAAATTTTCTGTCACCACAAGGCATCCCAGGCTCATCTTGTACTTTCCCTCTCCTGGTTAGTCATCCTTTTTGGTAGAGAATGGTATTTAGAAACCAAGATACAGAAGGCTGATTGTGTCCATTTTTACTGGGGTGTCTTAGATCTCTCAAAGGACAGAGCTAGGAAATATATGTATATATGTATTTACACATACACATTTATATATTTTCTACATTAGGCCATATATTGTAAAATCATGTGTTCATACTAATACCTCCAATTCCAGTCCAACACCGGAGGACCTTTCTAGTCTTATCCCTTTATATCTTTTTACATATCTTCTCTGGCAGTTAGAAACTTGACTCTCATTACCTTCAATATTTTTACTTATTTGCTCAGAGTAGCCCGTCTCTCAGCCACAAAGGCCATTCTGCCTCCTCTCTGTCCATCTCTCTTCCCACTGCTGCTCATCTTTGGTGCCAGGCCTGCTAACCCGTGTGTCTATGCAACTTTCTTATCAGCCTCCAGTCCCTCCAGCTCACTACTCTGTGTGGCTCCCCAGCCACAGCCCATGCTTCTGTACAACTCCCCAAACTCTCTCCATCATACTGCGTTCTCAGCTACATGCTGACCCCTCAGTTCTGGGGAGGGAAGAAAAGAGAAGGCAGAGGAAGAGAGAAGAAGATGGGAATGAAAGAAAGCAAAGATAGAAACAGTATATACATTTTTAAAGGTTTCCATGGATTGCTACTAGGTCATTACTAGCCTTTCTCAGTTAATTTCCAGCCTAATTTCTATAGTCAGATAATTGATGTCTGTGGCCTAGTTCAACTGGTAGTCTCTATTTTGTTGATGGAGAAAGTAAAATGCTTTAGGAGAAACTGTTTCTTACGTTATATCGTTCAATATGTTAGAAGTAAACTGGGTTGCTTGCTCTTCTGAGCTTTCTCTGAAGCAGGCAAACTGACTAATCATCGCTATTTTCTATCGTGTATTTAGAGTTTTATTCAGTCCTTTTCATTTGATTATGGATTTTTCCCATAAACTCTTGTCAACAATTCTAAGGAGAGATACATTTACAAATTTTTATTGACATTTACCACAACCACATTATATTACGTCTAGAATCACTAAATATTTGCAAAAGGCATTAATGTCATTATGGAGAACAAATCTGCATTTTTATTTCTCTTGGGGTTAGAGGATTAACTAACGAAAAAAGGCTCCAGTGGTCAGGGTGGTGAAAAGAGCCCTGGGCTAGAAGGATGAGAGCTGGTCAAAGTGAATCAGTGTCTCCCAGTTTTAATTTTCTTCTCTGTGAGATGGAGAAAGCTACACTGCCCATCTCACCATGGGATCAAATGGGAAAAGAGACATGAACTCACTTTGAAAACTGTTCAGTGGTATATTAGTGAATATATTTTGATGGATTACTCTATGATCCAGATAGAGTAGTCTAGAGGAAGCATGGTAATATGATTAGAAGGTTAAACATCAGGTTTCCAACCCCGCTGGCTAAACTCCTTTTATACTTATTCTCTGGGACTAAGTAGTTTCAACTGATAGTGAAAAACACCAGTTAGTGACCCTGGACAGGGTGGTAGAGGGGAGAAGTTCTTGGGGTTGTAATGCCGGTGACCCACCCTGTCGGAGGGAGGGATTGCCTCCTTTGACCTCCCCTCCCTGGTAACTCTCTTGGGACCCCCCTCCCCAACCTATTGGGAACAGACTTACCCTGTTGCTTTACTGGACTTGTCTCACTCCTCTGGACCTGGCAGTGGGTTGAGGACTTTACATTGGCTATTTCATTCACTTTGCCCAGTAACCCAGTAACCTGACAAGTTAGATCTTGTCTTCCTTTTGTAACAGAGGAAATTGAGGCTCAAAGAGGTTAAGTAACTATCCTCAGGCCCCACTGATAATAACAGTAATGAAATTATCACTCTGTGTCAGAGGCTATTCTAAGCACCTTATTTAAATCTCCCTATAGTCTTAGGAAGAAGGTGCTGTTGTTATCCCCATTTTATAGATGACAGAATTAAGGCACAGAGAGGTTAACTAACTTGCTGGTACGTAAGGCTTCACACTCAGGCCAGTTACCTCCAGAGGCCATGCTCTTTTGCTCTTTTGATATCCAGTTTCCCCAACACCATTTGTTGAAGAGACCGTCTTTTCCCCATTGTATATTCTTGGCACCTTTGCCAAAGATCAATTGATCATATATGCATGGGTTGATTCCTAGGCTCTCTATTCTGTTCCATTGATCTATATGTCAGTCTTTATGTCAGAACCATACTTTTTTGATTACTGTAACTTTGTATTACTGTTGCTTTGTAGTATATTTTGAAACCAGGAAGTATGAGGCCTCTAGATTTGTTCTTTCTCAAGACGGTTATGGCTGTTTGGAATCCTTTGTGCTTTCATGTGAATTTTAGGATTTCTTTTCTATTTCTGTAAAAAAAAAAAGATGCTGCTGAGATTTTGATAGGAATTGTTCTGAATCTGTAAATTACCTTGAGTTGTATAGACATCTTAACAATATTAGATTCTAATCCATGAACACAGCATGTCTTTCCATTTATTTATGTCTTCTTTAATTTCTTCCATCATTGTGTTGTACTTTTGAGTATACAAGTCTTTTGCCTCCTTGGTTATGTTTATTCTTAAGTATTTTATTCAGTGTGATACTATTGTAAATGGGATTGTTTTCTTAATTTCCATAAAGCTTGTTCGTTGTTAGCGTATAGAAATGCAGCTGATTTTTGTATGTTGATTTTGTATCGTACAACCTTACTGAATTCATCGATTAGTTCTAACAGTTATTTTTTGTGGGATCTTTAGGGTTTTCTACATATAAGATCATATCATCTACAAACATGACTTTACTCCTTCCTTTCCGATATAGATACCTTTTATATCCTTGTCTTGTCTGGCTAGGACTTGAGATACTTTGTTGAATAGAAGTGGCCAGAGTGGGTCTCCTTGCCTTATTTCTGGTCTTAAAGGAAAAGCTTTCAGTTTTTCACTGTTGAGTATGATGTTCGTTCTGGGGGTCATGCTCTTTAACCACTCTGCTTACCTGCTTATCTGCTAATATTTGAACGCAGAACCTGAAGCCTGTGTTCTTCTGCCACACCACATTGTCTCTCCTCTGCTTCCTCACCCACTTCTGCACTCCTGCCTCCCTGCTTTGTTTCACGCAACAGAAGAGGGAAGTGGCAGTCTCTTAAGCCTAGTCACTGTGGCTCTAGGCCCATACTCTTAGGCAGGAGAAGAGTCTTTCCTGGACTGTGGTTATTTTAGTGTAAGTATAGGATGCCTTTGTTATTGGTCCTTGTTAAATTGAAGTGTTAGAGCATGAACAGTTAAAATTCCAGAATGCCAGTTGTATATTCTATTGAGTTTCGGGGAAATTTTGAGTTAACTTTCTTGGGAGGTACTATCTACCATTTATTGAGTACACCCTATGTCCTAAGCATCTTGCTACACACTTTATATACATTGCTTTAATTATCCTTTCAACAATCCTATATAGTTGTTGTAGTTATTATGTTGTAGTTATTTTTAGAGAGGAAGGAAAAGTCTCTGGCCAGATCGGCAGTATGCCAGGTTAGAGCCATCGCTGAAAGTGGTGAGCCTACATCTGACCCAGGTTCAGCTGATGCCAAAGCTTCTGCTCCTTTCCCCCCCACTGCCTGGCCCTCCTATGTGTCACAGCCTGCCACGCTCTCCTTGAAAGTGTTTAGGTGACCAGAGCTCCACGGGTCTGGCCTTCCATTCTCTAAACCCTGTTTTAAATACCCATGCTAAAATGTCCATTTCTTTATTTATTCTGACCAACGAACGTCCATTGTGCACTGGAGGAATAGAAATAAGCAAACCACAGCAAAACAAAACAAAGCTCTTATTCGGAAGAAAGGGAGACATGCAGCAGACATGATGGAACCCCGCTGGGCAGCAATTAAGACTTCCCTGCCCTGGTCCCTTCCTCTGCTGTATGTGAGAAGCTTCCTGGTGGTCCTGACTTTGACTCTGTTCCCTGGGAAGTTCTTCCTTGTCCATTACCCTCTGTGGCCATATCTGAAATGGGTGTTGGAAAGTGTGAGCTCCAGGCCACTCTGTGGCTTCCACAGCAGTATAATTCCTTAAAAAGTTTATAGGCTTCTGGTCTGTTTGCTTCTAGTCAGTTCCATATACCAGTTACCACATCCAAATTCTATTTTGGATCAAGGTCTTAGGCATTTCTTTTTTCCCAACTTCTATGCTGGGCCCATCTCTCTTTTCCTCTCCTTAGTGGTTTCTGCCCTGAAGTCCTCTAAAACATGGACTTGGGCAGGAGAATGCACGCTTACTCTTTGCCGTCGGCCTGACTTCTTTGTTCCAATGCCATGTTTTATTGAGAGACCTTTGAGAAAGGCTGTGAGCAGTGATACTATTTTCTGCTCTATGGGGTCGCAGAAGCAGTTCACTTTTCTAACCTTCCAAGGCCTCCAGCTTCTGGTTGCTGACCATTCTTTTCCACCTTTGCTTACAGACGATCCTTGCCTGAGCTCATCTCTTTCTGGGAATGCCTAGCTAAAAGCTGCGAGAAGCAGCCAGTGCCTGCACCAAGAGCTGCCGGCTTCTTAGGCAGAGAGGCCTCCAAATACAGTGATTTGAAGACAACAAGTTTATTTTTCTCTCTTGTTAACAGTCCTGAGGTGAGTGGTTTGAGTTTGAAGGGCTTCTTTTATCTTGTTTTTCCACTATCCACCAGGGCAATGTTTCTCAAACTCCCTTTGTTTCAAGACTGGATTTTTTTTATTGCCAGTGTGCCGAAGACCAATACTTTTGGTTTATAATCCACTGATCACGCACTTGTATTTCACAGCAGTGTCAAATTGTCGCAAACATTTCTAGGTGTTTATTCACAGTTTCTGTACTTATCTCCTCATTAATGGAAACTTGTCCCTGGACTACTCGGAGTTGTGCTTCCAGGGCTTTGCCCTGGTCTGAATGTTCAGTGCTGATCACAGGGCTGCTTGAGCTCCAGCTTGCAGGAAGGTGAAAGAGCTCGGAGGCACACACGCTATTTCAGGGCTAACCTGGAAGCAGCGTACTTCATTCGTGCCAGGCCTTTGGCAAGAAGTTAGTCACATGCCTCCCTGTAAGGAGGCTGGGAAATAGAGTTTTTTACTGTATAAGGAAAGGAAAACATGGTTTAACACTTTGTGCCATAGACCATAAAGCTAAACAAAGATAAAAGAAATATTTATGAGAGAAATCTCAGGGCAGCAGACGATCATGGGCAAATGAGTTAGAAGAACTGTTCTGAGTTCAGTGCCTTGTCATTCAGGACAGGGCCTCTCGGAAATAGAGTCTGGGGTCCTGCTGGCCTTTTCACGCAACCAGGGGGTCAGAGGCTGGTTGTGCAGTGAGGTTAACAAGAGGGAAGTTCATGCGAGAAGAGGCTGAGAACCATTCTCAGGAGGAAATCTAGAAATCAAATACCCGGGTTTGGAGCTGGAATCCACAAGGTGGTATTCAGAGCGCTGGGGCAGGGGCAGATCTGAAGGCTTAGGACACTGCAGCAGTCAGGATCAGTGGGCATCAGGAAAGGGGTTCCAGTAGTCTACCCTGAGCCCAAGCAAAGCACCGGAGGAGGGAGGACAAAAGGTCCTGGCCAGTGTGAGCCGGACGAAGCCTCTCCAATCCCAAACCTCTCTGCCAGCTTGCAAATGCTATGCTACAAACAGCTAGTGAAGCCCGAGGTCACCATTGTTTTAGCCCCTGCATTAAAACCAGGTGCTTAAACCTCAAACTTTATTCCTATCCCGACAGCTGAACTGAGGGAGGTTTCATGTCCCAGCCTGCATACATGCTACCCTTATGGTGACTTTCTTCTTGTTTATCTTGAAGGCGGTTTGGGAGCTTAGCATGAGGGAGAGAGAACATGAGCGGTGTCAGGGCTTGAGCTAGTTCAGGAGTCATGCACATAAAGGAAAAACCTTGAGCAATCATAGCTCTTGCGGAAGAAAGTTTAAAGGGAAAAGAAGAGGGGGCTGAGAGCCAAGTCTAGGAGTACGTACACTTCAAGGCTGAAGAACAGCCTTGAAGAACAGGAGACAGAAATACTGAGGACAGTGGGAAAAGAACCAGGAAAAAGTAGGGTCACAGAGGCTTGGGAGGGGAGTTACAAAAAGAGAATAACTCTCTCAGCGTCCACAGTGAAACCAAAGAAAAAGAGGACTAGAAACAAAGGAATTGTTATTGAATTATTCAATAAAATTGAACATATTTTTATTATGTGCTGATTACAGGCAAGGTTCTGTGTTTGTGCCTCAGAGAACAGGGAGACAGAAGGATACTAGCTCTGCTTCCAACAGGTTTGGAAGTGAGGCTAAGGCGAATCAATATTTAACATGCTGTGTTGAATGCCACAGGAGAGCTACCAAGTATTTGTCAGCCAAATTTCTTGGAAGAATAGCCTATACTTTCTTTCCACTTCCATATCACCCGAGCATTATTCAATACAGTGTGATCAAGTTTCTGTCTCTTCTGCTTTCAACCAGTGAACTAAAACTAACCAACACGTGAACCAGACACGTGTTGTCCATGCACCTATATTGGGCATCAGGTGCACAGACATGAGTAAGAAACTGTGGTGGCCCTTCAGAAGCTCACAGTATGGTAGTAAAGGCTGACACTGAAGCAGAGGCTGCTTCTACAGTGCAGTATCAGGGGAGTCCCCCTCCAGTGGCTAAAAGACAGTCCGAATTTAGTAAATAAAAAGTCACCTTAGGAGAATGAACATACACATGTCCGAAAGTTCCAGGTATATAGATGTGTACAGGTTCCAGAGTCAAGGACCACCTCTGGTCTCCCCCAAGTGCGTTTGTATTAATTTACGAAGAGTAGAGGTGAGGAACGCTAGAATAAGATGAGACTGTTGATGGAATAGAAATGAGTTTATTCCTGACCTCCCTCCCCCGAGTGCCTTAAGCCCCCATGCTTCTTTGTCTACTCAGTGACTAAGTCTAGCTTGTGTCCCCAGGGTCTAAAGGTCATCTGCTATTATAGCATCTCCACCTAGGTTGCAGCCTGCAGAGCTTCTTGGAGAGTAGCACTTATCCAGCATCTCCCACGGCTGGCCCTGCCACTGGAAATGCCACTGTGGAGGATGGATCAGTAGCGCCACCAAAAGGCAGTCCTCGTAGTGATGGCTGCATGGCCTTGCATCGGGCTGCAGTGTCCCCTTTGGCTCAGGTTGTCATTACCCTGACCCCCTCTGCCCTGCTCTCCTCACAGCACCTTAAGGAAAACTCTACTGCTTCTTTCTCTGCAGTGTCTAGATTCAAACCTGGCTAACCTTAGGTCCCAATAAACACTTCAACCCATGTCATTTATTTCCATGGTATACAAGAACACAGAGTTGGAACTGATCCTTGATTACACTGGAGGACATCTGTGAGGTAGACTTCACATCTGTTGGAATCCAGTGCAATCATCTTTATTGTATATAATGCCTCTAACTATGAGCAAATCACTCATTGACTGAATCACTTACTGTGTGTAGTGAAATTTACTAGGGTTCTGGTACTCTAAGGGGACATAGGGGGCATCCAAAGAGTTGTGATACTGGCCCATGCCTTTGGGAATACGGTTTATTCCTCTTTCCTTCTCTGAGAGTTGTTACGCTTATAGCCAGGAAATATTATGTGTACTATATCTTACTAAAAGATTTAAGAAAAATCTATAACATATTAACACCTTACAAATAACACTGTTGTATTACAATGTCCTTGAAGATATCTGTATTGCTCAGAGTTCCACAGGAAACATGATATCGTTAATTTGGTATCTGGAGCGGGGGATGGTAACTTGGTAACTGGGGGAGGGCAGAATTCACGGAAACCAAGAGGTGGTACAATGACCCAGAGCTAGAAACAGCAAGGAGCTTTTAACACCCCTCAACCTGGAAGCCAAGGGGAGGGAGAAGGAGAGGCTGCCTGCCAGGTACTAACCCAGCCAACCCATAGTGACCTGGCAGGGAGGGAGCAGGGGAATCAGTGTATCAGCCTTGCCCCACCCACTCCTCCTCACCTCTGCTGTACCTCTCAGGGCAGGAGCTGGAGGGCAAGGAAGCCGGTTGATTCAGTCCTGCAGGGAAAAGAGCAAGTGGAGGAGTTTGGAGAGGGAGCTGGAGGTACCAATGGATGAGATCAGGCACAGCGTTCAAATGCCTTTTATATGCATTTCCGTGACCTGGTTACCTTCATACAGATGTGCTGTTTTACTACGAGACATGCATAGGGTGGCAGAGGGGGGCAGGATGGGAATGGCTATGAGTTCCTTGCTTTAGTGATGAAACAGCAGTACCCTCCTTTGGAGCCTCTGAAGCCTTCATTAAAACAACCATTTCCCACTATAGCCACATGCTTTGAAAATATGACTGTCCTTTCTGTATAGAGTTTCAGAATTCAGTCAGGCACTAACCTGAGCTGGTGTGCTTTCCAGAAGCAAGGAGGGGTCACTGCAGATCACTATTCACCTATTGCTGGGAACAGCGGGGGATTATTTAGAACAAGAGGCTGTTGAATATCCTCAGGACTGGTGGCAGGAGACTGAGTCACGAAATGGAGAGTGAGCCAGGGAATGAATGCAGTTCATGGTTAAGTCAGGACAAACAGTTTGGACCAAAATTTTCTCTGTTGTGAATTTTATAGTGTAAAGAAATCTAATTTTCTTATGGGAAGTCATTGGCTGCAAGTAGGAACTTTGAAATTTCTCAAAATATATTTTCACAGAATGACGAAGTTCTTTGTACAAGAAGAATATCTCTTTCAGAGATGAGTGTCCACACTTTAAATTTTGGCATTCTCTCCTCCTTCAAACATGTGATTACATGATGATCTAAGGATTATTTGGTATATAATGGAACATATGGGGTTATATTATATATAAATATTATTCATTTTAAGCATTTTGATCAGTGTCTTTACTTTTAAGAGGGTTAAAGGACAAAATGTTGTCTGTCATCTTTCCAGCCTAATGAATTAGATGAGATTAAAATCATATACAATTGGTAAAGTAAACACAATTAAAGATTTACATTACATTTGGATAAGCTGAGTCAGGGAGTTTGCTGATCGTATAAAATCCCTGTCTCACCTCGTTTATTTGGTTTAGTTCTGTATGTTCAAGTTTGCCTTCCTGTTTAACCAAGAGGTTTAAGAGGTCTTCAGTCATCAGTGACATCTGAGGAACAATACATTTGATTATAGTTGTTTATTAAACAAGTCCTAGGGAAGCAGCTGTTTGTATATACCGTGGCCTCTTGTAAATCTACCCACTCAATGGAGAGAGAGAAAGCAGTGGTTGAAACAGCTGACATGCAACAGGCGTTCCTCCCTACCTACAGGACTCAGAAACGTGCCCTGGCACAAGAACCTGTTTATCCTGCTGAGCTCTGACTGCATTTGCCCCTGTGTGTCATTGAGCTGAAGATGACTTGAGGCATGGAAGTTTCTCATTTCCCAAGCGCACTGGGTGTGTGCCTGCTTCTCCTCTGTGGCTGCTGTCTTGGGAGCTTTACAACCAGTAGAAGCACTCGGTGTGCCGTGGGACCTTGTTGCTCTGTGGAGAGCAGGGGGTCACAATCAGAACAATTTTATGTGCGTGAGTTTACCATTCGTTCTTAAGAAACAGAGTAATGAAACTTTAACAAAGTTGAGTTCAGCTTTCTTAAGAGAAATGGTCTAGTGTATTAAGATAGGGTAGCAGATTTGTAAAAGCCCTACACTTAACAGGTACCCCTAAAGTAAACGTATTAGCTTTACCCAAGAATATCGAGGATCTCAATACCCTGTCATAGATAATATCTGTTTAAGTTGAATCTCCAATAGGTGGCTACTCCGTTGTGTTATTTTACCACAGCAAAGAGTAAAATAACTGCTTATGAAACCTGCAGGCTTTATTTATTTTGAAATTACTGTGGTATAGTAGAATTGATAACATCCTCTCCCCTCTCTTTTTAAAATCTATTTTTAATATTTATTTATTTATAAGACCGTTTTATATTTACAGAAAAGTTGAGCAGATAGAATAGAGAGTTCCCATGTTATACTGCCACTCCTACACATGGTTTCCCCTCCTATTATTAACATCTTGCAGTAATATGGTACATTTGTTACAGTTAATGAACTAATATAGATTCATCACTATTAACTAAAGTCCCACTTTATTCAGGTTTTCTTACTTTCTACATAATGTTCCTTCTCTGTTCCAGGATCTGAGATACACATTATATTCAGATGTTATGTCTCCTTAGGTTCCTCTTAGCTGTGACAGTTTCTCAGATTTTCTTTGTTTTTGATGACCTTGATGGTTTTTGAGAATGTCTCCCAACTGGGATGTGTCTGAGGTTTTTCTCAGATTAGGCTGGGGTTATGGGTTTTGGGAAGGAAGATTACAGAGTAAAGTGCCATTCTTAACATATTTTATCAAGGTTACAGACTAGCAACATGACTTATCACTGTTGATGTTGACCTTGAGCACCTGGCCGAAGTCATGTTTGTCAAGTTTCTCCACTGAAAAGTGAGCCCCGCCCCCTTTCATACTCTCCTCTTTGGGAAGCAGTCACCATGCACAGTCCACACTTATGGAGTGGGAGATATGTTCCCCTCCTTTAGAGTGGAATATCTACATAATTTATTTGGAATTTTTCTGTATGGGAGATATGTCTCTTCTTTTTCATTTATTATTTTTTTCAGTCATTTACTTCCAACAATATGGACTAATAGATTTTTTAAAATGCATTGGGTTATATAGTCCAATCCTACTTTATTTATTTTGTTGCTCAAATTGTTCTACCTTGGCCATTGGGTCTCCCTTTCTTTGGAAGTTATGTTCAAAGAGAAGTCATAATTTCTGATGTCCATACAGACAGGGGGTTGGGGGGTCTCTATGGTGGGACCGCCCTTCAGACCACCCTGTCTTGTCTGCTCTGGTAAAGCCTCTGTTCAAGGGTGGCAAACACCACTCCTCACACTTCTCAGCCAGCAGGGCTTGGAGCCAAGTCTACAGAAGAAAATGAAAGAGTTCTGAGACCCAAATTAGAGAGTATGCAGCAGTAGAAGAAAGTAAGAATGCTCAGTTTGGGTAGGGGGCACGTGTGCCCAAGGATACTTAATTTAATTCTACATTTAACTAGTATTTACTGAGTGCCTACTGCGTGCTGGGCATGGTTCCATGTGCTGTACATGTGCTACAACAGCACAAAGGCCCTGACTTCCTAAGCACACGGCGGGGACAGACCATAACCCCAAGCAGATGGTGTCAGGTAGTGAGAAATGCTGTAAAGAAAAATAAAGCAAAGGAAAGGGCGATAGTGCCGTGAGGGCAGGGGTTTGGGTGAGGTGCTTTTTTTTTACAAAGGGGCAGGGAAGAGAATCTCTGGTGAAGTGACATTTGGGCTGGAATGAGGTGGCAAAGTGAGCCCTGAAGGTATCTGGGGGAAGAGGCTCCTGGCAGGAGCAGCAGTTTAAGGGCCTTGAAACTAATGGCTAGAATGAGCCTCGAGGATCATATGTGGACTTAAATCTCCCATGCTATCCTAATTTTTCCATTAACATGAATTATTAAAAGAATTCAGTGAGCAAACGTGATTGCTTAGAAGGAGTGGTCTCTTTTCTGGTCGTTAGCGTACCAACTAACCTAATCTCCAACTCCCATCTGGCTGGAGTTTCCAGAGAGGGGAGGATAGTTCTACATTTGTAGACCACAGGAAAAGAAAATGTGCACAGCACCAAATGATCTTGTTTCGATGCACCCGGTTTCGTCCTAAGGGGAAAAAGAAAGTGTTATTGAAAGTCAACTAAAAGGCCAGCAGTAACTTGTCTCGTAAGATGTAGCTCGAAATAAGCTGCTTGAGTGGTTTTCACATGTCTTAATTTTCATAATTGTTTCCACATTATGGGCTGGCTGGACAGTTTTTCAGAGAATCAAGTTTGGGAGAGTCTAAATGAAACCTTTGCTCCTGAAGTTTTCCTTTGGATTCCACATATAGACTTTCTAAACCATAATTTTATGAAGTCTTAAATTACTGAAGTTTGAAGTTGTGGTAATGCCTCCAAAGTTTAACATCTTTTGTTTCTGGGTCAGAACTATTCAAACCCTCTAAACCTTAAGTATAAAAAAGGAAAAAGAAAACAGCTTGCGATTTGGCAGAATTAAAGTTTAACAACGTTAGTCTTGAAATTGTACTGTGTGCCCTGCTTACTGTAAAATTTGAAAACATATTTTCAGAAAAAAATGCCTTTTCTGTACTTCTCAGGGCTTTTAAAACAAAATAAAAAAACCCGAAGTGTATTTAGAATGCCCAACTTTTTTTATAGTGCAAGACAGCCTTTGTAACGTGATTTGACGGGATCAGTCTATTTTGGTAATCCCATGGTTGTTGTTAAGTATGACTATAGTTCTTGTTCTGTCTGGTGTTTCATTTGTCTGTAGAGAGAAAATGTAGTGTTGTAGAGAAGCACATAAGCCTGGGAGCAGAGCTGCCTGAAGAGAAGCCAGGATCTTCCACTTACTAGTTGTGCAACCTTAGGCAAGATTGCTTCAGTTTCCTCACCTGCAAAATGGATATGCTAGTAGTATCTGCATCACTGTGGGGAGGATTAAATGAGATGACGTACATAAAATGCTTAGTCCAACACCAGGCACAAAGTAATCACTCAAATATTAGCAATTAAAAATAGTAATAATGAAGTCAAGATATTAAGTAGCTAACCCAAGAACACATAGTTAATTAGTGAAGTTCTCTAATTCGCATTATTTAATGGGTGATGTGTAAGTTATCAAAGGCATTTAACTGAACCTCTTCATTTTAGTGGGGGAAGAGATAGTGTCGGGTGCAGATTCATTTTTTTCCTTCCACACATGCTGATGCTATAGACATGAGCATAAAAGGCAAGGTCCCTGCTCTCCTGGAGCGAAATGGTCTAGCAGTGGGGGGTGAATAATAAAGGCAAACACACACACAAAAAATACGTCACAACTGGTAGAGAAAATGAGGCTCTCTGATAGCGAGACCTGGGGGTTACTTTCGATTGGTCAGAGAGGGGTATCTCTGTGGAGGGGATGTTTAGGCTTAGATAATAGAATCATACTTTAAGGTTTGAGAGAGGTCGAGACACTATGTCGATAATTTGTTATAAGCTCACTAAAGTTTTTCGTAATTTCCAGCTAAGAGAATATGGTGATCTGTAGTTAATATGTACTGGGGACTGTCAACAAGCTTGATAGCATATGGCAGAGAGAAAAAATCAAAAGTACTAATTCAGAAACTTCTAGTTATTCATATTTGGGGCTCTGGAGCAATTGTGTTAGGAAATGTTTTATAAGAGAGTTGGGAAAAGTGACGTCTTGATTTCGTCAGTTGTCAGCCTATAAGGTTTTGTGGTTACATGAAGTTTTAAGTAGAAAACCATTTTATTTTCATTAACACTGGAAAATGCTAAAGTGCGCTGTGCTGGTAAGAGTAGTAATAATGAACATAAGTGAATCCTTGAGGCTTTTCCTTTGAGCATAAATTTTGATTTTTCATTGTCGTAGTTGTCAAAGAAAGGTAGATTAAGTAGAATGTGTGCTTCTAAGACAGAATTTGTAGACCAGCATTTAAAAGTCTATTTATTTATTTATTATAGAAAATGTGGAAAATAGAAAAAACTGGAAAGAATTTTTAAAAAATGACCCGCAATTCTACCATTCTTAATTAACCATTTACACTTTGAGTTTTTTTTCCTTATTTTCTTTTTATATCTTTTAAAAATCGTTAAGACATACAAACACAAGCACATTTGTCTGTGTTTATATGTATGTTATATATGTATGTATACCTAAATATCTGTATATGTATACATACGTATATATTTATAATTAAAATAATGGAATATGCTTTTCCTCATATCACTACAACTTCATAGTAAACATGGTTTTCAATGGCTGTACAATATTCCATCCTGTGGAATCTTTTTCATCAATTCCCTATATGAACTTTTAATATTCTCATTGTCTATTTCTCCCAAAAATAGAATTTGAGGCTTGGAGGTAGGGAACTGTGTGGTGGGAGTTCTGGTTAATCATGGTTTTCCTGTGGTTTTCAACTTTGGAAGACAAAACTGCTTCTCATTCTCAGGATGAATTTTGCTAAAATGTGTCGAAGAACATGCCATTTTGGTTTTGATGGGGGAAAGTTGAAGATTTTTGAAGTAGAATCATTGAGGTTTTAGGGCATCATCTGATTACAAATTCAACCAAATTTATGAACCAAAATAAATGTTAAGACCCCTTTACAAGGAAATTAGGATCCATAAACAAGACGAAAAGACAACCCTCAGAATGGGAGAAAATATTTGCAAATGAAGCAACTGACAAAGGATTAATCTCCAAGATTTACAAGCAGCTCATGCAGCTCAATACCAAAAAAAACAAACAACCCAATACAAAAATGGGCAGAAGACCTAAGTCGACATTTCTTCAAAGAAGATATACAGATTGCCAACAAACACATGAAAGAATGCTCAACATCATGAATCATTAGAGAAATGCAAATCAAAACTACAATGAGATATCGTCTCACACCAGTCAGAATGGCCATGATCAAAAAATCTAGAAACAATAAATGCTGGAGAGGGTGTGGAGAAAAGGGAACACTCTTGCACTGCTGGTGGGAATGTAAATTGATACAGCCATTATGGAGAACAGTATGGAGGTTCCTTAAAAAACTAAAAATAGAACTACCATATGACCCAGCAATCCCACTACTGGGCATATACACTGAGAAAACCATAATTCAAAAAGAGTCGTGTACCAAAATGTTCACTGCAGCTCTATTTACAATAGCCAGGACATGGAAGCAACCTAAGTGTCCATCAACAGATGAATGGATAAAGAAGATGTGGCACGTATATACAATGGAATATTACTCAGTCATGAAAAGGAACAAAATTGAGTTATTTGTAGTGAGGTGGATGGACCTAGAGTCTGTCATACAGAGTGAAGTAAGTCAGAAAGAGAAAACCTAATACCGTATGCTAACACATATATATGGAATCTAAAAAAAGAAAAAGGTCATGAAGAACCTAGGGGCAGGACGGGAATAAAGACACAGACCTACTAGAGAATAGACTTGAGGACACGGGGAGGGGTAAGGGTAAGCTGGGACAAAGTGAGAGAGTGGCATCGGCATATATACACTACCAAATGTAAAACTGATAGCTAGTGAGAAGCAGCCGCATAGCACAGGGAGATCAGCTTGGTGCTTTGTGACCACCTGGAGGGGTGGGATAGGGAGGGTGGCAGGGAGGGAGACACAAGAGGGAAGTGATATGGAGATATATGTATATGTATAGCTGATTCACTTTGTTATAAAGCAGAAACTAACACACCATTGTAAAGCAATTATACTCCAATAAAGATGTCTTTAAAAAAAAAGGAAATTAGGAAAATTTAAAGTTTTTTGGTAGTATGTTAATTCCTACATCTTTCTGACAATTTAATCTTGATTAAACTGATGAGTTAATCAAGAATAATATAATTTTAAAATTAGAAATGTGCTTCTCTTAGCTGTCTAAAGCATATAGCAAAATAAAAAGGGTTTTTCATTTTTGATAGGACACATAATAATTGCATACATAGGGACTTTCCTGGTGGCGCAGTGGTTAAGAATCCATCTACCAATGCAGGGGACATGGGTTCGAGCCCTGGCCCGGGAAGATCCCACATGCCGCGGAGCAAATAAGCCCGTGTGCCACAGATACTGAGCCGGCGCACTAGAGCCGATGAGCCACAATTACTGAGCCTACGTGCTGCAACTACTGAAACCTGCAAACCTAGAGCCCATGCTCCGCAACAAGAGAAGCCATTGCAGTGGGAAGACCGCGTACCGCAACGAAGAGTAGCCCCCATTCGCTGCAACCAGAGGAAGCCTGTGCGCAGCAACGAAGACCCAATGCAGCCAAAAATAAATAAATTTATTTATTTAAAAAAATTACATAAGAAGATACATAATCATTAAAATTTCTTATGTGGTTTTTGGATTTTTTTGTCTTGAATTTCTGTGTACTTTCAATAACTGTTGAAAGCTACATTTTCCCCTTGGATATTAAAATTGAATTTCACTAGATTAGTATCTGCTATTCAACTCTTATATGTGCTGATGGGATTAGAAATATGATCTGTCTCAAGGGCAGTTCAACAACATGTATCAGAAATCTTTAAATAAATTTATATTCTTTACTTCATCAACTTGAAATCCATGGATTAATCCTAAAGAAATAATTGGCCAAGTGTGTAAAGATTAATGCATAAGAATGTAGCCTTGCTTGTAAAAGTGAAATATTGGAAACAACCTAAATATGTAACAGTTAGGGATTAGTTAAGTAAAGTGTGGTATGTTCATACTGGAATATTATGAAGCTATTAAAATTATCATGTAGATCTATAGTTTTAATTTGGGAAAATTATCACGATGTAGTGTAGATATATTGCCCTGCTGTATCTTTGTTTTGTCCTTATTAAAATTGAATCCCCCTTCCTTGTAATTGAAAGGCACTAGAACCATTTGTCTCTTGACACCACTCCCATGTTGTTTATTTTAAGCATATAAAATGATATTTGGCCTTTCATTATTTACAGCAGGGATGCATATATCTAACACTAAAAATATCATAATACCACTAGAATATGAATATATAAAAAGAAGACTGTCTATGATAAATTTCTATTTTGTACTGCTTCAAGCTGACATTTGATCCACTTGTCCGGATTCTGGATGTGGTATTGGACTGTAGAATTTATAAGAGCCTTAAGAGCTGGGGATTTCTAGTAAGCGTTTACTGTTAGAGCCACTTCATTCCCACCAGTGGACTGCTCAGTGCCTGGGCCTTCTGGATCTCCAGCTTTCCAGCAAAAAAGTTGTAGCCTTGTTTCTTGAGAGAGAGCCCGTGGTCATTCTCCCCAGAAGCTAGATTTTCTGTCCTTCAACCCCGGTCTCCATTGATTGGACACTTCATGGCTATAGCCAGACTACTGTGAGGCAGAACACCTGGTCTTCCTAATAAGCGTAGATGGATGGGCATTGTTTGAGTCCTTGCCCAGCCCCTCCTTGGCCAGAATCCCTCACTTTGGGGCTGCAAGAGATCTTGTCCTGAGATTAGTGTCTTGCCTGTCTGTTTGATACCCCATTTTGGGGTCTACTTTCAGACATGTGTCTGGAGGACTTGCCCCTCCTTGGCAGGAGTGTTCTCACACCCTTGGACTCCAGATCCTAGTCTTACCCATGGAGTCCTGGTCTTCTACTACCATCAGTGTTGAAGAGAGCCCAGGGAAGGAAACTGACTTGAAGTGATTGAGGTGGAAAATCCAATATGCAAACTCACACTGGTACAGTTTGGATTAGGAGAATAAGAAAGAAGTGAACAAAAAGGTAAGGAAGGAGGATTGAGGCCAAAGTCGCCAGCCCTGCACCACATGCTTAACAAGTGTTGTCATTGTAGTTTGAAACTAAAAGATGGCAAAAGCAGATCAGGATTGGAATCAGAAGTGGTAGAAAATTAATCTCTTGGGGAAGCCATTTGGTCATGTGAAGAGTAACTCAACACCTGTTATCTGGGCAAGAATGTGCCTGGCATTACCAACCTGCCCTTGATTAATGAACAGAACCTATAAGTAAGAAATGAGCTGGAAACCACCAGGAGAAGCCTTAACGTGCTATGCTATAATTGTTACCAGTGCGGGGGGGATTATTGCAAGGCTCAGAATATTTGACCTATTCCTGCCTCCATGACCATTCATTCATTCAGCCAACCAGCCAGCCAGCCATTCAGCAAATACCTGTCTTGAGGCAGCCAGGGCAGATGGGTCCTGGGGTTATCATGATGAACAAAATAGACACAGACCCTCCCTCACTGCGCTTGCACCTAACCTGGGAAACAGACAACGATGACTGATATGAGATAAATGCTGTGATAGGTGGTCGGGGGCCAGGGTCCTGGAGCAAAGGACATTTACACTGAGATTTGAAGGATGAACAGGGGTTGACTAGAACAAGGGGCTTAGCAATGGCAATTGGTGATTTAGTGATTGACTTTTCCAAAGAGTGATATTTGTTTCTTCTTTAAATTTCTTTCTAGGATGTTCAGTTCTTCTCCACAATGAATGAGTGCTACTATGATAAGCAGATGGACTTTTTTTATAATAGGAGCAACACTGACACTGCCGATGAGTGGACAGGAACGAAGCTTGTAATTGTTTTGTGTGTTGGAACATTCTTCTGCCTGTTTATCTTTTTTTCTAATTCTCTGGTCATCGCAGCAGTAATCAAAAACAGAAAGTTTCATTTCCCCTTCTACTACCTGTTGGCTAACCTAGCCGCTGCAGATTTCTTTGCTGGAATTGCCTATGTATACCTGATGTTTAACACTGGCCCAGTTTCAAAAACTCTGACTGTCAACCGCTGGTTTCTCCGCCAGGGGCTTCTGGACACTAGCTTAACAGCCTCCCTGACCAATCTGTTGGTTATTGCCGTGGAGAGGCACATGTCAATCATGAGGATGCGAGTCCACAGCAACCTGACCAAAAAGAGAGTGACGCTGCTCATCTTGTTCGTCTGGGCCATTGCCATCTTTATGGGGGCTGTCCCCACATTGGGCTGGAATTGCCTCTGTGACATCTCGGCCTGCTCTTCCCTGGCCCCCATTTATAGCAGGAGTTACCTCATTTTCTGGAGTGTGTCCAACCTCATGGCCTTCTTCATTATGGTCGTGGTGTACCTGCGGATCTACATGTACGTAAAGAGGAAAACCAACGTCTTATCTCCGCACACAAGTGGGTCCATCAGCCACCGGAGGACACCCATGAAGCTAATGAAGACGGTGATGACTGTCTTAGGTAAGAGGAACCAAGTCAGCCGTTATTCCCCTTCATTCAGCAAATATTTGTTGAGCACCTGCTGTATACAAGGCACTTACTAGGTAGTAGGAATGCAGCAGTGAACATGAACAGACCTAAACCCTCACCTGTCTGGAGCTTATACTCGAATAGGGGAAGAAAATATAAGTATCCTAATGGGGACAAACAAAATAATTTTATAGTATATTCTATTATAAAGTTTGTAAAATAAGATGTTGAGTGGTCTAATGGGGAAAAATAAAGCAGGGAAGAGAGATAAGGAGTGTGCTAAGCTGTTATAGTTTGCAATTTTAAAAAGTGTTGTGAGGGACAGCCTCACCTAGCAGGTGACGTTTTAGCCAAGATGGGAAAGTGATGAGGGAGTGAACCATGTGGGTGTGGGGGGGAAGGGTGTTCCAGGCAGGAGATGCAGTGAGCGTAGGAGGCTGAACAGCAAGGGGGCCAGTGTGGCTGGAGTGGAGTGGAGGGAGGGTGGGAGGTGATGAGGTCAGAGAGTTGAGGTGGTATAGGTGGAGTGACTCAGATTCAGTCAGGCTGCACAGTTAATCACAAAGCCTTTGCTTTTCTGAGGGAGAGGAGGAGAAGCCATTGGAAGGTTTTGAAGGAGGGAGTGACGTGATCTGACTTGAATTTTTTTTTTTAACATCTTTACTGGAGTATAATTGCTTTACAATGGTGCGTTAGTTTCTGCTTTATAACAAAGTGAATCAGCTATACATATACATATATCCCCATATCTCTTCCCTCTTGCGTCTCCCTCCCTCCCACCCTCCTTATCCCACCACTCTAGGTGGTCACAAAGCATAGAGCTGATCTTGTGCTATGCGGCTGCTTCCCATGACTTGAATTTTAATGGCATCTCTCTGGCTGCTGTTTTGAGGAAGTACTGTAGTGGGGCAAGGGTAAAAACAGAGAACTGCTTAAGAGGGTATTTCAGTACTCAAGAGAGATGGAAATGACTAGGACCAGAGGGCAGTCTAGAGGTGATGCAACAAGGTTGCATTCTGAATTTTTTTTTTTTTTTTTTTTTTTGCGGTATGCGGGCCCCGTTGCGGAGCACAGGCTCCGGATGCGCAGGCTCAGCAGCCATGGCTCACGGGCCCAGGCGCTCCGCGGCATGTGGGATCTTCCCGGACCGGGGCACCAACCCGCATCCCCTGAATCGGCAGGCGGACTCTCAACCACTGCGCCACCAGGGAAGCCCCTGAGATTTTTTTACATGGTAGAGTCAATAGGATTTGCTGAGCAGTAAGGTATGAAGAAAGGCGGGAGGAGGAGGGGAGGGTGGAGCACGTCATTTGTGGGGATGCGGAAGACAGAAGAGATTTGGAGGGAAGGTTGGGAGTCTGGCTTTGGACTAGCTAAGTTTAGGATTTTATTAGACAGTGAATTAAATTTCTCCTATTGAATCAAGAGTTGAGGATTTAGGTCTGGGCTGGAGATCTCTATTTGAGAGTCGTTTGGGGGAAAAAATGGTATTTTAAACCACAAGACTGGATGAGCCCACCATGGAGGTGAGTGTGGATGGAAGAGAGAAGAGGACCGAGGAACAAGTCCTGGGGTACTCCAACGTAGGGAGGGTGGGAAGGCAGGAAGCAATGTCAGGAGAGCCCAGGAAAAGGAGAAGCCTGAAAACCCAGGAGAATACGGTGGCCTGGAAGCTGTGAGAAGGAAAGGGTGTATCAGCAATGTTAATACTCCTGAGAGGTGGAGCCAGATGCAGTCTTAGCAGAGTGGTAGTTGTTAGGTGACCTTGAGAAGATCAAAACTAGTGTAGCCAAGAGCCTGATGAGAAGGAAATGAAGAAATGGAGGGAGGAGAGTCTTTAAGACAGAGTTTAAACAGCTCTGAGGGGTTTTGCTCTCCACTGTGAGCCCTGGACCAAGAAGATACTTTTGGGGCAAAGAATTTTCCCTTCATTTTGTTTTCTCTATGGCAGGTAGCCAGTTGTGCCCCAATTCCAGTCCCGGGTTACAGGTAGAATTTGTGATATGTGGGCAAACAACTTCTGTGGCTTCACAGGCCTTGTGTTCTATGTTAGAGAGGTAATTTTCTCACCATGTGTGGTGGCTGCAGCCATGGGGACCATTATTGAGAGAGAGCCAGGAGTATATTCCTTTTAATTCCCAATGAATGAACTATAAAATGAATTCTTGGGAAACAATTCATAACGGAGGATGCAGGGTATATATGGTGTGGTATGGGAGCCATCATGATGTCTGTAGGTCCTGAAACTGCTAATAAGATTTGGAGGTCAGCAGACACATAGTGTGATAGTTAAAATAATTTCAAACTGAGGATTTATTTTCATTAACAAATATTTATGTAGGGTTTAATATGTGTCAAACATTGTCCTAAGTGTTTTACAGATACTAACTTATTTAATTCCCATGGCAACCCTGTGAGATAGGTGCTACTGTCATCCCCCTACCAGATGAAGAAACTGAGTGGAGAGTTTAAGCAAGTATGCCCAAGGTCATTTGTTGTTAATGGTGGAAGCAAGACTGACCAGTTGGCCTTTGGAGTCCACATGTTTATTACCCCACTCTGTAGCTAGTTTTGCTTTATTTGGACATTTTACTGGCCTCCTCTTTGTCCTGTCTTCTGCTTTGACTGCCTCATTCTCCTTTTAGTGTCTTGACAAGAACATAGACAACAGTAAGAAAAAGAGTAATCACATTAATCCATTTTTCCACTCTTGAGCTAGAGCTATTGATGTTTTTGGTATTTATTGGTAGTGTCAGCAACTCTGCTGCTTTCCCTGCTTAACTTGCAAGCACAATCATTTGCTTGGCTCTGTATCTTGAGAAACTACCTGCCTAATTAAAGAGAAAACCTTTTTTCCAGCATGTTCTGTATTATATACAGCACGAGATGGCAAAAAAACTTCTGTCATCCTAGGTAGGACTTTTTGTGAGATGGTCATCATGGTCACCAGCTTCAGTGTCATATGTAACTTTGTCTGGAATGTATGGAAGGGCTTAAAACAGCTGTGTGGTTTGGGCGGGTGTGGTGTTGGATAAGGACAAAACCAGAAGAAACAGTGAAATTGCTGAGTAGGTTAAGAGAAGTCAGGGCATCAAGATGAAACAACATTGGGGAATTGGTTAACATCAGGAAGACAGTTTGGTGTGGAGGACCTGGGGAAGTTCCTCAGTGGTGAGACAGAGGGATCTGGTGGAAGACAAGAAGTTTGGGGACGGGGGAAATGAAACCGAAGAGCTAGGTGGTATGAGGTTTTTAGGCTTCCAGCTCCTGACTTCTTCAGATAACAGATTTGGGTTTTAGCCCCACCTCTGGGATTTTCTACAGGGGTGATCTGAAGCACATTAGCTCACCTTTTCTTGGTTAAATTTCCTCATCTGAGATTGAATAGGTAAACTTTAAATTCTTTCCAAGTTATGAAATTCAGTAATCCTACCATGACAGTAAGTAGCCAAAGCCAACACAGAGTTCGTGGATTGACTGTGTATCAAAGCACAGAGTCCCCTTCCATGAGAGCATCTTTCATGGTGCTCCTTAGGAAGGAAGCCCCTTAGTTGCTCTATCTGGTACATGTAAGAATTTGGTTGCCTAATACAGGTGTCTCTCATATGGTAGTATATGCATTAGAAAAATCAACAGGACTGGCAGGACCTACCATCACTGTAGTCATTGGTTCTGAGTATATGGAAATTAATAGCTTAATACTTATTTCATTAATGATTACCTGATTTAAATATCTTCATGATAAAATGCTAAACCTTTCTGTTTACTCCTTGATATATATTTTGTAGGAAAGGTTAATTTAAGATTAAAGATTCTTATATATGTAACTTCTTTTAAGTCTTAGAAAGTTAATCAATAAATATATATCAACTGTCTGTTAAATAGCATCTAAGAGGCAAAGGGCTGCATGTATTCAGTTAGCTTAATCTCATTTCAGAGAAGGAAGAATGGATAATTAGGGGCGGTAGAGTTTGGGGAAGGCTTCTTAGGGAGCTTGGGGTGTGATCTGGAAGGATGGGTGGGATTTGTATTGGCAGGAGGGAAAGAATTCTGTGTAGGAGAAACAGTATAATCAGCAGTGTGATGGCAGAGACATGTAAAGCTTGTGCAGTAACACAAGGAAGGCCCCATGGAACTCAGATGCATGTTGAGGTACAAGGGGAAATAACTCAGCTATGAGCCAGAAAAGTTTAGTTGGCCATGCTCTTTGGAAGGAGAGGGGTAGACCAGATGACCTTTGTGTTTCTTTCTGGCTTTAGGATTTTGGTTGAACACAAAAAGCATACAGAGCCAGATGGGTCGTAGTGATGATGGTGGGGTGGATTTTAAATCTGTGTGTGACCGGAAAGGCATCTAGGCATTGTGTTCCCATTTCAGCAGCCCTGAGGCAGAATGCTGCTCAATTCTGGGTTACAATGTGTGATGGGCCTTTTACGTGAAAGAAGTTGCTTATTTTTTAATTTAATTAATTAATTAATTTATTGGCTGCATTGGGTCTTTGTTGCTGCGCACAGGCTTTCTCCAGTTGCAGCAAGCTGGGGCTACTTTTCGCTGCGGTGAGCAGGCCTCCCATTGCAGTGGCCTCTCTCATTGCGGAGCACGGGCTCCAGGAGTGTGGGCCTCAGCAGTTGCAGCACACGGGCTTAGCAGCTGTGGCTCACGGACTCCAGAGCTCAAGCTCAGCAGCTGTGGCGCACAGGCCCAGCTGCTCCGAGGCATGTGGGATCTTCCCAGACCAGGGCTCGAACCCATGTCCCCTGCATCGGCAGGCAGACTCCCAACGACTGCACCACCAGTTGCTTGTTGAATGTTCTCATCGAAAAGACATTGGAGACATATGATCCTACTTTCCACAGGGCACCAAGGCCCTGCCAAGAGAGACTCCTGTATTTTGAAATCTTACTTGTCAGCCAGCCTAATCAGTCACAGCAACCCCAAACACACAAGATACCCCGTGTGGAAACCTCTTATTTATTGTCAAACAACATACGATGTGAACTGTGCACACATGGATGTTTTATTTTCCAGGAAATGGGCTGGGCTTTCTTTTATTCTGCAGTATCTTGAAATGCAAAAGAAAAGAAAGATTCAAAGGATTTGTGAACCATACTTTTGAAATCTTTCATAAACCTTCCTGTCTCTTAGGATGGTGATTTTCAAATTGTAAGTTGTGACCTACTAGCAAGTAGTGAACTCAATTAGGAGACTGTTACTGACACTTTTAAAAAATGACATAAAGTAGAAAAGAAGAGAAAATATCAGAGTGCATTGCATATAGTAGGTATAAGTGTATTTCATAATGTTTGTGTGAGACTGGATTATGGTGTGTGTGTGTATATATATATATCTTGCTATGGGTTATAGTGAAGAACATTTGAAAAGCCATGGTCTTAGGGTCCAGGTTACTTTTTTGGCCAATAAGGATAGAGCTTTTCAAAAATATGAGCAACATTACAGTTAAGGGACTTTGAAAAGGTTTGCGGTCATCGAAACAAAGAGCTGGAATTTTTTATTTCTCCCTTCTACTTTTCCACTCCGATCAATGCTGAATCCACCTTGCCTTCTCTCAGGGGAGAGGTGAGGGAGACAAAGTGGTGGTAAGAGGATAAACAGTACCAGGAGTTCTCATGCTAGGAAATGGGTGAAAACTTAGTGCCATATAAGCCTTGCTGGAGTACTACTAACAATCATACATGACATTTCTGCGACACTATGTCTTTTTCAGTGTTTTAATACATTATTCTCATTTGGTCTCATGGAAATTCTGTATGGTAAGTGGGGAAGATAGCATTATCCTATTTTCTTCCTACTCCCCTAAATGCACCCTCTACTCAGCTATAGGTAATTATTTACAGTTTTTCACTTTACACTGCTAGGCCTTTGCTTCAGCTGGAATACCTTTCCTCTTGTTTTGCCTGGGAAACTTGCATTCATCTTGTAAGATTCAACTCAAGGGCTTATCTTCTCTGAATCTTGCCTAGATGAATCTGATCCTACCTCCTTTGGGCCACTCTCTATCTTGTCCATACCTCAATCAGTGTACTTCATTTGTTTACATGCCTTTATCTTGAACTAGGGTGTACATTCTTTGAAGTTGAGGGTGTACATTCTTTGAAGTTTACATGCCTTTATCTTGAACTAGGGTGTACATTCTTTGAAGTTGAGGTCTGTACCTTATTTATCTACCTTTGCATATCTAACATGTAGCACGCTGTCTGGAACACACTTGTTGAGGTTATAACAAGGAATAAGTGAGGAAATCAAGGTTTAGAGGAGTGGCTTTTCAAAAGCGGAAATAAAAGTAGAACCCAGGTTTCCTCATGTGCAGCCTGACCTTTGGCACGCTCTGGCTGTTACACGCCTGTGAGGTAAACAATGGCATGAGAGGAGTGAGTGGGTATCCCATTTCATAGGGTGGGAAACAGAGGTCTCTCTTGGGAAGAGGAAAACAAATGAACATTTGTTGATTGCTTACTATGAGGAGGTCTGCATCTTACACTCTTTTAGGATTTTATTTCATTTAACCCTCATGACAGCTCCCTGGAGATCTGTTTAATAGATGAGGAAACTCGGATGGACTTAAGCATCTTCCCCATAGACCCATACTGGAAAAAATAATAATAGTTAATATTCACCGTGTGCAATACATGGTGTCTGAGACACGTTTTATGGCATTTAATCTTCATGACAACGCTATGAGGGAGGTTCTGTTATTATTACCAGGAAACTGAGGCCCAGAGAGGTTCAGTGTCTTGCCCAAGATTAGTAGCAGAGCTGAGATTCAAATACACGCAGACTGGCTCCAGGAACCAATTTTTCAAGGTTAATTAGCAGCCTCTTGAAAGTGATAGGGCTAGAACAACATCTACCCAGGTAATGACATTTATAACTTGTATCTCCCTTAATTTCTAGTTAAGTTTATTTCAGTAAAGGTACTTGATCTCTCGATGTTTACCTTGCTCTTGATTTGTTTTAAAGATTCTGCAGCTTGGTGACAGTTATGACATCTCCCAGGGAATGACAGCTCCACATTCTTCAAACTTTATGTTCATTAAAGTATATGGCAAGAGTAGGGGCTTTGGAATAGGGAGGGAACCAGATTTAAATCCTGGCTTTGCAGCTTCCAAGTTGCATAACCCTGAGCAATTCACCTGACCTCCCTGTGACTTAGTTTTCCCATCTGTAAAATGGGGATAATATCAGTACCCCTGGCATGGCAAGTTTTTATGGAAACAATGAGACAATGCACTTAAAATACCTAGTGTAGTGCTTGACACATAGAAAGTACTAAACAATTTACATAGTAAGTACTAAGAAGAGTTAGGTAATCTGAAGAGCCTTGCCCTGTATTCAAGCAGAGTGCGCTTGTTCCCCAGTAATGTCACAGGTACTGTGGAGAGGGGGACTAGGGACCTACCGTTGGCGCCATCATAACGGCAGGTTTTGTACTGTGGACAAGTAGCCAGGAGGAAGCTAACTGGATGTGCTTTGCAAAGGCTATCCGACAGCAGACAAATGGCACCAGTTAAGTTCCTGGAGACCCAGGCCAATCTGAAAACACGGTCACCACAGATCTGAAAAGCTCTGTGCTTGCGTTGCTAAGTCCCTATAAACCATCTTCTACCACCACCCCCCCACCCCACTGCCCCCAGTGCCGGTGAAATTCTGTTAATGATTCCTATCTCTGCCAAATGATCTTTGCATTAATAATTCATTTTGCTTTTGCAACATTTATGAATAAAACATGATAAGTGAGACCCTGACCATCAAGTGTTAGCTTAATAAGAATCCTGTAATATAGCACCAACATCTTGTGTGTGGATCTATAAAACATTCCTCATGAGAAACTGTCCCCATCTTGCTAATGAATCCTACCAGGATTCCTAGTTAACCAAGTACTATTACCACCTTTACTAGGATTGGGAAATTTGCCCTTTGTCTGAAAAGAATTGGGAACACACACACGCACGCACGCACACACACAGAAACTAGGAGTGAAGAGAAACTAACTGTGGTCCCCAGGAATTCTGAAACGTTTGTTTTTAGCTTCTGTGACCTTGTAGTGGCTTCTACATCACAGAAGCCTGCTTTCAATGTTTGCTGCCTTGCATGCCTTTGTAATCAAATATCTGTTAAAAAAAAAAAAAAGTTAAAGCTTTGCTTTAAGAAACGCTGAGTGAAACGATCAGATTTTTGGCACTCAAGAGTTTGCTTGTTGCTGTGCAGTCATATCAGAATGACTAATTCTTTTCAGAGTCAAGCCACCCAGGCACCACTACTCAGTACATTTTGTCCAGGGGTGTTTGTACTTTTGTCTTGAAAACAGCTAATCAAAGGAGCACCTTTGTGGCAGACGCTTTTCCTCTGGGCTTCATGTCATTGCAGCAGGGGCCTTCGGGAGAGGGACCTTTGCTCCCAGGCAAGCTGTATATGAATGAAGGCAAAAATGTAATCGCTCCCCAGGTGCTGCCCCCAACAATACAGTGTGACAGACCCCTCCATTCGGAGGAGGAACGTGGTGACTGAGAAAACCTCAACGTCTGATGTTAAAGGGAAGATAGCTGCAAATTTTAAAAAAAATCAGTCACTGTATGCCTCTCCATCCCACCTTTTCAAATTGGCTGCGCTTCTTGATATCTTTTCTTAACCCCACAGTTTTAGGAGTCTGTTCCTCCCCTTCTGCCTCTGCTGTACGTAGCCCTTTGTTATCTTGAGTCTGGCTTTTGGTTCTTTTATTTTTTTCCTGCTTTACTGTTTCAGATGCCTTCCTTTGCAGTCAGTTCAAAAGTCATTTTACCAGATCTTTGTCGTCGTTTCCGGTGTAATCACTGTTTTGCCTTCTTCCTGCTTCTGTTTCCTCCATATACCCCTTCAGTTCTGTTCTTCTAAATCCATTCAGCTTCTTTTATTTCCCTATCACACTCCCTCCTTCAGAACTCTTTTTTTTTTCCTGGTTTTTCATCTTTTCAGAAACCTGAAACCTTCCTCTTCAGCCGGAACAATTATTGAATATTTCCTGAGTACCAGGTACAGGAACACTTCTCAAGTTCTACCTCTTTGTTTGTTTCCCCCCCAACTTTATTGAGGAGTAATTGTCAAATATAATTGTATATTTTTAAAGTACACAACATGATGATTTGATAGACATACACATTGAGGAATGATTACCAAGATCAAGATAATTAACACATTTCATCTGTCACATAGTTAACTCTGTGCCTTTTTTGTGGTGAGAATGCTTAAGAGATGCTCTCAGAAACTTTCAAGTATACAGTACTGTATTATTAACTACAGTCATCATGCTATACATTAGATCCTCAGAACTTACACTTCTTTTAACTGAAAATTTGTACCTTTGACCTACATCTCTCATTCCTCCTCCCCCTGCCTCTGGTACCCACCATTCTGTTTCATTTCTGTGAACTCAGCCTTTTGTTTTGTTTTTTTTATAAAGATTCCACATATATGTGGTGTGTACAGCATTTGTCTTTCTCTGTCTGACTTACTTCACTTAACAGAGAAGTTTCATTACCCAACTACATCCAACTCTCCTGCACCCAGCCTCCTGGAAGGGTTAGAGTTCCAGAACTCAGTCAGGCCCTCTCTCAGGGCCTTGACTTCTGCCAAAGGAGAATGTAGTTGTTACCTGTCACATCACTTGACTAACTTAACACCTGGAACAGCAAGGTATATGTTGATCCATGGTAGAATTTTTACCAAATCCGTGTTAACATTGTACTTTTAAAATTTCCACTGGGGACTGCATTCACTGTGTAGCTAAAGCAAACATTTTGGGGAGGAATTAGGAGTAAAGGGTGTTTGCCGGAATCATAGCATGTCACAGACCTAGGGGTCAGCATGGAAGCTGGGATAAAGGGTGGGCAAACCAGGCAGTATTGGCGGGGGTATACCAGGTAGGCAGCCCTTCCCCCTGCTGTAGGCCAGGTACCTACTCTTTCTCCCTCCTCACCAGACTGGTATCATAGCTCTGCAGAGTGTGAGAAGGAAAGATCCCATTACCTAGAAAATCAATATCTGTTGAGAGATTTATCCAAGTTCATCTTGTAAATCATTGCTAGTGTTGGGGCCAGAGCTCCGGATTTCCTAGTTTCTGCTGCTTCTTGTGGGTCTCTCTTCTTGCTTTGGTGAAAGACACCTGTGCTTGGGTGCCTGAGTGGCAGTGATAAACAATAAGTTGTTTATTTCCATCAAGTCAGAGAGTTTACGGTGGGCCTATTTTATCCTTTACATTTTCTTAACAAGAAGAGATTTCTGCTTTTTTATTGAGTACCTACTTGATTTTAGGCAGTATACTAACTCTAAGACATGGCCTCTGTCCTGAAGGCTACGAATCTGTGCTGCTCTGAAGTTTTATGGTTGTCGGGAGATAGCCATGGTTTGAGTCAACGGTTGGGTTACGTATGAGATAAATTACACCACGGCAGATCTGCTCCGTGTGGCGTTTTGGGCGAATGACTTATAGGGAACCCTGTTTATAGGCTTATCTGAGGAATGAAGAAGCTTACCCCAAAAAAGATAAAAAGAAATATAGGAAAAAGAAATATAGATAAAAAGAAACAAAGAATTATATACAAGAGCCAAGTGAAGGGTCCAGGCAAATAGTGCTGTGGGTTTGGATGGTCTTTGGAGGCCTCCTTGAAGAGAGGGGATATGAGTGGATCTCAGTGTGACAAGTGGAGAGGAGAGGGTAAGGCCTTACCGATAGGGGGAAAGATAGGGTAGGAGACAGGCATACATACATCTAGGGAGACCATGCCAGGGCCGGGACAGGGAGGAGGGGGGAAACAGGGCAGAGGCAGGTTTCTGGAATAAGGGCTTTGCATGGTTTGAGAAGTGACTGGACCAGAGATTGGAAGGCCTTGAGTCCTGAGATTGTGTGGACTTTATTGTCAAGTGTCTACAGAGACTGAGTAGAACACCTTGGTGTGTGGATTGGGCCTAGGGTAGGAATAAGGCACTAGGGAGGGGTGGCACCTGTGGCTAACGGGACAGTTCAACTTTTGTTAAAAGCCCTGCAGGCGAAGTTAAGTAGGTCTGTGGCCAGTCATAAGCCCATAGCTAAGTTGCCTCATCTGGCAGCAGAGAGCCCCTGTAGGATCTTGGGGTATTGGTGGGTTGAGAAGAAGGTGGGAGCTGCGAGGTGGGCTGGAGAGGGAGAGATCACTTAGGGGACTGCTGGGATTGGCCCAGGGCTCTGTGGGCGGTAGGTAGCTCAGATGCCCGAGAGAGACAGAGCTGGCTCGTCATAGTAGGTGCTGCAGGAAAGTACATCTGTCACCAGCAGGCCCAGTCTACACGGGGAGGGAGGAACAGCCAGGGAGGACCAACGGGGACTGCAGGGGAGCAGAAGGGGAGCATGAGCTTGTGGAAATCTGGTAGGAGACAAAGGTGGAATAAGCAGGTGGCCAAGGTCAGAGAGATCTGGAAGCAGGAATCCATCATGGGAACTGAACTAGGATTCAGGGCCAGGGGACTGGCAAAAACAAGATTGGACCTAATCAAGCTTTTCCCACTTCGCTTAAGGCTTTTCAGCTTTGCCCTTCCCCCTCCCAGCTGACTTCTCCTTCCTTGCTTCCTTCTAACCAAGAAGATAGAAGTTACCTGGCATGAATTCCCCTAATTTCCCTCCCTTCACCGGCTTAGCCAACCTACAAAGGCCCCCCCTGTAACCTTCTAGCTTTTCTGTGAGAATCATTTCCCACCTCCCCAGGGGCCTCATCCTTATTCTTGCTCTCCTGTGCTCTATTTTTGGTCATTAAGAAATATAACCCTTGATCTTACCTCCCTTTTCTAACTACTGCTCTGTGTCCTTCCATTTATTCTGTTTTCTTAATACCTTAAACCATGATAAGCTAGCTCTGACCCTGCCACTCTACTAAGACCGTGCTGATGAAGCCATACTGTTGCTTAACATTGAGTCTGTCTGGATTCCTTCCTCCCTGTTTTCCCTGCTCCAGGCCTTCCTCCATACCACCAGCTGAGGGATCTTCCTAAAAAGCACAATTAACTCTGATCTTTTCTCTCTCTTCCTACATATTACGTAAAACTCAAATGCCTTAGCTGGAATTGCAAGACCCCTTTCACAGCTCTGTTTCCGGTCTTCTTTTCCAAATGCCTCTTCACACCCACCCCGCCAGCCCATGCTTCCGTTGTGTCAGACTTCTCACCACCACTCTGGAGGAATGCAGGGATGGCTTGATACTCCTTGTGGTTTTTCTTAGCAGGGCAAACTCCTATCCATCTTTCAGGATCCTTCTCTGTGATATTGTCTGACTCTCTCAGGCAGAGTTAATTATGCAGTGCTTCTATAGCACACTATTTATATGCATAAAAGTATTTAGCTCACTTTATTACAATTTATTTACTAAATGCCCTTACCTCTACTAGACTGGGAGCTTGTCAAAGTCAGGACTGTGTCTACCTTCATTCTGAAGTGCCTGGCACACAGTAGGTACTCAACAAATGTTTATATAATGAACTAACAAACATATTTACTGGATGGGTCACTGGGAGGCAGCTGTCCCAGCCTCCATCCTTGTCCTTTTCATAACCACAGGGATGGTCCTACTGCCACTCAGGATCCTTCTTACTAACCCTAGGGTATCTTAACATGATTTCTTCCTGGAATGCAGGCCCCCTATGTCCTGCTTCTCACCAGTGGTCTTGTTTTGAGCTGGGGGAAATTTGAAGAGGGTAGCAAGTAAAGCTGGGATGGGAATTGACTTGTGTGAGGAGTGACCCTAAGGCATCAAAGGAGATTTCTTTGGGAGGCATGGGGCTAGAGGTTGAGGGAGCTCCAGAAAATACCTGGAGTTTATGTTACTTGGGAAGCAATTACATCAGGGCTGCTGACAGGTCCAGCTACATAATTTGTGGACCTCTTGTAAAGAAGGCAGGAAAGGGGAGGACTGAGAGTGGATTGAGAGTTTAGGGTTAGCAGATGCAACCTATTATATATAGACTGGATAAACAGCAAGGTCCTACTGTATAGCACAGGGAACTATATTCAATATCCTGTGATAAGCCATCATGGAAAAGAATATAAAAAAGAATGTATATCTATGTATAACTGAATCACTTTGCTGTACAGCAGAAATTAACACAACATTGTAAATCAACTATACTTCAAAAAAAAATTTTTTTTTAATTATAACAAAAAGGCAGGGGAAAGAAGTGCTGCCTTCCTTCCTTCTGCACCTCTCCTCTACTCACACCCATGCTCATCGTCCCGTCAAACTTTACTTACAAAAAAATAAGTTCAAAGGTACGCTTAGGATTTCAAGGCGGCCGCAGCAGAGCTTTAAGCCAGGCGCAGGGCCCTTGTGAGTGACTTGTGACTGCACAGGCTTCATGCCCACGGGGCTGGCCCTGGCTGCTGAGTTTGACCCCTTGACCTTAACTAGCCCAGGACCCAGCTACTGTGATGCACAGCACTTTGAACGACTTAGGTCTCATTGAATCTGCTCCTTCAGTTTTACGAGGACCAGCCATGTGTGTCGTTTCATGATGTCTCCTCGATTGCGAGAGAGGTGTTTTCTTAGAGGCTTCCTTGTCTTCACTGGGGCCTGTGCCTGTTTCCAGGGTCCTGTTTCAAGGGTGATGCTCCTTATCACCAGGCTTGAGTACTCATGGGAGGTAAAGTGGGGCTGTGTGACTGACACAGGCCCAGGGCTCTCGCTTAGAGCTTATATGTTACTGGGCTTTCAGATCTGGACTCACCCAGGAGTCAGGGAACGGTCTGTTCCTGCTCTGTATCTGCTCTGAGTTGCCTGTCTGGGTCCAGGGCAAGGCTTATGAGATAAGTGCTGTATTCAGAGCACTCCACCTCATGACTGGGTCACCTCAAGAACCCTGCAAGTGGACCTTGTGCGAAAGGTCAGGACTTGTCACTCGAATAATTCCTCCTTTGAGAGGTCCGTGTTTTCCTCCCCAGGACACGTTTCAAGCTCCTCAATCCTGGGGCTCCTCATTGCTAGGTCTGACGTTCTGTGGAAGGCTCTGGGTTCCAAAGGAGTTGTAGTGAGTTTATTCCTGAGGGTCCAGATGCTGGAAAGCATGTAGCCAAGTTCCTAGGATCTGCATGGCCGCTTAGGTATCTCGCTGTTTCTCCAGAGACACATGGCAAGCCTTTCTGTTTAGGCTTACAAACACACATTTATTTTCTCACAGTTTGGAGGCTGGAAGTCTAAGATCAAGCAGGGCTGGTTTTTACTGAGACCTGTCTCCTTGGCTTGTAGATGGATGTCTCCTTGCTGTGTCCTCACATGGCCTCTTCTCTAACCATGACATGGCAGACTTTTGAAAGCCATCTCCGAGTGGAGTTCAGTGCTGTCACCGAGACTAGGGAACATAAGGATGTTGAAGTGGCACAGCAGACCTGAGTGGTTCTGGGCGCTCCATTGACTCTCTGTGCAGCTTGGAAGCTGAAAGTGTGTCTCTTCAGTAGCATGGAATGGACCCTCAGAAGGACATTGAAGTGGTCCTACAAGAGGTTAATGCTAATTTATGGGGTAATAACTGGACTCCCCTCATTTGGAGGGGAAATCTTGTTCCTCTGCTTTAAGGCAACCTGCAGTTCAGAGACGGCAGCATTGGCATGAGCCTGGAGAATCTTTAGGATTCCTGATTCTTCTTTGTTGGCCTCTGTATAACAAGGGGCCATGTAGACCCTCCCGACTCAGGGAGTCTCGCTGAATGCAGTCCCCAGGGACAATGCCAAGAACCAACCCCTGAATTCTGGATTTCTGTCATTTGGGAGAAATATTGGCCAGCCTGGGAGCCCTGCAGGGACAGTCTGGAAGTTCTTAAGTTGAGGGCTTTCTTGGATTCCCTCAATCTCAGGAATGATGTAACATAGGAGACTTCACTGTTAGGTGGGAGAGTTAGGCCTTAACCTCCCCAGATGGAAAAGTGATGCTTGGGCTCAGCCTGGGGGTGGTCTCAGTGATTATAGAGTGGAGGAGCCGTGGCCTTCAGGATCTGGCAAAGAAGGATGGGGATCTCTAAACCGAGGAGTTCCCTGGGATCTGGCTCTGCAGCCCCTCTGAAGCCCCCAGGGTTAGGCTCTGGGAAGCTGGGATTTCAGGGCAGCCTCAAGAAGCTTCAGACTCTCAGGGTCTCAGGAGAGAGTGGCCTCTTTGGATCGTTTAGAGGCACTGGCCATTCAGAGAACACAGCCAAGCCAGAGCTCATCAGCCAGAGGCAGCCCTGGACAATGGAAAAGACAGTAGGCTAGGGTCCGAGGGTTCTGTAGGAGAGGCCTCATTCTCTTAAGGTCCCTTGAAGACTTTTTGGAGCACAGTAATGCCTGTTCCACATTTGTAGGTCAAGGGCATAGGCTGAGACCACCCTTCCTATGCTGAGCAAGGAAGGCTAGGTGCAAATCTCGCTGGATTCATGTCTCCATGGGAGATAAAGTTCTCTAGCAGCTGTGGGCTCCTCTGGAGTTTCCTAGGGAGCTCTCTGGGCATTCCCTTGGCATGGGAAGTGGATGCCTGGAGACCTGAGAGGGCAGATGTGCCCCTGCAGTCCGGTGGCCACCTAGGTGGAGCTTTTCCCCTGCACTTCCAGACCAGGATAGGGTCACAGAGTGATGGCAGGAGCCCCATGTAGGGTTGAGGAAGTAGTGCAGGTGGGGGCTGGCCACGTTCAGGAGGAGAGCACTGTTCCCTTCAAGCTGCCAGTGTCCGATCTCTGTAGCAGGTGCAGGCTGGGGCGGCTGGCAGGCGGGGGCTGGGCTGTAGGGGTCATAGTGGAGGGAGGGAGCTGACTCTGGGCCTGTGCCTGCTGTTAAAGGAGGTACTGAGGGAGTGCCACGGAGTAAAGTGTAAAGTGGCAGGTCCTCAATGGCAGCACGGGCCCGAGAATAGTGCCCAGGAGCCACCAAGGAAGGGTTTGGGATCCAGCCAGGAGAGCTGGTGACGACAGATGCCACTTCCTGCAGCAGCCAGGTACAGGCAGCCCTCTTGGGAGCAGCAGCTGGAAGTCAGGGTCAGGGAAACCTGGCTGTGGATAACGGGAACCTGATCATCGACCCAGACCCGGCTGGGATCACCATGGGTGGATGCATGCATGATGGGCGGGGGGCCGGAAGGTCCCTGACAGGCGTTGGGGAGAGGCCCAGCCTCAGCAGACCTTGAGTGTCAGGTCACCATGGAGACCTAATTAGTGGGGCAGGGATATAAGGCTGACACCACGGTTAAGGCTGAACTGAGGCTTGGGGCTCTTCAGATTCCTCCTGTTCAGAGATAGGCTCTAACTGGTTCGAAGTGCTTGGTTTGGAGGGTTGAGGAAAGAGGACCCAGACAATTCATTACAGAATGTGGTGGTACTTTGCATCAAGATCCCCCGGGCAACATTTTCCACATATGCAGAGCTCTCTCTCCCCTCCTACACACACACACCAGTTTCTACTTCAGTGGTCTGCTGGCACAGCCCTGACATGCATGTTTTGGAAAAACTACCAGGGTGTTCTGAATGCCCTCATCCCATGCATAAACACTTCAGAGGCAAGAGTTCCTGTGATGGCAGTGAGAAAAGAAAAGGAAAGATGGAATTAAAAGTCATTAAAATGATAGATGCCTCAGAAGGTGGAGACATATCGACATGAGGGGAGCAGCAAAAGGATGATTTCAGCTTCAGAATTTTACATTTGGATGACTGAAAGAACAAAGAAAATGCTGGTGTAGAGATGGGAGAAGTTCAGTGAAATAGAGAGATCCAGACCCAAATCTCTGATAGAAAATATCATTTCTTTAAAAACCTTTAGAAAATACGTGTTCCCCCAAGCCCAATCTCTAGGAGAATGACCTGCAGGGTAGACCCTCACAACTTCCAGATACCACATCAAAGCTGCATCATTTGCTCTGATAGGACCCATCTATTTAATACATTTCTTCCCTTCTGCCTCTATATCATGGAGACTTAACACATTTTTTGTCCTTGTCTTGTTCTTTTCTCTATAGGAATAAACTGTTTTGTTAGGTTGAAATTAGCCAGTGTGAATTTGTGTCAGATCTCATTTGCCCTGATACAAATAACCCCTTTGTGGGTCATGAAAACAATTTAATGGTGTGGTCTAAAGGAGAAGACAATATTACTCAAGCGATTAACACCAGGGGACTTCTCGCTGACCTCTCACGATGACCTGCAAACTGTGCTTCCAGTATTATTGCACTCTTGAGAGAGCATGGAGTGAAAGCTTGCCCCCAGATATTTTAGAGAATGCTTTATGTGGAAAAAGTCATAAAATACAGGCAGAGAAAGATAAGTAGCTATAAATAAGAGGGGAGAAGGGACTTTGGGAATTAACCTGATGACAAGGTCGACTTGTTTGGAGCAGCACGTCTTCAACACCAGTATGTCTGAATTGGGCACAGGACCCCGTTGCTATAGCATCTTGAAGACAAAAATTGCACGGGGTTCTGCAATATTGCGTTTTGCGATTCTCTAATAGGACTGCAACTTTCAAGGAAGTGCAAATTAGGCCTAGCATCTCTAGCCTTAATTATTCTTTTTTCTTTTAATATTTCTTTATTTTATTTCTTTATTTTCTTTATTTTTTTGGCTGCATCGGGTCTTAGTTGTGGCACATGGGATCTTTCCTTGCAGCGTGGGTTTCACTGCTCTCCATTGTGGCATGTGGGCTTCTCTCTAGTTGTGGCGTGAGGGCTTAGTTGCTCCACCACATGTGGGATCTTAGTTCCACCACCAAGTATCGAACCCGCATCCTCTGCACTGGAAGGTGGATTCTTTACCACTGGACCACCAGGGAAGTCCCTAGCCTTAATTCTGAGTGTCGGGTGAACGCCTTTGAGGCAGGGAGTGGTGCCTCCATTTGTTCATCTTTATATTGTACTGTGAACTACACACAGTTGGGCTCAAGAAATGTTTGTTGATTTGAATTATCCAAGCAAAGAAATCTTTGAGAAGACAGTCTTTTCCTGCCTTGAGACATGGATGATACTCCCAAGGAATAATAATTATTATTTAAAACTAATGTCTAGGAGCAGTGTAATTGGTAGTTGTTTACTGTTTAGTTATATAGCTGAAACATCTTTAAAATGCCTGTTTTAACACTTAGGAAAATTTATCTGGGAAGTCTTTTTGACAATCTTTTATGATCAATAAACATACTATCTCAAATTTGGGTTTTAGACCCATAGTAGTGGGAAATTGATAGAACTTTGTAACATTGATTAAAATTTTCTTGCTTAGGCAGAAATAGAGATACAGATGTAGAGAACAAACGTATGGACACCAAGGGGGAAAAGCGCGATGGGGGGTAGGATGAATTGGGAGATTGGGATTGACATATATACACTAATATGTATAAAACAGATAACTAATAAGAACCTGCTGTATAAAAAAATTCAAATAAAAAAAGAAAAAGCAGAAAATCTGAATATACCAATAACCATGTAATAAATTGAAACACTTGTCAAAGAGGTATTCTCTGAAAAGGTATGAAGCTCAGATGGTTTTAGCAAGAAGTTCTTCCCAATTCTGAGAAGGAGTATTTTTGTCCTGTTTGAACTGTTACAAAGCATGGAAGACATGCAAAATGTCACAGTTCATGTTATCAAATTATGTTGCTGTTCTTTATAACTACTCTTCCCCACACCCCACTCAGCCCCAAGCTTTATGATTTGTAATTTGCTGCCTCAAGGATTTTTGAACAGTTATCGCTCCTCTTTTGCAAAAACTCCATTGAAGAGATCAGTTTAAGTATTTTCATGGTGGAGACCAGTTTTTCCTTAGAGGAAAGCCACGAAGAAGTTCCCTTGAACTGGTAAGAAAGAAAGATTTATAATTCCCGAAAACATCAGGGACCTGTACTGTGTGCTCTGGCATATTCGAGAAAGCAGTAAAACCTCTGGGGAAAATGGCAGCACACGGATCTAGGACTGAATAATAGGTGGCTTGGGAGCAACTGAGGAGCAGAGGTGACTGATGACAAGGGTTTCTTCCAATGCCTTGGTACTTTGTAAGACCCCAGAAGCTTTATACTACCTCAGTAATAGGAAGGGGACTCAAGGATAACTAACTGAATTTCCTGCCAACCTAGGGGCATATGTGCTTGAAGTTGGAAGTAAATTGACTTAAAAGTAATAAAAACTGATATTTCTGTAACAATTGAGTTTGTACATTAAGATCATACCTACTACATACAGATTAAAAAATTTTAAATGTATTTCTGGTGAATTAAATCTGGGAGAATAATTTAAAAAATCACACTGGGATAATTCTACAAATATAAGAATGTTTAAATATTGAAAAAAATTTGCTTGATGGAGGGAATTCCCTGGAAGTCCTGTGGTAAGGACTCCACACTTTCACTGCTGTGGGCCCGGGTTCAATCCCTGGTCAGGGAACTAAGATCCCACAAGCCTCATGGCACAGACAAAAAAAAAAAAAAAAAAAAAATGCTTGCTTGAAGCTGAGGGAATTGGAGTCCACACACCTTATTTAGAAGTGAGCCCTCTTATTTGTTGAAGCCTTGGCAAGAGTTATAACTTACGGGACGATGGCTGGGTGGGACAGGTAGGACATGTCCCACCCACTTGTTTGTACACCGTTTGTATATAACGGTAGCAGTGCCACAACAAGCAAACCCTCAGAAACTTCCCAGTGACTGAAGTATCCCTTTCTGCAATTTGGTGGAATCAGTGTCCCTGCTTTTTTCTAAGTCTTATTTTTCCTCCAGGTAAATGCATGTTTGAATCAAGACCTACATTTTCTTCCTTTTTAAAATCCTGAATATTTATTCTGAAGAAGTTTTCCTAAACTGCTCTGGTTTTAGGTGCATAAAAGCATTTATTTGAGCATAATTCAAAAGGTTAATTGGCCTTGGTGAATATGGACCAACACACTTTGCAGGAAAAGAAACACATGGGGTATTTTTCGCTGCAGTTGTATGTTATTTTATAGTTCCAAAGGTGCTTATTACTGCTCCTGACTAGACCCAGTCCCTTTCACCTTGGAGGGAATCATAGTCTACAGAGTCTACTCACCTACCTTCTCTCTGGGTAATGCATGGGATGAAGCGGGGGTTTAACCTCAGAGCATTTGATTCTAGTTCTGCAATCTATGGGGGAAATTTAATTTCTCTCTGCCCAATTTTCTTTACCTGGAAAAGTCATAACACAGATCCTTCCTAGAGCGTATCCTTAGGAATAAATGATAGCATGCTAACAAGAAGCTTAAACAATATACATAATGGCTTCTTGGAATTTAAAATGTTTTTAAAACTCATGCCATCATTTTGATTTAGCTACCCAATAACCCTGAGCAGTAGCCTCATTTTATGGGTCAGGAATAAATAAAGCCTAGAGAGGTGATAGAATTTGTTAATCTGAATGTTGGCGACGAGAGCTCAGAATGTAAATAATTTTATAAATATTAAAGTGTTCCAGCTCCAGAGTTTAAATGATGTTTAAAACCTTTATTATTTTTGTTATTAGGAATGTGGCATTTGCTTGTTGCTAAAATGTACACATGACAAATGTATTATATTTAGAAAGTGAAAGTCCCACTCAGCCCTCTCTTTAGAGCAGTCAGCACCACTGTTAACAGTTTCATGTGTCGTCTTGGAGACATTTTCCCTGCAAATAAAAGTGTGTGATACACACACATAGTGATGGTTTTTGTACAGAAAGGTGTTGGGTTTTTTTGCGGTACGCGGGTCTCTCACTGTTGTGGCCTCTCCCGTTGCGGAGCACAGGTACCGGACGCGCAGGCTCAGCGGCCATGACTCACGGGCCCAGCCGCTCTGCGGCATGTGGGATCTTCCCGGACTGGGGCACGAACCCATGTCCTCTGCATCGGCAGGCAGACTCTCAACCACTGCGCCACCAGGGAAGCCCCCAGAAAGGTGTTCTTGACACTCATAATAGTTCTCTAGCTTGCTTTGTTCCCTTGTCCATAATATCTTGGATTTGTTTTTTTTGGTTTTTTTGGTCATGTCAGTATCAACATATGTATCTAATTCTCTTTGGTGACTATATAAGATTACATTGTATTCCATACTGAATTGTTGATAATTTACAGACTACTTCTAATTTTTCACCCTTATCAATAATGCTGCAGACTGGGATTCTAACCGCTAAAATCCAGCAGCAAGTCTCTGCCAGGGTCCAGCAGATGTGGAGTTTTCACACAGTCTCTCTCCCTAGCAGTAAGACTACCTGTGTTGAAACATAAAAGTTTAAAACGGACCCACTGCCCCTCCAGCCTGGAGAAGGTTAGACCAACACACTTTTATGACTGACATAGCCTTCCTCCTGCTTTCTTGCTTCCTAAGAACCCAGTTCTTTGTTAAAGTGTTTTAACACCACCGGAGAGAAGAAATCACAATCAAAAACCAAGTTTGTTTGGAAGATGGTTGCAGAAAGAAGCTTCCACTCTCCAGGCCTAGGTTGAAGAAAGAAGCTTCCACTCTCCTGTGTCTAAGGATGGGTCACCCCGCCCCCCCTCCTCTGACTCAGGCAAAGGCTGAGGGCAGCAGCCAGGAGATTGAGGGGTAGCTGTGTGGGGCGTGAAAGAGGATGTGCTGAAAGCAAAAAGGCAGCTTTAAATGTGAGGATGAAAGCTGGAGTTAAGAAGAGCCTCCATAGGCACTGAACTTCTGGCTCATCCCTGACACACACTCTAGGCTTGAGTTCCTTTTAGTGATGTGAAGACTGAGACAGGAGTTTACTTCCTCGTCAGCACGTGGTCCCCTCCTTTTAGAGCTCATCTTTTAAGGAAAGCATGAAGCTGCCTGGCCATAAGGCTTATAGAGGCCAAGGCCTTGCATATTGGATGGTTTCTGTTGCCTGCGTACCAGCTCCTCTGTGTCTCAACATGTGGCGAATCTTTTTTTTATTTTTCTTTGTCCTTCTCCAAGAGTCTTACTTAAGAAGGCTCAAACAAGAAAAACCTCCCTGTGAACAAAGCAGCACCGCTGGAAGATTTTGATATTCATGCCAAATGTGATACTGAACTTGAAATTCAAACATAGGACTGTTATTATTATCTTCTACTTCTAAAAGGAACTCCCAAGTCTACCCTCATTTACCTGCATGAAGAAAAAATGTGCTTACTCAGAAGTGCTTTAACAGATAATTTTTTTAAATGACAAGTTTGTAAGAGTGCTATGAATAAACAGACTGATGAGGTTTAAAATCTGCACGAATACCTTGCATTTTATAGAAATGAAAACTAATCTACTTAAGTGCATTTCTTTACTACATCTCTTCAAAGCTCTAACTTATGAAGCTAAAGGAAATGTAGGAAAATAATTTCTGCAAGTTTATTTGCATCATTAAAACCAGTTGTGTGGCCATACAGTATGTTCCCCCCATCCCAAACTCTTTGGGAACTTTTTGGCTCTTGACCAATGACTGAACTCCTTTTGTCTGCGACTCCAAAATTACAGCGAATGATTGATCTGATTGTGGTGGTTATGAAATATCTGGAAGAAACTATATATTTCAGTTTCTGGCCCTATGCTTAAATTTAGAGTTCCATTCATTTATTAACTATCCTCTTAATTGCAAAAACAGGGACCAACTCATGTCAGCTGAAGTGAAAAAGAGAGGAACAGCAGTGCCATAGAACCAAGAATGTGTAGGTCACCAGACCTAAGGAATGGCCTGGAACCAAGTCTTGGAAAGCCCTGTGTTCTTCAGGAAATTCTATTCCCTTTTCATCTGAGTTTCTCCTATGTGCTTATTTTATTCTTATCTCCTTCTGCAAACTGCTTTTTATTGTTCAGCTACTTCTATCTAGATTGTGCAAAATATAGCAGCCAGTAGCTCCTGTGTGTGTATATCAAGGTCTCTCTCTCCTATTGACATATTCTCTGGGATGGGACTCAACTGGCCCAGCCTGAAATCAGATGCTAAACCTTAGACCATTCACATCTGGCCAGAAGCTGGGGTGTGTGGATGGGATTTTGATTGGTCCAGTCTGAGTCAGGTGTTTCAAAGGAACCAATTTTGGTCAGGAGTAGAATCAGGTATGCCAGGAACCTCACCTGTGTAACCATGTGGATGGAGTGTGTGAAGGAGAGCGAGAAAGAGAGAATGACAGAGAGAGACAGAGACAGAGAGGGATAAGGGATGTGATACTTAATTACTACAGATCTGAGACGCAAACAGAGAGATTAAGAGGGGTATGCAGTCACCAGAGAAGAGGGAATCTTTGACTTGTAGGTGTCCATTTTAATCCCAAAACATGATGCCCTACACACTGCATAACTTGAAAGTGTAGAGGTGGGTACTCGGAGAATGACAGAAGAGCCACTGAGAATTTCCTAGAATCTTATGCGGAGAGGGAGGGGTCTTCCATTTTTCTTTACCACTAAAGGACAAACTCCACTTCAGTGAAATCTAAGGACTCTCCAGATTTTTAGTTGTAGTGGGGTTTTATTGTTACAAAAATTTTTTATTAAATTAATGAATAAAACAAACATTATCTGTCCTAAGGCACCATTGGTTGTTCTTCTAAACCTCTCAGGCAAATAAAGAATTTCATGATTATGCTACATTTTAAATAGGATTTAATCTCCATCACAAAAATGGGAAATGGAGTTTCAGGAATTCATTTTTGACTTGGGATCTAGAAAGAAAAGATAGGAACCTCAGTGAATACTGTATTATTTTCATTGCCAAACATTGGCAAAGAATGGATCATTGTTGAGAACTAAAGGATAACGTTTATAGTAAAAGTTCTGCTGTTTCTTCACAGGGAAATTCCAGTGAGTATTTAAATGGGTCACGGACATGAGGACCAAGGCTTTGGATTGCTCAGCAGAGGGTCTACTCTGAATGAAACTTTTCTCTATTTATGTGTCTCTTTTGGTGAAAACCAGCCACTGTTTCAGCAAATGGGGTCTCCATTCCAGTATTCTCTAAGCAAAGACACTGTCCCTAACAAGGGATGCAATACTCAGTTACTCCACAAAATCCTGGCACAGTGTCTATTCCTTTGGTTATATCTTTTCTTAGATCAAATTATTGTTTTAATAAGACATCTGCTTTGTTTTTAAGAGCAAACAATTAAATCCCTGTTGAGATCTGAGGATTAAGGTTTTTTCACTGTCAGTGAGTAAATTGTTCAGGAAAATTTCCCCGTAAAATGGAATTTCTTTGGTCCTAACGATTCTCACAAATCTGAGCTTGTCCTATTCCTAAGTTAGTCTTAGGGAACATTTCCCAAAAGCTTTCTTATAAATTTGTTCCTCATATGTAGGAGTTTATCTTTTATGTAAGTAAGTGGTGTGCTCTGAAACTTCTAGATCATTTCCTCTTTAGAGTTGGTTAGAGCCGACTTATTCATCTGCTCTTTTTGTTAGTTAGTTGTTTTTGTTGTTTTTTAAAAAGTCTACTGATGAGATTATTTTGTAAGGAATCCATCCTTAAGCTGTTTCCTTGATGCTTTGTAACAAGTATTTGGGCAGTGATGTTTAATTCTAAGACGAGCATACTTTTGAGGTTTGTCACTTTATCTTTCTCTTGCCTGTAAAGTTGAACTAATGATATTCATTCCATTTTACAAGTGCTTTTAATTTCTTCCTTAACGTGAATGCTAATAATAGCAAACACTTGTATAGTTCTTCTGTGTTCCAGGAATTCATCTAAGCACTCTACAGCTATCAACTTATTTAACTCTTACCTGAACTGTGTATTATCATTATCCCCATTCTAGGCAGAGAAGTTAAGTAACTTGCTCAAGGTTACACAGTTAGTCATTGGAAGAGCTGAGATCTGAATGCAGATTGCTCCTGGCATGTGCTCCTAACCCTGCACCATATCGCCAAGCTCTGTCATCACTTATTAATTCAGCAGTCATTCACCGAGCTTCATCTAGGAGACCACCAAAAATCAGACATGTCTTTCCTTCGGGACCTGCAGTCTGTGGTGCAGAAGATTGGGGAAATTGATAATTGTAAGTTTTATGATAAACACAGGGGGCTCTGGGAGCGCTTAGAAGAGGCACATAACCCACCTTTGAGAGATCATGGGATCTCATCTCTAAAAGGGGAACACGATAATCCCTACCTCAAAGGGTTGTTGAGAGGACTCAATGACTGGATGCATAAAAATGCCTTGAACAGAACCACTCCTATTAAGTGGAAGCTACTGTTTTTATTAAACTGAACACTGGAAGCTGTGGAGTTGTGTGAGGAACTGGCCCATGGATCTTTAAAGTGTGTTGGAAGCAGAGGGAGCTGCAGGGACAGAGACCCAGAAACGAAAGACGACATGGCCTGTTCAGGGCACTGCCAGTAACACAGAAGGGAGGAACAAGGGGTGAGGGGAGCAAGGAGGCTGGTGGATCAGTCAGGGAGAGGTCATCAGGGACCTGCTGGTCAGGCTGTAGACCTTGGACTTGTCCTGAAGATGTCCTAAACAAGGAGGCAGCTTTGTCAGACTTGACTCATATAGAGATCTCTGACCACACTTTGCAGAATGTAGAGGCAGGAAGGCCATTTGGAAAGCTATTAAATTAACGCAGGCTTGGGATGATGGTGATCTGACCTAAGGGAAGCATAGGATGGTTGGAAAGAAACAAACGCATTAGAGAGATATTAATGAGGTAGAACTGACAGTACTTGGTGATTGTTTGCATGCGAAGGTGGGAGAAGGGAAAAGTCCTTTGGGATGACACCCAAATTCTGGCCTGGACAACTGAGTGGACAGTGGTCCTATTGCCTGGAACTCATGGCATGTAACCCATATATGAGTGCAGTTTCTGGTAGCATTGAGAAAGGAACCATGAGAGATGGTAGAGTACACAGTGAAAGAGGATGACCTATAAAAGAATCCACGATGGATCCGGCAACAATACAGGGTGGCACAGATTTCTTAACATTTGTACAGAGAGGCTAATAACCAGACTGTTGGCCACAGTGATCCTCACCCTCAGACACCTTTTGCTCTGAGGATCCCCACTGGCCCCCTAGCCTCCAGAGCCTGCCCTAGCAGGAGATGAATGCGACTTGTTTCTCAAGGAGTTGGCCTCATGCTCTTTATGCCCCAATACATGTTAGACCTGTGTTTTACAGAGCATTGGTGTTCTAGGGGGAATTTTAAAATCACATGCTATTATGCCAGGAGGGATCTCAAAGGCCATCTAGTTCAACCATCCCTGGAGGATATTTCACAAGCAGATGTGATAATACTGAATTACATGTATGGTAAGGATACCGTTCCTGAGTCACACCATTTTTCTTCCAGCTCCGAATAAGATTGTTTTCACCCTAGTTTTTGTGCCAATAAGAACATATCTCTCCCCAGCCTCACTACCCTCCTGTTTCTGTATCTTGTTACCTCCATTGGATTTCAGCCTTTCTTTTCAGTGGCAACAAACTGATATGAACAGTATTTGTGTGTCATATATATATATGTATATATACCAAATTTCCATGTTTTATGATGAGAAACTCCTGCCTAAGTTTGGCATTTCATATACCTTCTGTTAATTCAGTCAGAGTGGATGTCACTTGGGTTTTTTCTAGAATAGGAAAGGACCCCAGATTCTCCTAACTGGCCCCAACCTAGCTCAGAACCTGCAGGAAAGCGTATCTGCTGACCATGTAGAGTCAACCTGGGGGAAGTTTCTGTCTTTCTTTAACTAAAGTGCTATGTTCATATCAAGGGAGTTTTTAAATAAATAAGTGATAAAGTAAATGTTTTTCTTTCAGGGATAGAATTATTTTTTTTTCTTAAGAATATAGGGCTTTTAATTTGTTAAATAGATCAGCCTTAATTGTATGGTTCGCTAGTAAGATTTACTAACCCCTCTGTGTCTCAGTTTCCTCACCTATGAAGTGAAGCAATTAGAAAGCACAGAAATGACTGTTTATTTTGAGACCTGTGGTTTTAAGATTTTGTTCTAATTTTCTAAATAAAGTCCCAAATGAGCAATTATGGCTGACTGTAAATGAAATGTTATTCTTCTTCCCTAGGATGCGGTGTATACGTGGGAAAAACAACAGTTTTGAACTTTAAAATTTTAAATTTCATTTTCTGACCACCTTTACAAGATCTTTGAGTATTTTACAAAGATGAGCAGTTTTGTATGAAGTCAGAAGATAAGTCATGAATTCATATTGCATAACTAACTACTTTAATGTTTGATGAAGAGTCTTACATGCTCAGCAAAATTGTAGAATAGATTTTTAACTAAAAAAATAAGAAGTGGTGCTCGTAAAACACCACATAAATTAAATAACGGATTAGCTCAGTTTATAATTTGTGATAAGGTTGCTAGGAGAGTAGATAAGAGCATGCTATAGATAGTATGTATATGTGGATGTCAAGAAGCCCTTTGTTAATTGGACGTCGTATTCTGGTGATCAAGAGGAACCGTGGGCAGGATGATAGAATAGTCAGAAGATTCACCAGTACCTGAACAGGTACCCCTGAGCCCTGGTGATTAGGGACAGGCTTGATGTCAACCTAGCAAGAATCTCAAGGATGCCAGAGAACTCTGCGCTTGGTCTGTATTTCCCCAGCAAAGCAGCAACGACTTAGAGAAGATGGAAGAAACATTACTTGCAGGTGTCAAAATATGTAGGTAGCAAAAAGAGAGAAGAATAGCTAATATGTTAGGTAGGAGGTTCCTATTCAAACAGCTGTCAACAGAGTAGAATGATCTGCCAAAGCAAGCGAGAACAGCACTTTATAAGAATAGATATGGTCGTTAGGTTTAGACAAAACACACACACACACACGTGCACACGCACACACACACACACACACACACACTGCAGTTATACAACCAAAACATAAGTAAGATCTTAAAAACAATATATGTATATACGTTTGGGGGAAAAAAAAGAACTAAGGGTTTTTTTTTTTTTTTTTTTTTTTTTTTTTTGCGGTACGCGGGCCTCTCACTGTTGTGGCCTCTTCCGTTGTGGAGCACAGGCTCCGGATGCACAGGCTCAGCGGCCATGGCTCACAGGCCTAGACGCTCCGCAACGTGTGGGATCTTCCCGGACCAGGGCATGTACCCATGTCCCCTGCATCGGCAGGCGGACTCTCAACCACTGTGCCACCAGGGAAGCACGAACTAAGAGTTTTTACTGACCAGAAGTGCTGTCGTGTCGAGGACATCACACTGTACGACTGTCCCAAAGGGGAGTGTGGTCATAGGCATGTTCATGGAATATGAAGGATCTATGCTTAGGAAAGAAAGTGTGCTGCTTTCTCTGGATACAAGGACGTCCACAGTGGTACCGTAGGGCCAGATCTGGACATCGCATTTTGAGAGGAATATTGTCAGTGTAGTCAGTACCTACTGGAGAGTGACTGGGGTTTGAAAGGATCCAGAACAGATGAAGGAACTGGAATTGTCACCAAAGAAGAGAAGAAATGAGGACATAACAGTTATTTTAAAACATTATGTGTTCAAACAAAGGAATTATATTTTAGAAGTTTGGAAGTTAAAGCAAGGATTAAGGGGTAGAAATTAGAGAAAGAATATTTTAACTCATTATCAGAAGAATTTTGTGAAAATTAGAGCTGTTCTCCAATGGAGCTGGCTGCCTAGTGATACGGGTGGGCTTCCCCTTGCTGGAGGTGCTGGGTAACTGATAGATGACTCTCATGTGTAGTGCTACTTAGGGATTCTTACACAACGTGGGAGGATAGATGGACAAACTGTAAGAACGCTTGTGAATCTCAGAGTCTATGACTCTATAAAAAATGTTTGTTAGATTTATTGATAACATTTTTGTGCAGGTATGGGAAGACGACCTGATCTTATTTGAACTGGGAGCAAGCATTAAATACTTTAGTTGGTTGGGTGTATATCATCTACATAAAGCAAAACAATCTTGCCAAAGGCCTCATGCAGTACATTAGCTCTGGCTGGGCTAATTAGAATTGCCAAGCAAATGAGAGGATTCATAATAAAACCTCCACACGGTGAAAACTAGGTTCTGTGAAATTGAGGTTCCAGGGTATAGACGTCACTCCTGTTCATTTATCTTCTCATTTGCTGTTGGCTCCTACCTGGTGATGCAAGAGTCAGATTCTGCTCTGATAGGATGAAAAGATCTTCTTGTACTTGGACAAATATCTACATGTATCTTTAGACCATTCTTCAATTCACTCATTTGATCACTCACTCATTAATAAGTATTGGTTAAGTGTCTGCTTTATGTCAGGCATTCTGCTAAGAACTGGGAATGCAAAAGTAAATTGGCTGTATCTAGTCGTAATCCTTGAGGTACATAGGGTCTAGTAGAGAAAACAGGCATGAAAATGAAAAATATTTGCAGCATTGCTAGTGCTGTAACAGAGATGTGCTGAATGGATGGGACTCCACAGGCTACTTCTGTCGCTCAGGTCTTTTCACTTAGTTCCTCCTATACAGCTATGTTCTAAAAGACTTAATTTTAAAAAATAAAGACTAAATATATTGAAAAAAATCATTATCCCTATGGGATTACTTAGGAGATAGCAGCTAGTTACTGCATCTCAAATAACTCTAGTTTCTTAGTATTTTTCCGCATCTTCCCACTCTGGAGTTTGATTCTGACCATCTTTAAATCTGGAAAGCAGGGTCAACAGCAAGAATGACTAACACATCATGTCTCACTCAGTGCTGAGCAATGATCTGGGTATTTTATGTATAATCAGTGATGTAGCCCTTACAGCAATCCCAGGAGGTGGGCGTCCTTATTATCTCCATGTTACAGATAAGGTAACTGAGGTACAGGTGGGTTAAATAGGTTAAATAAGAATCACCCGAGGGTACCCCAAAGCAAGTGTACCTCTGGGATTTGAGCCCAGTAGTTTGGCGCTAGGGGCCGAACTGTTAACATGCTCCTATGACCAATGCTGTTTTAGGTTTTACAAATATCAGATCACAAAAGGAATACACATAAGAGATGCTGATCACGATGATGTCTTTGTGCTAAATGCTGCACTGAAATGCCTTATATCTATTCTCCCATCTGGGCCTCACCAACCCCACGAGGGGAATTTTAGTGTCTGTTTTACAGATGAGGAAACAAGGCTTAGCAAGTTTAAGTAAATGACCCGAGTTTACCTAACTAGTAAATCCTTCAGTGTATGTATATCATTAGGTTAAAAGATCAAATTACTCATTGTACCCAATAATAAACACATTTGCTTCAGGAAAATAAAAAGGTATATGTTGAAAGAGGAAGGGTTTAATGTTTTCCTGTGGGGGAGGGGCTAAAGGATAAGAAGATGAGCTTTCTGTTATTTGAGTAGCACGATGTCTTTAGTTCCACAGTTTCAGTGAGACAGTATCTCAGACGTTATTTATTTGCCCTTTATTGAACTTAGGGTATTTGATGTACCCAATATCCCGGACCAAGGTAAATAGATAGTCTCTAGTTCAAAGATAGACTCCTTTAAACTTTGAACAATCTTTCTCAGCATCTATATTTATGTGATTTGGATGTTTCGTCTTCACTGATTAACAATGTATAAACTATTTATTGTCATTTACACATTTTGACTTATTAATATCACTTGATTAATAGGATAGTAAAAGTAACCTTTTAAACACAGAGTTCTTTCAAGCTATGATATAATAGGGCTTAAATGTGTTTGATTAACCCAAATGTGGAAACACTTGGACTGTAAGAAGAACCTCAGACTCTTCTGTTCTAGATTATAATAAACCATCCCAAATCAGAAGAGGAGTCCTTGGTTTTCCAGGTACCTATGATAACATGGTTTATAGTTTCTCTGAGAGGAAAATGCACGGGGGGTTGTCCGAGCTTACTGGTATTACAGCACCAAGTACAGTGCCTGATCTCAAAGGTATTGGTATATTTATATGTCATGTGTGTGGTCAGTAGGTTAGGGACATTTCAGCTTTCCTTTCCTGCTTCCTTGGAAACTGAGCAACTACTAAGCATCCAGCCCCAATCAGGTGTCAGGAATCCAAGGTGAGTATGGCAGCATCTCTGCCCTTCAGGTGCTCTCAACCCAGCTGGCCGGATGGAGGGATAATCCACTAATGGTGTCTGATTTGACAGTAAGTATGTGGAGAGCCTATGGAAATGTGGGATGGGGACACTTGGCTCAGCCTGGGAGGAGTGTCTGAGGAAAGCTGCACATAGGAGGTAACAAGGGAGCTGCTTTCAAATGAGGAAGAGGAGACCATCAGGCCATCAGGTGGCAGAGGGGAGAATGTGAATCAAGCATGGCACCACAACCGGTTTGCCTCCTTCCTTCCTCCCTTTGGCCTGCCCTCTCTCTGGATTGGGTGTGTGTGTGTGTGTGTGTGATTAACTAGAATGCCATCGTATTTATTTGGATGGAGGAAATAAAATTACCAAGAGGTTTAGATACTCAATACCTGGCAAATCAAGTTACCATTGGATGTTTTTTTGTACAGAATCGGAAAATAGAGACATCCCAGCCATGAGAAAGGCTGACCTTGACCAAGAACTCTTCTCCCTCTCAATTACATACAGTTGTTCTAGACATCCCTGGCTCTGATGACATTCTTTCTTCTGAGATGTTAGTGCCTTTCAGTCAGATTTCAGAAAAGGTGTTGCAGGTCTGGGAACTATAATGTCTCTTTAAGATGACTTTGGTATAGGGCTGAACTTAAAAAAAACACCTTTTTCCTCTCATTTCCAGGTTCTTACAGGATACTTTGTTGGCATCTCCTTGTACTTGGCACTCCTGGCAAGTGTACCCCTGGCACTCCTTGTTTGCAGTGTCCATAGTCTCTTTCACTGTTATCTGTTATACATATTCTATTTATGTCCTCCAACCTTACTTTGCTTTCTTATCCTTTCATCCTTACTGTATACTTAAGCCACCCATTCCCTCATATTCCTTCTATCAAGCTTTGAAAGTTTGTTCAATGCAAACTGAGAATATGCTTCCAAATAATGTTTTTTTTTCTTTTTCTGATTACATAGTTTGTTCATTAAGTTATTAAGCAGGTTGTGCTTTACCAATAATTTTCTTTTTCTTGAATATGAACCTGATGGAGAATGGCTTTTCTTAAATTCCTGTAGACCTACACCATTCACTGTCACCAAATTACATTTCACAGAGGAGTGCACAGAGTATAGCCAAATCGAAGACTTTTCCTTTTCAGTGGAAGGATCCCTAAGTGGGATGTAAGCAGATATGGTCATCAAACTTTAAGACCTAGGTTTGTATAAACTCCAGCACTTCACACATTCACCCTGAGCATGAGACTCCCTTGGGGCATCTGTTAAACATTCAGATTCTTGGGCCCCACTCCAGGCTCCTGGAATCAGAACCTCCAGAAGGGAACTAGAAGGGCTGTATACAAGAAAGGTGTTTGTAGGTGAGTTAAATGGGCAAAGTCCTCATTTTCATGTTTTCTGTCCAACTGGGATGATGGGCAATTAGTAAATGAAGCAACCAACCAGTCAACAAATAAACAAGGTAGGTGCAGAGAGTGATATAAAGAAATCAAACAGAATAATATTTTAGGGAATGGCTGGGCTGGGCTACTTTATATGGCACAAAGGAAAAGCTCTCCAAAGGGTATACCTGGAGCTAAACTATGAGAAGGAGCCAGTGAAATCAGGAACTGGGAAAGAGCTAGTATGTCTCACCTTATTTACCTGTGTCCTGGGTAATTGACACAATTATTGGCACCTCTTGGGGCTCAATGAATTTTCCTTGGTTGATGCATGCAGTCCTGGGATAGCAATGCTTATATCACAAATAGGATACAAGCACAATTCCTGAAGAAAAAGAGAAAATGAAGCAAAGTAGATAAAGGAGAGCATCTGGGATGAATAGGACATGGCTGGGGGTTGGGGAGGGTGGCAGCAGGGCAGCTAAGGAGTTGAGAAATAAAGAAAATTAGAAAACAAGGCTATGTTTGCACCTCTAGCATCGCTGTATTGCTAATTAAAAGGTTAATCAGTAATTATTGCCATATTCTTGGGATTTGAGCACTGTGCTCTGACTAGCCTTGCTTTCTAAATTACAAAGTAAACTGAAAAAAGTCTTTAGAAAACGAAGACGGTGTCACATTACATTCCTTTAAAGCAAATTATGGTAAATACCAATTCCAACAAGCTTAGGGACAAGTTACATGTGATCAAAAGTAGCAAGTTAAAGGTGTTTTGACAGATTCTGAATGGCGCTCTGATTCATACACCTGGCAAGTTGAAACTGTAGATGTTTGTCACTTGGATTCTTTTTTTTCCTCACTTGGTAGCGGAAAGCATAACAAACGCAAAATGAGTTATTGGAGAAGCTGGCTACTTCAGAACTAGTGGGGTGGATTTACAGCAGACCATCTGCACATCTACATGTGGAGAAGGAAGCTGTAGGTGAAACTCAGAATCAGCCAGTGTAGGAGCCAGAAGGAAACGTACAGGTCATTATGGTCCAGATCCCTTAATATACAGATGGAGAAATTGGAGGCAGAGACGTAGAATGACATTTTCAAATTACTCTAGTCCAAGGTCTGGATTTGAATCAAGATCCCTTACTTCTTCATTTAATAAGCTTCTATTAAGTACCTATTATATGTATGGCACATGGCCAAGCACTGTGTATCCCAAGCTGAAGAAGGTGCAAAAGGGATCTCCTCTGAGGATGTCAGTGTAGCAGGGTAGCCAGAATAGGATAGAGTGTAATTGTGTACGTGTGTGTGTGTGTGTGTGTGCGCGCACGCGTACACACAGGTGTGGGCCTACGACAGCGACCAAAGCTTTCACACTTCAGCAAGCTTTCACACGACAGCAACACACCAGATGTGTTCATAAATTGCCTGAGGAAGCACAGCAGGGGAAGTGTCCGACACCATCTGGGCAGTCACGATGAACATTTTCTGAGTGTCTTCTGTGTTAGGCACTCTCCACCCATTATCGCAGTAAATCTCCCAAAAAATCCTGTCAGGTCAGTATCCTTCATGCTCATTCCATAGGTAAGAAGTGGAGGGAGGCTCAGGAAGGTGAACTGATTTGCCTGTGGGCATAAACCAGGATTTCAACTCTGGGTCTGCTTGATCTTTAGCCTATGCTCTTTTTTTTTTTCTTTTTTTACCGTAATAGGGATGGTAAGTGGATGTCATCTCAAGGGCAAATTCCAGCTGATTGCTAGAGGCTGAGCACTGTGCTGTGAGGGCTTCCAGGCCATATTTGGGCTCAGAAGCGCATGGTGGATTAATGATGGCGGCCATGGGAGTAGGACGGAAAGGGGTAGCCCTGAGTCAGGACTTTGTACTTCCTGAGCTATACCATACCGTCAGGCCCAACTCTCTCTAAGTCAAGTCTCCTACATCCTGTTCCCTTCCTCTGAGCTCAAGATGGTATTTTGTGCCATCTGGGTGTCTAGAATCTTGTCTCCTTATCAGGTCAGCTCCCCTGTACATTGTCCCATGCTGCAACCCTTTTCAAAATTTTCAACCCCATCAAAGATATCCCTTTTGCATTGCCTCACAACCCTGCTCCGTGCTGATGACAGCTTATGTGATATGTAGATTATTACATGCCTACAGCTTAATATGTTCATGTCTAGGTAAGGTGCAGGCCTTCCTAATTCAAAGGAGTGACTCCAGCAGAAAGAAGTTCAGATCCTTGGGCAGGCTAGCTGGGATCTGTCAGTCTTTAAGATTACACCAGGCAAATAGCTGCTGACCTCACACCTTTTCTTAGATGCTGTAGAGCCCTTGATATAATAGTGAGGTACTGAGGTACTGTAGGTCCACGCATACGGTGCTTAAAGAGGAATCTGGAGGTGGAGGTGATGTTTTCTTACTATTGCAGTTTATGATTTCCAGCTGTAGCCCTGAGTTAGACACTACAATTAGGTCTAGGCTGTGGTTCTAGCTAGTACGCCTCTGCTTTAAATTTTATCTCATAACTCCTTGGCAGCAAAGAATTTCAACTTTCCAAAGCTGGCCACAAATTTGAAACAAGTGTCTAAAAGCAGTTGTTAGAGTCAAAAGATACAGCAGTAGTAACAACTGTGTTAAATGAATCATTTGTGGAATGCTTAACTGCTCATCATCTATTTGAAGTTTCTCAGTGTTTCTTGTTTTCTGCAGTAAAAATAAGTCAGGTTTACTCAAGGTATATATTTTCATTCCTTTCACATATGTGACAATCTATTTTCTGAATTATTGGACTTCTAAAACACTGTGGGTAAATGAGTATGAATTTGAATGCAAACCACATCTGGAGGTGTTATTTTTAAATTATTGAATAAATTCTTTATTATCATAAGAGCACTTTCACTTGAGTATTCTATTAATATGTAACTTACACATTGTAATACTTCTAACCAAGAATAGCTATTAACTTTAAAATTTTACTTTTAAAATTCTTTTCAAATAAGAAGAGAGCTTCCATAGGATGAGGTTCCTAGCCTGACTTTTATGTAGAGTTGTAATTTTCTATTTTAGTAAAACAGACAGCCCTGTGGCTTAGTAGGTTAGCATTATTGCTGGTGCCCTGCTGTTTTTTTCCTGGATTAAAAACAAAGAATAACAGAGTGAACATATTTAAAATATATCCTCTTGTTTGATGAAATGAGTAGCCCGTGTGCCAAAGTGAGACTATTCTGTGTGAGTGATTGCTTTTATCACTATGGATGTTTTATTTATGTGCCGCTCACGTGTCAAGTTTTCTTTTTAATTGTATGTGTGAATTTTTAAACAGAGGAAAATAAGGCTAACTAGATGGAATAGAAAAGTATGAGTCCTAAAGAACAGGAGTCATACAACTTGAGGTCTGAATCTTCTATACATCTTGTCTGTCACCTAAACCCCAAGAACTATCTTAAATATATTGCAGTGAGGGGCCCTTCTCCCATATGGACTGGTGTTCTTTCCTATAATGTGTATATCTTCTTTCATATAATGTAGCCATGAGGTGTTAACCAGAGTATTGTTTGAAATATTTTAAAAACTTCCAAATAAGGGAGATGGTGGTTGTAGATTATTTCAGCCTAATATTGACTAGGGAGTTTGAAAGATTTTTGATTTCACTTGTCACCAATATTTTCAGTTGTAATCGTCTCTTCTAAAGTGTTAGACATTCCTTAACTTGATGTTTCTGATTACCTTAAATTGCAGTCATTAAATATCATTTCAGTACTTAATTGAATATTCTAGTGTATGATTCACTAGACTTTAGAAACTTGTATTGAATTCATGATACTGGTTTTTGAGTACAGCACTGAAACTAGTTGAATTACTAGAGGAAAGCTCAGTGGTAATCTAATTGGACTATTAGTGAGTCTCTTAAACAGGTACTGAAAGAACATAGAATATCATTAAAATAAAAAAAAACCCAATTGCTCCTTATCAACATAACTGACCTGTCACGTGGCACTAGAAGGATGTTATATTTGTTATTCAAATGTAATCATCTGGAAGACATTCACTCTTAGTGGCTGACACATGGCAGGTGGTTGCCTAGTAAGTATTTATTAATGAAAGAACATATGGCTTCAGTTCCACCTACTGCCGATGACTCCCAAGTTAACATTTCAATTTGGAGCTCTCAGAGTTCTGACCCACATTTCTGGCTGCCTTCTACTCTTCTATGCCTGGAGGAGCCACAGATATTCTAAGTGCCCAGTGCCTAAAACTGAATCACCATCTCTTCCTTCTAAGCCTGTCCCTCCTCTCTCTCCCACTTGGTTATCAGAATCCCACTACTCAGTCATCCTGGATTCTTTCCTCTCCCTCACTTCCTGGATCCAGTTGTTTATACATCAAGTCTTACAGGTTTTCCTCCTTACCACCTTGCTGACCTGGCTACATCTCACCAACTCCATCAGATCCTTAGACTTTCCACCTGAATTTTAGCTGGTCTTCAGAGGAGTCTCCATGCCTAGGTCAGTGGTCCTATACTTCACCCTACTAAAGCGTTCCCCAGGAAGCTCGTTAAAACCGGAGATACCCAGATCATACCTACATCAGTTTCTCATTTGGTAGGTCTGGGTGGGACACAGAAATCTGAATTTCAAGCAGTCAGCCCAGGTGATTGTGATGCAGGGGGAGCGTCACATACCTCCATTCCATCCTGAGCACTCAGACACAGCTTTGCTTTAAAATATAAGACTTATCCATGCTCTTGACTAAAAATCTTCAAAGAACTACCATTCTACAGCGGTCATTTTCAAACCTAGGTCAGCGAGGTTCGCAGGGGTTCCTCAGAGGTGCCTCAGTGTATGTATGTGGGGGTGGGGGGGTGGGGGGAGCACTGTAGTGTGAAGATGGGAGTGAATTCTCCAGGAAGATCTTTAGTCAACTCCCCCCACCATCTCCTTCTTTAGTCAGAGCAGCTCTGATATTGAAGTTTAACAAGAGATTTTCTTTGGGGAGTCATCCTCTACTTAAAAAAAATAATAATGATCTATAGAAGTAGGTTTCAATTTTTTTTTTTTTTTTTTCAGTATGCGGGCCTCTCACTGTTGCGGCCTCTCCCGTTGCGGAGCACAGGCTCCGGACGCGCAAGCTCAGCGGCCATGGCTCACAGGCCCAGCCGCTCCGCAGCATGTGGGATCTTCCCGGACCGGGGCACGAACCCGTATCCCCTGCATCGGCAGGCGGACTCTCAACCACTGTGCCACCAGGGAAGCCCTCAATTTTTATTTTTTAATCAGGACCCCACAGTGAGAAATAATGTACATTCTCTATCATGGCCCAATACATACACATATTTTTGTGTGTAATTGAAACAAGTTTCATGAAACATACCATTACTATACTTGATGTATCCTGATGTTTTCTGTTCTATTTTATTTTTTAGAGAAAAGCTGGTTGCAGCCTACTAAACTGATTTCACAAGCCACTGATGAGTTGCAACTGAACCTGAAAAACCTCAGCTCTTAACCTTTCTCATTAGGTTTCCTTTGTGAACCGTGGAACCTAGAAATATTTTCTTAATCCTCCCATGATGGTGTATGACTCATACCATTCTAGGTGCTTGGGAGAGAGGTTAATTCATTACATACCATGGATACCTGAGGGCATTCACCTGATGAACTCCTGGTTGAAAAAGACTTATGGGGTGTGATCTATGCAATAAATCCAAACTCCTGAGAACTGCCCAAAGGGCCCTTCCGGGTCTGACCCATGTTCATCTTTCAGACTTCATCTTAGTTCCCTAGTCACCTTCCTGGGTTAAAACCATCCTAAACTGTTTGGAATTCCCCAAGTACATCATTGGTATTTCTCACCTCTGCACAGTCATTCTTGACCTTCAGCTCAACTGAGTGTCATTTCACCTGACACCTTCCTGGACAGTAATCAGAATCATCACATCCTGGTCCCCTGCCTGTCAGTGCCCGAAGGGCAGGACAGCACTGTTTGCATCAGCAAGTGCTGCAGCTAATGCGTTACCTGGCCCCATGTGGGCTCTTAATAAACTTCAGTTATGTTCAATGGACTCATCTTCTCTGCTACTGAGTATGGAGCTCTATCCTTCATTCTGAGGACACAGACAGGTATGAGGCACAGCCTACATGCTTAGGAAGCTTGCAATGGGCCCAAGAGACAGGACGTATGTTATTAAAAACTACCTCAGAATAGCACAACGCTCAAGCGTTTGCGTGGGGGAATCAGGCCTGGCTTCAAATTCTGACTCTTCTATTTGTTGGCTTCTGACTAAACCTAGGACAAACTCTTGAGCTGTTCTGAAGTTCAGATTCATCATACGTGAGACTGAAAATAAGAGTGGCAACTTCACAGGGCCATGAGTTTTAAACAATGGGTGTATGTAAAGCTGTAAGCACACTGCCCAGCCCAGAGCTCTTGGGAAATGTTAGAGTGGAATTAAGCAGGTAATATGCCCAGTGCCATGTGGATCTTGTAGGTGGAAAATGCCACAGGAGTTGAGAGGAGGGAATGGTCACTGTGGGTTGGACATATGGGAAAGGTCCAGTGGAGGAGCTAAGCTTAGAATGAAAAGTAGACCTTAGATTAGGAGCCAGGAAGGCATTCCTGGCAGGGCGAACCAGAGCGCCAACCAAGGCCAGTGGAGGACAGTATATGCCTTGCCTGTAGACTAGTTTCCCTGCTAGTGTTTGTACATTTCATTTATGCATAAGATGTACTCAAACATTCTTTCCAAATAGAAGCTGAAGGTATTGATCTGAAGATGATTTTCTTGTTCTAAAGAATTCTGCCCCCTTTCTCTTTTCCATGACTTTTTGCCAAGTGTGTATGGAATCTACAGTTTTGCTGACAGTATCAGCTTGATTAAACCATTTTGGTCAGCATAGAGAAATGGTTTGTAAAACTGGCCATGCATCATAATCACCCAGGGAACTTTTTAGTCCTACAGATTTCCATGTACCACCTCAGAGAGTCTGACCATTGGCTCTGATCTAGGACCAGGGGATCTGCATTATTAAAAAGCTCCCCTGGGAATTTGATGGCCTGCCAGCTTTGGGAACTGGTAGCTCAGAGAATTCATCTTAATCAGTTTTTAGCCATACTGTCTGATAATGGTGTCTGGGAAACCAATATGTCGAATTTGTTTGAATTTTATGGGGAGTTGAAACTCATAGTTTGTAGAATTTAGCAGTTTTCTACTTGGAAAAGAGTTCGGAAGCCACTTAACCCTCTCTCTCTCATTTAGGAAAAATCTCTTCCCTTTGTACATCTCAGGATGATCTGGGCAAAGTAAATACCCTGGCCGAGGGAGGCTCTCTGTCTGCCGAACAACAAATTCCTCCTCCTAATAGCTTCATTTTCTTAAAAAGAAGTCTTACCTTCAAATTCTGCCTTTTGGTACTTTTCTGCTTGTCTCAGGGTGACCTTCAAGATAAGTCATGCTTCTCTCTATGTGATGGCCCTTCAGGTCTTTGGGGATAGTTAACATAATGTGGTTTTCCTTTGCCTTTTCTTTTCCAAGAGAAACATGCTTGATTTCTTCTATCAGTTCCCAGATAGATACCTTTAGATCTGCTTTTACTTGTTAATGCCTGATTTAGGGGGGAGGAGGGAAGATCCGGGCTTGGCATGTGTCTCTTTGAAAGCCTTGTTTGGTCCCAACTATCTTGGTCTGAGCATTGAGCATTGAGTTTAAATACTCAAAAAACATTCATCTTAGTTTTTTCCTCTACAATTTTTTGGAAATTGATAAGGGACTGACTGATATCTATTTCTCAGGAACTATTCAGGAACTATTTCTCTGCCCCTCTTTTAAGAACTGGGACAGACAGAAACATTTGTATGTTTCTGACATCTTCCACATTCTCCAAAAAGACAGATTCCCAAGGCCAAAACCATTCCTGACATTTTCTTCTCTTTTAAATGTTTTTGGGGACCTCATATCTGCTGCTGCTGACATAGAGTAAAAATCCCCAATGAATGAGCTGTTTAGATAAGCTGTGCCCCCGCTCTGAGATGTGTTTGGAGGTAGAGCTTGGCCGCTGGTGGAGGAGTTGGGGAGCTGCAGTTTCCCAGGGTTCTTGCTTGGAGTGCAATCATCACTTCAGACAGCACCGCTGAAGTACCCATCAGCAGCGCAGTGTGTGGCGGCTGTTCTGTCAGAGACTTGCCTTTTGTTGTTCTTGGAAATGGTGTAAAGAAAAGGTCAGCAGATTTTTTTAAAAAATAAATTTTATTTATTTTTGGCTGTGTTGGGTCTTCGTTGCTGCGCGCGGGCTTTCTCTAGTTGCGGCGGGGGGGGGGGGGGGCTGCTCTTCGTTGCGGTGCAGAGGCTTCTCATTGCGGTGGCTTCTTTTGTTGCAGAGCGCGGGCTCTAGGCACGCGGGCTTCCGTAGTTGTGGCACGTGGGCTCAGAAGTTGTGGCCCGCGGGCTCTAGAGCGCAGGCTCAGTAGTTGTGCTGCACTGGCTTAGTTGCTCTGCGGCACGTGGGATCTTCCCGGACCAGGGCTCGAACCCTTGTCCCCTGCATTGGCAGGCAGATTCTTAACCACTGCGCCACTAGGGAAGCCCCAGGTCAGCAGATTTTTGTTGCTCTTCTTACCTGTATTTTTGTTGAAATTCTTTCTCCTTTCTTTCCTCCCCTTCCCTTCCTTCCTTCCTTCCTTCTTCATCGTTTTCGCTTCCTCCCTCCCTTCCTTCCTTTGCCAGAAATTCTTTCTGTTAGCAAAGCAGAGAATGACTTGGTTGTGATATACTGTTTCACAGTCAGGTATGATATTCTATGAACGGGACTTTAAAGGTCAGAAGTACCCTCCCCCCTTCCCCATCACTTACTTTAGAAATAATATCCTTTGCAGCTCACTGCTGAGCAGCCTAGCATGTGAACAGGAGCACAAGCCCTGGGGCCAGGCTGCCTGTTCAAATCCTGGCCCTTCCACTTATCATGGCTTTGAGCAGGTTACCAATTTCTCTGTGGTTCACTTTCCTCAGGTTTAAAATGAGGGTTTTATATATATATATATATATATATATATATATATATATATATATATATATATATATTTATATATACCTATTTCCAAGGGTTGCTATGAGGATTAAATGGTTAATTCATATAAAATGCTTACAACAGTGCCTGGTGTATAACCATTGCTCAGTGAAAAGTGTGTCAGTGTTGACTGAATGAATTATTTTATGAAATTCAATGCAAAAGGAAAGTGTATGTGAAGTACCACATTATGACAAACAGGGCATCAATTTGAAGATTTATTTACAGTGTTTAGGTCCCCTGATTAATCCAAACTAGAGTTTTATGCTAGGGAAAAAAGCTTTAATGATTTTTAAAAATCCAATTTTAAAAACAGTCTTTAGGAAAACATATTGGCAATTTACTTTTTTCCTTTTTTCTGATGTGTGTGTGTGAAATATATCGTTCAAACAAAATTATATAAGATATATGTACAGTTTAAAGAATAACACTTAAAAGAGTATTAAAAATTTAAAACACCTGTGTACTTGCCACCCAATTTAATAGAACATTTTCAGTGTCTTTAGAACCTCCTTTGTGCCCTATCCTGGTGGCCCCCTCTCTCTTGTAGAAATAGCCATATTATAAATTTCATGTTAATCATCTTGCTTTTCTTCATGGTTTTATCACATATGGTTATAATGTTAGACATCAAATTATTTAGATTCACTTTTTTAGCTATACAATTAACATTGATTTTGTTTATTAGTATACCGTTGACCCTTGAACAACAGGGGTTTGAACTGAGCGGGTCCATTTATGTGCAGATTTTTTTCAGTAAATACATGCTACAGTGCTACATAATCTGATCTGAGGTTGGTTGTATCTACAGATGTGGAATCATAGATACGAGGGCCAAATGTAAAGTTACATACGGATTTTCGACTGTGCAGGGGTCAGCGCCCCTAACCCCTGTGTTGTTCAAGGATCAACTTATCTGTATTCATTTCCAGCATCTTAATTTTTTCTTTATCCCATTTTTCTATGTTTCCCTCCTTTCTTACGCATTGAGACTTTTTTTTTTTTTTCCTTTTCTTTACTTGCATCCTTCCCCCTCCATTGGTTTGGAAGTTATATACACTATTAAATTTTGACATGCGTATTTAACTAAGTATAAAGTTTATCAATATTTCTCCCTCCTACCCATTCACACAAAAACCTTGGAACACTCCCACTAGGATTTCTTTGGAATTCTGCAATCTCACACAGAAAGGACTCTTCACATCAAAGTTGGTAGCTACAGCTTTTGATGTCTGCTTTGTTTAGTTATTCCCTCCTGACAACATAGTAACCCTGTCTCAGAAATGGCAGAGAGAACAAAAGTGTTACTTCTACGGGAAATACAGACCGATGGAGCTGGATGCAGCCTTAAAGGTTATCTAAATTAGTGTTTTTCAAACTTTTTGACTAATCCCAACAGTCAAAAATAATATTTTATTTTATAACCAATGCACACATAAATATAGTATGTAAAACTGAAACAAAAGTTTCATGAAACAATACTTCTCTTGGTCTGTGTAATATACTCTGAGCTATTCCATTCCATTTGCATTTCCATTCTTTCATTAAAAAAATAAAAAGAAACTTTTCCAAATTCATTAAATTGATTGCATACTCACTAAGGTGCCTTGGCCCACAGTTTGAAAAACCCAGAACTTGCCTAACATCCTCAATTTACAGTTTAGGAAGATGAAGCCTAGACCGATGACATGGATCTCCCAGAGTTGTACAGTAAGTGAAGAATTAGGACCCAAATCCCTGATATTTTATCTCTAAGTTCACTTCTTTCTTCACATATGTCAGCCAAACCAAAAATAATACAGGATGAAGAAAAAAGGGAGCCATTGGAGAGCTGTAGTTCTGAAATGGGAAGCGAAACCCCCTGAGAACTCCTGCATGTCTACTTTTGGCAGATGTCTTTGACAAAGCATCTCATGATAACCACTGCTGAGTGAACCCAACACGGTATTAGACACCACTTTTCATTACCTCTGACTCTTAACAACCACTTCATGAGTCGGGATCATTATCCTTATTAAACAAGGGAATGAGGGCTCAGAAGAGTTATTTGCCTCACTAGCGGCGTGTAAGGTGAGGGGCTGGGCGTAGCTGTCTGACCCCATAGCTTTCGGAGTTTCACGGCCTCATACTGCCTCTTTATAATTCTTGACCTGCTTATTATTATATCTCTCAGAAGGAAGAGAAAGCACCACAAGGGATACTGTCCAGGTCTGACTCTAACCAGGAAGAGTAACTAGTTGGTGATACGGTTCACAGACTTGCTTGTTCGTTCTGTCTCTCCCATTAGCCCTTTTGTTCCTGCACTGCATGGTCTTCACCTCATTCACTGTCTGGTACAGTTCTTGGCACATTGAAACCTCACAATGACTATTTTGTTCAGTGGATAAGTAAGGGCCTTCAGAAATCAGAAGGAGTTTGGCAGAAAGAAACCACGTCCCAGTATGGAGGCAGGTCCCATAGTGGCCCAGTGTACAGCCTGTGGAGGAAGACTGCCTAGGTTCAAACTTCAACGTCCCTTACAAGCTATTGGCCTGTAAGCAAGTTACTGAACTTCTCTTGTGCCTCAGTTTCCTGAGGATGATAATGATGTCTATTTCAGAGTGTGGGTTCTATGAGTTAATAAAGGGAAGCGTTGATGTGTTAGCTGTCATTGTTATCTGTTGTTATGATGACTAAGTAGGGACATTGAACATGTGTCTCATATTTTAGGAAAAACATACCAGAAAGTTTGAGGTAAGCTAAGTATGATCATGTGGGTAGAGACTCAGAACAGACCCCCCTTCATGTGCCATTGGTGCTAACATTATGCTAAATAAATAAATGTGTTAATAAAATACACATTGATATCTCATCGTGAAAGAGAAAGATTTATTTCTGACAAAAATATCTCAGCCTAGAATAGATTATTAAGCAGATGGCCTATGACCATGTCAAAAAGAATTTAGTGCTTACTCGGCAGTAACATGGATTTGTAAAGAATACAGTTTTTGAGCAGGTGAGTTGATAAAAAGACTAGGAGACTCCCATAGATGCAATGCATCTTATTTTCAGGAGAGCATTTGGAACGTCTGATTTGGAGAACAGCAGAGTGCAGGGTTAAGTGTGTGAGGCTTCCCCACATAGACCCTGGGATTTGGCCTCAGTTTTCTCACCTGCAGAGTGTGGATAATGACTGCACAGCCTCCTAGTGTGATTCGGAGAACAAACAGAAATAAGGTCCGCGTTGTGCTCAAGAAGTAAGAGATAAGTGTAAGCCCCTAATTACGGTACCTGGGTAAGCAGATAAGAAGGTGAAGTGGAACGTGGTTAAGAGTCTGTTTGCTTCTAAGAAGCCCAGTCTCAAATGCTCAGAGGAAGGCTGGAAGTTTGCTTTGCAGTTGTCAGAACAAATCCTCAAGGTCCCTTGACACCACTGACCGAAGACCGGGCGAGAAGAAACCCAAATAATTAGCCTGAGGTCTGAGTGCCTGTTGCTTCCTCTCTCTCCCTCCAGGGGCCTTTGTCGTGTGCTGGACACCAGGTCTGGTGGTTCTGCTGCTCGATGGCCTGAACTGCACGTGGTGCAACGTGCAGCATGTGAAAAGGTGGTTCCTGCTGCTGGCGCTGCTTAACTCCGTCATGAACCCCATCATCTACTCCTACAAGGATGAGGACATGTACAGCACCATGAAGAGGATGCTCTGCTGCTTCTCGCAGGAGAAGAACCCAGAGAGGCGGCCCTCCCACATCCCCTCCGTGGTCCTCAGCCAGAGCGACACGGGGGGCAGCCAGTATATGGAGGATAATAGCAACCGAGGCCAGGTCTGCAACAAGAGCAGCTCCTAGGCTTCAGTGCCCCTCTGCCTGGCCCAGCCTTCGTCTGGGAGAACTGTTCAGAATGGTTACCTGTCTGCAACTAAGCCCACGTACAGTGTTATTTGAGCTCTGAATGAATCATTGGGAAATTTTTTTAAAAATTGTTTTTCATCATTTAAAAGCATGGGCGGGAAAGAGAGGATACAATGCATTTAGAGAAAACGCACAGAAAGAGGGAAGGCAGCACGGTGGATTCCTGCCTGACATCCTGTGAACCCCTTGGAGCATTGCCCACCAGGCCATGCATCCTGGGCTCTGCCACCATCTTGTAGCCATTCCCTTTGTGTTTCCAAAGGATGCTGTTAAAGGGCTTAGGCCAAAATAAATAAAAATGTTACTTGAGCCACCTTATGTAGCTGCTTGGAAAGCCTATGTAGTTCTTTCTGCATGCATCTGAAATTTTAAAAAATGCTTCAGCAGTGATGTTTTTCTCCTCAAACAAATCATGGCCAGTAGCTAGGTGTTCAATAGGAATCTCAGAATAACAAATCAGTCAGGGCTCCAGATTAATTTACTTGATTTTTAACTGAAAGAACATTCTGAGGAAAAAGATTTACTTTGAAGTAATAACAAAAAAGGTAAACGTTAAAAACTCTTCTTGCAGGAAAAAGAAAAAGAGGCTTTGATGTGGTCCTCTCAGTGTGCGTGCGTGTGTATACACACCTGTATATTTACACACTTCGAATTTGTATTTAAAGACATCACAGACAGTGATGGTGAAATAAATTCACTGACCACCCAGACTTTCCAGTCTAGGACTACAGTTGTAGAAATGACCTGTTGTGCTCTAAAATAGAAAGAGGTGATTTGTTTGAAAACAGACATTCAGCAGGGTAAAAAAGTATATTAGCATGCGGGCTGAGTTCCTTGCATATAGGATCAAATTTGAGCTTAAATGAGTCTTTCCAGTTCCTTCCATGCCACTGGTGACTTGTCAGATTTAGTATTTAGAATAATTTTCACACCTCATATTTTATCCACAATTATTGACATGTTTCCACTACTTGTTTTACTTGTGGATTGAAGTTTGATCTGGGTTCTATTTAAAAGTTTTCTCCTTCAAAGACCTAAGTAGGCAACATGAAAGGCAAGTCAGTAAGAAAAAAAAAAAATTTATATACATAGGCTACTGACCAGAGTTTTCTATGTAAAGCATATAGAGTATCTTCTGATTCTAAAATGAGAATAACTTCAAGGCAGATATTATAGTATTTATGTAGTTTGCAAAAGAAGTTTACATTTTTTTTTTGCTGTTGTGGTGTAACATTTATGTGCAAGAACTACTTGTAATAAAAGGATTTGAGAAGTCATGCTTTTAGATATAATGGCCTAAAATAGAGAGTAGTATGATTTGAAGGTATAGATTTCACAAACTGTGTAATAAGTGGGTCTATCTAAGCTTATACCAAAGCTACCTATAAAATAAAATAAAAAAAGAGGATCTGTTTTCTATGGTTGGAGGTGCATTATTACCTTGTGTGTTTTCTAAGTAAAAATATAGTTTGCGGTAACTATAGCACATGCGTCTATTGCAGAAGAAAAATCAGATTTGCCAGGAAGTACATACTCTCAGTGTTTCATGTAAGCATTTTGAACCTACAGCTGGGCAAAGGGTGGAGAATTGAGATTGAATTCCCATCCCTGAATAGCTACTAAGGGATCTTTAAAGGTTTTATTTTGAGCAAAGCACCATTTTTAGTACCCTGCAGCAGAGTGTCATGTTCAGAATGGTGTCTGGAGGGGCTCCAACTATGGAGACTCGGGGTGGAAATATATAGCTTTTGTTTTTATGCACACACATATCTTAGCACTGGTGCCAGAGTAGAGGAGTCATGTATATTTGCAGATGACAAGTGCCAGCCATCACAGGGCTCACCAAGAACACAGCAAACCCATCTCTTAGTTGGGGGAAAAAAACAAGGAAAGAATGTTCCTATTCAAATCTTAGGACCCCGAGTTTATCTGCAAGTCATTGTGATGATGGCTCTAAAAATTTGATCTAGACCTTTCCAGACCAGCCCTTGACTCAAAGCATGGGCTACTCCCGAGCCAAGCAAGATTTCATTTTCTCCTTAGATTTGTAGCACTGTCCAAGGTGTTCTGTTAAATCTATATGGGTGAGGGCGTTTAGTCCTTTGTGAAGACTGCCTGCTTGGAAAGAAATAATTTTTTGGAAGTAAACTGAAGTTTCTTGGTGACATTTTTTTTTAAGTGACTGGTAGACTTGAGGCCATAATGTAACTTTTAGAAGCCCTAAGCACTTATGCCTCCATTTGTGTAATTCCAAATAAAAACCATACTTAACCATAGAACAAATGTAAGCCTTGAAAAAAACTCTAATTTCCTTCACAGTTAGCACTTTGATGCTTTATATAAATGTTGATAATCAAAATTTAGCAATTTCAATGCCCCTGCTGCCCTGGCACCCTGAGTTTGGATGTCCCAGGATCCGGGCCTGAGAGAGCCCAGCAGCAGCATCATCAGGCAGTGGGGGGACCAGGGAGGCATGGGGAGTGCAGCTCTCTTCATCTGCCACTGCCCCACATGGACTACAAGGCATGCCATGCCCCGTGCTTGTAGACTAACTGTAGGAGGTTGAGAGTGTTTTGTTCTTATTAGCTCATCAATTCCCTAATCATTCAGGGAGTGGGGGCAATAAGAATGCTTGGCCCTCTTTTAATTGATTGACTAGGCATAATGAAGGCAAGCCCCACGAAGACATTCATGAAGGTGACTTAACGACAAACACAAGCCCTGTTAGAACTTGGAGTGAAAATAACCAGAGCGTTGTTCTACACGATGATGCGACTCATGGCATACTCAAGAGAATTTAAACACACACAAAAACAGATCTGTTTTCTGGGATGTTTACCAGAGAATTCTATCCCCTTGGTGGACCACTAAATGTGAGCTTAAATTGGAAACTCCTAGAGCTCCTTCCAACTTTACACACTGTCTTTCAGGCATAGGAGTTGGGGTTAGAATCACTTAAAGACATGAAGGAGCTTTAAGAGAAGATGCATTTTGTGAGGGATGCTCTCCTGAACACGTCACATAATTTACAATACTCATAATGTAAGACTGGTTTTCACAGAGGAGTAAACATTAGGATGGGAGATGCTGTTGCTGTAGGGTTTTTTTTTTTTCTTTTCTTTTTGGCCCTAATCCTCTATCTATTTTTACATCATTCTCTCTAGTGCCTTTTAGAGTGTGCTCTCTCCTAAATTAATAGATGGTAAAGTTTTAATGGCAGTGGTTATGGGTTCAGAGTATTTTATTATATATAACTTCTGAGCTAAAGGTTTATGGTGCAAACAATAGGACAATGGTCACTAAAATCACACGGGGAGATTCCGGTACACGTGAATAAGAGGGTGGGTCATGTTATATATATAATGCAGTACCTCTGCCTGTCAATCCATGAACATGGTTTGCAATTTACTGGGTCAGCCAATTTTGGAATTTGCAGTTCTTGCCAGCTTTTTAGAGAGTTGCAACTTTATAAAAAATTTTCTGTATTAGCAACTTCAAGTTTACATAATTCAAATTTCCAAAAACCTCATCTGTATTGTATTTGTTACTGAGATTAGCACTTACACATTCTTTGTTAGTCGTAAGGTCGTATTGAAGAAAAGCGGGTGGCACCTGTCAGAAGTCCATGTTACATCTTTGTGCATATTAGAAAACACCGTCCCTTCCTCAAGACACTTTACCTGCATCTATTGGAAAGCATCTAATACATTCTGTATTAGAACTTTTGTTAGAACTTTACTACTACTTGTCAGACAACTTCCTAACACCTATGCACATCCACAGTATGATCGGCACACACAGAGTCGTTCAGTTCACCACTCACCCAAATGTTATGACAACCACCTTAAAGAAAGCACAAGATTGAAATTCAGAATACCTAGGTTCTGAGTTCTGTTCTGTTCTGTCCTAAACTATCTATGAAATTCTAGAATTCATAGATTTCTGATCTCCTAAATGATAAGCTTAAATGATCTGTAAGGATCTTTTCAGCTCCAAAATTCTGTCATTCTATACATCACCTCCCAGATGTGAATCATGGAAAGCACCCCAAGTCTTTGGATTCGTTGGGTTTTACTCCTTGCATAGGGATTTCAAATAAAACGAGCTCTGTTTCTATTTATTGCAGTGGTTCTCAAGCTTTAGTGTACGTAAGGATCACCTAGGGGAGACCATATAAAATCTATGAGATTGAGGCAGGTATGAAATGTGTAACTGTAAACCCATCATCAATAAGAGAAGGAATTTCTGGAATACAATGGAACTGCTAATCAAAATGGAGAACCTAAGAGACTTGAAGATGTGCTTATGTGTGCCAAAGTGAACTTAAATTCAAAGTGTGTGAGTCGATGTTTACTCCATCAAGGCAAATGGGAGCCCACAAATTTACTTTTACATGTAATTTAACCAAAATCTTTGAATAGTCCCTAGGTGCTAGGGAACAAACAAGCAAAAAGTCCCTGCCGTTAAAAGAATGAACAAAACCATAAATTAAACATACACACAAGTAATTGATGGGAAATAAAATGAAAGGGAGCTGAAAATATTAAGGATGGACATATGTGGAGGTAGCCATCCTTCAGATATCATTTGGAACATTGTTTGATATTGGTGGAGTATTGTTTAGATCCGGCCTCTGTAATATAATTCTTACTATAGAATTCTCCAAGACCTAGGGGAAGAAAAAGAAATCACATAAAGGGACTACTCTGGGAGTTAAAATCAGTTCACAATTTATGCGTTGGGGATCTGGTACTGATCATCTAAGCTAGACTTGTCTTTTTCTTAAGTGGACACCTGACCACAGGTTTATATAAATTAGGAGATGGGATATTTCAGTCTTCAGTTCGAAAAACAGAAACCACTCTGGGTACTTGAAGCAGGAAGTACTTAAAATAGGCAATTAGGTGCTTATAAAATAGTTGGAAAGGCTAGAGGAGCAAAGGTGGGGGAAGCCCATTGTTAGCTGTCAGGTTTGCAGCTAACCTGTAGGGAATTATTGCCACACGGGTCAGGAACTTGTGGAAGCTGCTTCCTGAGGGATACTCAGAGGCCACTGCAAAATCTAACATCTGCTGCTAGGGGAAGAATATGGCTCCTGCTTCCCTTCTGTCCTCCTCATCTCTTGTCTTTGGCACTGGCAGAATCTAAACCGGGATATTTGCTGGCTTTGTACTCTGAGAAATAGAATTCCCAGGCTTCCAAACTTTCAGATTCAATGGAGAGCAGAGAAAGGACCAGCAATCCAGCTGACTGCTGACAGACGATACAGCAGATGGAAAAAGAAAAAAGGAAGGGAGTGGGTCATCTTGGCTTGTGAGACTTTTGCCTTGCGGAGATATGGGTCCTATTAGTTTATCTTGACTGTGGGTAGAAGATAATATAACTAGTTCTAGAGTAAGGGATGAAAATTCTCTAAAAAGTAAAGTGTTGGTATGTGTAACTTATGGGTTCCCCCTTACAGTGTATGGCTCTTCTGAAGGCTGAATGGGTAAATAAGACAAAAAAGAGCATAAGAGCATGGTTTACTTACTGGCTATTCATTATCCAAACCTGTGATATCAAAACTGAGATTAGAGCATGAGAAATAAAATGTGTGGTCACAGTTGATATACAGCCGTGGCAAATTTAGTACTACTTAATCTTTCCTTTAGGTTTCCAGATGATGAGAAGAGGACCTTGAAACAATAATGAGCGAGCCAAGGTAGGTGTAAAATGCAGATGTGCAAAGTTATTTGAAAGTCAGAACTGTGTGTTCCATGGCCTTAAAAGAGGCAATGGATCAAGCCTTTTCTAGAGTTGAATGGTAATAGATCTAAGTTTCAGAGTTTGTGGTTTTTTTGGGGAAAGTAACACTAAAGTTTCTTCTTTTGATGGAAATAAGGGCCTGATTTATGCATCGTTGTGAGGAAGTTGTAATGTAGGGATTATCTTGATTTTACAAATGAGGAAACTGAAGACCACGAGATTGAATGAGTACTTAAGTGACTGAGTCAGGATCAAACTTAGCTAGCTAAGTTCTTCTTCAGAGGTTTTTCTCTGTTAAGAAAAAGTTTCCTACCACTGTATATAACTTCAGATTTCAAAGAGCCAATGTTTACTAATAATAGGTTAGCCATTTCAGGGACTGAGAACGTTTACGCTCATTGAGCAATTCAACTTCTAAGAATGTATGTTGAAGAAATGACTCTAAATTAAGAAAAGGTTTATTACACAAAGGTGATCAAAACAACATGATTTATAACACTGGAAACTTCTAAACAATGTAAATATTCAAGCATGTGACAAATGTAAGGCATTGTAGTCAAGCACATGGACTCTGGAATCAAATTGCATGCATTCATGTCTCAGCCATTTCACTTACTAGCTCTGTGACTTTGGGCAACTCCTCTGTGCATTAAGTATCTCACCTATAAAGTGGGGATCAAGAGTCTACCTCCCTCACAGAGTTGTAGATTCAGTAAATTATATGTCAAGCACTTAGAACAATGCTGGGCACTGTGTACTTATTGTTATTGATGGAATGCTTTTTGGCGATTTTAAGTTATGGGTATGGTTAATCTAATAACATTGAAAAATGTGTATGATGTAGGATATGCCAATGGAGTGGATATGGCAACAAGAGATTTGTCTTAAGACAAATTCAAGTATTTTGATCCAAACCACTACAAAAATGGGATTTCTTTTTACGATGGAGAAGGTGGTAGGAGCAGCAGATTCGGGGATGGGTAGGAATCAGGAATTCAGCTTCAGTGTGATACTAGATGTTGCAGAGGTACATGCAGGTGGAGATGTCGAGGAGACAACTGGAGAAACAAGTCTGCTGCTTGGGGGGAGAGGTCCAGGCTGGAGATATTAATCTTGGAGCCACCAGTGTATGAATAGTATTTATAACCACGAGGCTGGACTAAGTCACACGGAGAGTAAGTATAGATGGATTAACAGATTTGAGAACTGACCTGTGGGCATTTGCAATGTTGGAGGTCAGGGAAATGAGGAGTCAGTTGAGGAGACAGGAGGAGCAGCCAGTGGTGTAGGGAGAGAACCAAGAGTCAGTGAGACCCGGGAGTGATCAACTATATCAAATACTGCGGCTTGAGGCTTGAGAAGTGACTGCTGATTTGGCCTTGGAGGTGTTTGCTGACCTGACAAAGCTGTTTCAGTACCGTGGTGGTGAAAGCCCAATTGGAGGGGGTTCAAGAGAGATTGGGAGGAAAGGATAGGAGACCAGTGAGGACTGTTTTTTTTTTCTGACCACGCCACGCAGTATGCAGGGTCTTAGTTCCCTGACCAAGGATCAAACCCGTGCCCACTGCAGTGGAAGCACGGAGTCTTAACCACTGGACCGCCAGGGAAGTCCCAGGACTAGTTATTTTTAAATTACTGTTTTTATTTTCCTAAAAAGGCACCAGAGAAATGGGGCAGTAGCCAGAGAGGTATGTGAGGTTGGGGGGGGGGGTCAGGGGTGGGATTTATTTTCAGATGGGAATTATTACAGCTTATTAGCTGCTGGCGAGAATGCTCCAGGAAAGAGGGAGTAAGTGATGATTCGGGAGAGTCATGGTGGTAATTGCTGAAAGGAATGGGCTCCAGGATATAAGTGGAAGTTTTGGCCTTTGACAACAGTGGGGACATTCCATTCATAGTCAGAGGGGGGAAGGCAAGGTATGCACACAGGGAGCTGGAAGATATGTCGATGGGGGTGTGTTCACTTTTTTTTCCTATCTTGTCAATGAGTGAAGGCTTCACATCCTTAGCAGAGAATAAAGATAAGGCAAGAGGAGTTGGAGGTTTGAGTAGAGAAGAGGAGGTGAGAAATCACTGTCCAAGGGAGTAGGCCGGTGAGTGGACCAGGGGATTTAGTAGGGCTGCTGGACCAAGGCCCGCCCAGTGAGATTTAAGACCATTCAGAAAGTTCACGTGTTTCCCTTCAGCCTGACTAGTTGCCTGGTTGCAGTAGTGGTGCAGACAGAGAGTCGAATTGTTTGTCAAGTCATGTCTGGGCTCCATCCTAACCAATTAGATCAGAATCTCTGGGACTTGGCCCAAGCTGTGGGTACATCCAAAGGGATTGCCATGTGTAGCCAGAGTTCAGATCCATGGATTAAAGCAAGAAGGTGAAGGGACGGTTCACAGAAGAGCCTGAGATCCAGTACATCCTGCTGTGAAAAAATTCAGTGTCTGTTTAATAACCTAATTGTGGGCTGAAATTTTAACTGAGAAAAGAAGGCAAGATAGGGGAAATTAACACTGATGGAGTACCCATTATGAGTTAGGAATTGTGTTGTGCCCTATATACTTAGTACCCAGAATCAGATAAGAATTAGATAAGAATCTTGGAGATAAGAATTTTAACCTCTACTCTATAGTAAATAAGCTGAGATTTAGACAGGTGATGTGAGTTGCCCTCAGCTCCACTGCTAATAAGTCGTCAGGCCAGGATTTAGATCCGGAACCAATTTACTCTAAAGTTTTGTGTAAGATTTTGTGGAAGATGTGAGACTTGAGCTGTGTGCTAAAGGAGGAGTACGGTTTTGATTTTGGAGAGGCAAGAAGGCTTCCCAGCTAGAGGGATACTGTGAGAAAAAAGGGCATGGAGTCAAGAAAGAACGTGATGATTACATGGAAAATTCAGGAAGAAAGGCGCCTCCCATGGCCAGGTGGGTTGAAGTAAATGAAGGAACAAATGATTCAACCAACCAACCAAGTGAGGGAGTGTCTGCTGTAAGTGATCAGACAGCTGGGCAGCCTGCCAGCATACTTAGGGCCCCAGGAAGTTGCATTGCAGAACTGCTAAGCAAACGTTCCCTGCATTGTTTGTACAATTCATTATTTTTAAGAAATGTTAGCTGTTGGGCTCCATTGAGATAAAAGATGGCCTCTGAGTATAATCTCATTATCATCTGTCACCCTGGCTGGGGAGATTTATGTGTCTGCAGAATCTTAGAATCTATACTTCTCTAGCTTTAATCTCAGGGTCGATATCCCAACACAGCACTGCTCATAATAAATAGCTACTAGTAAATGATGAAGTAGGCTACTGTGTTTTATTTTATTTGGCATTCAAGCCAATCAATTTTATAGCTGTCCGTTTGAGTGCTGAAAAAGAATTCTGGAGACAGCAAAGAATCATATGAAAAACTAGAGCACACTGACAAAAAGATTCTTTATCTCCCCCGCCTCCCCCATGGAAAGAGGCCCTAGATAGACTGTTGATTATGCATCTAATAAGGCAGCTGCGCATGGAAATGGTCCTTTTGATTGGTTTGCAGAGTAACTATTTTATGCCCCTTTGGCCAGTAATACAGCTTCTCATAGGCACCTGTGCGATGTACTCGGCGACGACATTGGTTTGCTTGCCTTCTCACAGAGATTTTTTACTTTGAGGATATGGAAAATCATAATTCCTGAAGTGGTAGCAAGAGAAAAAAGAGAGATACGAAAAATAAAATAGCATCTGTCCTCAATAGTAGTGCTGATTAGAAAGCTGAATTTCTCCTTTCTCTGCCTAGTTATTGCTTTTGGAAATACATGTGGTTCAGATAAGGTGGAAAGTAGTTTGCCTGCCCTGCGGTAGAAACAAAAGTATAAATGATCCCATCAAAAAGTATGCAATAAATTCAACATAAAAGGCCACATTTAAGTATACTTGTTATGCTCGTCTGACTTTCAGTTTCTGACCAAAAGTTTTTTTTTATTTCAAGTCATTCATTAATGCAACATGCTCTCACTATTCATTCATTCACTGAGCATACTTTCAGAGAATCTACCTTAAAGCAGACAGTGTGCTGGGTACTGAGAAAGATACCGAGGAAAATGAGGTTGACTCTAAGCTCAAAAAGAGCTTACATCAGTGACTAAGCCTCTTCCAGTAGATATTCATGGGGCAAGAAAGGGGCTAAAATCGGTGGTTGCCCACACTGTCCAAAATGTATCGCCAGAGTTATACCCAGAAGTGCTATATGGATTGCCATTGCACAACTTACAGGCTATGGCACAAAATTCACTGTTGTTATGGAACTAACTGGAATTTTCCTAAGAACCAGTGACTGCAAGGGCATTTGCATTGTGATGTGCACATTTTATATAGATTATGTGAACAAGTTATAGGCATACTTTAAAAAAATTATTATTGCTATCCCAAGGTATATCTCTTGATTTTCATTTCCTTTATTATTTTTAAATTATTAAAACCCATTTGATTTCCCCTACAGAAGTCTATGCAGAAAGTCAACAGATGTCTAGCTAGAGAGGAAGAGTTAGGGGAAACTGGGAGGGCTACAACAGATGTCACATGGACTGTTAAGGGGCTCACTGTCATCGAGTGGAGGGCATTTCAAGTTAACTACAGACTCTAGCACCGTTGAGGATCAGCCCCTTGCTTCCACGACACCAAGTCTCTTGGTTGCCCCTTCTCAGTCTCTTTTGCTGGTTTCACTCTTCTCCCTGGCTCCGCAATGCTGATGGGCTCTGCCACCGGTCCAGTTCTCTTTTCTATCCACCTCCACTGTGTTGGTCATCTCATCTAGTCACGTGGCTCTAAATACCATACATATTACGACAGCTCCGAAATTTTTATCTGTAGCCAAGACCTCTCTGTCTCTCTCTCAAACTCTAAACTCATATAGAAAATTCTCCCTCCCTGAGGGAGAGATAAATTAGGAGTTTGGGAAACATATACACACTACTATGTATAACATAGGTAAACAACAACCTACTGTATAACACAGGGAATTATACTGTACTCAACATCTTATAATAACCTATAATAGAAAAGAATCTGAAAAAAGATATATATATATATATATATATATATATATGTACAACTGAATCACTTTGCTGTGCACTTGAAACTAACACAACATTGTAAATCAACTATGCTTCAATTTTTAAAAATTGGGAAAAAGAAGGAAAGCTCCCGGGACTTCCCTGGTGGCGCAGTGGTTAAGAATCCGCCTGCCAATGCAGAGGACACGGGTTTGAGTCCTGGTCCGGGAAGGTCCCACATGCCGCGGAGCAACTAAGCCCGTGCACCACAACTACTGAGCCTGCAAGCCACAACTACTGAAGTCCGCACACCTAGAGTTCGTGCTCCGCAACAAGAGAAGCCACCACAATGAGAAGCCCGTGCACCGCAACTAAGAGTAGCCCCTGCTCGCCGCAACTGGAGAAAGCCCCCAGGCATCAGTGAAGACCCAACACAGCCAAAAATAAATAAATTAATTAAAAAATTAAAAAAAAGAGATTTCCCCTTTGAATGTCTAGTATACATTCACTCCCATCCCACACCTGATCTACTCAGAGCCCGCCCTGTCTCAGTTGATGGTAACACGATTCTTCAGGTTGCTCAGGTCAGCAATCTTAGTGCCTTCCTTCACTTCTTTTTCCTTCACATCCCGCAACCAATATGTCAACAAATTGCCTAAGCTCTTTTTATCATAAAAGCAGAATTTGCCCACTTTTCACCACCTCCAGTGCTACCTCCTGGTCTGAGCTACCTTTGTTTCTTGCCTAGATTCCTACATAGCCTCTGATTGGTCTCCCTGCTTCTACCCTTCCCTTCCTCCCATCTATTCTCCACACTGTATCCAGAGTGATCATTTTAAAATTCAGATTAAATCATGTCATCCCTCTGCTCTTAACCTTGCAATGGCCTCCCATCTTATTAAAGAGATGCTAATGACCTTCAAGATCTAGCCCTGTCACCTCTCTACCTCTTTCCCGTGTACTCTCCCCCTCGCTTACACCACTCCAGTTACACCATCTCTTGCTTGTCCTTGAACATGTCAGGAATGCTCCCACCTCAGGACCTTTGCACTGTTGGTTTCTCTGTCTGAAATGGTGTCTCCCCATATATCTGCATATCCCTCACCTCCTTCAAATCCTTACTCAAATGTCTTCTTCTTCATGAGGTCTGCCCTGACCAGCGTATCTAACGTGCAGCCCACCCCACGCCCGGCACTGTTCTCCCTGCTTCCTCCACTGCATTTTTTTGGTGGTACTTATCCCCTTCAGTAAGGCTCCTTCCACTAGAACTTAAGCTCCATGAGGCAGGGATTGGTGCCTGTTTTGTTCAGTGATCCATCCCAAGCACTTAGAACAGTGCCTGGCAGATAGTAGATGCTCAATAAATATTTGAATATAAATAAAGATGAATGAATGTATTATATGCAGGAGGAAACCTCCTTTTAGGGACTGTCTCTATCTACCACAATTTGTGTTCATATAGTCCTAAGGGAACATAGGAACACTCTTCTGAACATCTGCTAGACACACAAATTCTAGTATTCTAAACACTAACATTTTTTTGCGTGTTTGTTATAAACTGGGCACCGTGGGAAGTACTCTACATGCACTTCTCTTTTAATCCTCACAACCCAATGAAGAAACTTGGAATGATGTTACCTCCACTTTATAGAGAGGGGTACACCATCTCAGAAAGACTAAGTAATTTTCTCAAGCCACACAGCTTATACATATAGAATAGTTTCTTAACCACTCTACAAATCCACTCTACAAATCCACCTCCTTTAAGTAAAGACCTACTGTCAGAATTCGCTCTTTGAGATTCATTTTTCAATGATTTGTTTAAAGTCCTAAGAGAATTCCTACCCAGCTGTTTGAAACTGGCAGTGGAAAGACCTTAGAAGCGGGACCAACGAGTCAGGCAAAACCGTAACAAGAATGCCAGAATTCAAGTGGGCACCATTTTAATCACTAACCCTAAGAGTTGATGAGCCTAACAGATTGAAAGGATATGAAAAGAATCCAGGATTCTGAAGTTCAAATGTCTTTAGAGATAACCAGAAAATATATTTTTATATGTTGAGTTAATAAATGCAAAACCTCATCAAGTGAAGTGTGTAGTCCATGTGGGAGGAAGGTTGGTGCAGACTTCTGTGAGACGTTAAACAAATTCAGTAAAACAGAATGTAAACTCAGGGCTCGATTATGAGACAGCCTCATCCAAAGGGCATTGATAGCAATGCTATAAATAGAACTACTCCCAGCAGTGTTGCGATCAGAAAGGCACCCTTTGACCACCTCTGGGCATTACCACGTGATTCACTGGAATGACAGCTCCTTTGTGCAGATGGTGGGTTGAACGGTGGTCCCCAGAGAGACATGTCCATGTCCAAATCCCTGGAATGTGTGCATGTTACCTTATGTGGGAAAAGTCTCTTTGCAGATGTAATAAAATTAAGGATCTTGAAATGAGATCATCCTGGCTGGACTACCTGAGTGGGCCCTAAATCCAGTTGCAAGAGTCCTTATAAGAGACAGAAGAGGAGACACACAGAGAAGGTTATGTGAAGATGGAGGCAAAGATTGGAGTGATGTGGCCTCAAGCCAAGGAATGCCTGGAGGCACCAAAGTTGCAAGAGGTGAGGAAGGATGCTCCCCTCCAGCCTCCAGAGAGAGCAGGGCCCCGCTGACACCTGGATTTCAGACTCTGAGCTTCCAGAACTGGGAGAGAATAAATGTCTGTTGTTTTAAGCCACCCAGTTTGTGATCATTTGTTACAGCAGCCCTAAGAAAGCAATACAGACCTTAAGCATCACTCAACCATAGGCTGGTTTAGATTTAAGTATGGTTGTGTTTAAGGAGATCAGCCTGTGGTATATTAATATTTTGTGTGAAGGTAAAGCATATATTTGGTATTTCATGAGCCTGCAGTGTTTAACACAATTTGGCCTAATTTTAAAATTACCAGATATTAAATTCCAATTTATAATGTGTGAATAGGGGCTCCCCTTGTGGTGCAGTGGTTGGGAATCTGCCTGCTAATGCAGGGGACACGGGTTCGAGCCCTGGTCTGGGAGGATCCCACATGCTGCGGAGAGACTAGGCCCATCAGCCACAACTACTGAGCCTGCGCGTCTGGAGCTTGTGCTCCACAACAAGAGAGGCCGCGATAGTGAGAGGCCTGTGCACCGTGATGAAGAGTGGCCCCCGCTTGCCACAACTAGAGGAAGCCCTCGCACAGAAACGAAGACCCAACACAGCAAAAATAAATAAATTAATTATAATGTGTGAATAATTGCTTTCAATTTTGTTATAATTTTACTAAGTTTATACACAGTATTGAAATGTTAAAAGAAGTTAAGGTCACCCTTATTTATAAGTTTGAATTATGATGATTCCTTGTTATTTGAATACTCAGGAAGGTTGTGTTAGTTCAATCAAAACATGGAAATAATAATTTAAAAAAGAAATAGAATACATTGATTTATAAATGCAATTTAAAATGCTTGAAGGTGTTAGTTTAGCTAAGCTTAGAAACAGGATCATATATTATTCAAAGGCCTTTGACATAGTTTTAAAAAATATGACAGGCTGTATATAGTATACAATGAACAATAATATTTGATGCAGAACTTAAAAGCTTCAGAAAAAATAGTTTTTTTTAATCTGTAACTTCAATAAATTGCACGTTAATTTTTAAAAGCAACATTAACCTCTGAGTAGTTTTTACTGCCTCAAAACCACTCGAGGGCACCTAAAAGCTCACACTTAATAGAAGCGGCATAAAAGAAACTTTCCAACTATGGCATCGTTCAGTAGCAGGGCCCGAGGAGGTAGTCAGCGGAGTCAGTCAGTGTCTGGACAGTGTGAAGGTGATCTTTGCTGTGGGGGCAGCAGCAGAAGGCCGTGAACTTCGCCTTTGTTCTGGTGGGTGCCTTTGTTCTCAGTGAAAGCGTTCCTCGGAACACAGAGGAACAGCAGGTCCAAAGGCCTCTAGTGACTGAACAGATAACGTGAGCTCCATCAAAGCTCAGCTCCACTCATTCCGGCTTCTCCTCCCCAAGAGAGCACGGTGGATGTGGCACGCAGGCAAGTGTTTGATTTCTGTTTCTTTATTAGCTTAATTTGAGGAACCAACTCTGTCTCCACAAAGAAAACCACAGAACGATCATTTTGAAGTGGTGGCCATTTCTGGCTTTAGTCTTTTAATTCCCATCACTGCTGCATGTATCATTGGTTTCCTCAGGTGTGACTGCTGGTCCTAAAATTTCCAAGTTGGCCCCTTGGTCAGGTCTGGGTGAGAGAGCCCTGGGTAGATGCTGCCATGACCTGGGATATCGAGCGTTGGTCTTAACTTTACCATTATCAGTCCTTAAAAGAACCACAGTAAATGACTTAAGGCCTGTAACATGGAAACCATAAAGAAACTCTAAAGAAGCAGAAATGATTTTATATGAAGAAAAACCTGAAAGGAGAGTTGCTAATGATCTTAAAATGTGTAACCAGTTTTAAGACTGTCCTTAGTTCTGTCCACCTCTCTATTTACTTTACTTTAATGTTCTCAGCATGCTCCAGGGGGTGGGGGTAGAGCAGTGCGAGAAGCAAGGTGGTGGAGAGGAGCTTGAGGCTGGCACACCGAGATGGCATCGCTCAGCAAGGCCTGCAGAGAGGTGCATCCCAGAGCTGCATGCTGTCCAGACTTGGACTGCAGGAAGCTCAGTGCCCTTTCTCTGCTCTGGGCCCTACTTGCCAGGTCCAGAAAAATAGGCAACATCCCACTTGCTACTTCCTACTACCTCCTTAAGAGAACAAAGACTCTGGTTTTTACTGGGTTGAATGAACAGGATGTTTTTGTGTTTATCTCCATGGAGATTGTTTGGTAGGAAACTAAAGCACAGTATACCAAAATTTTTATTATTATATCTCCTTAGAAATTGTTCCTGAGGGACTCTCCTGGTGGTGCAGTGGTTGAGACTCCACACTCCAGTGCAGGGGGCCCAGGTTCAATCCCTGGCCAGGGAACTAGATCCCACATGCATGCTGCAACTGAGAGTTCGCATGCCACAACTAAGGATCCTGCATGCCACAACTAAGGAGCGGGCAAGCCATAACTAATGAGCCCCTGAGCCTCAACTAAGGAGCCTGCCTGCCGCAACTAAGACCTGGCACAACCAAATAAATAAATTTTAAAAAGAAGAAATTGTTCCTGAAATCTCTTTAAGGAAGTTGAGTGTCCATCTGTAGCTGAGAAATAAGGAGGAGCATCCAGGTGCTTTCTCTGAGAAGTCTTCCCCAGGCTACCCCATGTGAGCCAGCTGTGCTCCCTTCTTCTTCCCATTTATTTGACAAACGCTTGTTTGGCACTTGCTATTACTGGGGATCTAGCAGTCTCTGACTTCAAGGAGCTTTCAGTAAAGAGAGAGAAAAGTAAACAGATACTCACAATGCAGTGTTAGAAACACTATGATGGAAGTGGCAGGCCTGCTTGTGTGGTTACGTAGGTTGTGTGCTACACAACTCCAGGTGGGGGCAGGGTGCCTTTCACACTGCAGCCAGGGGAATGCACAGCCACATGTGGCAGCCTTGGTAGCTCTGGCGGCAGATAGGAGGGACAGTTAATCTGGTCAGATGAAAAAGAGCACAGGGTGGTAAATTCTAAAGTGGTTTCTGTGCTTCAAATCTCCCATATTCACATCTTTCTGTCACCCCTTCCCCCTAGAGTGTGGCCAGATCTGTGACTTTATTTTAACTAATATAATATGGAAAAGGTGATAGGTTGTTGCTTCTGGATTTTGTTGTATAAGAATGTAACATCTCTCTTTCTAGGGGACCCTCTCCTTTGCTGGCTTTGAAGAAGCAGGCCGCCATGTTATGAGCTTCCCTATGGAGAGGGCAACATGGCAAGGAACTGAGAGCAGCTGACAGCCAGCAAGAAACTGAGGCCCTCAAACCCACAAGGAACTGAACGCTGTCAACAACTATAAAAGCTTAGAAGTGTATCCTTCCCCAGTCAGACCTTCAGATGAGTACCCAGCCCTGGCTGATACCTTGACTGCAGCCATTTGGGAGAGGATCTAGCCTTGAAGCAGAGGATCTAGCTATCATGCCTGGATTCCTGATTCCACAGATATTGTAAGAAAACAAATGTGTGTTGTTTTAAGTTGCTAATTGTGTTGTAATATTGTTTTGCAGCAATACCTAACTAATACAGGTGTTTCGGGAAGCATCTCAGGTCACATATACACTATGTTCCCATGGCACTTTGGAAAATCCTCAGAACAGCATATTGCGAATGCCCATCTCCTTTCTTGAAGCCGTTGACCATGTCTTATTCACCTCTGAATTTCCTCATCTGTAAAATAGGTTAATAATAGTATCTACTGCTTAGAGCTGCAAATTAGATAATTTAAGCAATGTGCTTTACACTGTGCCTGACTTAGTAAGTGCTCATTAAATACTACCTCTAAATCTCCAGGGTATAACACAGTACCTGGCATATGTGTTATAAATGTTTGTTGAATAAATGGTTAAATGCAAGAATTGATGGAGAAGTCCAGTGTATCTCAACCTTATGGCAAAATGAAAAGTGTCAGAATTTTGGCCATGATCCCTCAAGGTCTGCCAGAAGAAACCAAGGATGTATTCAACAGTGATGCTAGGATGACTCAGCAAACACCGGCAGAAGCAGGCCCAATTACGATGGCATCTATTAGAAGCTGCTTCTTTGGTTCTGCCCACTCTGGACACCAGGTTCTTGACTGAAATTGACATGTGGTTTCACCCAGGGGTTCTTTTAATTCAGGCTTTATGAACCCACATTTTTTATTGAGAAAAATAAACAGTTTACATACCGATATACAATGCAGTATATAAGAGATTCAGCAGATTGTGATGTGACTTTTTAATTCCTCCTTTCTAAGGATCTGATAGAGCCTTTAATCCTCCCTTTGCTACTTCTTTCATTCATTATGCGTTTATGCGTTCCACGCACAAATATTTACTGAGGATAACTCTATGCTGGTCAGTGGGTTAAGCACTGGGACTACACAGTGAGCAGAACAGAGCTGCTTGCAGTCCTGGGGCTTATTAGTTGCACATCTGGTTGGAATCTCTTCTGTATATCCTGTCAGCCCCCATACTACTCCCTTGCTGTTTGTGCTATGCTGGAAGGTCCTACTCTTGTTTTAGTGGTCTCAGTATTCTTTGTAGTCTTTACCCATTGCTTATGCACTTGCTTCAAGAAGAGTCTTTAGATATTGAGTCTTCATCAATTAAATTTTATGGAAGGCTTTCTTCCCTCCGGTAAGCTCCTTCCCATGGGACTAAACAAGTGATTTTGCAACTAATAGCCTCTTTAATCTGAATGTTCTTTGTGATCTCTTTTCTGTGTTTTCTCTGAGGAGCAGGGGAGATTGGAGGGCCCTTTGATGGTTAGAAAATCTTATGGCTTGGAACATGAGCTTAAAGTGGATCCTGCCTTGAGTAACACCCAGACACTATGAAAGCAAGATGGTGGGATGCCCTATCTAACCGACTCTAATAGCTGCTATTTAGCTGTGCAATGCGGTGCAGTAATCACCAACAGAAGCACAGCGAGAGCAGCAAGGAGAAAGCCCAGCCACAAGCAATTTGGTGCATCCCAAGGAGTCCAGGAAGGATTAGCACCTGATGCCCCTGCCCAGCCTACAGCTGCTGATGATTTTTTAGCCAAAGCTTTGGGTCCACCAGGTAGAATTATAAATCATGACAGACTTGCTTTAAAGTTTGTTTGTTTTTTAAAAGTAAAACAATAAGATGAGCAGTCATGAACCTATCACCCAACTTAAGAAATAGAATGTTATAAATATCATTGAAACTCCCTGTTTCAACCCTGAGTAGGGTTGCCAGATTTAGCTAAAAACAAACAACAGTGAAAAAGGACACCTAATTAACGTTCTTTTTTTTCTCTAATTAACTTTAAATTTCAGATAAGCAATAGATAATTTTTAGTGTAAGTACACCCCATGCAATATCTGGGATATACTTATACTAAAAACATTATTCATTGTCTAAATTCAAAGTTATTTGGGCCCCTATGTTTTAATCCAGTAACACTACCTGTGTTTAGTTGACCCCATTGTATCACAGATTTGCCAACACTTAAAATTGTCAGACTTTAAATTTGTACCACTCTAGTAGGTGTAAAAATATCTCTCATGATTTTATCTTGCTTTTCCTTGATTAGTAATAGAATTAAACTACATCTTGTGTATTGGTTGGCCCTTCACGTTTCCTCTTCTGTGAGAAGCCTTTTCATCCCTGTTCCTCATTTTCTATTGGGTTGTTTTTAATTTTTCTTACTGATTTTCAGGAGTTCTTCATGGATTCTGTTAATTATATGCATGGCAAATATGCCCTCTCAATTTTGGCTTGTCTTTTCACTCTCTTTATGTTGTCTTTCATTAAAAAGAAATTCATAATTTGAGTTTTTTAATTTCTCAGTCTTTTCCTTTATGATTTGTATTTTCTATATCTTGTTTAGAAAATACTTCCTTACCCAAGGTCATAAAACATTCTTCTATGTTGATATATAAAATTTTTTTAAGTTTTTCTTTTACATTGAAAGTTTTCTTTATTTTACCTGGACTTTATTTTGTATATGATGTGAGGGAGGAGTCCAGAATCATTTTTTTTTCCAATATGGATAAACACTTGTTCCCACACTATTTATTAAACAGTCATTTCCACCACCCCCACCCCCAATACACACTGCTCAGCAGTGCCAGTGAATCAGTCTTTATATATTTATGGATCCACTTCTAGGCTCACTATTCTTTCCTTTGGTCTATTTTTCTATCCATGTTCCAATACCACACTGCCTGATGTACATGGATGTATGAATCTTGCTATTGACATTTGCCAGGGTAACCCTCATCCCCATTCCATCACACACGCACCCTTGTTCTTATTCCTCAAAAGTATCTTGACTGTTTGTGAGCCTTAGCTCTTTGGTGTAAAATTTAGAATCAGATTAATAATGTCTGTAATAAACTATTGAGATATTGGTTGGAATTGCATTAAATTTGGAGAGAGTTGACATATTTATGATATTGAGTTTTCCTACCTATGGAAATGGTATATCTCTTTATCAATTTAGGTCTTCTTTAATGTTTTTCAATAAAATTTTTCTTCATAAAGGTCTTGTCTGTATAGTTTTATTTCTATTGTAATGGTATCTTTCTTTTTTACTTTGGCTGCACTGGGTCTTCCTTGCTGTGCACAGGCATTCTCTAGTTGCAGTGAGCAGGGGCTACTCTTCATTGCGGTGCACGGGCTGCTCATTGCAGTGGCTACTCTTGTTGTGGAGCATGAGCTCTAGGGCACATGGGCTTCAGTAGATGTGGTGCGTGGGCTCAGTAGTTGTGGCTCGCAAGCTCTAGAGTGCAGCCTCAGTAGTTGTAGTGCACAGGCTTAGTTGCTCCGGCATGTGGGAGCTTCCAGACCAGGGATAGAACCCAGGTCCCCTGCATTGGCAGGCGAATTCTTAACCACTGTGCCACCAAGGAAGTCCCTGTAATGTTATCTTTTAAAAGTTATATTACTATAATTTTTATGGCTGCTGTATGGAAAGGCAATTGGTTTTTGTTTACTCAGCCACTTTGCTAAATTCCCTTCTTAATCCTAATAACTAGACAATAGATTCTTTTGGATGTTCTCTATAGGCAGTAATAGCATTTGCTTAATGATGGTACAATCTTATAATGATTATTTTATTTCTTCTTTGCAATTTGAATACCTTTCATTTATTTTCCCTTTTAAATTTTACTAATGAATTATGAGAATAATGTTGAATAGAATGATAGCATCTTCAGTTTGTTCCTGATTTTAAAGGGAAAGCTTATAAATTTTACCATGAACAATGATATTTTCCATGTCTTTTGTTTTAGCTTTTAATTAAGAAGTAACCTTCTTACTTATAATTTTCAGGATTTCTATCACAAATTAGGTTGCTTCTTCTCAGATGCTTTTTCTGCATCTTTTGAGATGATCAAATGGTTTTCCTTCTCTAATGTGTTAATATAATGAATTACGTTATTTTTATGATGTTAACCCAACTTTGCATTTCTCGTATAAACCCAGCTTAGTATGATGGAGTGTCTTTCACATTCTTCTGGATTTGACTGATAATAGTTTGTTTGAATCGTTTGCTTTTGCAACTTTGGTTATGAGTAAGAGTGACCTATAAAGTTTTCTTTCCAGTCGTATTTTATTTGATTTTAGGATCAATCTTATACCAATCTCACAGGATGGATTGGAAGAATTTAAGATTGGTGCAAGAGGATGCTCAACTAAGTTTCAATTGAAGCACCAAGATCCAAAAGATATAAACTTCCAAAGTGAGATGATAGGCCAGGAGAGCCTTTTCAAAAGAAATAGCCGGGAATTAGTTCCTTGACATCAACCCCTCATCCTCTGAAGCATGTAAATGACTTGAGAGAGTGGAGTTTGATGGAGATGTCTCTATAAGATTTCTCAATTTTTTCCTTTGGAAAGTGTTACTGGTATGAATTGAGCCAATTGAGAAGGGATTCAATAGTTCCCCTTGGAGAACTCCATATGGGTCCTCTGCAGCTAGGCAGGTCCAGTGGACTTGTGTCTGGCTCCTACCTAGAACACGGAAGGCAAGATCAGAGCTGGCTAGAGTGAAAGAAAGGTGCTGCTGGGCTTGAATCAGCTTGCGTTCCCCAAATTTGCCTGGGCAAAGAATGCATGAGTCTTTCCTTGGCTCATATACAGCCGGGTATGCACAAAAGAGCTGGCACGGGGTCCTCCCAGATTGTTTCAAATAGAGCCAGGTCAGCTGGAAGGTGAACAGGTTTCATTACAGGGGAAGCTGGAGGTGGATGCTGGGGTAGGGAGGTTTGGGGCATTAAATGGGTGTTAATAAGCAACTTCTAGAATGCAATGCATTCGTTCATATCAAACGAAATCAGCAGTGGTGTGGGAAGAAAATAGGTTCTCCACAGTTCACAGGAAAGCACTCCATGAGAGAAAGAACCAGCTTCGAATACCCAGCAGGTCCAGAGGGAGCAGAACACTCTAATAACAGTACCAATTCAGTAAAGACTTTCTCTTCCCCTTCCTTCTCCATCTTCTAAAACTGGACAGGATCAGAAACAATGCTGAGTGAATGCGCGGTGCAGTGGGGGGCGGTGGGGGGAGGGTGTCAGTTCTTAAGTTATTCTCCTTCAGCTCCAAGCCCACCCTTTCATCCTCTGCTCTGTGATGCTGGGGCTGCAGCCCTGCAAACCACACCTGTGCTTTACCAGTTTGTTCCCTGTTGGATTCTGCCAATCGGGGTGCTAGAGGGAGACTGGAAGGCTGGAGGAACAGAAGAGATGTGCCCTCTCTGCTTCTCTCCTGTGGACTTCTGTCGGCTTGTGGTCCTTGTGAGTGTCGCTCCAGCACCACTTCTTCACCCCTGCAGTGGCAGTTCCTTCCACAGCACCAGCCAATCCCGTCTAAACTTTCTACAAAACTTGCAGGACCAGACTCGTCGTATCCACTCCTTCACTCTGAAACATGACTGCGTCTTGGCTACCTCCTCTTCGGAGTCTGGGTTCTGACCTCATGGGCTCCTTCCTCTGAGCTCAGAGACACCAGCACCAGCCAAGCATCACTTCCTCTTCAGGAGCCAGAGTTTCAGCTCTGCAGGGTCCCTTGTCTAGGCTTTGAAGCCTTAAGAATATTAACCTCATCCTTTTATTCCTTCAGCCCTGGAGATGGTAGCTGCTTCTTGAAATTGCTACATTTATGATACCTTAGAATCCTCTTCTTGTCTCTTTAGTTGCCTGGTTAGTAACTTTACATTTAGTTAATAACTCTTTATATTAACTTCTTTCTCAAATAACTGGTATGTTTTTTGTCTCCTTGATTGGACCCTGACTGGTGAGGGAGGGATGATTGAGAAGGTGGAAGAGAGAAAGAGAAGACTCTGACTCCATCTCCTGCCCCCCAGATAGGTGGTCAGCCAGCCACAGCCCCTAGCTGGGGGAAAAGAATGGAGTGAAGTCTTAACTTTTAAATTGAAAGCCTAGCTTATTGTATTGTACTGGGCATTTTAAGTTACTAATTTGATTCAGGGTTTATGTCTAAAAGTAAATATAAGCATTTCTATTATTCAATAATAACCACAAAAGTCTGCGTTTTCATCCAATGGCAGGGCGAGAAGATTTAAAGGGACAGTAGGAGGCAACAATATGATCACTTTCTCAATTACATCCTGTGCATCCTGCATATTTAACATACTGGCCATATTCTGAGGCTGTAATTAAAATGTCTCCTAGAACTCACAAATAGAACTCTGGAAACCTAAGATTTCTTTTGTGGGAAGATTTTTTACTAGTGATTATGCTTTCTAGTTCTTATTTCGTCAACTTTGGTAAGTTATATTTTTCTAGGATTTTTTCCATTTGAAATGCACATTTTCCAACTTACTGGCATAAGGTTTTCTATCTTATATTTCTATTATCCTTTTGATCTTTGTGTGTTCTCCTTTTTCATTCCTAATATTAGTTGTACCTTCTCTCTATATATTTTTAAAATTTCCTTAATCAGTCTTTCCAGGGGTTAATCTCTTCAAAGAGCCAGTCTTTGGCTTTGTTGATCATCTTAATTCTATCTATTATCTGTTTCTTTCGTTTAAGATTGTTTCCTTCTTTTTACTTTCTTTGGGAATATTCTGTTGTTTTGTTTCTCCCTTCTCATGGTTGATGCTTCGCTTATTAATTTTAAGCCATTCTTCTTTTACCAGATAAACATTTAAAGCTGTTTTCTTTCATGTGTACTTTGGAGAACTCATCATCCTCTGTCATGGCCGCTTTTCAGTGGTCTGAGTGAATTCACTGCATACCATAAATTTTGAGTGCAGTGTCATGCGATTCTTGCTCTTTACACTTTTTGATTTCGTGTTGACCCCCAAGTTAGTAAGTAATGTGTTTTTGTTTTTCTAAAACTCTTTCTTGAAGCATAATTTAGAAGTTATAAACATATATTCATATAGCACAGAAAAGCACACACATAATAGCTTGAAAAAGTTTCAGAAATGGTACACACCCATGTTTCCACAGATTAGGATTTAAACAAAGATAACGAGCACTTCTTTACTGAGGTGGGAATTCACATAACACGTTAGCCATATTGAAGTGTACAATTCGGTACATTCACAATGTTGTACAACCACTAGCTCTATCGAGTTCCAACACATTTTCATTACCCCAAAGAAAACCCTATCCCCATTAAGCAGCCACTCCCCATTCCTCTCTCCTCTCAGGCCCGGCAACCACAATCTGCTTTCTGTCTCTGGATCTTTAAGTGATGTGCTTTTAAGTGTCTAAATGTATGGAGGTTTTAAGTTGTAATTTTTTTCTGCTTTCTAACTTAATGATGGTACAGTCTTTTTTTTTTTTTTTTTTTTTTTTTTGTGGTACGCGGGCCTCTCACTGTTGTGGCCTCTCCCGTTGCGGAGCACAGGCTCCAGACACGCAGGCTCAGTGGCCATGGCTCACGGGCCTAGCTGCTCCGCGGCATGTGGGATCTTCCCGGACCAGGACACGAACCCGTGTCCCCCGCATGGGCAGGCGGACTCTCAACCACTGCGCCGCCAGGGAAGCCCCGGTACAGTCTTATAATACTGATTCTTTAAACTTTTTTGAGATTTGATATTTGCTTTAAGCCTTAATTCAACATCAGTTTTCGTAAATGTAATGTGTGATTTGGAAAGAATATATACTTACCAGTGGTTGAGTGCAGTGATTTGTGTAAGTTCTTTACATCAGACTTGTTAATCATGTTGTTCAAAATCTTTTTAACTTGACTGAATGTTTTTGGCTGTTTGATCTATCAATTACTAAGGAAAAAGTGTTAAATCTCCCACTCTGATCATGGATTTGTCAATTACTCCTTGAAATACTGTCAGTTTTTGCTTTAGTGATAGACTTTTCAGATAACACAGAGAGGCATGAATCAAAGCAGAAACTTCAAATGTACTACATTTGCAAAAAGATTATCAGCTGGCTCAGTCTTTTCTGCCATATTAACCCAATTTAGTCAGTCTTTCCAGAATAAGGTGGCCCTTGCTCTATCTCCTGCCCCCTCTCTTTTCTCTCCTCCCATTCCAACAATACGTACACTTAAAATCCAAAGAATGGTCTAAGGAGATGTGGAATAAAAATACTTCTAGACCAAGTATCTCAAGATTAGATATCCAGCTATCCAATAAGGGAATTCCTTATTTCATTTAGCAATACAGCTGAAAATATCTTTAAAATCATTGTTTCACTAACTACCATACAACCTTATAGTTTTTCATTTTCTGCAAGGGTCACTGGGCACCAGGACAGTATTGGGCTGCGGGTAGACCAAGCGCTATTGGCATCTCGTGTCTGTGTGGTCTCCGGTGTTGTGCTCCTTCTTCATCAGGCAGTGAAGGATGAATGGTGATTCGGTCCACTAACAGGGAAAGCCTCTATCATCCCACCGCTGAATTCACTCTGTGTTTATTTGCTACCTTAGCCAGAACAGGAAAGAGAAGCATAGGTAGTGAATGGTTGGGCCGGGTCCAGCATCTTTATTCCTTGTTACCTTCTACATCTAACACAATTGCTAACTGAAATAATTACTGTCTTTACCTGGTGGCGACATTCTATTTTGCTTATAAGACAGGCTGACAGATGTGCTTTGAAAAAAGCAGCAAACGTCTTGCACTGAGCTTGGATTCATTTCCCTTAGCAGATGATTTCAGTAACTTCATATCATTTTTCATCTGGCAGGTCAAGGAAAGCCAAGTTTTGAGAGAAATAAAGCTTGTTGCTTGGAGTGGAACAATGCCACGGAAGGTGAAACAACTTCATTTTTCCATGCAGATGTGGGTGCCCTTCTAGTTTTTGCAGGAAGAGGTGCCTGGATTTGCTCCGATCAACTTGTGGTACTCATACTAATTGGTTGTTTGAAATGGGCTGCCCAGCTGGCAGCTGTATGAGCCGCCAGAATGGCCCTGGGGTGGCTGAGTCATTTCTCTCCCGAAGACTGAATGGCCTATTATTTGAAAGGGAAGATGGAGCCAACCCAGTTTGTCCCAACTTGCTGTGGGTGACCTAGGGAGGCGGCCGCCTCTCCTGGCTCTTGAACTCTGAAGAAACCATTTGCATCTTAGCACAAGAAACAGCCTGGGGAGCTGGTGCTACCTCTGGTTCCCTGGAGCCTGGAGGGCAGAGAAGGTCATCAATTCTGCTGGGCCAGTGTACAGTGTGAGAAAGAGACCCGGAGATAAGTCATGGTGTGCAAACCAGGCAGCTGGCGTGGTTTATAATATTTGGGGTTCTTTATTCTACTCCAGGACCCTTGTCTTGATCATCTTTTCTGAGCTGAGAAGTAATGGCAAAGAAAAGGACTGTGGAGCGGACAATGACTTGTGGTGATGAACACTCTAATATTCACTTATACAGCCCTGTATGTAGCTAGTCCATGTACATGTATTTATTGAACATCTATTATGTGCCAGGAATGGTACTGAGTGCTGTGAGGGATATAAAAACAGAAGCCCAACAGATCTCTGCCCTCAAACTCCTTATAGTCTAATCAGGGGCCCAAGACATAAATACAAAACATTAAAGAACAATACAATAGTTAAATGAGGCCAGAGTCGTCAACATTAAAAAAAAAAGCCAAACTCATTTCTCACAGTTGATAAATTTCTGTCAACCCCCAGAGGTGGACAAAGGACTTGAATCTTCAGCAGAACTGCCTGTGTGAGTAATAATGAACAGAGACAACATTCTTGAGGGCTTGATTTTATTTAATCTTCAGAAAAATCACTAAAATGTAACAAAAATCTTAAAGAGTGAGGCACGATTCAGGATTAAAACTAGATACTGCAGTAAACACCACTCCTTTGAATTTCAGCCTTGGCCCGATTTGTGTCAAAGCCTGGAACAAAAATTCTTTATGCTGTCACATGTTGCCTCTGAGAAGTTGATCCAGGTCCAGGCTGTAATATTGTGATATAGACCCATAAGTGTACAAATAAGCCCGTGACACTGCATCATAGGGGTTAAGGGCAGGAGGCAGGCACAAACCTTGGTTAATAGGACAGCTTTGTGGAGGAGAAAGCCTTTCAGTACAGTTCAAATGTGCTATTTACAGATTAGGAACTAAGGTAGAGATTGAAAGTTTCAACCTATGAACTTTCAACCAAGCATCTCAAGATTAGATATCCAGCTATCAAATTGTTTAACAAAGGAGCAACTTGGTTCTCACATGGCTGGGGAACAGCTCCTTACGATACCAGAGTATAAAACTGTGATCTTTTACAGCCTCACTCTTCAGCGTTCTCAGGGGACTTCCTCTGGGGTAGCGGAATACTGCGTGAATAAGATGTAATACCAACCACGTCACCCCTTTGCTTCAAACTCTTGTAGGATAAGGTCTACAGATAAGGGCCTGGCACTCAAGGCCCTGCTCAGATTCAGGGCTTTAGCCCCTCTTCAGCGCCATCTTCCAGTGGGGCACAGAGTTCACGCTCTGACAGCATCCATTGGCTTTTGCCACCTTGCCATCAGCCAGCTCAGTGGGCATGCAGAGCACCTACTGTGGGTCATGCACTGTGCTCACATTGGTGGCAGATGCCATGATGTCCCCTGCTCGTGTCTGGAATGTCCACCCACTGCCCATTGCCTGGGCCCTGCTATGTGTCCTTGATGACCAAGCCTACGTTGCATCCCCTCCAGGGAGCCTAGGTTGGGTGACATATTCTCCTCTGTGCTCTCATTTATTGGTGTTGTGTCTCTGGGTGTGGCTTAATCCCTAGACTGTATGTTCCTTAAGGGTAGAGACTCATCCATGTTGTATCCCTAGCACTTGTCATCGAGCTTGGGGGATAGTAGGTGCTCAATAGATGTTTGAACTTAAAAGGAAAGGCTAGTGGGGACGTATGTGAGAGTCTTATATTCAAAGTCATCGGGAGGGTAGGGTAAAATGGGGCAGTGCATGTGTTAAGTGACTGAATGATTATTTTCCCTGGGGAGGAAAAATGTGCGCAGATTCCTTGGCATTCCTTTTCTGTGCAGGGGAATCTCTGCTTTCTGTGGGCTGATCATCATCTCCACTGGAGGCATGTCCTACTCTAGAGGGGAGGGTGTAGAGCTCAGCCCAGCCCCTGCCCCTTGCAGTGGGGGAGGGTAAAAATGAGAGTAGGTGTTACTGACCTAACAGGATCAAAGACGAGGATGGGTACTAGGAAGGACAGAAGTTTGAGTCACAGTCCAAGATGCTGTGACTGGTTATGTGATGACTTGCGTGGCAATTATGGTCAGGAAGCCCAGTGTGGAAAACTGGAGGGACAGATGCCCCAAATCCTGTGGCCACTCTCTGCCAGTGGCCACCAAGAGCACAAGAAGAATAAACACTTGTAGAGGGCTTTACTATCAGCGAGGCATTGTTCTAAGCCCTTTCTATAGTCATGTAACAGGACTAGCTGGGGAAGAAGGGGTCCAGGTCTACAAAAGGGTCCTCTGAAATGTGCTGACTTCATAGAGGAGAGGGAATTGGCACAGTTTCAAGCACCTCCTCAGAGGAGGTCCAGATCAGAGCGAGGAAGAGTACATGTAATCCTGAGGTTGGCCTTGAAGAATTAGAGAAACCACCAGCCTGTGTCCCCAACCGGGCCCAGCAGCCAGGCCTCCGGTAGGGGGAGCCTTTGGGGGCCCGGCTTCCTCTCGTAGCCTTTTCAGCTGCCCATCCCGATGAGCTCAGAGCGGCCCCTTTGGAGTGGCCCTGCCACGCCCTGGATGCCCCCAGACCGCCCCCTCGCCACCCCGAACCTGCCTGTCAGGATCGGGCTTCCTGCTGGGAGGAATATAAATATGAATGGAGCATAGCATCTTCAAACATCGCACAAGAGCAGAGGGACAGCCAGCTCCAAATGATAATATTTGAAAAGCCACAGGGAGCCTCTGTTGCTGTCGAGTTAGAATTGCTCGTCTTTCATGTGATTAAAGAAGCCCTCGTGTGGTTCTTTTCTTTTCCTTAGAGACATACCAGGGTGTCTCCTCTCCTACTACAGCACTGAGTGGTTTTTAAGGTTTCTAAGTAGACTGCATTTACATCTGCTACTCATTCTCTAAATGAAAGGCACGCTGAAACACATTAATGAGCGTCCTGATTACTGCAGCCCTTGAGAAATTAATTAATGACAATGCAGTGTGCACGTGACATTCCCCCTGCTTCCCAAGATGAGTCGGAGAGCCCAGGAGCTGCATCCAGCCCCAACCGAGAGCCGCCACACACGTCTTCAGCCAAGGGTCTGGACACATTTTGAGTTGCTTTTCCTAGAGAATGCTATTCCCTGGATAATTAAGCAATAGTGTCTTTCTCATGGCCTGGAGTTTTCCCCCTAAACTAGGTGGTCTAAGCTGGAAGAGCCTTTAGTTTGTCTCATTTCTTTTCCTTCTTCTTGTTTTTTGTTTATTTTTGTTTGTATGTTTGTTTTTAGAAACCAGTATTAAGCACCAGCTCTTACCTGGTCTTTCCCTTATAAAATAACCCACACTTAAATGGTGCTTATTTTGTCAGGGACTCTGTGTGAACACATTTATTTATTCAATCTCACAATAACTCTGGGGTAGGTGCTGTTATTATCCGTGTCTTATAAAGAGTGAAGTAAAGGAACAGAGCTGTCAATTAAGTCACTTAAGGTCACACAGCTAGTAAGTGGCAGAGTCAGAATCTGAACTCAAGGGACTGGCTCAGAATCCATGCCTTAATAACTAATCACATCTACACCTACCCAAACATTTGTATTTTGGGTCAAGTTTTTAAAATCCAAAATGTGTTTATTGAGTTGGTTTCTTATTTATCTTGATTCGGGGTGCTTTCTGTGCTGCTTCTGTCCGAAGGGACATCCTTCAATGACCTTGTTTTGCCTCCCAAACTACTGTTTGAGCATGGATAAATACCGGGTAATTATTATTATTTTTTTTTTGCGGTACGTGGGCCTCTCACTGTTGTGGCCTCTCCCGTTGCGGAGCACAGGCTCCGGACGCGCAGGCCCAGCGGCCATGGCTCACGGGCCCAGCCGCTCCATGACATGTGGGATCTTCCCGGACCGGGGCACGAACCTGTGTTCCCTGCATCGGCAGGTGGACTCTCAACCACTGCGCCACCAGGGAAGCCCAATACTGGGTAATTTCATAGCATCCAAGCATTTCACATCCAGAGACAGGAGTTGGGCTCTGCACCAGGAGTTTTGTTTGTGTTTTTTTCTTCTCTTCTGGGGAGGGATGAAGGAGATCCTTCCTAAGAAGCATATTCTCAGGCTGAAGAGGGTGGAAGGAAGTTGACATTTTTTAGATGAGGATCCAGAGGCTCAGAGAGGTCTATTATTTGCTCAGGGTCATGCAGATTGGTTTTTGTTGTTGTTGTTTTCTGTGTGTGTGTGTGTGTGTGTGTGTGTGTGTGTGTGTGTGTGTGTGTGTATGTGTGTATGTGTTTTCTTGGTCTGACTCTGCAAAACTACAAACTGGCTGCTTCCAAGTTGCTGTTCTTTCCACCACACTGCACTGTGTCCATGCGGTTCTACTGGATGAAGCATTTGCTGAGATGGCTACGCTTTACACTTATTTCTGATCTCAGGGCTAATGTAAGAATGAAGCAACCTTACAAGTGTGAATCCCATATGCCAGGTTCTTAAAAGAGTTGTGCAACTTTTTGGCACCCCCAGGAAGCCCTGAAATAAAGCTGAGATTCAGAGTAGCATTCATGGTCATCCTGGTAGCAGTCACATTTACCTCATAAAAACAGAGAGGCTGCAAAGACTCAGCAAGACACCTCCAGAAGTAGCTTTAGTTGGCCAGTGTTTCCAGGTAAGAGAAAGAAAACAATTCTTAAAAGAAAGCGATTTGCACCAAGAGCAACACGTCTTCCAGGCAACACGCAGCCTCAGAAACCTTCTTTCCCCCGCACAAAGCCCTGTGGGCCTGGGAGCACCCTCCATGCGGTAGCACAGAGCAATGTGGCTTACAGGCTGGGAACAGGGGGGTTTGAACTCAGCCTAGACACAGGCTCAAGCCTCAGCGTTGCCATGTCCTAACTATGAGGTCTGAGGCAAACTAGGTCATTCTTCAGCCTCTGTTTCAGCATCTATAAGCTGGGAGAGTAATGGTACCAGTGTCATAGGACTTTTGTGACCAGACAATATATGTAAGGAGCACACAAGGTGTAACATACACAATAAGCACTTAATAGTAGTAGCTATTCTTAGCGTCCATAGTGCTCGTTGCCAGATTCTCCCTTCTTCTAAGCACCCACTGCTCCCTCTGAAATGCTCTCCACTCAGGCTTCTGCTCAAAGGGCAGCTCATCAGCAGACCTTCCCTGACCACCCCACCCAGGGGAGCTCGTATCCTCCCACCTTGCTTTATGCTTTTCCTGGTGTGGATCACTATCAGATGCCAGGTTATACAGCCATGTGTTTGTTTGTTGATTGGCTGTCGCCTTCCCAAGAACACTAGCGCCATGATGACAGCAACTGTGTCCGGTTCACTACTGGGTTCTTGGTGGCTAGACCAGTGTCTGCCGTTTGGGGGGTACCAAGTCAGTGCTTCCTGAAGGACCTGAGTACAAGGCATCTCTTCTGAGTAGATTCTGATTCTATACAATGGCACAGCCTAAAAGTGGACGTCGGGCACAGGAGCTGTTGTGTACCTGGGACAAGCCTTGGATTTCAGGGTGACAGCAGAGTGCCCGAGAGGCCTGACCCTCTGAGGCGCCGAGCTGTGCTCCAGGGATCCCTACACCCCGAAGTGCCCAGCAAACACTGCCCTGGGCTGGAGGGATCCGAATCCACGCGTCGCTTTCTTTGTTGGAAAGTTATAGCCTGAAGTCACTATCGGGCGCCCCCCTCCCCTCTCTCTCAGGATTCATTATGGCTGGTGCAACTTCCTCAAGGACCAAAAAGCACGTCTTAAAAGTGATCCGTGGCAATGGATAGTTTACTGCTTTTACACTCAGGAATGATTTTTTTTAAAAGGCAGCACAGGGCTTCCCTGGTGGCGCAGTGGTTGAGAGTCCGCCTGCCGATGCAGGGGACGCGGGTTCGTGCCCCGGTCTGGGAAGATCCCACATGCCGCGGAGCGGCTGGGCCCGTGAGCCATGGCCGCTGAGCCTGCGCGTCCGGAGCCTGTGCCCCGCAACGGGAGAGGCCACAGCAGTGAGAGACCCGCATACCACAAAAAAAAAAAAAAAAAAAAAAAAAAAAAATCTTAAAAAAAAGAAGGTAGTAAAGGCGGCACATAGCTCAGATCATGATTTTCAATAAGTAAAAGCAAAAGTGAGTTTTGCTCCTGGCTTCTACTGAGGTGTAGCAACCTGTGTTGGTCACACCTCCTCGGCCCCCCGGGGCTGGCACCTGGTGGGTGGGTACGAAGAGCTGCCTCCTTCCTGCTGCTGCCTGGGGAGAAGCCAGAGGAAACAAGGCTCAGCGAGCATTCTGCACCCTGGCCCCAGCGCGCCCAGCCTCCTTGGCTCACACACCCCATCAAGATCCAGAGAGAGGGTGAACTGGATACAGTAACGCACCTCAGAGTCACCAGAGCCACCAGCGGGGGTTGATTTGGAGGAGCCTCTAAAGGGCATGTGGTTTCTCCAAAGTGCACAGTGCTTGTAGATTCTAAGCACTTTCAGAGGTTGTGATAAGCAGATGTGTGGCTTCCCTAAGCCTGCATGGAGCAGAGAAATCGAGCAAGAGGAAAAACTAATTAAATAATATAACAAATAGCAAAACAGAGGGCATGCTCTGTCAACTCTAGCACGGCCTAGCAATTCATGCTAGAATTTAGTTAATTTAGATAATTCATGTTCGAATTTAGTTTCCTGCTGGGTAGTGAGATTGGCAAGGTAAAGAAGAAGCTGTCTCTGGTCATTAGCTGTCAATTACTGTCAATGCTGTAGGCAGTATTTCCATGTTAACACACATGTGATATAGCATCACTATGACAGTAACTCTACTGCATAAGGCCTGTGGACAGATGCAATCATGAAGAGATATAATACCACGAATCATGCATTTGGGTGCAGGGAGAACCTGAACTGTCCCGATGATGCAGCAGGGTGGGTCCGGAAGTACGCAGGGAACATGTTTTTCCTTAGCCATTCCATGTAAAATCACAAGTCTGTGTCTCTCTGGAAAAACCTAGCTGGATTTCCTGGGCAACGTTCAGGCCTCTGGCTGTGGATGGGTTGTTTCTATTAATTATTTTCTCCCCGGCTTGGAGTGTTTCTTTGATACACATGGCTCTTATTGAAGGGAACATTTATTTGGGATTTCCTGGGCAAGGTTGTGCCAGAGAAGGAGTGGCCTCCCGCTAGGCAGGGATGCTCTCTCATCGACGTACACAGTTCCCACTGTGGAAAATTAGGATACCGACAATCTGGTGTCCTAACAGTCTCCTGGGAGGCTGGAGAACTCGAGCCACACACCAGATGCTGGTCCCCACCAGACAGGGCCAGCAGATAGCCTGTGACCGTCAGGACCGCAGCCTGGCAAACAGATCTGAGAGCCTATGAAAGAGCTCCACGTTGTAAGTTTCATCCTCAAAACAATCCAGGTGGTGGGAAGCTTTCCTGCTCTCTCCCCTCCGACTCCTGTACCTACTTTGTGCCCCCATGAAACCTGATACTTCGTTCTAACACGGCACTTGTAACATTTTGCCCTGATTTTTTTCCCCATATCTGAAAGCCTCATGAGGACCCATGGGGGAGCCTGAGCCTGGCACAGTGCCCGGAACATAGCAGATAATACATGCTTGTTTGCTTATCTGTCAGAGGACCTTCCTGCTGAGCCTTGGCAGGGTGTGTGTTTATACACGGGAGTAGCCTCTGCCTTATAATCAAATGCATGATGGACCTGAACACAAAATGGGGCCAGGTGTGTAAAGAGATCCAACAAGATAGCTTGGGTCAGGAATGCTTACAAAACTTTCCTGGCCCAATGCCGAGGGCAAGGATGGCTCGAGTACCTGGGATTCAGCTTAGCCTGGTCAGTGGAATGTTCCCTCCTCTCCTGCAGGGCCCTTTGTGGAATCCTGGGAGACAGAAACTTAGCCCCAGGTCTCGGCTGATTGAAAACAAGGTCACCTTTGACAGTGACTTATGGTCTCTCAGGACCCAAATCATATTCAGTTTCTCACCCTGTGGTGATAATCAAGCTGTGGGAATCAATAATATACCCTTGTGTAGCAGACATCTGGCCTCCTGGGGTTTCTGTGATTGAGGAATGCGCACTGATGGTGGCAAAGAAAGGACTAGCCTACTTGGTTAGATCGGAGTCCTGTGGGAGCTGGGTGGGCCCTGCATGTGAACAGAGAGAAGAGGATGGAAGGGCCTTGCCCTAAGGAGTGGACTGGAAGGCTCACTGCTCCAGAAAAGATGGGCCTTTCCCCAACCTAAAGTGGGATCCAGAGCCCCTTCTCTGCAGCTCTGAGACTTGGTTTGGTCCTTCCTCACTGTGGAGTTGCCCGCCTGTGAAAGGAGGGCATGTGTCGAGGGAACCCCATGCACACTGAGAGCCAGGCCCAGGCTTCCCTGGAGAGGCTTCGTGGCCCACAGAGCTTGAGGAATTCCTTCCTAGCAGCTTGTCAACTTCACCCACTTTACCCGAGATTTTGGCAACACAGATGCTTTTTTAAAGGGTAGATTTATTTCATTGCAAACAAAAGGGCATTCAGGCCCCAGGGCCCTGGATGGGTCCCAGAGTCTCCCATGCCCACCAGGGCCCAGGCTGCCTTCTCCACCCAGACAGCATCCTCCCTCCTGGGCCAGGCCAGAGGCTCCTGCATGGGCTCAGTGGGGCTGCACTGTCTCCCAGATGAAGGTGAGAAAGATGGATGGACCGCTGCTGGCAACTAGCTCTGTGGGAACACAGAGCCCAGGCATCTGCTCGGGGCAGAAGCTCCAGGTGCCCTGTGAGAAAGCTGTCGGGGCCCTGGATGTGCAGTCAGGGGAGGCTGATGGGCCGGGTGCTGGCTGCCAGCCAGGGAACACAGAATGTTCCTTCACAGAACAGCGAGTCCATCTGCGTGGGCAGCCGCTCCACAGCCAGGCTCGCCTTGGCTGTGCCTTTGCCATTTGGAAGGCCACGAGCTATCATTGTTCTCTCAGATGCCCCTGTGCAAGGCCAAGAAGGCCGGTCCCATTGTCCCCTTGCCCTCCCCTCCGCCCTCCCACCTGCAGCCCAGATGCTCTCCCCCTGCTGCCACCTGTCTTTGTACAAGGCATGTCTTTTATTTTATTTAGTTATTGAATTTTTGAATTTTATTTTATTTATTTTTTATACAGCAGGTTCTTATTAGTTATCTATTTTATACGTATTAGTGTATTTATGTCAATCCCAATCTCCCATGTCTTTTAGAAGTCTTTCGGGACAGGTCGGGAGGAGAAAGGCATGTTTTAATGGCGACATGAGCCATTTATTAAAGTCACCCGGCCAATCTCCTGTCAAATGTTAAGCTTTTCTGCCCCGCAGAAAGGAAGAAACACATCTGTGGAGTGTACACAAAACTGCTCAGAGAGGCTAGGCAGGGAGCCTGCTGCCACAGCACCATCAATTTCATCCTCATCGTCATCAAAAAGCATCTGATTGCCCAGACATCCAATTGAGAGGGAGATTTGGGCGGGAGGCCGCTGAACTTGCAAGGAGGAGGCGTGGATTTCAATCTCTGTCCTAGCTCTGTGCCTCTGAGCATGGCATGGGAAACCAAATTGTCCACTGCTGTTGTAAACACAGCCCTCGACCTCCATATATCCCCAGCCCATGCCCATGGCAGACATGGCTAACTAATCCCACTCCCCAAGAGCCTTAGAACATGGACTCTTTCTTTTTTTTTGGCTGCGCTGGGTCTTCATTGCTGCGCGCTGGCTTTCTCTAGTTGCAGCGAGCAGGGGCTACTCTTTGTTGCGGTGCGCGGGCTTCTCATTGCGGCGGCTTCTCTTGCTGCCGAACACAGGCTCTAGGCGCGCGAGCCTCAGTAGTTGTGCGCGGGCTCAGTAGCTGTGGCTCGCGGGATCTAGAGAATAGGCTCAGTAGTTGTGGCACATGGGCTTAGTTACTCCACAGCATGTGGGATCGTCCCAGACCAGGGATCGAACCCGGGTTCCCTGTATTGGCAGGTGGATTCTTAACCACTGCACCACCAGGGAAGTCCCGAGCATGAACTCTTAACACAGAGCTCCCGACAGCCAATGCCCACTGATTTGAAGGGCACTTAAGATGAAACCTAGTTGCCCTCACTACCCTAGGAATTTATAACCTGGAAATGAAATTTTGTAACAAGGACAGACCAGGACATTAAAAAGAGAGAGAGAGAGAGAGAGAGAGAGAGAGAGAGAGAAAGATAGGAAAGGAAAGAAAAAAGCTTAAAAATCAATAAAGAAATAAATTCACCTGAACAATCTGGACTGTCCAGATGAATGATACTTAATTTTTAGGCAAGATATCTGCACTGAATCATTTTATTTGGATAGACCCAGAGTTAGAGAGATATGGAAACATACCTTAAATCAGACGTGTTCTTTCTTCATACATATGGAGTTCTAGAAGGGAAGGAACCTTAGTCCAGCCTTTTCATTTCAGAGATGAGGAAATAAAAGCCTCAGGGGTTGTGATTCCCCAGCCCACCCAGCTTGGCGGAGGCCACGACAGAAAAGAACCCAGGTGTTCTGGTTCCCATCCCAGTGCCCTCTCCTCCACTGACTACACTGTCTTGCTTGGCACGAAAAAAAAAAAAAAAAAACCCAAACAAAAAAACACAGCTATTTAAGGTACAGGCAATGAATGGTTTTCAATGGTGAAAATTAACGAACCAATGGCCCCCTCACTGAGACCATAAAATATAAAGTACCAAACATTGCTTAATTGAACAGGGGTTCAGAACGCCTTCATTCTGGTGTCACTCCACCACTCCCTATTTGGATACCTAGGGAGAGTCACCTAACCCGTTTTTGACCTGGGTTTTCTTGCCTATACAGTGGACACCAATACTGCTGCCTGTACTAGCCCCACCAGGATATAGAAACAGAAAGCAAAAGATGTGGAACTTCTGGCTCCAGGAAAACAGCAGTCACCATGAGAGGGGTGATGAGCCATCTGGTAGTGTCTGGCATTCCAGGATTAGTGGCAACATTGGGCAAATGTGTGGGATAAATGCACCGCAGCTCAAGGATGGCTCAGGTGCTTCAAAGGAGGGCCAGGCAGGCTTCAGAAATGGTCTTTATTCAGATGGGAATGTCAGGAAAAGGAAAAACTCAGAGGGAGTTTCCAAACGATGAAGACTTGGTCCAAGTTGGCAGGTGACCCAAGGGGTCCTTCCCTTCTCTTTCTTTGTCAGATGTCTCACGGAGGGTTCTGACGTCAGCGTAAGGCCTAGGATGGAAACACTGCATGCATGCTTAATGAGTGTTAACTGAGGAACAGCTGATAGCATTGAGGACCAGCGTGTAACAAATTAGCACACGGGGGTAACCCAAACACATTTCCCCATTGCATGTGTCAGGGCACCTCGCTGGGTGTTCCTGACATTCAGAAGCCCGGCTTTGGAAACTCATGCCCACCACACCAGAAATCACATCTATCTGGCACATCTGTACTTTTTCTGCCAAGTATTAATTCACATTTGTAATAAATAAGGCATTTACACAAGTGGAGACATTCAGAGTTCAGGATCTGTTCTGGTTTGAACTTTTCTGCCATCTCTGCCCTGTGTAACATCGGGCAATCATGTAACCTCGCTAATCCCTATACTTCTCTATGGCAAGGTCTTTGCCGTAGGAAGTGGCAGTGTGTTCACACAAAATATCTTTCTAGGACGTGAATTAAACACCTGTTTCTCCCAGGTCTGGCAGTTTGCCATACTCCTGCAAAGGAAGGGCTGAACTGGCTTTATTCTCTTACTTCAATGGAGGAAAGACCTGTGAGCAGAAGGCATTTTAGGGAGAAAAAGGCTCCAAATAAGCCACTAGGTGGCGCAAGAGTTCTACCAATGAGACCACAGCTGGCCCATGGCCCTTTTAGAGAAATTCTGGAAAGGAATTTGAAGCATCCTAGAATTTCAAAGCAGGATTGGGCCTTAGAGATCATCTAGTTCAACCCTATCATTTTGAGGCCAGGTAAGTGGAGCTCAGAGAGATGAAAGATATTTCCTGGTATAAACAACCAGTTAGTGCAAAACTGGACTGAGAAACCAGGTCTCCTCCCTCTGGATTAAGCTCGTTCAGTCAGGCCACCATGTTTTCTTTCTCTCCTTAATGTGTGTCTTGGATTCTTGGCCACGACTGAAGCGAGAAGTGGCTTTGGTGTTGAGAATTAAACATAGGAAGGACAGGAAGGGAGTGGAGTTGCTAGGTCTCTTTCCCAGCAGTGCGGATGCACCTCTCAGCTGACCCAAGGGCCTGGGCTACAAGGTACAGAGAATTCAACTGTAGTCCTGCCCACCCAGGCTCAGTCTCTGCAGCCGCTGTGGTCCTGCCCCGGGCTGTAATTGATCAGATCATGGTGCTCAAAGCCAAATAGGACCCAGCCTGGAGGAGGCAATGCTAGGTCCACTCTGCTCCGCGCTTGCCAAACACAAGTCACTGTCCTAAGACTTGGTTTTAGGCTTTAGTAAAGCGTTTAGGCCTTTAGGCAAAGGGAGGGTGAACTCCACCCTCAAATTTCCATCCAAAGACCACAGGGACCCAGAGAGTGAACCTGCCGTGGTTTTTATTTTTCGACGTTCTTTAGTCTTTTGCATATGCCCTATCTTGTTCCAGAAAGGAATGAAAGTACAGCTGAATAGTAGGAATATTTCACAGAGACCAAGAAATATTTGATGATAATGATGATTCATTCAACAGAATCTATCCAAAAATATTTATTGGATGCCAAATTTGTTTTTAGATATGTTCTGGTTGATGTTGACACTCCATCAACCAGAAATCACATCTATCTGGACATCTGTGCTTTTCCTGCCAAGTATTAATTCACATTTATAACAAATAAGGCATTTACACTAGTGGAGAGGTTCAGAGTGCAGGATCTGTTCTGGTTTGAACTTTTCTGCCACTTCTGCCCTGTGTAACACTGGTTAATCATGTAACCTTGCTAATCCCTATACTTCTCATCTCTAAAACTGGAGTCATGTTTTGATTCTAAATTATCTTACAATGACAGGTAATGCCACCTAGTATCCAGATGTTTCCTAAATACCGTTCTCCCTTGAAAGGCACCAGAGCTCCTTTGGAAAAGTGATTGATTATCGGACTGAGGCAGGGAAAACACAGGATAAATCTGAAACATTTTGGTGGTGCCAAAAAGCAAGAAAGCACCCCCAAAAGGACAACAGCAGCATGTCAAAAGGGCACAGGACATGTCAAAAAGACAACAGCATGTCAAAAGGGCACAGAAGCTAATCTGAAAGAACTCCCGATGGCCAGAGCTAGAACAATTTGAGCAGCAAAATAAATAATAATAGAATCAGATTATAATTCATAGCCTGAAATACTCCTGAGTCAATACTGATGTAAATAAATTGTCAAATTAATAAATAAATAAAAGGGGAGAGAAGGGACAACTTTACAGAAGAATTAAAATTAATAAATGAGGGAATGAGGCACATATAAAAATCACATTTAGAATACTGCAGGCAAGATCCACAGATGCATGCTAAAATTAGTGGGCAGAAGTTTGAAGGGAAACAGATTATTTGAATAGTCTGAAAGTATCTCCCTCAAGACACTTGTTAATTACAATGGGAATATAATAACTTGACAGTGGGAAAACCCAGCAGACACTACCTTAACCAAACATTCACGGTCAATATCACCAGTTATAAGACACACTGGCATCACCAACCCCTGGATATGATGGACTGAGACAGGCACATCACTTCTATGTACTCTTTTTTTTTTTTTTTTTTTTTTTTTTTTGCGGTACGCGGGCCTCTCACTGTTGTGGCCTCTCCCGTTGCAGAGCACTGGCTCCGGACGCGCAGGCTCGGCGGCCATGGCACACGGGCCCAGCTGCTCTGCGGCATGCGGGATCTTCCCAGACCAGGGCAAGAACCCGTGTCCCCTGCATCGGCAGGCAGACGCTCAACCACTGCGCCACCAGGGAAGCCCCTTCTATGTACTCTTGATAAAGACACTTACCTTTGATCTAATCATAAGAAAACATCAAACAAACCCAATTTGAGAGATAGTCTATAAAAATAACTGACGAGAATGCTTCAAAAGCATCAAGGTGATGAAAGACTAGGAAAGACAGAGGAGCTGTCACAGATTCGAGAAGACTAAAGAGAAATGACAATTAGATGGAATGTGGGGTCCTGGATTGCAGCCTGGAGCAGAATAAGGATATTAGTGTTCCTGACAGAGGGGATGGCAAGAGACGTGAACCCCTCATCTTCTGGCAGGAGGGGGCCTGAATCAGCCTCTGTTACCCCCTTGCTGTTTATCATTTTTTACATGTGCCATGATGGGAAAGAAGTTAGACAGCACTGAGGTTGGGGACCAGACCAGTGGTGAACATTTCCACTCCCCCTCCTGCTTCCGTCTTGCAGATTGGCAAAGGGCCAAGAGCTACCTCTGAAATCAGTGACCCTGACCAGGCTGGGGCTCGTGTGTTCTGGGGCAGAAACTCACATCTGTGGGCTCCAGTTTGGACCTGGTTTTATTTTTAGGAGACAGACCAGAACTTACTAAAACATATAGTATACTAGGAAAAGCTCTGGGATAAAACACATCTGGGTTTAAATCCCACTCACAGTTGTACAATTTAGGGTAACACTTAACCTCTCTGATCCTTGATTTCCTCATCTATCAAATGAGGATTAATAATGGTACTTCCCATTAAGTGTTGGTCAGAAGGATTTAATGAGACATAGCAAAGACTCAGTAATGGGTTGTTTGCCTCTTTCTACACCTGCATCTTTGGTGGTGTTGGCAAATTAAAGGCAGGTTACCTTGGAGGCATTAGGCTTCTGTTTAAAGTGAGAGGCAGCCTAGCGGGGTGAAGTCGCTCAGTCTGTTTTGGTTGAAGTGCATCACTAACAACACCACAAATCCCCCTCCATACAGAGACTAGATAATAAACATTAAAAGTTAAACGCTGATTTAATGAAGAACCAAAACCCAAACAGATCAGAGGTCAGAACTTAGATGGACTGTTGGGGGTGAAAGAGGGAAAGGCAGAGTAAAGATGAGGCAAACTGACTTTCTATTCGACATCCATCCTCCCAGACTTTCTTAGTCATGAACTTGAGTTGTATACATGGTGACCACACACCAACCAAAATACCATGTTTCCCAGCTTCCCTTGCAGACAGTTGTGTCTGTATGACTAATTTCCTGCCAATGAAATATAAATGGATGCTGTTCAGTGGAACTTCCGGGAAGGCTCCTTAAAGAGGAAAATGGTTGAGAAGTGTTCTTTTTCTCTTCCATCTGCTTCCTAGCTGGAAGGCAGGCTTAATGGCTGGAGTGATTGTGACCATACTTGAAGCATGAGGCAGCCTCGAGATGGAAACCACATACTAAAAGAGTGAGAGAAAACCCTGAGTTCCTGATGAGATGCAGAACCACCAACCAGGCCTGGGCTACCTGCATCCAAACTTCATAATAATGTGTTTATTACACATTATATCCAGCCTGTTAATAGTAGCCAATAGAAATTCCTAGCTGAGGGACTTCGCTGCCAGTCCAGTGGTTAAGATTCTGCGCTTCCAATGCAAGGGCTGCAGGTTAGATCCCTGGTCAGAGAACTAAGATCCTACATGCCGCATTGTGTGGCCAAAAAAAAAAAAATTCCTAGCTGATACAGGAGTATAGGAAGACATGAGATAAAATAAAATTTGATGATTGGTGCTGATCACCACAGTGAGAAGGACAAATCCCTTTGGTGGCCTTGAGCTATTCGTAGCCCAGGTAGACACAACCCTGGGTAGATTGTAAAACATCATTAGTTAGGATTTAAATGAGAAGTGCCAGATCCTATGAAAGTGTGATTTTGATTTTCATTTTCTGGTGTTATACAGAACAAAAGGCTACCAGGCCTGATGCCATGTGAGAAGGGATTCTGCATAGGCTCTGGGGTTAGTTCACTTGTCCATCCATTTATCCCATCTATTTACCTATCCAACCATCAACCCACCTACGTATCCATATTCATCCATCCAACCATGTGCCCACCCACTCACCAATCCATATCCATCCATATCCATTTATCCATCTATCCCATCCAACTATCTACCCAACCATTCATATCCAATCATATCCAACCATTTATCCATCTATATCCATTCATCCATCCACCCAAGAACATCTAATCATGGCACCCTGTGCCAGGCAGGGAGCTACTGATGGATGAGACACAGCGCCTTACCTTGAAGAACGCCTGTTCCAGGAGCCCAAATAGGGGTATAAATTACTCAGCAAATGTAGCTGAGCCTACAAGACTTCACCTGATTTCCCAGCATAAACATAAATTGGTGAGCTAGCGATGTTGAAAAGAAGGAAGTTAAAAAGCAAATAATAGTAGATCCTTATTTTCCCCAGGTATTAGTAATAATTATTATAGTTTATCATTTATAGAATGATAGCTTTGTGCCAGGCACTTGACATGCACTATCTCAGTTCATCTTTATAATGATTCCCCAAGATGGAAATTTGTATCAGTTGGAATGCTCTAAGTTGCAAGAATCCAAATACTCAGTGGACAGTGGCCTAAACCGAAGAGTCATTTAATCATCTCACTTGACAGAAGGATGGATGAGCAGTTCTAGGGAAGTTCAGCTGCTCAGTGATATCAGGGCACAGGCCGAACACCTCTACCTTCTTTTGGCCTCCCTTTCATGGTTGACATGGTATGGCAGCTGCAAACATCACGTTCTCACATGACAGCATCCACAACAGAAAGAGAGGAATGTAAAAGAAAGAATCATTTCCTCCCATGCCTTTTATTATAGAGGAAACAATTTCCCCCAATTCTCCAGCAGCCTATTGGCCAGGACTGGGTCACCTCTAGCAGCAGAGGAGAATGGGAGAGCACGTGTCTGGTATTCTCCACTTCTAGTGTGAAGCAGGTGGGGAAGACAGGATTGGTCGTGTACTATTGTTATCTATTTTTATAGACAAGAAAGCTGAGACACGAGAGGTTACACATCTACTTGCCCAAGTCACACAGTCAGAAATGGCAGAATTCAGATTAAAATTCAGGAAGGCCTGATCTTGGGCTTGGACTCAATCACTGTATACGTGCCTTATCTGCTGTAGAAGACCACAACAAATTTAACAACTTTCCCATTCACTGTATTTCTCTGTTCTTCCTATTAAGCCTCCCAGTTTGTGGTAGTTTGTTACAGCAGCAATCAGAAAAAAATACAGGGGCAAATGTGGAAGCAGGCACCCACTTGAATGCCTGCAGACAAGGATGAGATGATGGTCAAGGTGAGGCAGAGGTGGGCAGGGAAGGGGGAGGGGCCTGTGTGAGGACTCAGCCTCAGCTGCCCTGTGCTTCCCCCTCCGCTGTGGTCTACCTTTGTAAACTATCCTCACCACCCCAGACCCCTTCCCAAAGCAGGTGGGAGACTCCTGTTGAGAGCTAATCACCTACCTCTGGTCTCTGTGCTGGAAATACACCACATATCTTCTTTCAGGGCTGAAGGGCTGATGACTAGCCCTCGATTTCAGGGGCTCTTCCCCATTTCCTGGGCCACACCGAAGGGCTCCACTGTGTTTCTCCTCCAAAGTGTTTTTCTTGCTCTAGCTTTAAATGATCTGGCTGACGGGACTGCTCTCTCCGGCTTCCCTGGGAGTCTTGGTTCATTACATCCATTAGCACTTCCCGGGATCTTCCCAGCAGGAGCTTTTCAAAAGCACCTGTTCAAACAGGCAGCCACCTCCCTTCCATGAACTTTGGCATCCTGGCTCCATTCTGGTTTCCTCCCCCGTCCCACGGCAGTGGCGACATCCCAGGCGGCCTCTCTGCAGTGTGAGACATGTTTCTGGTTAGAGAAACTGTGCCCTTGGGTTTTACACGGATTGCATTCCTTTGCAGTAGATGTTTCCTGATTGGGAAGATAATCACTTTCAGTCTACAGAGAAAGCGAAAAAATACCCAAGTGAATAAAACCTGATTTCAACCTTAACCCAGGAGGTATCCTTGTTTTACCTGAATTGACTGTGATCACAGGGCACTGTGTGGACCACTGACTTGGGTTAGAAACCTCATTAGGGGGTGTCTGTACAAAGACAGGGAACCTGTCTCGAGCTTCAGACGCAAACTTCCTTGCTGTGGGCCCCCAGTCAAATAAGGATGGGAAGAGGTATATTCAGTCTTTTGCAAGAGCATTTTGCTCTCCAAATTGCTGGATGAAGATCGGATTGTACTTCACTGTTAAGCCCCCAGAACACATTATTCATTGCATGTAGAAGACGGTATTGTGTGGGATCAGCTATGCAGACAAGCAGGAGTATTTGAGGCTCAGACATTGAAAACTAAGAGTCCACATAATAATAATGCCTCGATGTTGTAAAACATCAGTGGAAGGTATTTAATCCAGCTGCATTTTGTTTTAAACAGCTTTTTCTCATTATTTAGCCAGAGGTACGGATGATACACATGGAAGCCTCCAAGTATCTATGGGCTAAACGTGGGTATAGTCAACTTGAAGGGCAACAGACAGCTGAAAAACTGGCTCATAATGACTGAGAGCATATTATTCTGACAAAATAACAACAACGAGGACTATAATACATTAACAACAACAGAAAGTATGAGCACTGTGGAAGCTTCTAGTGAAATAATGGGAAAATGGCATGCATGCTGTCACCCTCTTCCTGTGATAGTGGCAGGTTTCATTAATCAACCACCATACCTCTCCTGCTAGACCAGAATGTTGCATTAAAATCCTTCTCTGCGTCATCAGAGGACAGAGTTAGCACGCAAGATTAAACTCTAGTCTGCAAACTAGAGTCACTATTAGCAATTTCATTCAAACCCCTTCAGTTTCTGAGGATTGAGCTCACAAGAATGCCCATGTGTCTAGAACAATGTGTTAGGCGCTGGGAGAAAAGCAATTCAATGGATATCTTGTTGGGCTAAATGGAATGAATTTGTAAGATGGGGGAAATTTTCCCAGGAAAGATAATATTTGAGTAGATGGTCTCTACTCTCTCTTCTCCTCAGAGGAGCATGAATAGCCACGAGGATACAAGTACACTCCTGGGGCATCGCAGGACACAGAAGGATGAGTCTGGGGGAGAGGTTAGGAAAATAGTCATTCTGTGAAGGGCCTTGAATGCCACACTAGGAGTTTTCTGCAGCAAATGGAGAGGCGACGACAACTTGTGAAGGGTGACCCAAGGCTCTCCATGGTTTAGAAAGACCCCACTTTCAGCAGCATGCAGGAGGTTTGCACAAGGGTGAGCCCTGAGAATGGAATCAATTATCTTAAAGGAAAGGATGTAATCCCTTCCTCTCCCTTCCTCTCTGCCACATCACAAGCCTTGTGCTCAGCTCCTTTCTGGATTGAAGGTCTTTACATTGATCTAGATGACTCTTCCTGAATGTGGGAGTCTCTCTACTGCTGCCATTCTCCCAAAAGTCTGGAGGCCTCAGTGACCTGTCCTACTCTAGGCTTGATCGCTAGATTGGAAACTCCCTGAGGGCAGGGACCAGGCAGAAGCCCTCTTGATGTCCCAGTACCAGCTTATTCCTGACCCACAGCAGGTGCCCACAAATACTTGTTGAACTAACTCATTGTAGGATATTACTTTTTTTAAATTAAATATACCGCTACTGCATGTTCTGTGCCAGCTGAGCTGATCTTGATATTTTCCAAGCAGGAAAGCTTTTTCCCGGACTCCGTTCTCTAATCTCCTTCCACTTCAAGAGAAAGCCTTCTCTCCTCCCTTCTCGCAAAACCCAGTTCAAACTCATCCCTTCAAAGAAGTCTATTGTGAATAACAGGCAGACCTGCCCATCGTTTCGGAACTTGGGCTTTACAAGTCTATGGGACATGTGCTTATCATATGCCCCTGCCTCTGGCGAAAGCTTTGCTGCCCCTTTTGTCTCCAGGGGCTTTGTTAGCTCAGACTCATGAAATGTTATAGCTGGAAGCAACCGTACACAGCCAACCTTGTCGTGTTATGGTAAAGAACTGAAGCCCTCCTTTACCAGGCTTGTGAGTGGCAGAGTCAGGATTAACTCGGTCTCCTGACCTTTCCATCATCCACAAAACCTCACAGCTGCCTCTCCTATTCACTGGGTGCATGATCCATGAATTCTCTTCAAATAGTTTTTAATGGTGATGACAGCCATATAGAGATTACTGACTTTGAAAGGGACAACTTGTTTTTCAAACAAAATCCATTTTGCACTACAATGGCATGGAACATGATTTTTAGGGGATGGTGTCAAGTGCTCTAGAAGACTGGACAGTCTTGTCTTCCAGTGGATGTCACTGTATTGACGAATGAGGTCCAGATTACCACTGGGGGTCAAAGTTAGTAGATAGACTGAGTGAATGAGGGAACAGTTACAAAACACCTTCCACAGGGCTGGCCCTTACTTGGGTCTCAAACTGCTTATTTTGTTGTTGTTAATGTTTCCAGATGTTACAGCTCAGGCCTGGGATGTTACCATTCACCCCTGAAGGATCCAGGAGAAAGCTGGAGCTGGGGTGGCTGGACTGATGGCTGAAGGGGAGAACTAGCATTTATTAAATCCAACTCAGGGCCTGGACCAGTGCAGGAAACTCCCATATCTCACTGATTCCTCTCAAACCCAGCACAGCAGGTGCTGTTGTTTAGGTGAACCTCATCACGCTACATACAGCAGCTCAGAATCTAGCTGTCAGTTACACGCTGCTGCCTGGAAATTGCTGGAAATTGCAGGTTGTTCAATTGTTTATCTTTGAATTATGCACACTGTTTAAGAACATAAATCATTTGCATTCATAGGTTTCCTTCCTGTAAAAGGGGTTAATAATAGTTCCTACTTAACAGTGTGGTCATGCATGTAAGATGCTCAGAACAGTGTCTGATACATGGCACCCACTCAAAGTTTCTTTGCAGACTGTAATTACTATAATGATGATGATTGATATTGTTCTGGTTTATTCAGTGTTACATGTGGTTTCCTTTTCAAAATGAAGTTAGTTTTTTTTCTAATAACAAAAGTAACACAAAAAAATCAGAAAATAGTGACTAGCAATAAATAATATTAAGCACTATTAATATCCTGGCTAGATTATTTTAGATCCTTTTTGTATACATATGCACATAATACAAGTACACACACACACACACACACACACACACACACGTATATCAATCTGTTTCCAAAACACATTTTAAAAAAAATTTTATTATTATTTTTTCTTATTTATTTATTTTTTTGCGGTACGCGGGCCTCTCACTGTCGTGGCCTCTCCCGTTGCGGAGCACAGGCTCCGGACGCGCAGGCCCAGCGGCCATGGCTCACGGGCTCAGCCGCTCCGTGGCATGTGGGATCCTCCCGGACCGGGGCACGAACCCACGTCCCCTGCAACAGCAGGCGGACTCTCAACCACTGTGCCACCAGGGAAGTCCTCCAAAACACATTTTAAGCTATGAGGAATTTAACCCAAATAGCAGTAATTCATTTAATCACTCATCCAACAAAAATTACTGAGAGTTGATGATGTGCCAGCCCAGCTAAGACTGGATGAAGTGTTGAGCAAGGCCGTGCTGGTTTTCAAACGCATTTTAGACACTTTTCACAGCTTGAAATGAGTGACTTTGAGAAGCGTGCAGGATTTCTGTAGGACACAAACCTGGCTGGCTGGGGCAGAACACACCCCTGGGCTCCCTCATTTGGTACTCTTTTCTCAAGTGCCTTGAGGACATTCAGACCTTGGCCCTCCCCCTCCCCCACGTACTCCCCCCGACCCTCCCCCTCCCCAATACACACATGGGCCCAGGAGGTGGGAGCACCCATCCCTCTGATTGACTTTGAGAGAAATTTTTTGGGTTGTGTGAAAACAAAGATCTTAGTTTTTACGGGGTAACGTGATTGTTTCAGCCGAAAGCTCGTTCACTGATTCCGTATAAGAAAAGTAATAGGAGTACTATTTACTGCTGGCAAATAATCACACTTCATCCATCTGGGGCCAAGGCCAGCACTTGTACTCAGCCATGTTCGGGGAACAATTTGGGCCACTCCATGCTACTGCAAGGCTCTGCCAGCAGGCTCTGCCCAGATTGCTGGGGAAGGAGTAGTGGGTGTGTATTATTTATGCTCCCGTTCAAAACAAACCCAACAAAAGAACAAAGCTCTCCTTCTGCTGGCAACGTTAGCGGCCCCGACATATGGCGCTGCCCGGTTCTTTCTGCTGAGGAATGGGCGTCCAGGTTGGGCGAAGGTGCTGCCTGCAGCCGTCTGCTGGGTGCCAGCTCTTTTCACTCTGAGCTGAATTCTAACTGTGAAACAGGGAAGGAGGGGCGGGGGAGGAGAGAGGCTGGGAGAGAAAACACGATTGATTTTGTGACAAAGGAGATGTGCCCGTCCAGATCATTACACATGTGGTCCAAGCCCATTCTCTGGGAGAAGCGTGAGATCATGTGGGGAGAGGGGTGGGAAGGTGAAGGGCAGGGGTCTAAAGAGAAGGAGGGGAGGAGAGCAGCGTACCTGGAAACCTAGACCTGCAACTGGAGCTGTTTGTAGGTTCCTTGACCACAATTAACTCTAAAAGGTATTGTGAAATTTCTAGCCTCTCACAGGTGCTTATGAAAACAGTCACAGTGAAAACACCCACAGTGGGTGAAAACTGTATTTTCAAGCATGATTTGGGTCACAACATTGATGTTTAGTAAAACGTGGCATACCATAATCTTTTGTGCTCAGGGGTTCTGAAATGAAAGACGTGGAGAATCCATGCAGGGCTGGTGGCATGAGTTAGGCCTTTTTGGGGCAGTAAACTTTGCTTCTGTGCCCCTGAAATCTGACACACACAGCAGGGCAAGAGGCAGCGGCAGACGTCAGAGCACTGAGCTGGGGTGTGTGTGCACGCACGCACGTGTGAGCATGTGAGCAAGTCCTTGCAGCAATTAAAATGACTTACAGTGTGTGCTTTTTAATGTCATGTACTGCATGCTGTTGTACCCTGAGTGACTCACCACGTCTGGGAGCACTGGTGCTGGGAAAGACAAGAACATACATAGATGCACATTTTTACCTTTGTTTTATCTATCTGTCTAGAATCTAAAAATAATACAAATGAGTCTATATACAAAACAGAAACAGACTCACAGACACAGAAAACAAACTTATGGTTACATAGATGCACATTTTAAAAACAAACTCAAAACACACATTCGTCCTTGGAGATCATGAAATCCCCCAAAGACTTGGTCTCTTGGCTCAAACTCCAAGCAGTGGAATTTATTACGTTAAGCTAAGATTAACTGGGCTGTGTCAGGGTTTATTCCCCCTTTGTTTATCCTCCTCCCAGAGACCCAGGGATCATAGTTCCGTTCCTGAAACCACACCTGGGACCGTCACAAGATGAGCCCTTTTCTTCTTGCCCCCAGGCATGCCCAGGGACCAGAGCATTTCAAGGGTTGCTAATTCCTCAGCAAAGCCAGAACAGGTGGAGATAGCATTTCTCTAAGCTAAGATTTTTTTTCCCCCTATACTTGGAGAAAAAAAATAGGAAAAAATGTTTAAAGAAATGTGAACACTTTTATTTTCTTAAGGGTATCTCTCTTTTAGAGTAAAAATAACGACAGTCCCTGGCCCTTGTCTCTACAGTCTTCCCTGGAGAGACCCGGAAGGATGGTCCAGGGGTCATCGGCCCTTGTGTGAGGGATGCCCTGGAAGGTGTCCCCCCTGGCACTGATGGGAGGGGAGATCTGGGGGACTGTGATATGCCTTGTTCTTGCTGCTTGCCTGTTGGAGCTCATTGAGTTGTCTTTCTCCCCAGCCAGTGAATAAAATCTGAAAGTATAGGGCTTCCCTGGCGGCGCAGTGGTTGGGAGTCCGCCTGCCGAAGCAGGGGACGTGGGTCCGTGCCCCGGTCCGGGAAGATCCCACATGCCGCGGAGCGGCTGGGCCCGTGAGCCATGGCCGCTGAGCCTGCGCGTCCGGAGCCTGTGCTCTGCAACAGGAGAGGCCACAACAGTGAGAGGCCCGCGTACCAAAAAAAAAAAAAAAAATTCTGAAAGTATAAAATTTAGTTTGTAAGAAAGAGGAGAGAAAGGAAATCCAGTATGTGTATTTGCTAACAAGCACGGCTTAATGTTAAATCCAGGTTTGTTTCCAGAGACTGTACTGTCTCCTGCAGGGACCCTCAGCTCCACAGTGAAGCAGCTTTGCTCTAGAGTCACTTTGATTGAGGCCTCATCAGAAAATGAGGTGTGTGCATGATCCCAGGACCTCAGAGTTGGGAGACAACAACCCCTTAGAGCAGGGGTGGGCCCGGGACCGGCTAGGGGGCACTGTAGGCTTTCCAGGTTGGGAGGCAAAATTGAGCAACTGTTCTCACTGAAAAGCTAACAGATCTTTGGCCATTTATACTTTACGTTAAAACACGTAAAAACTATTCTTAGCTCTCAGGCTGTACAAAACTTGCAGCAGGCTAACCCTGAAGTTCCTTGGCAGCCCCCCCTACAAGGGGCTGTCCAGGCTTTGCTTACATACTTCTGAGCCACAGGCTACTCACCACCTCCCAAAGTTGCCAAATCCACGCAGGGGCAGCTAAAATGGCGAGAACACGCTTCTTTAGACTGAGCTACAATTTGTCTCCTGCGTCTTATTACTGAAGACTGACTTTAAGAACTGATTGTAATCATTTTAAGAACTGATTTAAATTTCTAGAAATGATTTTCTGTGGAAATCATCCTCCATGACCTATTCCCCTGCCTAGCAGCCATGTTGTAACCTTTTCTGTTGAGTTAGAGCCATTATGCAAATAAATGATTGCATGATGCTGTAAGGCGAAGGAACCCTGAGGAGCTGCTGGAATTTGCAGAGCTCTGGGTCCTTGTGCTAAATGTCCCCGCACGGCAGTGCTCCATGAATTCTTGTTTCTTTTTTCAGTTTTGCATCCTGATCCCTTATTACAGAGATGTCACCCATGTCCTTTCTCACTTTCGTCTGCTGCCTACTGAAGCAGTTCACTCCCTCTTCTAATTAAAGGCTTCTAATCTTCCAGTGGACTAAAAACTAGCCCGCCAAGAGGGGACAGACCCCGGGACCTCTGGGGCCTTGGTACTTGACTCAAGTATTTTATCAGTGAAGTTTTTAAACCACTCAGAGGCGATGTCTTCTTTCTCTCTTCCTCTCTCCTGGGTCCCCACTATCTTAATACCAGGTAGATTTTTTAATAAATGGTGAACGTTTGCCCAAAGTCTTTATTACCATTTGTATAGTTTACGGTTTATAAATTCCTTGAGGGTGGTGACTTTCTTTCTCAACATGGTAGCCTTAGATCTTAGCCTAGCTCTTCCTGTACAGTAAGAGCTCAGTAAGTGTTTCTGAGAGACTAAAAGAATGAGATGTTCAAGGGGCATGTTGGGTTGATTTGTTTCAAGCTATTTTAATTTTTAGTGGAAGATTCTTTTGTTTGTTTGATTAACAGCAAGATTGGGGCTATTATATAATAGGGTTTAATAACCAACAGAAATCAACCCTTAGGGATATAATTTGATATCAATAGACATAGCCAAAAAACAACAACATAGGGCTTCCCTGGTGGCACTGTGGTTGAGAGTCCACCTGCCGATGTAGGGGACACGGGTTCGTGTCCCGGTCCGGGAAGATCCCACATGCCGCGGAGCGGCTGGGCCCGTGAGCCATGGCCGCTGAGCCTGCGCGTCCAAAGCCTGTGCTCCGCAACGGGAGAGGTCACAACAGTGAGAGGCCCGCGTACAGTAAAAAAACCAAAAAAGCCCAAAAAAAACCCCCCAGCAACCTAGTGGTTGACATGGGGCGAAGGGGGGAGATTAAGAGGTACAAACTACTATGTATAAAATAAGCTACAAGGATATATTGTACAGCACAGGGAAATATAGCCAATTTTTATAATAATACTTTAAATGGAGTATAATTATAAAAATATTGAATCACTATGTTGTTCACCTGAAAGCAATAAAATATTGTAAATCAACTATACTTCAATTTAGAAAAATACAGATAGCCAACTTCTAGTATGCTGTCTGTTTCCACAGAGCTGACACTGACTGTCATTTAACACGGATCTGTGGGATTTATGTAAATGTGAGCAGCTGTGTTGGCCCTGCTCCTGGAGTAAGTTCAGGGCTCTTGGCTTAGCTGCGTGGAAGTGGCTCTGTTTGTAGTTCCGGATGCTGGCAGGTAACAGTGAGCTTTAACTAATTACACCTCCCATCACCCCCAGGAGGCAGGTAATGATTATAGACGTGCTTGGCTGAAGTAACTCAGAATGTCTTAATAATCACTTAATAGAATCTTATCATGTGAAGCAAATTGCATTAAATGGGCAAATGAAGTTGATTGTGAGATGCAGAGTTAGGAAATAAAATGCTATGGGGGGTTTTATATGGGAAAAATCCAATTAACACCTTTTAAAAAGAGTTGGCCCATGGCTTTTTCATATCCCTCTCGGTGCCTATCACAGGGTTATGCCCTGAATAAATACTTTCTCTTGATCGATGTGAAAGAAATTATAGGCAAACATAGAGAATGTGAAAGGATACGTGGGGGAGGAGAAGGAGACAGAAGTAGTAGCCATCTGATATCACAATTCCACTTAGAAGCAAAATGCCAAATGATTTGATTGTGGAGCTACTGTGACAAGCTTTACAATAAGGACACATTTAAAAAAAATTTTTTTAATTGAAGTATAGTTGATTTACAATATCATGTAAGTTTCAGGTGTACAGAACAGTGATTCCGTTTTATATATATATATATATATATATATATATATATATATATATAATTTTCTGACTCTTTTCCCATATTGGTTATTACATAATATTGAATGTAGTTCCCTGTGCTATACACAGGTTATGGACACATTTTTTTCTTATTTTGTTCTTAAGCAAAATTGCTGTCGTTACACAAAATGTCAACCAAATAGATTGTGTGTGGGATGGATGTGCCCTCCATTTATCCAAATCTGGGGGACCCTAGCGTTGAAAGAGCCAAGCCTGATGTTAAGGCAGCAAGGTAACAAATTTGGTGAAAAGAGAGTTCGGGAGGGGGTAGGGTACATATAAACACCCTAGGGAAGGCAGGTGGAATTTTGTATCACAAACAAAGATAAGGAGACTCCATGGAAGCCACTGGGAGAGTCTTGTGACCGATGGTAAAGAAGGGGGTGGATTTTACTCAGGAGAAATGGTTCTGGGAAGCATGGTGGTCAGTGTCAGAGCTGGGCTTTTAGAAAGAACCAGTAGGTGGCAGAAAGACATGGACAAAATCCGACTGCATGTCCAGGATACCCAGATCCAACATGCAAGGAGCAAGGGCATGGGAGGACAGCACAAAGTCAGGGGGCCTGGAGAGTGGGATTCTGGGTTCAGCCAAAGCAGCACCAGACCAAGGAGGCTGTGCAGGACACCAAATTAAAGCAACAATAAAGATTGCACTCTGGACATAGCACAACAGGGCCATTGAGTCTGAAAAGTTGAATTGTATACCTCAATTGTACACACACACCAGAAACTACACACCAAACTGCTCCCAGAGGACTCCCTATGGAGAGGTGGGCAGAAAGGGGGTAAGAGAGATGAGAGAACTTTTATTTTTTCTTTATACAGTTTCGTGTTATTCAATTTTCTTCCCTTTAATAAGGGACATGCATTTGGGTAAAACAACTACACCTATTTACCATTTAAAAAAATTAAGTGGGAGGTGGTGGAAGCATGTACTACTTTCCAGAAAGGGCACCAGGGCTTTGGTCTTTGCCGGGAGAACTTGCTTCCCTTTTTACTTGAAGGACAACATGGACCCTAAAGCTGTGTAATAACGTTTAAGGGGGGTGTTGGGATCTATTTTTCTCACAACGCAAATAAATTTTTACCCTCACCTTCTTCCTGGAAGCTCTGCAGCTCTGTCAGTCTTAGCAGCCTTTCTGTAACCACGGTTTGCCTGCATTTCCTTTACTTAATGCTTCCGTTTGCCTGCGGTGGCCGTGTAGACTTGCATTGCGCAGCCTCCCTAAATCATCCCCCATTCTGGGGCCTGAGAGTCAGGCGGGGCCCTGCCATTACCGCCTACTAGCCTGTTCTGCTGCTTGTGTCTCCTATCTGTGATGGACAGACCTCAGGGATGCATTTTAGCGTCATTCTAATTGAGCGCGGAACATAGTTCTCCTGTGTCGTCGGGGTAACTAATGAGAGAAAACAAGCAGGTGCGATGGGCAATCAGGGTCACTTTTCTCACATCCAGGGCCAGCAGCAGCGGAGACGAGGGACAGGGAGTGAAGAGACAAAGCCAGCTTTCCAGCATCAACCTAAGACGTGAGCTGCCTGCTGCAGCTTCCAGGCCAACGCGGAGTCTGTCCACAGCGGCTCAGTAGTGATACCCTAATGGGTTTTAAAACCTTGTAAGGGGTGCTCAGATGGGAATCACCGATGCTTCTAGAATGCAGTTATGTCTCTCACAGTGCAGATTCCTGCTGACTCCTTGGGGAATTTTAATAACATGTCATTTAACAAATTAGAAGGCGGAGCAAATTCAATACGGTAAATCAAAGCAAAGCTTGAGAAACAAAGTAAAAGCAAGCAGACTTTTTCCAAGTGTGCAGATTTGAAAAAGTAAGGTTTCCAAAGGATTAGCAATAAAGGAGAAAGTTACCGTAGCAACACCCAAGGCTGGCCTAGCTAGCTAGCCTCCACCTGCCTTCAAATGTCCCGCTCTGTGGAGGGGCAGAAGTGGGAGGCGTTTGAGGGAAGTTTTTGGATTTTTTTTGTGTGGGGGGTGGGGGAAAGAAAAAAGAAAGAAAGAAGCTTAATGGATTGTGATTCACCTTTAAATACCGGGAACAGCCCTGTAATGACAAGATTTCTGGAAAGGAGCAGATGTCTTGAGAAATGGTGACTGACCGCTTGGTGGCGCTGTTGCTCCACTGCTGCGTTCTACCGAGGCCTTTCCCTCGCTGGTGGAAGACTTCCTCCCTTTACAAGTAGGAACTCTTTTGGTGAGCCGCCCTAACATTCATTTATTCAGAAAATATATTAAGTATCTACCATGTGCTGGAAACCATGTGGGTCTCTGGGGATAGGCTGGTGAACAGAACAGTTTGTGGACAGAACAATCTAGCAAGAGAAACAATCAAGTGAAATAATGACACGTCGTAATTACGTCTGTGAAGGGAAAGCGGCTGCTATGATAGAAATAACCGTGGGAAGCTGTCTTTATACAAGACGGTCAGGGAAAACCTTTCTGATGAGTTTTTAGTCTGCACACCCCACCCCCTCATCCCACCAAGTGATGGAGGAAGAGTGTATCGAGCAGAGGGACTGTAGGCAGCCACACTGGCTGGGGCACAGCAAGGAAAACAGAAGTGTGAAGAGGCGAGATCATGCAGAAACCTTTACTCATGGGAAGACCTCAGTTCACATTTTATTCTTAGGGAAAAGGGAAGCCTTTGAAGAGTTTCAGCAGTAAAGTGAGATTATTCAACTTAAACAGTTTGCTTTTCACACTGTATTGTGATTTCTGTTTCATCGTCTTTAGATATATGTAGACACTTTGAAAAAAACATATTCAGTATTGTAACAATTTTACATTTTCACACAGCTGTGGTTTTTATAATACAAACTATAGGATATAAAACTTAACAAAATCTCTGCTAGTGGGGCAGAGTTTAAGAAGTTTGAGAGAAGTAAAAAAAAAAATATGGTGAGAGAGGGCTGCATTATGGTGAGAGACAGCAAACTCTCCTCATAGCATTTCTCAAACTGTGTTGTCATTACTCTTCACCTTGTCTTCTGCCCCCACAAAACTCTGGGATCCTGTCTTATCTACCTCAGTAACCATAATGACTAGCATAGGAACATCGTAGAATCTCAGTAAGTGTTGGATGTGTGGACAAGGAAAGGATGAATGGATGGAGAGATGGAGGAATGGATAGAGGAATGGAGGAATGGATGGATGATGGATGGATGGATGAATTGATGGAGAAATGGATGGGGAGGCAGAAGATAAGAGATGTGGAAATAACCATGCTGGATAAGTGAATCCTTAGAGACGTTTAGTGACACTTTCCCAAAGATAAATCATTTTCAACTTCCAGGTATAAGACAAAGCATTTCCCTGACCTCCTTGTGTGCGTACCAAATATCAATTGAGCACCTACTACATGCAAGGCACCGGGGTAGATTGGGGACACAAAATGAGTAAGACATCATAACAGTCCTCAATACTTATAGCCAGTAAAAGAGATAAGACCAAATCACAACCAATACACAGTTTAGAAAGTGTTATGTACACAAAGTGAGTTGTGGATTAAGTGCTGCAGGTGTTGAGAAGAGGGAAAGAGGACTTTGAACTGTTAAAGGAAAGCTTCGTGAAAGTGACATTTGAGGTATGGTGGGGGGGGGTGTGCAGCCTAAAAACTCATCCTCTCAAAGGATGAGAAGTTTCCTTCTGGGGTGACATCTCTGTGAGCCTCTGCTAAGAACTAGGAGAGGTGGCTTGTTCCTGACCATGCTGTGCTAACAGGCAAAGAATGCAAAGCCCTCTCCCATCCCTACTCATTGTGTGAGTCCAGGGTGCTGTCGCGCCAGCGCAGGCAGACAGCCCAGCTTCCCAGACCACAAGCTGTAGGCCACCATTGAAGAGTGTGCTCTGGGGATGGATGTTCTGGACCACATCTTTCCCAAACCTCCCAAGCAGTGTTTGTGTCTTCCTGTTAAAGTCTTTAGTTTGGATACACTCTTCATGTTTCTACTGCAGTATTTTTCCAACTACAGATCACGGTCCATTAGAGGGTCAGGTAATCAATAGAGTGAATGTGACCAGCATTTTGAAAGTTGGAATAGCATAGAATGGAAATTATTAAGGGGCATTTCATAGTAAGGCAAGTATCATCTTGTGAAAACTTTTTTCAGTTAAATGTAATGTGTGCCTAGTGGCTGTCCCACCAGGTGATCCTTTTCTTAAAGACTCTAGGGGACAAAATTCCTTGCCAGAGTATTGCTACCCTACTTGCAGGGCGATTCCACCCTTCACAGAACCAGGAGAGAGCTCCCAATGTAAACTTAGATCTCCTCTGGGTCCCACGAATATGTAGATTCATGCCATAATTTAGTGGAATCAGAAAACATGTTTGAACTAAACATAAACATTTTTTGAAAACAGATGTCTTTTTTGGAGTGCTACTAAAATATTCTCAATTCCCCATCTCGTGCTTGTGTGCATGTGTCCTACCGCGACTGGCCAAAGAAGCTCTGTGTCAACACTCTGAGCACCGTGTCTCATCAGGCAGGAAAATACAAGTCAAGGGACCACAAAATGCTCGAGCCAGGGAGTCAGCCAGAGCCTCATAAAGCTGTGAAGCCTCTTTTTTTTTTTCTTTTTAATGTTATTTTTCCACCAGTTTGGTTTTTTTTTTAATTTGAATTTTATTTTATTTATTTTTTAATACAGCAGGTTCTTATTAGTCATCCATTTTATACATATTAATGTATACATGTCAATCCCAATCTCCCAATTCATCCACCAAAACCCCCACTACCGCTTTCCCGCCTTGGTGTACATACGTTTGTTCTCTACATCTACGTCTGAATTTCTGCTCTGCAAACTGGTTCATCTGTACCATTTTTCTAGGTTCCACATATATGCGTTACTATATGATATTTGTTTTTCTCTGACTTACTTCACTCTGTATGACAGTCTCCAGATCCATCCACGTCTCTACAAATGACCCAAATGCGTTCCTTTTTATGGCTAATATTCCATTGTATATATGTACCACATCTTCTTTATCCATTCATCTGTCGATGGGCATTTAGGTTGCTTCCATGACCTGTCTATCGTAAATAGGGCTGCAATGAATATTGGGGTGCATGTGTCTTTTTGAATTATGGTTTTCTCTGGGTATTTGTCCACTAGTGGGATTGCTGGGTCATATGGTAATTCTATTTTTAGTTTTTTAAGGAACCTCCATACTGTTCTCCATAGTGGCTGTATCAATTTACATTCCCAACAACAGTGCAAGAGGGTTCTCTTTTCTCCACACCCTCTACAGCATTTGTTGTTTGTAGATTTTCTGAGGATGCCCATTCTAACTGGTGTGGGATGTTACCTCATTGTAGTTTTGATTTGCATTTCTCTAATAATTAATGATGTCGAACAGCTTTTCAAGCGCTTCTTGGCCATCTGTATGTTTTCTTTGGAGAAATGTCTATTTAGGTCTTCTGCCCATTTTTGGACTGGGTTGTTTGTTTTTTTAATATTGAGCTGCATGGGCTGTTTATATATTTCGGAGATTAATCCTTTGTCCGTTGATTCATTTGCAAATATTTTCTCCCATTCTGAGGGTTGTCTTTTCATCTTCTTTGTAGTTTCCTTTGATTTGCAAAAGCTTTTAAGTTTCATTAGGTCCCACTTGTTTATTTTTGTTTTTATTTCCTTAACTCTAAGAGGTGGATCAAAAAAGATCTTGCTGTGATTTATGTCAAAGGGTGTTCTTCCTATGTTTTCCTGTAAGCATTTTATAGTGTCTGGTCTTACATTTAGGTCTCTAATCCATTTTGAGTTTATATTTGTATATGGTGTTAGGGAGCATTCTAATTTCATTCTTTTACATGTAGCTGTCCAGTTTTCCCAGCACCACTTATTAAAGAGTCTGTTTTTTCTCCATTGTATATCCTTGTCTTGTTTGTCATAAATTAGTTGACCGTAGAGGCGTGGGTTTATCACTGGGCTTTCTATCCTGCTTCATTGATCTATATTTCTGTTTTTGTGCCAGTACCATACTGTTTTGATTACTGTAGATTTGTAGTGCTGTCTGAAGTCAGGGAATCTGATTCTTCCAGCTGTGTTTTTTTCCCTCAAGACTGCTTTGGCTATTAGAGGTCTTTTGTGTCTCCATACAAATTTTAAGATTTTTTTGTTCTAGTTCTATACAAAATACCATTGGTAATTTGATAGGGATTGCATTGAATCTGTAGATTGCTTTGGGTAGTATAGTCATTTTCACAATATTGATTCTTCCAATCCAAAAACATGGTAAATCTCTCCATCTGTTTGTATCATCTTTAATTTCTTTCCTCAGTGTCTTATAGTTTTCTGCATATGGGTCCTTTGTCTCCCTAAGTAGGTTTACTCCTAGGTATTTTATTATTTTTTTGCAATGGTAAATGGGGTGTTTCCTTAATTTCTCTTTCAGATTTTTCATCATTAGTGTATAGGAACGCAAGAGATTCCTGTGCATTAATTTTGTATCCTGCAACTTTATCAGATTCATTGATTAGCTCTAGTAGTTTTCTGGTGGCATCTTTAGGATTCTCTATGTATACTATCATGTCATCTGCAAACAGTGACAGTTTTACTTCTTCTCTTCCAGTTTGTATAACTTTTATTTCTTTTTCTTCTCTGATTGCCGTGGTAGGACTTCCAAAACTATGTTGAATAATAGTGGCCAGAGTGGACATCCTTGTCTTGTTCCTGATCTTAGAGGAAATGCTCAGTTTTTCACCATTGAGGATGATGTTTTCTGTGCGTTTGTCACATATGGCCTTTATTATGTTAAGGTAGGTTCCTTCTTTGCCCACTTTCTGGAGTGTTTTTATCATAAATGGGTGTTGAATTTTGTCAAAAGCTTTTTCTGCATCTGTTGAGAGGATCACATGGTTTCTCTTCTTCAGTTTGTTAATATGGTGTACCACATTGATTGATTTGCATATATTGCAGAATCCTTGCATCCCTGGGATAAATCCTACTTGATCATGGTGTAAGATCCTTTTAATGTGTTGTTGGATTCTGTTTGCTAGTATTTTGTTGAGGATTTTTGCATCTATATTCATCAGTGATATTGGTCTGTAATTTTCTTTTCTTGTAGTATCTTTGTCTGGTTTTGGTATCAGGGTGATGGTGGCCTCATAGAATGAGTTCGGGAGTGTTCCTTCCTCTACAATTTTTTGGAAGAGTTTGAGAAGGATGGGTGTTGGCTCTTCTCTAAATGTTTGATAGAATTCACCTGTGAAGCCATCTGGTCCTGGACTTTTGTTTGTTGGAAGATTTTTAATCACAGTTTCAATTTCATTACTTGTGATTGGTCTGTTCATATTTTCTATTTCTTCCTGGTTCAGTCTTGGAAGGTTATACCTTTCTAAGAATTTGTCCATTTCTTCCAGGTTGTCCATTTTTTTGGCATAGAGTTGCTTGTAGTAGTCTCTTAGGTTGCTTGTATTTCTGCGGTGTCTGCTGTAACTTCTTTTTCATTTCTAATTTTATTGATTTGAGTCTTCTCCCTCTTTTTCTTGATGGGTCTGGCTAATGGTTTATCAATTTTGTTTATCTTCTCAAAGAACCAGCTTTTAGTTTTACTGATCTTTGCTATTGCTTTCTTTGCTTCTATTTCATTTATTTCTGCTCTGATTTTTATGATTTCTTTCCTTGTACTAACTTTGGGTTTTGTTTGTTCTTCTTTCTCTAGTTCTTTTAAGTGTAAGGTTAGATTGTTTATTTGAGATTTTTCTTGTTTCTTGAGGTAGGCTTGTATTGTTATAAACTTCCCTCTTAGAACTGCTTTTGCTGCATCCCATAGGTTTTGAGTCATCGTGTTTTCCTTGTCGTTTGTCTCTAGGTATTTCTTGATTTACTCTTTGATTTCTTCAGTGATCTCTTGGTTATTTAGTAATGTATTGTTTAGCCTCATGTGTTTGTGTTTTTTACATTTTTTCCCTGTAATTGATTTCTAATCACATAGCATTGTGTTCAGAAAAGATGCTTGATATGATTTCAATTTTCTTAACTTTACTGAGGCTTGATTTGTGACCCAAGATGTGAACTATCCTGGAGAATGTTCCATGCACACTCAAAAAGAAAGTGTAATCTGTTGTTTTTGTATGGAATATCTTATAAATATCTGTTAAATCTATCTTGTCTGTTGTGTCACTTAAAGCTTGTGTTTCCTTATTAATTTTCTGTTTGGATGATCTGTCCATTGGTGTAAGTGAAGTGTTAAAGTCCCCCACTATTATTGTGTTACTGTCAATTTCCTCTTTTATAGCTGTTAGCAGTTGCCTTATGTATTGAGGTGCTCCTATGTTGGGTGCATATACATTTATAATTGTTATATCTTCTTTTTGGATTAATCCCTTGATCATTACATATGCCCTTCCTTGTCTCTTGTAGCATTGTTTATTTTAAAGTCTATTTTATCTGATATGAGTATTGCTACTCCCTCTTTCTTTTGATTTCCATTTGCATGGAATATCTTTTTCCATCCCCTCACTTCAGTCTGTATGTGTCCCTAGGTCAGACGTGGGTCTATTGTAGACAGCATATATATGGGTCTTGTTTTTGTATCCAGTCAGCGAGCCTGTGTCTTTTGGTTGGAGCATTTAATTCTTTCACGTTTAAGGTAATTATCAATATGTATGTTCCTATTACCATTATCTTAATTGTTATGGGTTTGTTTTTGTAGGTCCTTTTCTTCTCTTGTGTTTCCCACATAGAGAAGTTCCTTTAGCCTTTGTTGTAGAGCTGGCTTGGTGGTTCTGAATTCACTTAGCTTTTGCTTGTCTATAGAGCTTTTGATTCCTCTGTCAAATCTGAATGATATCCTTGCCAGGTAGAGTAATCTTGGTTATAGTTGCTTCCCTTTCATCACTTTAAATATGCCATGCCACTCCCTTCTAGTTTGTAGAGTTTCTGCTGAGAAATCAGCTGTTAACCTTATGGAAGTTCCCTTGTATGTTATTTGTCATTTTTCCCTTGTTCCTTTCAATAATTTTTCTTTGTCTTTTTTTTTTTGGCCAGTGTGATTACTATGTGTCTCTCCTTGGGTTTATCCTGCCTGGTACTCTGCACTTCCTGGACTTGGGTGGCCATTTCCTTTCCCATGTTAGGGAAGTTTTCTATTATAATCTCTTCAAATATTTTCTCGGGTCCTTTCTGTCTCTCTTCTCCTTCTTGGACCCCTATAACATGAACGTTGATGCGTTTAATGTTGTCCCAGAGGTCTCTTAGGCTGTCTTCATTTCTTTTCATTGTTTTTTCTTTATTCTGTTCCGCAGTAGTGAATTCCACCATTTTGTCTTCCAGGTCACTTTTCCGTTCTTCTGCCTCAGTTATTCTGCTATTGATTCCTTCTAGTGTACTTTTCGTTTCAGTTATTGTATTGTTCATCTTTGTTGTTTGTTCTTTAATTCTTCTTGGTCTTTGTTAAACATTTCTTGCACCTTCTCAATCTTTGCCTTCATGCTTTTTCTGAGGTCCTGGATCATCTTCACTATCATTATTCTGACTTCTTTTTCTGGAAGGTTGCCTATCTCCACTTCATTTAGTTGTTTTTCTTGGGTTTTATCTTGTTCCTTCATCTGGTACATAGCCCTCTGCCTTTTCATCTTGTCTCTCTTTCTGTGAATGTGGGTTTTGTTCCACAGGCTGCAGGATTGTAGTTCTTGCTTCTGCTGTCTTCCCTCTGGTGGATGAGGCTATCTAAGAGACTTGTGCAAGTTTCCTGATGGTAGGGACTGATGGTGGGTAGAGCTGGGTGTTTCTCTGGTGGGCAGAGCTCAGTAAAAGTTTAATCCACTTGACTGCTGATTGGTGGGCCTGGGTTCCCTCCCTGTTGGTTGTTTGGCCTGAGGTGACCCAACACTGGAGCCTACTCAGGCTCTTTGGTGGGGCTAATGGCGGACTCTGGGAGGGCTCACAGCAAGGAGTACTTCCCAGACTTCTGCTGCCAGTGTCCTTTTCCTCACGGTGAGACACAGCTACACCCTGCCTCTGCAGGAGACCCTCCAACACAAGCAGGTAGGTCTGGTTCAGTGTCCTATGGGGTCACTGCCCCTTCCCCTGGGTCCCGATGCGCACACTACATTGTGTGTGCCCTCCAAGAGTAGAGTCTCTGTTTCCCCCAGTCCTGTCAATATCCTGCAATCAAATCCTGCTAGCCTTCAAAGTCTGATTCTCTAGGAATTCCTCCTCCCGTTGCCGGACCCCCAGGTTGGGAAGCCTGATGTGGGGCTCAGAACCTTCACTCTAGTGGGTGGACGTCTCTGGTATAAGTGTTCTCCAGTTTGTGAATCACCCACCCAGCAGTTATGGGAATTTATTTTACTGTGATTGCACCACTCCTGCTGTCTCATTGTGGCTTCTACTTTGTCTTTGGATCTGGGGCATTATTTTTGGTGAGTTTCAGTGTCTTCCTGTCAATGACTGTTCAGCAATTAGTTGTGATTCTGGTGCTCTTGCAAGAGGGAGTGAGAGCATGTCCTTCTACTCCACCATCTTGAAACAATCTCACTGTGGAGCCTCTTAACATACCTCCATTTTGTCAGAATTCTTTGTAAATATGTGACTTCTGCCACACAGTTTTTTCAGATTCCATAAACTACTGTTTTCTACTTCATTATTGTCTCATAGAAGCCTTCCGATGCAAATTGTGAAACCATGGAAGCACAATTAAATTTGGTTAGAACTGAGTAATGCATAGCTTGTCATTAGTTAATTAATTCTTTGATTCAGTGAACAGTTACAAGGGCCCAGTAAGGGCAAAGCACTTTGGCGAGCCCATGAGAGACAGGCATGGTCACTGCCATCAGTGAGCTCAAGTCACACAGAGAATTCAGCAAGTCGCTGTAATGCTTTTCCTTTGCGGGATGGAATTATAGTGAATAATACATTTGGAAGAAAGAATGAACCTCATCCCTTCCTAAACAAATGAAGGCATCTGAATGATTGGGTCCACTCTTCACTACACTCGGCATTGCAGGTGATATCATGTAGCCATTTTAAAGCGGTTGCCCCTCTTGTATATAAGATCCAAACCAACCTCAAGAGTTAACAGGCAAAAGTACCTTATATGAAATGTACATTATATAAAAGTATATTGTATGTGAAACTCCATAGGAGAATTTGGGATGCAGGCAAGCCTCTGGCAAGTGTGTGCAGCTCAACTGCTGTCTGCTCAGCACCCCTAAAGCTCTCAAGGGCAGAGCTGACCTAGAGTTGACCACTCCTGTGTTATTGTCTCAAGTCCCCATCTGGATCCGTCCACATGGTGTGTTATATGACCTCTGGTCTCGGCAGATAAGGGGACCTGACTCATTCTTTCTACACTATCTTGCATCCAAGAAGCTGGGGAGGGTGAATGTGAGCACTGAGGAAGCCTGTGTTCTCCCACCTCCCGTAAGGAAATGTTTGTGCATTCCTGATGAGTAGGACCATCTGTGTAAATATTTGGAACCAAAGCCACAGATAACTGAGCAGAGCTGACCTGCCTGACAGCTCTGTCCCTGACCATGACAAACTCACATATTCCATTATACTTATGTCAATAAAGACAAAACTTTTCTGTTACAAAGTCTAAGCTGGGTGAATAAAAACTGGATAAACAGAGGCTGGATGGATCTAAAACAACCGGATGTCTGCAGTGTGTCGAGAGTTCATGTGTGGATTTGCACTGAACTCTTTCTTCTTAAACTTTTTATTCTATATTGGAGTATAGTGGATTAACAATGTTGTGTTAATTTCAGGTGTACAACAAAGTGATTCAGTTATACGTATACACGTATCTATTCTTTTTCTAATTCTTTTCCCTTATAGGTTATCACAGAATATTGAGCAGAGTTCCCTGTGCTATACAGCAGGTCCTTTTTGGTCATCCATTTTAAATACAGCAGTGTGTACGTGTCAATCACAAACTCCCTGCACTGAACACTTCTTTGAAATTCACCAGACGTTAATGGGTTAATATGTTATCTCGGGAAGTGACTGTGGGAAAGCGTGAACTCATAAAGGCCTGATTCGCTTTATTACTCGGTGGGAAAGGAGAGGTGTGTTCTGTATATGCCATCCACCTACACCATACCTTTTCCTCTTCCCTTTGTGGTGTCAGTTTTGTATAGACAAATTGGTGCTTGTGAATAACTGCAGCCTTTGCTTTAGGGACCCTGGACGTTCCCAGGGTTTCTGCTTCTTAAGACAGTGTCCTGGCTTGGGCATTGGGTGGGCAGGGCACCTCCAGGTGGCAGCTGCTGACAGTGTCCACACCCCCAGAGGGGCTGCGGGGCTGCCTCAGACTCTTTGGAGCTGCAGGTCAAGCCAGCAGATTCCCAGGCTCCACCCAGACCTGCTGACCCTGGGGGCCCGCACTCTTGTGCCTAAGACGCCTCACAATTGATACTTATTCCAACGGAAATTTGAAAACCATTGTCTGATGGGAACCCAAACCTGGCTGTACCTCAAAATCATCTGAGGAGCTTTGAAAAATACAGGTACCCAGGTCCTACCACAGACCAATTGATAAAAATTCCACGGGAATTTGATAATAGCTCTCCAGGTGATTCAAATTTGCAGCCAGGGATGAAAACCAAGCAATTCATGACAACAAACAGAGTTTTCCAGGTACCTTAGGGGAGCAAGTCTGGGTGACACTACCACTCCCTGTCGTGGTTCCTCCCCTGGGCCCTGAGGCAGGTGTGGGACAGAGCCCTGGGCTCCTTGTGACACAAAGTGGGGACAAGCCAAGGGTGGCAGGACAAAGCCACAGGATTCCTTCTGGGAGCATCTGGTTTCTTCCCTGTGGTCTGTGTAAGGAAGGCTTTCCCAGCTACCAAGGGCTTTCTCACATTATGGAGGAAATGTGGCCAGGCTCCTAACTTCTTCACGTGGCTATAGAACAAGGCAACCAGTGAGAATCAAGTTCCTGGGAAGATGTATAAACTCAGTTTTACTAATGACATTGGGATGCAGAACTTGCTTTTAACCAAAGTAATTTTTTTCTTCTGCCTTGCCTGCCTGGAGTAAAACATCAGGAATCAATGCTTTCCGTATAAGGAAAATAAAAATAATCTGATTTCAAAAGTAAGTGTAAGTGGTAAACATAAAGTGTCAATCCCAAAGAGACTCATCTTTGGAATCATTACCTTTGACATTTAAAACCCTGATATTCTATTAAGAATTCACAGAATCCAACATTGATTAGCTTACGTGAGGCGCTTCTATAATAAGGTTCCTTCAATATCTCCATGGCTATTGCCCAGCAAATACTTTTGAGCACTGACTAAATGCCAGGCACTGTGCCAGGCTAGGAGTACAAACTAGAGCATGACTAGATCTCAATCCTAAGGAGAATGGGGAGAATGGGGACTGTAAATATATACAAAGCAAGGTGATGTTAGGACTTATCATGAATAAAATATTGGATGCTACTGAAGTTGAAGGAACTATTTGTAAATGCATGTGTGAATCAGTTGATTTTAGCTGGGTTTTGAAGGATGAGTAGGAGTCTTCCAAGTACACCTAACAGGGCACTCTAGACAGAGAAAGTGGTACATGCAAGAAGTGTGGATGAGGAGACTTCCCTGGTGGTGCAGTGGATGAGATTCCACGCTCCCAATGCAGGGGGCCCGGGTTCGATCCCTGGTCAGGGAACTATATCCCACATGCATGCCACAACTAAGGAGCCTGAGAGCTGCACCTAAGGAGCCTGCCTGCCGTAACTAAGACCTGGTGCAACCAAATAAATAAATAATAATTTAAAAATATATATATATATATTTTTAAAAAAGTGTGGATGAACAGGTCACCTTTGGAAAACTATGTGCATTTTTCTCCTATTCCTGCTATGAAAAATTACCATAAGCTTAGCAGCATAAAACATAACAGGCTGATTATTTTATAGTACTAGAGGTTAGAAATCCAACATGTGCTAAAATCAAGGTGTGTGCATCCCTTTCTGGAAGCCCAAGTGTAGAATCTGTTTCTTTGCTTTTTTCAGCTTCTAGACACTGCCATATTCTTTAGCTCATGGTCCCCTTCTTCATCTGCAATGGTAGGTCAAGTCCTTCTTACATTACATCTCTCTGACCCTTCTCCCATCATCGTATCTCTCTCTGACTGCTGTTGAAAAAAGGTTCTCTGGGTTTAATGACTCATGTGATTAGGTTGGGCTCACCTAAATAATTGAGGATAATCTTCCTATCTCAAGGTCCATAACCTCAATCACAGTTGCGAAGTTTCCTTTGCCGTGTAAGGTAACATATTCACAAGTTCTGTGGATTAGGGTATGCACGTCTTTGGGGGGTTATTATTCTGCCTACCACACCATGCATCAATTTACCGAGTGACTTCTATGGGCCAGCATGATTAGAAAGGGTAAGTTGGAGCCAAAGGATAAAAGGCCCTTATGTGTCAGGTTAAAGATTATTCATTTTATCCTGTAGGGGACCAAGAGTCACTGAAGGTTTTAAGCAAAGGGTTTCCCTCTTAGACATCTCTCTGGCTGTACTGGCTGATCTTAAGTATCAATGTGTGTGGGGCAGGGCATGGGGGTGCTTGCTACTAAGAGAGACCTGCAGGCTTGGAGATTCTGATTTAGTAGGTCCAGGAAAATGTTTATGACCAGTCAGGCTAGCAATATACCACTAGAGAAGGTGATTGAGAATATAGCAAGGCTGGAGGTAGGGAGACCAGTGCGGAGTCCTCGTGAGAACTAATGAACGTGTAAACTGAGGTAGGGAACAGCCCTGCAGATGGAGCCAAGTGGGCAGATTTTAGCAATACTTAACAGGAAAATTTAGCAGAACTATTGGTGATCTATTGAATGCAGCCCTGAGTAGTGGAAAATGCATATCTTTTAGAATCAGATGGATGTGTGTTCAAATCTTGCCCCCTAGTAGCAGTTATTGAAATAATGACCTGAAACAATGTCTCTGAACCTGAGGATCTTTGACTATTAAATGAGGACTACAATATAAATTTTGTAGAATTTGTAAGGACTAGCAATAATGTGTTCAAGGTGTCTGAAGTATAATAGACACTCAAAAATGGCAGCCACTGTTATTGTTAGGCTAGTGGCTAATGTTATTTGAATGTAAAGGGTGATGACGGGGGACGGAACAAAAAAGAGAATAAAGATGACTCCCGAAGGTTTGGACTTGGACAACCAAATGGATGGAGGGACCATTCTCCCAGATAGAAAGTGTAGGAGGAGGAGTGAGCCCGGAGTGAACGGGAGATGAGTTTTAATTTTGAACAGCTGAGCTGGAGATGAGGGTGGGACTTCTGGGTGGAGTGCCCAGAAAGCAGAAATCTACAGGTTTGGAGTCAGAAATAAAATCTGGGTAAGAGCTAGAGCAGCTTTTCCACGGCTCTGAAAACTTTTAAAAGACGTCTTTGACCGTAAGCCACAAAACTGTAGGAATCAAAAGACCTACTAATTCATCAAAGGCTTTTTACTGCTTAAATCACTTTTGTACTGTAATAATGTGAAAGTAATTACAATGTTCCTGTTTAAGTAATAACACCCTGACAATTGAAAGGCATGCTTAGAGAACTGCAAAGCCCTAAACATTCATTTTGAGCCCTCGCAGAGCTGTTTGGTTTATGATTTTACAAGTTTCCTGGAAGCGGGGTCATGAGGAGGTTAATAGACTAGGCTGTAATTCATCTGGGATCTTTGGCAGAAGCCAGAGTCCAGGTCTCTGCTTCCTGCTCTATCATTTCATTCGTTTTTTTGCTTTGTTAACCCAAGACTGGACCCTCCTTGTGAAACCATACCTGCATCCTTCGTGTGTCCTCTTTGTGGTCTGCCAGTGTGACTCTCCTTCACTCTGGAGCTTTAAACATCCAGTTCCTCCTGTCCATGGACTCCTGGACTTGGGAAGGGGTCAGTGCAGTGTTTCTCACTGGCATCTGCTGCCTCTGGGTCCACTGAGTCCCCCAGACATGTTGATTCTTAGGAATTTTCTTTTCTGACCAGACCATTACTTTCATACTCAAAGTGTCCACAGTCCATGACTCAGGATCGATCACCCAACAGATGGCCTCACTTGCTTCCCTTTCCAGTCCCTCCTGTCTGCCCCAGCAGAGCCCAGGATTGGGAGTTGGGATTCCTAGAGATTAAGTTCCTGCCCTCCCACCTCCCAGTTGGATGACCTGGGACAGGACACTTAACGTCTCTGTGCAGCAAATTCTGCTCACTCCCTGTTTTCTTTTGATTATTTTAGATACAAATCCCTTGTTCAAATGAGCTCTGAAGTGGAAGCCCAGGGCAGGAAATGGGGGACAAGGCAAAGTGCTCTGGAGAAGTTCACCTACCACACAGCTTAGCTAAGCCCCGAGGTGGCCTCTGCATCTTTACAGAGTTTGCAAGAGGCGCTCAGTGCTCTCGCATCGCCACTTGTGAAATCCTGCTCATTACGTCTCTGTTCTGGAACCTGTCAGGGGCTTTCCAATGGCCCAGAGATCCTGTCTAAATTCATTAATCTCTCCTTCAAGGGGTCCCACAGCCTGACTCAAACTCACCTTCTGACTTTAAAGTCTATTCTACTTGGCTACAGCAACCCTCGGGTCTAATGACTGTCTCTAAATCATACTTACATTTTCCTGTCTTTGCACTCAACTCCTCTCCCTGATTTATGCCCTATATTAGTTTCCTACTGCTGCTGTAACAAATTATCATAAACTTAGTGGCTTAAAAATGTAAATTTATTATCTTACAGTTCTCAAGGTCAGAACTCCACTGCAGGTCTCGTGGGGCTAAAATGTAGGTGTTGACAAGGGCTGCTTTCCCCTCCGGAGGCTCCAGGGGACAATCTGTTTCCTGGCCTTTTCCAGCTCCTAGAGTCGGCCCTTTTCCTCCCTCTTCAAAGCCAGCAATGTTGCTTCTCTCTGAGCCTTTCTTCTGTAGTTCCATATTCCTCTGACTGGCGTCTTCTGCCTCCCTCTTCCACTTTTAAGGATCTTTGTGATTACAGCAGGCTCACCCAGAAAATCCAGGATAATCTCCCTTCCTCCATATCCTGAATTTAATCACATCTGTAGAGTCATCTAACATAATCACAGGTTCCAGGGATTAGGACAACTTTGGGGGCCATTATTCTGCCCACCACACACCCAATATCTGTTCACATGAGGGATGGTGAAGATTGCAGGGGTGGAGGGATGTTTCACTGCAATCACAGAGGCTACTTCCAACTGACTCTCAGGCGTCACGCTTCTGGCCATCCCATCACTGAGGGTGTTTCCCTGGCCCTTCCACCCAACATGGCACCCTAGCCTCATTCTACTCCTCCCTGCTGTCCTCTCACTCCTCCCTCCTTCATCTCTCCACTTTCTCCCCTTCCCACCCTGCTGCAATCCATGGATTGGCAGTGCGAACTCCCAATTCTTCTCACCCTGTTATGCAAAACAATGAAACTTTCTCTAGCCCTGGATTCCAAACTCAGCTTCCATGGAAGGGCTGAGCTGAAAAACAAAAAACAAAACAAACAAAACAGCTTTCATTTAACAAGTGCTACCCTCCTTAGAGTATGATTATGGTTGTAAGGATTTACGACTTGGTCACGTGATGACATGCTGGTTTGTCCACAGACATGGTGCCACCAGCCATATCAGTGCCACGTTTGTTTTGCACAGATGTTAATATTGATGTATCTTCATTTCTTCTTTAGATGAAGAGATCTGAGGAATATGTCTCAGGAATGTTCTCTGGATGGGGCCAAAGAACAGAAACTTAAGTTGATGCTTTCCCTTCTCATGATCAAAAAGAAGAGACTGATGAGTGGTGAATCTAAGTAAAAATGTGGAATATTTAAAGATAAGTTAAAAACTGTAAGTCACATCCCTCCATGGTAGTCAAGTACTAACACTCACTAGATTGTCAGAACTTAAGGTTGGAGACCATATCTTATTGAACGTCATGTCCCCAGCGTTCTAGTATAGAATCTCCACATCCTTAATACATTTTGATGGATATAATTAATAGATACAGTGTAAAGAATCTATCATTTACAAGTATTGATGTATAGATTTCCCCCTTACAAATATAGTCCTCTTTTTTCTAACTCAAAAGGGAAGTTGCCCTCCTCCTATGCCCTGGCACATGAGAAGGCGGATTGTGTTTCTTGCTGTCAGGTGAGGATTTGTGTTAAGGGAGTTGAGTAGTACAATAGAGAGAAACCCTCCATGGGGGATGTTGAAACAGGACATTGGCGTAATGGAAGAGGTGTTTTAAAGCCACACATCAGTATGAACATCTGTGCAAAACAAGCTTTCAAACTGTGAACTGACAGGATTTACAGCAGACTATTAATCTTCCTTCTGTTCTTGAGAAAGAGTGATGTTTCTTCTCAACATTGAGTCGCTCAGAAACATGGGCTCCAAAAAGCTGCAATCTACAGACCCCAAGAAACACAGGGGAGACAACTCAAGATTAATTCTCACTGCTGTAATTAAGGATAACATTTTCCATTTTGTTTCATACGGGTGGCAAATATAAACCTTCGTTTCTAAGCAAAATTGGAAATTTTTGTTTACGTAGCAGGGACCACCCGGAGAGGCCTTCAGTGGGAATGTGAGGGTGTTGTATGCCTTTTCCAGTAAGATATATAGGAATCAGGAGAGCACTGCTCATGATGGTCAGGAAAGCAGCAACCTTTTATAGAGAATGAGTATCATCTTCATTCCTCAACGATTGGTTACTCATTCATTCATCCATTTGGAAAATACTCACTGTGTGCCTGCCAGCATTGTGGTTGGTGCAGTGATGGAGAGATGTACCTGGTGATGTGAACACACAGGGGAGGAGTACTTAATCCCGGCCTGGGGTACATGGGAAAGGCATTACCTTGGGGGTGTGGCTGTTGAGTTGGGTCTTCACAGATGAGTAGAAAAGAGCTGTGAAGCAGGGGGGTCATGCCATTAGGCAGGAAAAGGAGCCAGTGGAAAGGGAGAGATCGAAATTGCAGGGGACAGAGAGCAAGATGACAGATGTAACTACATCATGGAAAAGGTGGGGGGAGTTTGGGGTCAAGGACTCAGGATTATTGATTGACAATGAATGGAAGAAAGTATTTTTTTTTTCTCAATCCTTTGACTCCAGCAAAGGTACCAAAAAGCAGTACAGTAAACAAAAGTAGTCCTAAGCACCGAGAGAGGGAACTGAGCTGAAGTGAAGGATGGAAGAACCTCAGGAACTCACGGGCCCCACAGGAAGCAGTCTAGGCACGCTCTGCCTGCAGCAGGGAGTGGCAACACTGAGAGAACCAGGCATCCAGCCTACGAAGAAGGGCAGGGCCTAGCTAACAAACGCAAGCACAAAATACAGGTGTGGTTCAAACCACTGGGCCAAATAGCATCAGGGAGCAGCAACAGCAATCACCAGGAAGACCCAGCCAGGAATATGGAGCTAAGGAATCCGGATGCATTATTTGGAGCCTCTGCCTCTGCCAATCCTATTGTCCCAGCATGTTAGGTTCCTGCAGCTCCCCTCTGTCTAGTCCCTTGGGAATTCAAACAATGGGAATATTTCTGTCTCCATCCACCCCCAGCCGGGTGAGTCCCCAGCACAAGGACTCCAAGCAGGGGATCTGGTGGTCTCCGTTCCAGTCCTAGCTTCTGGCTTTCATGCTGGAGAGTATAAGTCAAAATCTGAAAATTCTCCTGGACCCAGACTCCATCAGTGACTTCAACATCTACCTCCTGTATGACCCCTCAGCTCCAAAGTGGAGCTGACTTTCTAGTGGAGAATGTTCCAGCATCAGAATATGTGTAAATTTACAGACCAGTTCATCCGCTTAAACATCCTGTGTCCCTTGGGGGAACCATGGTGAAACCCTATGACAGCTGTGTATGTCTGAGAGATTCATTCGTGTTGTTGTGTGAAGCTGTGCATTGTTCGTTTTCATTCCTGTTTAGTGTTCCACGGTGTGAATATACCAGAATGCATCCATTCTTCAGATGATGGAGGTATATTTGAGTTGTTTCAGTTTGGGGTTGTTACAAATAATGCTGCTCTGAGAATCTTTGCACCAGCTGTTTGACTTACTCCTGTCGAATATCTGTGGTGTGTCTGGGAGCAGAGTTGCTGGCTCAGGGCACGTGTATAATAAACTTTGGTAGATTCATACAGTCAGAGTTTTCTAAAGTGATTTCACCGATTTTATACTTTCATGAGAAATATATGAGGGACTCTGTACATTCCACCAACATTCAGAATTGGGAGACTTAAATTTTTGCCAATCTGGTGAATGTGTGCTTTTCACTATGGTTTTAATGTTCATTTCCCAAATGAACTGATCCCTTTTCATAAGCTTATTGGCCATCTGCATTTCCTCTTATGTGAAGTGACTATTCAAGTTTTTTGCTCATATTCCTAATTAGAATGAAGTCTTTGTGTATTTTAGATACAGTTCTTTGTTTTATGTGTTACACATATTTTCTCCCGTTCTGTGGCTTGTTTTTTCACTCTTTATGGTGTCTTTCAATGAACAGAATTTCTTGATTTTAGTGTAGTCTATTTCAGTGCTTCTCAAACTATCTGTGGCACTTTTATTTATGTATTTATTTTGGTTTTTTGGTTTTTAATTTCCAATCAGTCATAGACATATTTCTGAGAAATACAATAAAAATCAACTAATATAAAAATTAAATAGAAAACAAAGACATTAAAATAGCTACAAGAGGAATAAATATTCATTTAAAAGAGGAAGAAAGAGAATTAAGGAATGTAAATGTTCCCAAACCAAGTGAGTGGTTTCATGCTCTCTCAGACTTACCTTACCATGGGCACAGGCTCCCCTGGCCTGGCAGTCACAGAGGTATGGCTGGATCATTGTCAGTCACTGGGAGAGCCAGTCCATGAAGGCTTTTGCACCTCCTGCCCTGGGTTAGCCCTTCTGCTGAGCTCTCCACATCAGTAACTCAGTCTTTGCCTGAACTATCAGTGAGACTGGACCTTGTGATGTAGAGTCACTCAAGCCTCCTCACCAGGGCTCCCCTTTATTTGGGCTGAGAGAACTTGTCAAACCTTGAATCCCATGACAGTTCTTGGCAGATTTTGTCTGTGTGACCATTCCAGTCTTAAGCAGGTTAGTGATTATAAATATACATCCTCCTGAGAGAAAGAAAGAACAGGAGGTTTTACTGCCTCAGAGGATCCCAGCTTCATGGCTCTCTTCCCTTCCTTCATGAGCTCCTGGTGAGAGAGTGTATTTCTCAGGCAGAGGTAAAGAGAAAATGGGAGTGTAGAGGAAATTATTGTCAGGATTAAGCCAGTCCTCTTTACTCCCTCCATTCCCCAAATATGATATAAGCACTGGCTTAGAGGACTGTAAAGCACGCAGTCATTTCCCATAACCATGACAAAGAACTACTATAAGGTCAACAGTATTTGGGTTGACCAGCCAAACACCCTTGTAATCGCCACCCAGGTGAAGACACAGAACTTTGCCAGCACTCCAGAGAGCCCTCCATGCATGTGCTCTGACATTAGCAAAGTCATAACCTCCCATGTTCCTCCAAAAATAACCACGCAGTGTTGACTGTATACTAGTAATGTCCTCATGGTTCTTCACCCAAGCGCAGGTCTTTAGACACTGTGGTTGATTTAAATTTTTTCGATATATTTCTTTTAATCTATAGGTTTTTCTTCCATTCTGTCTTTTGCTTACACTTCCTTTGAAGAACACTGGACATTTGACCTAGAGCAGTGGTTCTCAAACATAAGCCTACATCACAATCACTTGGAGAGCTCAACAAAATACAGATTGCTGGACTCCACTTCAAGAGTTTCTTATTCAGGAGGTCAGAATGGGGCCTGAAAATTTGCATGTCTAGCAAGTTCCCAGGTAATATAGGTGTGGCTGGTCTGGGACCACACTTTAAGAAGCACTGACCTGTGAAATTTTTCACAATTATGATTTTGCTGATTGCATCCTTATGGTGCATTCAATATGTTCCACTGTCCTCCAAAGATGATCAATTTTTACATTTAAAAAATATCATTATGAGCTCACCAATTCTAATATATATTTTTAAATTTTTTAAATTTATTTTTTATTGAGGTATAGCTAATGTACAATATTGTATAAGTTACAGGTGTACAGAACAGTGATTAACAATTTTTAAAGGTTATACTCCATGTATAGTTATTATAAAATATTGGCTATATTTCCTGTGTTGTACAATATATCCTTGTAATTTAATATATACATAGTACTTTGTATCTCTTAATTCCCTAACCCTATATTACCACTCTTCCTTCCCACTCCCTACTGGTAACCACTAGTTTGTTCTCTATATCTGTGAATCTGCTTCTTTTTTGTTATATTCACTAGTTTGTTGTATTTTTCAGATTCCACATATCAGTGGTATCATACAGTATTTGTCTTTCATCTTTCTCTGTCTGACATATTTCACTTAGCATAATACCCTCCAAGTCCATTCCTATTGTTGCAAATGACAAAATTTCATTCTTTTTTTGTGACTGAGTAGTGTTCCATTGTGTGTGTGTGTGTGTGTGTGTGTGTGTGTGTGTGTGTATATATATATATATATATATATATATATTCACCACATCTTAATCCTTCATCTGCTGATGGACACTTAGGTTGCTTGCATATCTTGGCAATGGTAAATAATGTTGCTATGAACATTGGGGTGCATGTATCTTTTCAAATTTGTGTTTTATGGATATACACCCAGGTAGAATTGCTGTGTCATATGGTAGTTCCATTTTTAGTTTTTTAGGAAACTTCCATACTGTTTTACAATTCTTATATATTTTATGTGTTGCAATTCATGGTCGTTATTATCATTACTTAAGTTCAAATCATCCTATCTTTGGCCAGTGGGAACCACTTCAAGTTGGCTCCGAGTATTTTTGACATGACCCTGCAGTCTTTGAGAACTTCCTTGTTATCTGTAATGACAAGACTGTCCAGGCTCTTTTTGTACATTTCCTACCTCACACCTGAAATCAGCCTGTTCTACAAGTAACAAGCCCTGGTTTCTTGAAATAGTATTTTAAGACCACAATCTGAGCACTAGGGTTATTCAGAGGTACCTGGGTTCATCAGTGTTTCTAGAGCTTTTCAGTGGCTAGATATAGATACACACATTTGTTTTTAAAATGTTTTATGTGTTCATACAGACATTTTCCATTCAAATATGAAGACTACAAATTTCAAGTCTCCTTTCTTTCATGTAAGAATTCTGATTCTTGAGAACACAGTGGATGATAGGATTAGACTGTCTCATAAGTATTCACTTGATTTATCCCACATTACAGTCTCAGGATAACAATGCTGACACTATCACCAACTACTATGATTACTGAAAACAGTTAAACATTTTTTTGCAAATGTTATCCCCACTCCCTTTGCTTCTAAAAAAATATAGTTGTTTTATATCTGTAGTGTCAGAGCGTATGACCCTGACATATGATGCTCTTTCCTTCTTATCCTTCCTTAAGTTTGAATGCTATAGGCAACTGAATCTTCAGTGCTCACCACTGGTCCATATGTTGATGTGTCTCAAATCAGTTTGGCTGTCTCAGGAAGGGCTCAGAGGAACAGTATCCTCTGGGTTCTTGTATTTGAAAACAGGCTGTGACTTTGATACTCTAAAGTCATTAGCTGGATATAAAATTGTTGACTCACATTTCCTTTCTCTGAGTATCTTAAATGTGTTACTCAAAATTTTTTTTAATTAATTTTTTTAACATCTTTATTGGAGTATAATTGCTTTACAGTGTTTTGTTAGTTTCTGCTGTATAACAAAGTGAATCAGCTATATGCATACGTATATCTCCTTATCCCCTCCCTCTTGCGTCTCCCTCCCACCCTCCTAATCCCACCACTCTAGGTGGTTGCAAAGCACCGAGCTGATCTCCCTGTGCTATGCAGCTGCTTCCCACTAGCTATCTACTTTACATTTAGTAGTGTATATATGTCAGTGCTACTCTCTCACTTCGTCCCAGCTTACACTTCCCCCTCCCCATGTCCTCAGGTCGATTCTCTATGTCTGTGTCTTTATTCCTGTCCTGGCTGTAGGTTCATCAGAACCATTTTTATATACACCACATCTTCTTTATCCATTCTTCTGTCAATGGACACTTAGGTTGATTTCATGTCCTGGCTATTGTAAATAGTGCTGCAATGGACATTGCGGTACATGGCGCTTTTTGAATTATGGTTTTCTCAGGGTATATGCCCAGTAGTGGGATTGCTGTGTCATATGGTAATTCTATTTTTAGTTTTTTAAGGAACGTCCATACTGTTCTCCATAGTGGCTGTATCAATTTACATTCCCAACAACAGTGCAAGAGGGTTGCCTTTTCTCCACACCCTCTCCAGCATTTATTGTTTGTAGATTTTTTGATGATGGCCATTCTGACCGGTATAAGATGATATCTCATTGTAGTTTTGATTTGCATTTCTCTAATGATTAATGATGTTGAGCAATCTTTCATGTGTTTGTTGGTATATCTTCTTTGGAGAAATGTCTATTTAGGTCTTCTGCCCAGTTTTGGATTGGGTTGTTTTTTTGATATTGAGCTGCACGAGCTGCTTGTATATTTTGGAGATTAATCCTTTGTCAGTTGCTTTGTTTGCAAATATTTTCCCCCCTTCTGAGGGTTGTCTTTTCATCTTTTTTATGGTTTCCTTTGCTGTGCAAAAGGTTTTAAGTGTCATTAGGTCCCATTTGTTTATTTTTGTTTTTATTTCCATTTCTCTAGGAGGTGAGTCAAAAAGGATCTTGCTGTGATTTATGTCATAGAGTGTTCTGCCTATGCTTTCCTCTAAGAGTTTTATAGTGTCTGGACTTACATTTAGGTCTTTAATCCATTTTGAGTTTATTTTTGCATATGGTGTTAGGGAGTGTTCTAATTTCATTATTTTACATGTAGCTGTCCAGTTTTCCCAGCACCACTTGTTGAAGAGGCTGTCTTTTCTCCACTGTATACTCTTGCCTCCTTTATCAAAGATAAGGTGAGCATATATGTGTGGGTTTATCTCTGGGATTTGTATCCTGTTCCATTGATCTATATTTCTGTTTTTGTGTCAGTACCATACTGTCCTGATTACTGTATCTTTGTAGTATAGTCTGAAGTCCAGGAGCCTGATTCCTCCAGCTCCATTTTTCTTTCTCAAGATTGCTTTGGCTATTCGGGGTCTTTTGTGTTTCCATACAAATTGTGAATTTTTTTGTTCTAGTTCTGTAAAAAATGCCATTAGTAGTTTGATACAGATTGCACTGAATCTGTAGATTGGTTTGGGTAATATAGTCATTTCTACAAAGTTGATTCTTCCAGTCCAAGGACATAGTATATATCTCCATCTGTTTGTATCATCTCTAATTTCTTTCATCAGTGTCTTATAGTTTTCTACATACAGGTGTTCTATCTCCTTAGGTAGGTTTATTCCTAGGTATTTTATTCTTTTTGTTACAGTGGTAAATGGTAACGGCTTCCTTAATTTCTCTTTCAGATTTTTCATCATTAGTGTATAGGAATGAAAGAGATTTCTGTGCATTAATTGTGTATCCTGAAACTTTACCAAATTCATTGATTAGCTCTAGTAGTTTTCTGGTAGCATCTTTAGGATTCTCTATGTATAGTATCATGTCATCTGCAAACAGTGACAGCTTTACTTTTCTGATTTGGATTCCTTTAATTTCTTTTTCTTCTCTGATTGCCATGGCTAAAACTTCCACAACCATGTTGAATAATAGTGGTAAGAGTGGGCAACCTTGTCTTCTTCCTGATCTTAGTGGAAATCATTTCAGTTTTTCACCATTGAGAATGATGTTGGCTGAGGGCTTGTCATATATGGCATTTATTATGTTGAGGTAAGTTCCCTCTGCCTACTTTCTGGAAGGATTTTATCATAAATGGGTGTTGAATTTTGTCAAAAGCTTTTTCTGCATCTATTGAGATTATCATATGGTTTTTATCCTTCAATTTTTTAATATGATGTATCACATTGATTGATTTGCATATATTGAAGAATCCTTGCATTCCTGGTATAAATCCCACTTGATCATGGTGTATGATCCTTTTAATATGCTGTTGGATTCTTTTTGCTAGTATTTTGTTGAGGATTTTTGCATCTATGTTCATAAGAGATATTAGCCTGTAGTTTTCTTTTTTGTGACATCTTTGTCTGGTTTTGGTATCAGGGTGATGGTGGCCTTGTAGAATGAGTTCGGGAGTGTTTCTTCCTCTGCTATATTTTGGAAGAGTTTGAGAAGGATAGATGTTAGCTCTTCTGTAAATGTTTGCTAGAAGTCGCCTGTGAAGCCATCTGGTCCTTGGCTTTTGTTTGTTGGAAGATTTTTAATCACAGTCTCAATTTCAGTGATTGTGATTTGTCTGTATATATTTTCTATTTCTTCCTGTTTCAGTCTTGGAAGGTTGTGCTTTTCTAAGAATTTGTCCATTTCTTGAATGTTGTCCATTTTATTGGCATATAGTTGCTTGCAGTAATATCTAATGATCTTTTGTATTTCTGCAGTGTCAGTTGTTACTTCTCCTTTTTCCTTTCTAATTCTGTTGATTTGAGTCTTCTCCCTTTTTTTCTTGGTGAGTCTGGCTAATGGTTTATCAATTTTATTTATCTTCTCAAAGAACCAGCTTTTAGTTTTATTGTTCTTTGCTATTGTTTCCTTCATTTCCTTTTCATTTATTTCTGATCTGATCTTTATGATTTCTTTCATTCTGCTAACTTTGGGGTTTTTTTGTTCTTCTTTCTCTATTTGCTTTAGGTATAAGGTTAGGTTGTTAATTTGAGATTTTTCTTGTTTCTTCAGGCAGGCTGTATTGCTATAAACTTCCCTCCTAGAGCTGTTTTTGCTGCATCCCATAGGTTTTGGGTCATCATGTTATCATTGTCATTTGTCTCTAGGTATTTTTTGATTTCCTCTTCGATTTCTTCAGTGATCTCTTGGTTATTTAGTAGCATATTGTTTAGCTTCCATGTCTTTGTGTTTTTTACAGTTTTTTTCCCCTGTAATTGATATCTACTCTCATAGCATTGTGGTCGGAAAATTTGCTTGATATAATTTCAATTTTCTTAAATTTACCAAGTCTTGGTTTGTGACCCAAGATATGGTTTATCCTGGAGAATGTTCCATGAGCACTTGAGAAGAAAGTGTATTCTGTTGTTTTTGGATGCAATGTCCTATAAATATCAATTAAGTCCATCTTGCTTAGTGTGTCATTTAAAGTTTGTGTTTCCTTATTTACTTTCATTTTGGATGATCTGTCCATTGGTGAAAGTGAGGTGTTAAAGTCCCCTACTATTATTGTGCTACTGTGGATTTCCCCTTTTATTAGACTCTTAGCATTTGCCTTATGTATTGAGGTGCTCCTATGTTGGGTGCATGAATATTTACAGTTGTTATATCTTCTTCTTGGATTGATCCCTTGATCATTATGTAGTGTCCTTCTTTGTCTCTTGTAATAGTCTTTATTTTAAAGTCTATTTTGTCTGATATGAGAATTGCTACTCCAGCTTCCTTTTGATTTCCATTTTCATGCAATGTCTTTTCCCATCCCCTCACTTTCAGTCTGTATGTGTCCCTAGGTCTGAAATGGGTCTCTTGTGGGCAGCATATGTACAGGTGTTGTTTTTGTATCCATTCAGGAAGTATATGTTTTTTGTTTGCAGCATTTTATCCATTTACATTTAAGGTAATTATTGATATGTATGTTCCCATTACCATTTTCTTAATTGTTTGGGGTTTGTTTTTGTAGGTCTTTTCCTTCTCTTGTGTTTACTTCCTAGAGAAGTTCCTGTAGCATTTGTTGTAAATCTGGTTTGGTTGTGCTGAATTCTCTTAGCTTTTGCTTGTCTGTAAAGTTTTTAATATCTCCATCAAATCTGAATGAGATCCTTGCTGGGTAGAGTAATCTTGGTTGTAGATTTTTCCCCTTCATCATTTTAAATATGTCCTGCCACTCCTTTCTGGCTTGCAGTATTTCTGCTTAAAGATCAGCTGTTAACCTTATGAGGATTCCCTTGTATGATATATGTTGCTTTTCCCTTGTTGCCTTAGTATTTTTTTCTTTGTATTTAATTTTTGATAGTTTAATATATGTCTTGGCATGTTTCTCTTTGGGTTTATCCTGTATGGGACTCTCTGTGCTTCCTGGACTTGATCAACTATTTCCTTTCCCATATTAGGGAAGTTTTTGACTATAACTCTTCAATGATTTTCTCAGACCTTTTTTTTCTTCTTCTTCTTCTTCTGGAACCCCTATAATTCGAATGTTGGTGCATTTAATGTTGTCCCAGCGGTCTGTGAGACTGTCCTCAATTCTTTTCATTCCTTTATCTTTATCCTGCCCCCTGGTAGTTATTTCCACCATTTTATCTTCCAGCTCACTTATCCGTTCTTCTGCCTCAGTTATTCTGATATTGATTGCTTCTAGAGTATTTTTAATTTGAGTAATTGTGTTGTTCATCACTGTCTGTTTGCTCTTTAGTTCTTCTAGATCCTTTTCAAATGTTTCTTGTATTTTCTCTATTGTGTTTCCGAGATTTTGGATCATTTTTACTATCATCACTCTGAATTCTTTTTCAGGTAGGTTGCTTATTTCATCCTCACTTATTTGGTCTCGAAGGTTTTTACCTTGCTCCTTCGTCTGTAACATATTTTTTTGTCTTTTCATTTTTTTTTTTTTGATGGGTGGTGCTGTATTCCTGTCTTACTGCTTGTTTGGCCTGAGACTTCCAGCACTGGAGTTTGCAGGCAGTTTGGTAGAGCTGGGTCTTGGTGCTGAGATGAAGACCTCTGGGAGGCCTCACTCAAATTGGTATTCCCTGGGGTCTGAGGCTCTCTGTTCATCCAGTGGTTTGGACTCAGAGCTCCCACCACAGGAGCTTGGTCCTGACCTCTGGCCTGGGAACCACGATCCCACAAGCTTCGTGGCACAGTAAAAAAAAAAAAAAGGAAGAAGTAAAAAAGGAGCAGTACAATATCAAAGAATAAAGAAAAAAATAAAATTAGAAAGATAAAAAGTATATTAGGAAAAATAAAAGTATAATTGAAACAACTGCCACAAGGTAAAATCAAACCACAACAGAAAAAAGAAAAAAAAAAAGGGTGGGGAGAGCAAGCCAAAAGGAGATAACAATAACAAAATATAAGGAATAAAATAAAATAAGGAAAATAAAAGATTTGTTAGGAGAAATAAAAATATAAAAGAATCAACAATAATGAATCAACAAGGTAAAACAGAACGCCAATCTAAAAGAAGAGAAAAGAAAAGAAAAAAAGAAGCCTTGGCTATGGGGGCAGAGTTTAGGCCGGGGGTGGAACTTAGGCAGGGGCAGGGTTTAGGGTGTGGGGGAACCTAGTCTCAGGACCCACCTAGCCAGAAAAGTCCCTGGGGGCGGGGCCTCTGCTTAGGACCTACGCAGAAGGGGAGCGGCAGCCTGTGGAAAGGAGGGCCTCTGGACTGTGGAGTTCAGGAGTTTGGAGGTAGGGCCCTGAATGAGGGTTTGTGGGTGGGGTTTAGGCCCAGAGCATTGGAGGGGGTCTCAGAGGGGATCTCTGAGTGTAAAGATAGTGCCCTGGGTGGGGGTGTAGGGGTGGGGCTTGGGCTCTGTGCAGCAGGAGGGAGGCTCTGAGGGCAGAGGATTAGACCTGGGAGCCCAACAAGCTTCCCTGTGCCTAAGTGGACAGGGAAAGCAGTGGTCACATTCCCTTCCGTTCCTTCATGCCCCTTCCCCACCATCTCCCCCAGGGTCTCCTCCATCGCTGCTGGACCCCTAAACTTGTGTAGGTCCCACTGGGTGTAGGAACTCTTCCCCTTCCCCATCCACACCTCAGGGGTGCCATCCTGGAGGTCCGGACTTTAGGTTTGCTCCCCCTTCCCTCCCTCCCACTCCCTCAGGACCCGTGCAGCTGGAGGGGGCCTAGGTGGGCAGAGGATCAGTCCCGGGATCTCAGCAGGTTCCTGGGGGCCCAAGTGGGCAGTGGAAACCTGGTCATGCTCCCTTTTGATCCTCAGCCCTCCCAATGGTCCCCCAATTTACCCCTTCCCACGTGGGATCCCTTCCTCTCCCCCAGCCACCCCTCAGGGGTGCCAGTCCCATCCTGCCTCCACTTCTCCACCCCCTTCACTCCCCCCCATGCCCCATATCCTACCCGGTTGCTGGGGATTCCTCCCATCCCCTTAGGTGTCTGTGGCCCCCCACCGGTGCCTGGTAGGTGCCCTAGTTGTGAGGCGATGTGAATTCCATTTCCTCCTAGTCCACCATCTTGACTCCGCCCTGTTGCTCAAATTTCTTGTGGCATGAAGTGTCATTGCTGAAAAGTCTGAAGATAATCTAATTTTCATTCCTTTATAAGGCACTTGCTCTCTTTGGCTAGATGTCCAAAGATTTTGTTTTATTCTTTTACTCTAAAATCCAGTAATCTTTAGCATATGGGTATTGGGTTGAGTTGATAGTCTCAACTGTGTGCTCTTTCTTTATATACTTTCAAATCATTTTTTATTCCAATAAAATTTTTCTTGAATTACAGCTTTTAGTATTTCTTCTCTTGCACTGATTTCTTTCTTTAGTTGCTCCTATTATCTGTATAGATCTTTTTTGTCTGTTTCAAGTATTTCTACTTTCTCTTCTTCATATTTTTTTGATTTTTAACCTTTTTCTTTTTTTCACCTTCAACTTCTTTTAAGACATTATTTATTGTGTTCATATGCTTCTGTGTTCTTTCCAGTTTAGACTTCATGTCTAAAACAATTTTTTCTTTTAATCCTCATATTGAGTTCTGTCATCTCATTTTTGTGTTTTGCTACTTCTAATTTATGTTGTTCTTTCATGTATTATGTTCTGTTCTTAATGTATTTTAGCCTGTTTTGAAAAAATAGGTTACAGTTTTAATTTATTTTAAAGTCACTAAATATTTTGACTTCAAGATTTTTTCTGTTCCTTAATTCTCTTTGTACTTGGAATAACTTTGCTTAGGATTTGATCTCAAATCCTTTCTGTGGCTCATTTTTATTTAAAATTAGTTTGAAATAGCTTTTCTAACATCACAGATCTCCCTCTTCTGTTTGTTTATTATTTTTCATATAGAGATTAGAAAATATGATGGTTTGTTTTCTGAGATCTCCTGGTTCTCTTCCCTCCACCACTTTTATCTGTACTTCTCTTTCCTTTACCTCTATTGTCCTTGTTCTTCTCAGCTTTGATTCCACTCCCAAAAGTTCCTCCTCCTATAAGTCCCTGTCCTTTTACTCCCAGTAACCTGGGAAACCCTTGAAGAATTTTGAGCAAAGAAGTGACACAATCTAACATGTTTAAAAATGATCCCTCTGGTTGTTCTCCTAAACAAAGACTGCAGGGGAGAACACTGTGGTAAACAGGGTTAGAAAACAACTTCAATGCTGGTATTGATGAATTGTATGCAGTAGGAAACTGACAAAGTTGGTTATATAACCTCTAGTCTCACAGCTGGTAAGTGGCAGACATGACATTCGAACCCAGGCAGTTTTACTTCAGCATCTGTAGTAAACATCTGCCCTTTGAGTCTCTTCAACATTTTTCAAACACCCTCTCTACATTTTGATAGTTTTTCACATTGTGAGCCCCAAAGCAACATTTCCCAGATTCCCTTGCAGCTAGAATGCAGAGGTATATAACTTAAGTTTCACTCATCAGATGCACCCTGATTTAACAAATAATAAGGATGATGCCCAATTAAGACTTTTATTGTATATTTTTTATTGAGATAAAATTCAGCTTTTTAAAGTGTGCAATGCAGTAGTTTTCAGTATATTTACAAAGTGTGACCATCACTACTATTTAATTCTAGAATATTTTCATCCCCCCCCCCCCCAAAGAAACCTCATACCCACTAGGAATCACTCTCCATTCTCCTTTTTCTCTTGTCCCCAGCAAAACTTTTTTTTTTTCTGTCTTCATGGGTTTCCCTATTCTGGACATTTCCTATAAATCATACAATATGCAGCCTTTTGCATCGATTTCTTTCACCTTAGTATAATGTTTTTAAAGTTCATTTATGTTATAGCATGAATCAGTACTTCCTTACTTTTTTTCTTCTTTTTTTAAATTTTTGGTTGTGTGGGGTCTTCATTGCTGTGAGCAGGCTTTCTCTAGTTGCGGCGAGTGGGGGCTATTCTTCATTGCAGTGAGTGGGCTTCTCATTGTAGTGGCTTCTCTCATTGCAGAGCACGGGCTCTAGGTGCGCGGGCTTCAGTAGTTGTGGCATGCGGGCTCAGTAGTCGTGGCTCGCGGGCTCTAGAGCGCAGGCTCAGTAGTTGTGGCATACTGGCTTAGTTGCTCTGCAGCATGTGGGATCTTCCTGGACCAGGGCTAAAACCCATGTACCCTGCATTGGCAGGCAGATTCTTAACCACTGCGCCACCAGGGAAGCCCCCTTCCTTACTTTTTACGGCTGATAATATTGCATTATATGGATATGGCACATTTTATTTACCATTCATCAGTTGATAGACATTTGGGTTGTTTCCATGGTTTGGCTATTAAGAATAATGCTACTATGAACATTTGTGTGCAAGTTTTTGTATGAACACATGCTTTCAATTCTCTTGAGTAAGTTAAGTTTGAATTTCAGATAAACAATGAATAATATTTTAATACAATTTTAACTCAAATATTGCATGGGACAAACATATTTTAAAACTATTTGTCATTTATCTAAAATTCAAATTTAACCTGGAATTCTGTATTTTATGTGTCAACCTTACCCAGGTGAGGCTTGGACAAAGAAGTGAGAAATATGAGGCAATGACAACAGTGAATTCTATCAAATATTTAAGGAAGAAATAATAATAATTCTATACAATGTCTACCAGAAAATAGAAAAGGAGGGAATACATCCCAACTCATTTTATAAGGCCAGCAGCATTCAGAAAAAGACACTACAAGCAAAGAAAACTATAGACCAATATCCCTCATAAACATAGATGCAAAAATCCTCAACAAAAGTAGCAAATTAAATCCAAGAATACATTAAAAGATAATAAATTATGATAAAATCCTGGATTCCCTCAGACTCAGCCCTGCTTCCCCAACCAGGGTAGCCCTGGAAGCATCTCCCTGGAATTCAAGAGTTTCCAGATAACTTAGTTCAAACACCTCCACTTAGAGTTCAAATTTTGTCCTTAGATTAAGCTTCAGAGAGCAACATACTGATATTGGGTTATTTTGCTTTTTTGTAGATTTTTTTTTCAGAATTAGCATTTTAAGACACCCTATCATAAACAGTGGTGTGAAAATCATAAATGTACATATTTCAGTAGGAATATTATGAAGATATTTTATGGCTGTAGGAGTCTCAAAATCAAGGAAACTATTCTTCTGTGGAACATTTAGTTTTCCTTTTACTTTATCTCATGGAGTATTCTAAGTCTTGTAACTGATTGGATTTCTCACTTTCTTTTGACCACTAGAAATATTAGAGCCAAATTTGTGGCCCATCTCTAGCAAATATATAAAAATATGTGCATAATATTTTGTGTCCTAATCTTCCCTCTGAATTTATTATCCTCCTACACTTACAATAGACAATAGAGTCTCCTATTTTTTATTTTTTCATATATATGATGTTATTGAATATCAGAATTAATTCCACCCCTCTCAAATCTCAAGGTAATAACAGTAGAAAAAAATAACAGTCTTTTGGATTAGCCAACTCACAACATCAGGGAGCCATGTAGTCATTCAGTGGTGGAAAGGAATGAGGGGAGAGGATAATTGAGTATAGATCTGGGGAGTCAGTTATGGACAAATCCTGATTCTTGTTAGGGAAAGGGTATGGCATGAAGAAGAGGAGTATGTCTGGCTCTTAAAATGAAGAGTTGGGAATTGTAGGTTTAGAACGGACTGGTTTGTAATCACTGTTGAACAATCAAGGGGTAGACTGAAGTCAACACTGTTTATGTTTGTGGTCACATAGCATCTGAACCACTCTTTCTTTGCTTGGAGAATTTCCACATTGTAAGTCCCTCTTCCTCAAGTTACTCTTCTAGCCTTCCTTGCAGCTAAGGTTCGGGCATGTGATACTGACCCAGTCCTATTCATGCAAACCTCTTATTTAGAAATGAAGAAAATATAGTTCAGATACAGTAAAGAATGGGGCTATTGGTGAGCATGGTGTTAGAAACATCCCACATTTAAACAGCAGTCATGGCAGCATTCCTTACATCTGGTCTCCATCTCTAATGCTGTGAACTCTGGCATCCTCACTGGAGAAGCCCCTATAGTGTGGTTTGAGTCTTGTTCCTGACTGCATGGCCTCTGGTACACGATGAACTACCCAATATCCTTCAATGTCCTTTTTAAAGGGATATTTCTACTTAAACTAGCCAGAATGCATTCTGTTGTTTTTACTAAGAACCCTGTCTAATTCAAGGCAAATAAATATACACAGATATATATGTATCTACAAATACACATATAGCCATCTTTATAACTAAGTAGATTAAAAAAAAAACAAACCTTGAGATTGTAAGCATGATTTACTGCTCTGAAAATGTTCCTCTCAGTTTTCAATTTGTCTTTTTTTTTTGGAAAGAGAAACCACTCCTTGTTCTAAAGATAGTTGACTTCTAAAACTATCAAGACATCTTGAATGCTGTTTGGATAAGAAGGAGAAGTACAGTACTTTATAGGTTAACCTAAGAAACTTATTATTTTTTTTCACTTTAGGCTACTTCTAGCAACACCCAGATGGGTCAGGGCCAGGACGGGGGTTTAGACCTCTTGCCTCTGCCTGACATCTTGGCCATGGCCCATCCATCAGTTTTGCTCAGGGATGCAGGGTCTGCTCCAGACATTGTTGGCTAGGCCTTTGAATTGGGGTGGGATGGGGATGGGAGAGTGAGAACCAAGATGGTTAAAACTGTCTTTGAAAACTTGAGATTGTTCCTTGAGAAAGAGTCATCTTGGCCTAGGCCTTCATGAGTTCTACAAGCCTAGCGCGGAAGAAAGAGAGAGAAGGAAAGACACTTAGTAATTGCCAAGACACCACTGGCCAGGAGAATGACCAGAGATGATCCATTTGTGGCTCTGCCCCCTCCTTACTCATGGGGCCCAGTCAAACCTATCTTGGCAGGATGGCCTAAGCAACACAACCAATGTGCCTGCTCCTTTCCTTGGACTCTTCCAGCATTTCTGACTGTGATAGGGGTGAACGCTTTGTCCCCACTGCTCATGTGCTCATAGAGAGAAAGGAATTTCCATTCCACCATCCAGAAGAAAAGAACACAGTCAACTTCTGCCCCTTCACTTCCTCCTCAGGGAAGGAGGAAAACTCACCTAATCAGTGAATTTGGTGATGGAACTGAGCATACCTCACTCAGTCTTTCTCTCCCTTTTCTTCAGAGCTGCCAACCTCCAAAAGGTGTGTCCATCTGTCGTCCTCTGTGTTATAAGTTACAGACAGGGCTTGTTCCTATTGCAGAGACTAAGGTTGCATATCTATGTCCGTGACTTGGTTGGATAAATCTTTTAGTAAAGGAAGGATTTTGGCAAGTCTGTCTTGCCACACATCTAAAGCCATTTTGGTGTCTCCTGTATCTTATTTCTTTATTCATTTGAACTTTGGCAGGGCCGAATGCAATGACAGATGTGGGGAAGGGAGAAGCAATAATTATACCACCCTCAGCAACGGATCAACTTGGCTGACTTAATCTCTCTTAACCCACACTGTTCAAACTGACTCATAAAAAAGAGACCAGGTGGCACACTGCGGCATGCCGGAGTTTGTGGAAGATAGGGGTATCTGATTACTTCCATACAGATGATGAGAAAGGAGTATAGTTTTAACCTTCAGGTGGCCAGAATTTCTATTCCAGCCATGGAAGTTGGTTTCCTGTGCATCACCAACCCTAAAGCAGTATGAGGAAACTACGATCCAACTACACTGAGAAGATCTAGGAACTGCAGGTGATAAAGACACAACCAGGTAAGGCCATACTCATCATCAGGTGTGATATAAATGTGGATTCTGTTGCTCCATCAGTTTACAAAGATTTGGAAGACAGGGAAAGATGTACTTGGTGCATATGCTGGAAAACCAGAATGTTAAGCCTTTTCTGACTCTACAAATAGATTCAGGAGGAAGAATAAAGTCATAAGGTCTAATCCCTCTCCAATTAAGCCTGGAAACATTCAAAAGACTATTTACAGTTTATGAATTTAAACTCTATCTTAAGATCACTTTCATTAGATGTTCATAATGACTAGTGAAAAATTTGAAGAGCGTGAAGCTGGAGGCAGATTTGCTGCTTTTACATGGAAAAAATAGCCAAGTGCAAAAGTGGAAGAAAGCCATAAATCCGAGTTAACTGGAAAAATGGAAAACAAAATAATCTATTGCATTTTACCCACTGGGTTGAAGGCTATGATTATAGTGTTTATTAATAATATTCTATATAGAGTTACCTAAATATTAACCAGTTAGACCTGTAATTAAGCCCTGGGACTGTGGCAGTTGCCTAATTTGGTGGAGAGAGGAAGACCCTGAGTCAGCAAACCCTGTGCCCTCCATCAGGCATCTGTGGTTCCACTGGTGCAGCCTGGGACACGGGTCCGCAATACTCACAAACACCATAGAGAGGGGTTTTATGGCTCCTAGTCAATGAAGGTGTTTCTTTCTACATTTATACCTTTCCCTATGTAAATTTGCATAGATACAGCTTTCATCTCAAAAATGAGGTTTGAAGAGAAGTGTGTCTATAAAATAGGGGTAATCCTTATACTATAGTATTTGAGAAAGGGCACTTCTTGTTTTTCTTTTATATACTGAATTTTCAAAGTCACCAAACCCCAGAAGAAAGCTCACCTGAATAGCCACTTTGTTTAAATTTCCTACGGAAGTAGCTTTGACCCCGTAACTGTTTGAAAAGTAATAGCATTATGCCATAGCAAGAAGAAACCCCAGTAATTTCTATGAGGACCTTTCTTTTTAACCAATGACCTAATTCAACTGGCTATAAGCCCCATAATTATCACTAATTAATAGAAACTGAACAAAGCAAGTATCAGCCTATCATACTGGTAGAGAAAATACATGATATATAAGAAAAAAAGTAATTAATTCCTTTCAGTGAACTGGAAATTCTGGGAATAGGTGAGGCTGTGAAGTAAGGTGAATACATGACCTTTTGGTCCCTTAACTGTTAGATTACAATTAGTGCTTTTTCTCTTGGTCCTTAACTTGGGTTCAAACAGATGTTTGTTTTGAGGAGGGAGCTTCTAATGGGTCCAAAGTATAATCCAGGCTGAGTGTAGGCTGGTTTATAAAGTTCCCTGGTAGTGACAGTGTTTTCAGCTATGGCAGCAGAATTTCTTTATCTTTGTTGCTCACCGGATTTGTGTTAGAATGATACTTTTAAAATTCATTAGACCAGTAATAACGCAGCGGCATTTAATCTGATACTCAGATGGCACAATATACTCCCATCACTGCTAATAAAGGGGCTTTTCATTCTAGTCCCTTCCTGTTCAGCTGAAAGCCACTGTTAATGTTTTCTTTTTTCTTAGTCACACGTCTCCTAACTACACATCCCTTAGCCCATAATAACTGATGTTTCTGGCCAGAACCCTGGTTTAATCGTTTTTCATATTCACAGACCGGTCAATTTGGATCAGGAAACAAAACCCAATACATACTGAAGATATGTAATCTTCCAACAACCTCAGTCTAAGTTGTAACTGGGTTCCTAGCACAGTGCCTGGCACATTGATACAAATGTTACTGAATGTATGAACGAACAGATTAACAAATGAAACCACCAGCATGGCACGATTTCCAAATGTACAGCAGGATGGGATGACTCAGAACTAAAGGCACAAATTTTACTTTTACTAGCTTCTGTTTTGTTTTCAAAAAAAGGCTTTCCTGAAAACTTGAACCTTCATCTCAAATTTGAAGTGCAGCAATTGGTGAATTTCTCTGGGTTTGAGCTTGTTAGCTTTTACAAGTTCTCTTGGGATCGATTTTATGTCTTTTTGGAAAATACTGAAGGGTGAAATCTCTTTTGAACCTGTAAGCCCACATTGGAGAGTTCATCTGTTTTTTGGGGGGCTGAGTCAAGGGTGACCACTCAGTATGATCCTCATTCTGGATGTTCTGAAATATAGCCAAGGCTGTCTTAACTCATTATGGGACTTTGAAAAGGTTAAGTAACTCAGCTGTGTACTTTTTCCATTCATGCATTGTTGGAATGGAAGGAAAAATAACTGACATACTTATGGACATATTCCCCCATTATTTATTTCCTTTCTCCATTTAGTCAGTTACTCTGTCTCTAAGCATTGCCTCAGAGAGGGAAGATGATAGGAGAAAGCAGAGAAAAACACACCTTTTCCAGCACTTGAGCTTTAAAAGGGCACAAAAAATTATGTAAGGGAATACAACTGAGTAAGAGCAAGGGCTTCCCAGGCTGCAGGAGAAGGCTGTGTCAAAGAGAAATGATAGGGAAATTGTTTGGGTGGGTCTTGAATAAAGGGGGCCCTGTAACAGCTCCCTGGGCTCAATCTGGACTGGGGAATGGTGGACGGGGATGAAGCTGGGCAAGACCCCAGCTAGGGTTGTGAGGTTCAAAAGAAGACATTAGTGTCTTGTGTCCCAGGTAGCCTCAGAAAGTAGGAAAACCCCAGAGAGGAATGGCTTTAGAGAGTCTCAGGGATGGCCCACTGTAGTGGGAGCAGCAGTATGAGTTCCAAGGACCTAGAATGGCCTGGAAGTAGATTAGAGATCCACCCAAGCCAAGGAGGTGAGTGGGTCACATGGGATGGTGGATATCTCAGAAGATGATAAGTGTGAATAGAACACATTAAGCTTCAGATAGACTACCTCCCTAACCCTGTGCCCACAACTCCAGAACTTGATTCTATAGATGCCTCTGCTATTTAGGTAAAATACAGGTGAAAATTTGGGAGGATCTTAGAATTGACTGAGATTTTTTTTTTTCCTACCACCCTAGTAGAAAGTGGGATTTAAAAAGAGATTATGGAGCTTCCCTGGTGGCGCAGTGGTTGAGGGTCCGCCTACCGATGCAGGGGACACAGGTTCATGCCCCTGTCCGAGAGGATCCCACATGCCACAGAGCGGCTGGGCCTGTGAGCCATGGTTGCTGAGCCTGCTCATCCGGAGCCTGTGCTCCACAACGGGAGAGGCCACAACAGTGAGAGGCCCACGTACCACAAAAAAAAAAAAAAAAAAAGAGAGATTATGTTCTGCTGTAGAAAAATAACGCTGTTTCTTATATGCTTACAATTACAGGCTAAGATTTAGACCTCCTACATTTAAGAAAAATATTGAACACTTATCATGTACTGTATACAGCATCATTTTAAGTGCTTTATGCCTATTCATTCAGAAAAGAGCTTCTATGTTCATGAACTTTGATTGGACTTTTACAGTGTCCTTATATAATAAGAATGTGTAGAAGTACTATAGTGTATTTCTAACAAGAATAATTTTTGTTTTATTCAGATCCTGTTCATTAAAAAAAAGTTTTATTATGGATAATTTCAAACATAAGCAAAAGGAGAGAGGATAATATAAAGAATCTCCATGTACCCATCTCCCAACCTTAATAATTATTAACTATGGACAATCAATAGCATTGCATATTTTGAACCAAATCCTAGACATGTCATTATATATATATATATATATTCAGTATATATCTCTACAAATAAGGCTTTATTTCATCAAATGTCCAGTGTTCAAATATCCCCAATTGTCTCATAACTTCTTTTAAACATTTATTTATTTAAGGCAATTTCCAAACAAGTTCCACACATTGCATTTGGTCGATATGTCTCATGTCTCTTTTATTCTACAGATTTCCCTTTCCTCCTTTTATTTTTTTCTTCTATTTTATTTATTGGAAAATCCATGTCATATGTCCTATAGGTTTTTCCATGTTCTGGGCTTTGCTGACCTTCATCTAATCATTTAGCTTGTTCCCCTGACCACTGTTGATTCCTGCAGTTCTTGCTAATCTTTAGTCTCATTTTATGTCTGTTTATCGTTTCAGCTATACATATCCCTACACTATAATAGAGCCCTGACTAAAACCAAAACCAATAGATAATAAAAGTTTAATGGTGAGAGGAAGTCATCTTTATTTTTAGTGATTCTAAAGTTCTCACCTGTGAAATCTAAATCTCTCCTATTCTATTAAATGAACATCCTCGCCTCCACCCCATCGTCTAACTAGACATTTATTTACAGATGACTCACCACATGTCTCAAAACTCTTTATTTAAGCAAAGGTAAACATTAACACACATAAAGCATTAATTTGTCTTGGCTTTTGTGTCCTACTCCTGTGTTTCTAATTTCTTTTTGTTTATCAGACTATGCCTGGTGCTCTGGGATTCGTGATATGCTAATCTGTTCCCCATTCATTGTGGGATTGAGGTCAGCCCTCAGGGAAGAGGCCTTCATCTGAGTAGGCGTATTGAATGGCTGATTTATTTCTATTCAGGCCTCTGTAGAGAAGACAGACAGTGGACTCTCCCCTGGGAGAAGGTGAGCCTGATTCTAGACAGCATTTGATATACTCACAGCTGAGAACTCTTGAAAACAAAGAGGGAGGGAGGGAGAGTGTTGTGTTGTATTCAGAGCAGGTAGCTGGAGCTTACTAATCAGATAAGCCATCCACAAGCTGACATATTGTAGCTCCTGTGGCTGAACATTGACTGCTACGATGATTATTTTAGCTTTGGCCTTTTGGGTGATAGTAGCATTGACTTATACCATTCATTTGGCCTCAAAACTCTTTAATGAACTTTAAAGCCTCTCCAAACTCTGTTACATAAGGCATATACATGCTACTCAGCTAAATACAGCCTTGACTATCTTTGTTATAAATAATTCCATAAACAGACTCTGTTATAAATAATTCCCAGTTGCATGTAGCTTCAGATCTATTTTATCTTTTTGGAGAGTACAGTTATTTTTATTGCATCTGAGTTCCAGTTTCTAACAAATAAATTTGCAAGCAGAAAAAAGCTTGGAGAAATAAAATCCCAGAACCATATTACTGGAGCACATTTTGTGTTCGAATGTCAGCTTTTGAAAGAAAATATTGATGTACTCAGAAGTAGAAATTGGTGAATATTGCTCGACCCACTATCTACACAGGGACATCAGAAGGCTGTCACTCAGTCTAAAACCCTTGTGAAAAGATGAGATTTGCTCTACAAGTGAAAATCAGCACGTTCCATGCCTTTAAAGATTGGAGAAGAATGGAAAGTAGGCTGCTTGGGACAAGGGGCATAATACCTAACTTTATAGACTTAGCAATTTACAAGAAAACTTACATTTTCTCATTTAGCTTCATGACACCCTTGTGGAATGGGATATTATGCCCCTTTTTAACAGAAATAAACGGGGTAAAAGGAGATTAAATGAATTGTCCAAAATCACATAGTGAGTAAGTAATAGGATTTGAAAACAGGTCTTTGGATCCCCGCTGCAAGTCCCCTCACCAGACCCCACCACAGAGCCTCCCTGCTTGCCAGCGTGAGGTTTTCCCTCCCCTGCCTTCCCGTTGGGCTCTGAGCTGCCTGATCTGGTTACTGTAAGGATACCCATCAGAAATGGCTTTTTCTCCTCACTTCCTTTGGTGTACCACTTGATATCTATCTGCTAACTAACTAACAGGGTGTCCTGGGGATAGCTGCTTCTCCTCATTGGGCTTTATTTTCTTAATCCTTAACATTTCTTCTACTTCTTAAATGCTCTTTTTTTTAAAAATTAAAACTTGAACTTGGACTTCCCTGGTGGTGCAGGGGTTAAGAATCCACCTGCCAATGCAGGGGACATGGGTTGGAGCCCTGGTCCGGGAAGATCTCACATGCCAAGGAGCAACTAAGCCCGTGAGCCACAACTACTGAGCCTGCACTCTAGAGCCCACGTGCCACAACTACTGAAGCTCAAGCGCCTAGAGCCCATGCTCTGCAACAAAAGAAGCCACTGCAACGAGAAGCCCGTGCACCTCAACAAGAGTAGCCCCCGCTCACCGCAACTAGAGAAAGCCCGCGCCCAGCAACAAAGACCCAACGCAGCCAAAAATAAATAAATAAATGTATTAAAAAAAAACTTGAACTTTAAAGCACAATGAAAATGATAGCTACTATTTCCTGAGCACTATTTGGAATTAGGAACTGTACTGAATCTTCTACATGTGTGGTTGCTAACTCAGTACAGCCCTGCAATATTAGCTTTATTTTATGGTGAGCCTCTGAGCCACAGAGAAGATAAGCTACTCTCCCAAAGCCCAGGCACCCCCATCATCCGTCTCCTGAACCACTGCAGTAACATCTTAGTTGGTCTTCTTGCCTCTGTTTTGGCATTACCACTTGCACTTTCCACACAACACGCAGAGTAATCTTATTAAAACATATCAGAATAGGTCGCTGCCTGGTGGCTTCCCATCCCACCTAGATGACCAAAGCTCACACGCCTCACCACTTTCCTCCTTCATACTCCGTTATAGTTAGAACAATGGCCCCCCCAAAGACATCCATGTTCTAATCCCTGGAACCTGTGAAACTGTTGCCTTACAGGGCAAAAGGGCCTCTACAGACGTGGTGAAGTTAAGGAAGTTGAGGTGGGGAGTGACCTTTTGGTTGATTATCCTGGATGATCTGAGTGGGCCTGATATAGTCACAGGGTCCTTATAAGGAAAGGAAGGAGGCAAAGGAGGCAGTGGGGCAAGGGGCAGGTGGTGGTGACAGAGAGATTTGAAGATGCTAGGCTGCTTGCTGGCTTTGGAGATGGAGGAAGGAGCCATGTGCCAAGGAATGCAGGCAGCCTCTAGAAGCTGGAAATGGCAAGGAAAGAAATTCTCACTGAAGTCTATGGAGGGGGTGTGGTGCTGTTGACACCTCAATTTCAGCCCACGGAAACCTATGTTGGATTTCTGACCTCCAGAACTGCAAAATAATCAATGTGTGTTGTTTTACATCCCTAGGTTTCTGGTAATTTGTTACAGCAGCAATAGGAAACTAGTACATTCTCTATCACCCGTCTCCCGTGTCTCAAATGCAGCAGACTTGTTCTGGCTTCAGGACCTTTGTACTTTTTCCCTCTGCCTGGAGTGCTGTGCCCTGAGATTTTAGAATAATACCCCATCTGAGTCAGCCCACCTGCCCATAACTCTCTGTCACATATTTTCTTTATTTTATTAACACCATCTGAAGCCACCTAGTTGATTAATTTGTTCTCTTTTTGTCTCACCCAACAGCAAGTATAAGCTCCACGGGAGAAGGGTCTCATCTGTCTTTTTTGGTGCCTTATCCCTGATGTCTAGAACATTGTCTCTCTGAAACAATGTCCCTCTGTCTCCCTGTAGGCAGACAGTAAGTGATTTTGGAGGAAGGTTGGGAATGAAGGTAGCAGAACACATGTACAAACTCAGGTCCGTCTACTCCTAAACCTTTTCTAGGACAGTCCTATTGCTAAGCCACGTCCCCTCACTCTGTGGATGGTTTCTTCTGGAACATTGCCAGATTTGGAAATGAGAGAGAAGTGAAATATCTTCAGAGGAATAATCTTACCATGTCTTTCCCCTCATTGTTGGCACTCTGCTAGTCACCATGGAAGACTTCCAGGAGCAGAAGAGAATGGAGCCATTTCAGAGGTCATTGATGACTGTAGCACGCTAAGACCTTTACAATATCTAGGGCATCTTTACTGTATATATAGTAAACTCAATATTTATATTCTATGTTTTAAATTAGAAAACTTGAATGTTCATCCAGCTCCTTTACAAGAGGCCAGATCCAGAGAAGAAAATTCAAGTGATTCCTTACAAATGGAGATCTGTCCCTTTTTCCCCCTCCCATGAGGATTAGCAATAATATTAATACCATGCATTTACATAGGTTAACATGTCTTCTGGGATTTATCTGGGAAACATGGAAATAAGTTCTTTCTAGATGTCAATGAATCACCCTGGGGTATCTCAAAGAGCTAGAAAATGTCAACGGGGAGCAGTGTTGCTCGGCTCTGAGGGCCTGGCCAGGAGCCTTCAAAGGCATTGCCCAATCCCAGCACCATGTTGGGTGGTTAGTGAGAGGGCGGGGGAGGTGAGGAAGAGAAGGGGGAATGGCCCTCAGCACACAGGCATATAACACTCTCGCTGCCAGCATCCCAGGGGAAGGAGCACTGTCTCTTTCTCAGTCTCTCCACCCAAAATCCCACGAATGAATCTCATTGAGTTATATGTCTGCCCCTTACCAATTACTGTGGCCAAAGGGATGCAGTACTCTGCTTGGTCAAGGCGAGGTCTCATGCCCACCTTCAAATTTGGGGTCGGAATCAATGCCACTTCAACGCCTCAAGGAGAGCTGGGAAGGGGTGTTTTCTAAGGAAATCAGGATGTTGTTACCAGAAGGAGGACTCGGTGATGTCAGGCAAAAGCATCATAGGTCCTCTACCTTCTCCAATTGCTAAAGGTGGAGTTTCAGGCACCAAATCTCTTAGATAAGGGAGATATTTTTGAAGTGCTTTTTTTGGGTCCTCAGATAACACCATGTTGCCACCAGCCTACTTCAAAAGCATTAAAGAGCCATCTGGTCTGGGTTTGACTATTCTATCCATATTGCTTGCAGTTCTAGCTTTAAATCTCTTGGCTTGTAAAATCAGGTAGCAGCATTTAAATATGTCGAATTCTGAAAATGTTGGGATTATAAATAGTTCATATTTCATATATGCGAACAGCAGTTCTGAGGACTTTAGTGTCTCAAAACCTCCAGCAGGGTTTTCTTCCTGTTTTATTCTGTTTGTTTGTTTGGCTTTGTTTTGTATAGTTGAGAAAAGTGGAAATTTTATCAACAATTATCCTTACACTAAACAAATGAGATAGCAAAACTTTCTGTACAGATAAAACTTCCAATGCTTATTTTTGTTTCTTAAGGCTGTTTTTGTTTGAATATCTTAAAATGTGTTCATGTTTTTTATTTCCTATTCTAGATTTGCGAAAAGTGTGTTAAATTTAAAGTGCTCTAAATTTAAAACTTTATTTCTTATGAAAATGATAAGTAAAGGATATTAATTGTCTTGATCTGATTTGGGTGTGTCCCATGTGTTGCCAATTTGCGACATATAAGTTAGATTCTGTTTGTCTTTTCCTAAGTTTTACTTTATAGGGCCTTTGCTTAATATTAGTTTATAAAAATATTATTTTATTTTTTATTATTTATATTTTATAGATGATCTGACAAGGCATTGAAATTTATTTCACTGACTCCATTTTGATTATGGAATGAACTGTAATCTAAATTATACTGCAATCATGCTTTCTAGGATTTGTCTGCCACCCACTTTTCCAGGTTCCTGTTGCACCTTAGGATCTTTATTAGGGTATCTGTTGTTTACATTTATCCTGCATCCCTTTTTCTTTGGTAAGAGCACCAGCTCCTTAACTGCTCCTCCTTTACCCTGTGTGGTTCCAGTGGGACTGCCAATCACGGTCATGCTGCCTTTGGCAGAGGATGTTAGTAGGTGATCCAGGCTAAGCTATTTGACCAAATTTCTCAGGACACAGTGATTGGTTCAAGGAGCGGGCACATCACCCACGCTGAAACAAAGTCTCCTCCCAGAATTTTCTGGAATAGATACCATTTTCATCTCTCTCTGGTAAAAAGCAATAGTAGGTGAACACCCAACGCAGCCAAAAATAAATAAATTAATTAATTTAAAAAAACATGGGCGTCCCTGGTGACACAGTGGTTAAGAATCTGCCTGCCAATGTAGGGGACACAGGTTCGAGCCCTGGTCTGGGAAGATTCCACATGCCGCAGAGCAACTAAGGCTGAGGGCCACAACTACTGAGCCTATGCTCCAGAGCTTGTGAGCCACAACTACTGAGCCCACGTGAAACAACTGCTGAAGCCCACGCACCCTAGAGCCCCTGCTCCACAACAAGAGAAGCCACCGCAATGAGAAGCCCGCACACCTCAATGAAGAGTAGCCCCCGCTTGCCGCAACTAGAGAAAGCCCGTGCACAGCAACGAAGACCCAAATCAGCCATAAATAAATTAATTAATTAAAAAAAAAAAAGCAATAGTAGGTAACCCAAGAGCTGCCTCTATTCATGTTCCCTACCTCATGGAGAAATCTTGTCCTCAGTAGGATAGAATGAGGTCAAATATACTGAAGGAGGCAAAAGTAAGTGCAGAGAGTAAAGAAAGAGATTTTTTATAAAACCCCTGTCTATATAAACAATTTGATCCAAAACTGTATTACAAAATTCTTGGGCCCATTCAAGGTATAGTATTTATTGCTGAAGATTTAGAATACTGGGTAGATGGATAAACAACAAGTTCCTACTGTACAGCACAGGGAACTATATTCAATATCCTGTGAAAAACTATAATAGAAAAGAATATGAAAAAGAATATATATATACATTGGTATAACCGAGTCACCTTGCTGTACAGAAGAAATTAACACAACATTGTAAATCAACGATACTTCAATAAAATTTAAACAACAACAACAAAAAAACCCCTATGTTCATAGTAGCACTATTTACAATATTCAAGACATGGAAACAACTTAAATGTCCACTGACAAATGAATGGATAAAGAAGATGTGGTACATATATACAATGGAATATTACTCACCATCAAAAAGAATGAAATAATGCCATTTGCAGCAACATGGATGGACCTAGAGATTATCGTACTAAGCGAAGTAAGAAAAAGATAAATACCATATGATATCACTTATATGTGGAATCTAGAATACGACACAAATCAGCATATCTATGAAACAAAAAGAGACTCACAGATATAGAGAACAGACTTGTGGTTGCCAAGGGGTGGGGGGGTAGGGGAGGGAAGGATTGGGAGTTTGGGATTAGCAGAGGCAAACTATTATATATAGGATGGATAAGCAACAATGTCCTATAGTATAGCACAGGGAACTATATTCGATATCTTGTGACAAACCATAATGGAAAAGAATATGAAAAAGAATACAGACATATACACATATATGTATAACTGAGTCACTTTGATGTACAGAAGAAATTAACACAACGTTGTAAATCAACTATACTTCAATAAAACTTAAAAAAAATAAAAATAAAATAGAATACTGGATAGGAAGAGGCACTTTCGTATTTGTTTTTTTGTCCAACCAGTTAATATGAAGAGTCTTTGTAGTATCCAGACACCATCTCTTCTGTTCAAGAATCTCCTCTTCAACTTTATTGTCAAATGCACTGTTCCTCAGTAATATCATAAACATTTGTAAAAATGTAGCAATATTCTTATTGCTCATACTGCCATGGCTCTTTAGAATCTCATTTATATTGAAAGAATACAGATATTCTTGAAAATTCTGTAATATCATTTATTTAATGCTGGTTTCACCATTACTCATGAGGATGCACCATCCATGGTGCCATTCATGAATACTGGCTTCCAGTGATTCTCTTAGAGGTGGTTACTCTGTTTCACTGGTAATGACCACAATGCAAGCCTTATCCAGAGTGTGCAGTGATGGATCATTTGTTTTCTGTTCTGATTAAAGTTACCATTTATAATGTTATAGCATTAACATAGAACAGTATATCTTCCAACCACATCATTTATTTAATTCTTTAGGCCACAATCCCTCACAATCAATCCATTCAAAGCATGTGATCTCTTTCCATATTGACCACATCCCTACATCCACATACCTCCATCCACTGAGGGATAGGCAGTGGGCCCATGGGAGAGAAGGTAATAGTGATCCCATCTTCACAAAGAGTGTATGTCCCTTGTGTAGCATGGCTTAAGATTGACTTAGAAGAGCACAACATCACCATATCAATTGGAATAAGAGAGGACATGAGCAAAAGGCTCCAGTGGCTTTGCAGAGCAACGATCTCAAAGCCCTCAGATGAGAGACATGGCCACCCCCAGAGCCCTGCATGACACATGGTATGGAACCTGAAAAAGAGATGGGGTGACTGCCCTGGGTGCCAGTGGTGCAGGCACACAGGGTAAAGAATGCCTGCCACCACTACCCCACAGCTAAGTGCTGTAGCCTGAAAGCATCACTGTGGTTGAAACTTGGATGGGCAACAGATGACACAGGGATCCCTGCATGCAGCTCAAGTCCAGAAATCAGCAGTGGGTTGCTATTCACCCAAAGACCTGAACTTATCACAATTAAGAAAGTGGAGAATCAGGAAGCTTCCATTGAAACTACTGAAGTCACTAGAGTGTAAGCTCTATCAAGGAAGTGATTTGGTCCGTTCGTTTACTGATGTGTTCTCAGCATCTAGATTAGTACCTGGCACATTAGTAGGAACTCAATAGTATTTGTTGAATGGATGAAAAATACACAGTCATAGCTGCAGGTTAGGGACCAGGAAACTGGGATCAGGAGTTGCTGCCATCACTGCACAATTGGCTAGAGAGTGGGATGTGGATTCTGGTCTCTGCAGTCACCATAACTTCCTCTTAACAACTGGAAACTGGTGCTTAGATATTGGAAAGCTGAGTCCAGTCAGTGCTACCACTGCAACTACCTCACAATATCCACAGACTAGAGACTCAACACTGTCATCCTCAAACCATGTTTGCAAATAGTCAAAGCAGTAGCAAGAATTACCTGTGCCTCATTTCTCCTTTCAAATCTCACACTAGTATATCTAATTAGTGGATTTTAATTTGCATCCAAGATTTACCTTCAAGAGAGGTTTGGGTAATGTGTTTTCTTTAGGTCTCTGCAGTCAGGACCCTCACTAGAATGAGGTAGGTAGAGAAGATGGAAACCATTTGTCAATATCAAGTTCAAAAGAAGAGTGCCTGGGGACTCAGTCCTGAAACACACTGTATCCCTAAACTTGTTGGCAGAATTTATTTCTGAGAGCTCATGGTGACTTGCTTTCTCAAGGTCAGAGGAAAGAGAATCTCTGACCTTCTAAGGGCCTCCATCTGATTAAACCAGGCCCCAGTCAGGATAACCTCCCTTTTAGACAACTCAAAATCAACTGATTTGGGACCTTAATTATGTCTACAAAGTGCTATCACTGTTGCATATTTTATTGGCTAAAAACCAGACACAGGTTCCACCCACACCCAAGGGGAGTGTATTGTATAAGGCGTGACTCACTGGGGGGTTCATCTTAGAGTGTGTCTACTATATACTCCATGATTTAAAGGTCAGAAAAAGAAGGATAAGCAAGGCAAACCAAGAAGAATGGCAAGTGAGAAGAGGAAAGAGGGGGAAAAAGGAGATTGTTGGAGTATGGAAATCAAGTGAAGAAATTGTTTCAACTGTGTTATATGCTGTCCAGAGGCTGAGAAAGATGAGAAGATGAACAAATGACTGTCTGATTTGGTAATGTGACCTTGGCAAAGGTTTCAGTGATTGAATGTAAGCCTGATTAGAAGCCAATTCAAAAAGGAAAGGGGTAAAGATGTGGAGACACTGGGCACAGACAATTCTTTTAAGGAGTTTTTCTGTAAAGGGAAGCAGAAGAATGAGGTGGTAGTTGGAGGAGATATGAAGTCAAGGAGGGGATTTTTTTTGAAAGTGTTGTTTGTTCATTAATGAGAATGACTCAATAGAGAGAAAAAATTTTGAACATATAGGAAAGCAGGGAGGCAACCATGGGAGTAGGAGGGGTTGGAATCCAGTGCACCAGTGAAGGGGATGGTAGGCAGGAGGCTGAGCGGCTCATCCATTGCAACAGAAGGAAAAGAGGGTATAAAGGGACAGATGCAGGAAGCAGGAGGATTTGATGGTGAGAGTTTCTGCTGCTGCTTACATTTGTCTGCGAGGAATGGTGGATGAAATAGGAGGAAGGTGATGGAGTTTTGAGGAATGAAGTAGCCCTGGGAGAGTCAAATAAATTGACCAGGAATATGCAGAAGAATCGTCAATCAACAGTAAGGGGCAACTTAAGGTCTGATGTCAGCATAATCATTTTTTTTCTTGAGGTACATTTAGATTCTTAAGGGCAGGAACAGAGCAGGTAGGGACAGGACTATTCCCAGAGTTGGGATTTTTTTTTTAGGATAATATAATGGAAGCAATAAAGGGTCAAAAGAGGTAAGAGCAAATTTAAAGGAGTAATTATAATGCAGGACCATGGAATCTAAGTTAGGTAAGGAGGGAATGAGGGCCTGGGGGATGGAAATAAACAGTGAAAAGGCAGTAGGGTCAGATGAACAAAGTGCCTGGTGGAGTAGAAGAATTTTTTGAGCTTCGGGCATGAGCTGGATGTAGAAGTAAAATGCTTGACACTGAGATAATTGAGGGGATGCAGTTATTATAAATGATGAGAACTAAGGATAACAGTGGGGGTTGGTGGCTGAAGTGGCAGAAGAAAAGATCACTGGAAGCAAAGGGTTTGAGGAATAGAGAGGCCAAGAGGTTGGATGGACCAGCCATGTAGACATTGAAATCACCAAAAATAATGACAGGAGACTGGAGGAGAGAAACACAGTAAACCTGGTGTTGAAATTTCCAAGGAATGTGTGGGAGTGACAGGGAAGACAGGAGGAGACACAGCAAGAAGGTCTGGAGGTGCAGTCTGATAGCATCAGCTTCAAAGCAGCTGATGGGGGAGGGCAAGAAAGAGACAGTGGCTTGGAAGTGGCCACGAGGAGTGAGACAAGCACCTGGATTACCTTCTGACCCCGTGGTGCATGATAGGTGAGAGAGAGCTGGCCACCACTCATGAGGGCTGCAGGGAATTCAGTGTCCTCAGGGGGAAGCCAGGTTTCTCTCAGAACTAGAAAGTGAAGGCACTGTTCAGAGAAGAGTGTGGATACAGGGGATTTTTCTGATGACAAACCAGTATGGGGATAAGGATTTGAGTGATGAAATTTGACCTGGGAAGCACGGATATCTTGAGGTCACTGAGATAAACGTCTAAAAAAAGATGGGGTTACCTGGTGGCTGCTTCAGTAGAGGGAATAATTAATTCTAATTATTCTTAGAACTTGACTCAGGCAATTCTTAGGTGAGAACAGGAATTAAATCCATTGGAATTCAACTGATCCAATAATGTTGTTCATCCTTTTTCCTTAGTAACTTGTGTTGGTCTCCTTTCCAATCCTTATTGATTCTGTCCTACCTTAGCTTCTCATCAGTTCTGACCAAATCCAAACTCCTTAGCATGGGAAGGGCCCTCAAAGAGCTGCCCTGTCCTGCCCATCACCCTCAAGGGCCCCGACTCCACCACAAGCTCTTGCTGTGCCCCTTTGTCTCAGGGCTCCATCTCTTTTTCACTTGATTATCTTGCACTCATTCTTTTAAGCTACAATTCAAATCTTTGGAAGAATATACAAGAAATTGGTAGTCCTGATTGTTCTCAGAAGAAAACCGGGCCTGGAGAGGGGAGCATAAAGGGAAACTTTTCAGAGCATGCCCTTTTATACATTTTGAATTTTATACTATATGGATGTATTGCCACATCTTTAAAAGTAATGAAAATTAAAAAAAAATTAAAGCATCAAATGAACCAAAAAAAGATACATTTCAGTGTTTCATCCTCCATGAAGTCTTCACTAACTTGATGCTTCCATCCACTGAGGCATCATCATGCCTTCCACATTACTCTATTACAGCATTTATCAGTCTACATTGTACTTATCTGCAAACAAGTTAACAGTCTGAATGTTCTCATAGCCTGGAAGCACCGTGAGGGAAGGGACTTACTTTGTCTCATTCACCTTTGAATCTAGTACATGGTAGGTGCTCAGTAAAGGCTTGTTGAACTAATGAATGAAAAAAAATTTCAGAAGGGAAAGAAAAGATAGGTAAGCAATTCCGCTTCTTTTACAGATGAAGAAAATGAGGCCCCAGAGAGGTGATTTATTAAGGATTGGTAACAGAATAGAATGAGAATCCAAGCTTTCTAGAGTCCAAGTTTGGCATTAGAATAAGTTATAAAACTTTCACGTTGGGACAGCAGATGTGATGTGGATTATACTTACTTATTTTGACCTGAGTTTCTGGATTTTCAAGAAATTTCTGATTTCCAGAAAGCTGCCCAGTTAACCTCCAAAGGATAATTTCACATATCAGATCATGGGTCCTAAATTTGGGTTTGGAAAACATGTATTCTAAGGACCTCATAGACTAGGCTTATACTGCAGAGAAATCACAGGAAAATCTTGTGGCACATTTGTTTACCTTAAAAGCTGTGTTTTGTTTTATTGTTTTCCTGAAACACACGCAGTGCGGTGGACATAGCTACACACAGTAGCTCTCTGTAGAGATGCTAGAATAGCACAGGGAAAAGTGCCTGGGTCAACTCAAAGTGATATATTCAGTTCTCATTTGTTAGCATTTGCTGAATATCCAGGGCAGTGACCAAGGGCATTTTATTTTACACAGCAGCCATGTTTTTAATGTGTAAGGTGGTAGCGTTAAAGATTACTTGAGCCAGATTTTAAGTACCCTGGGGAGGTCTGCTGTGGGCTTCAAGATCAGTGGTCTTCAAATTTTTGCTCACATAACTCCCTGAAAGAATTCTGGAAAACTTGCATCCTTCCCATATTTTTATGTTGCCACCTATAATTTTTCAACATAAGTTTGCAAAGAGTATCATTTCCAGAGTATTGCATGCAATTCATGATATTTTAAAATAAAGCTGTTAGCTCACTTTTTAAAAGTTACCCCAAGGAATCTAAATCCCATGGCACTTTTTTACCCAACATTTTTTTTTTTTTTTTACGGTACGCGGGCCTCTCACTGTTGTGGCCTCTCCCGTTGCGGAGCACAGGCTCCGGACGCACAGGCTCAGCGGCCATGGCTCACGGGCCCAGCCGCTCCGCGGAATGTGGGATCTTCCCGGACCAGGGCACAAGCCCGCGTCCCCTGCGTCGGCAGGCGGACTCTCAACCACTGCACCAGCAGGGAAGCCCAACATTATTAATTTTAAATATATGTAACCTAGCTCTTCTTTAACAGCCAGAAAAGTTACATTGTTCCTTCTTCTTCTTGAACTCATATTTTCATTTCCATTTCATTTCCATATTTCCATTTCTCCCACAGAATGCTATCTTATTGCATATTTTCATGCTTGAAAAATTTGTATTGATCATTACATCATTCTTTTCAACTACATACTTACCTAATTTTACTTTCCAGTAACTCTAAGGTCCTAGGAGTTATGTCTCTGGATGGAGTTATTACTAAAATTATTAGTAGTACACTATTGATCAGTGGCTATATTACAAATTGACAACCATTTTTAAACATAAAAATAAGATTTTATTGAAAATGCATCTGTTAACAAAATGGAGGGGACTTTTTCTTATCCAGTGGATTTGCGGATGAATATTGTAGAGTGAGATTGAGTTCCATCCCGATTCTATTCATGCGTTTGACAAGGTTCTTATAAATGCTGAAGCATTTTGTTCACAAAATAAGTAGATGGGAATGTAAGGTTTTTGCTGTAGCCGTGTTACTCAACTCCTTTAACTCCTTTCAATTATATGCCAAAACCCATGTGATGACCTCTCATTTAAACTCTTTTTTCTTCCCATTGGTTGTTAAATGACCCTTTATTGAATTATGGTCCTTTGCAGTTCTTAACTAGCTGCGCATTCCACCACACCACTGTTGTTGTCATTCATCTATGATGTCATGAGGATGACGGCAATCCACATCAGAGACCACAGACCTGGCAGTCCCCAGGATCTATTTAGTGGTTCCAGAGTATTCTCTAGCTAAAGATTGGTGTCTCATCTGCTGGGCAATGTTGACGATCTCATCAAAAGTGATGTTCCACTGTGCTTAATGTTTTTCTGCTTCTTTCTGTCTTTCGGTTGTTCCTTGAAGGCTTTGATGATCAGGACTGAGACACAGGTACCACCTCAGTCTGGGCCTGTGTGTTCTGAATGGTCAGTTTCACTGTAGTCCTCAGACCCTTCCAACCCCAGTTGCCTTGGAAATGTTATCACCAACCGTTTTTGGAGACAGACCCAGGCGGCCAATCTTGGGGGCCAGGGGAGACGTGGCACAGACTTCCCCACTGGTGCACCTCAGGAGATACAAATTTGATCTCCTTGGGCTCAAACTTAGGCAACATGGTGAGGTGGCTGGTGTCAGATAAACCCGGATTTCAGAGGACCAAAGAAAATTGCACCTTGGCCTCCTTCAAGCCGAATCTGAATGAAAGCCATTTAAAAATTTTTTAGTGCATTAGCAGGTGACACTTTTGTTCCCCAGTCATCATAGTCATTCCCTTTCTCAACACTAACACCGGCTTCTAATTTTCCATGTTTTGTGCACCTGGGTTGAATGCCCCATGCTGCGATGTGGAATTTGTGAGAGGAATGACTTTCTTTTTTTAAGTGGAAAAATGGCGATTGTAAAAAAGGGATGGAAAAGAGGCTGCAAGCATGGTCTCAGGCAGATAAGTTTTAGGAAAGTGTAGAAATGAAAGTTGAGAATGTGGAAGTGATCCCCTTAAAGCTATCCATGCTGTGTAGCACTACGGAGTCTTCATGTACATGGGCAGAACGTGGTTATCCCAGTTTGAAGATTTCTGTTCACTAATCGGCAGGCATTTGAACAAAAATGATTGGAGAGCAAGAAAGATTAAGGCAGTTCTAAATAGACTGGGAATGACATGGCGGTTAAGAGAAGAGCTCTGTAAACCCTAACTCTGAAATTTACTAGCTGGGTATTTTTGGGCAAAATAACCTCTGCCTTCTTAATTCCTAGTGTAGAAAGAAAAGCAGTAATGATACCTACCTCATAGCATTGTGAGGATTAAATGAATTAATATGTAAAGCACTTAGAACACTGGTGGACAAATAATAATCACTCAATAAATCATTAACATTAATACTAGGAAATGATTACATATGACTAAAAATGTTATATATGACTAACTCCCAAATAAGTTAACATTCCATATATACTTTGCTGTTAGCAAAGCTAACCCATTTAATTTGTAAATTAAATGAAAACTATAAGTACCCACAGCAAGAATGGGGCAGAGCCAAGATCCTTGCCCAGTTTGCATGCTTAATGATCAAGCTATGCCTCTTAAAAAAGAAAAAAGCAAAAAGCAACAAAAATAAATGGAACAGAAGGTGTAGGAGTTGTAGTTATTCTTTCTAGGTCAAAGGGTAGCCTATGTTGGGCAAAATTTATAATATGCTTACTTTGGAGAGGCTAGAAAAATGTTTGATGTGTTCTTTCCTCATCTTCTATAATCACAGAAAGTGCCATTATTTCCATTTAAGACATTCCCTCCCCCTACACATAAACTAATTACTAAATATATCAACCACTTTTGGTGCTTAGCGGTTCGGGGTTTTGCCTTGCTACTGTCTGGGGCTTCAGGCAGATCATGTTCAACAGTCCTATCTTTGTTAAATGAAAATTAGAGGTTATTTTCAATATTATCTTATTTCTCCAGTATTTCTAATTGTCCCTACCCCTACCCCATTCTAAATTTGAGTCTTACATTTGATAGCATATACCATAAGTTGTGAAAAACACAACAAAGAGCTTGAAAACCCTCATTTGAATAACATCGACTTTAGGAACAGCTGCTAAGATAAAATAAATCCAAGAAAGCTCAGCAACCAGGACGCAATTGCTTTTCTTTTTAAAGGGACAGGCAGATTCACACACGATTGTTAAGTCTTAAGCAGTTACTTTAAATCAATGCCGTATTTTAATTGATATCTAAGTTTTTCAACTCTGAACTTTTATGTGGGTGTTTTACCCAGTATATAGAGGATTGTATTCCACTATATTTCAAGTTGAACAATTATCTGATGACATCATTGATAGAGGTTTACAAAGCAGGAAATAAAATCCACCAGAAATCAAACCTTCAGATTTCTTCTTCCCTGAGAATGCAGAAAGAGAAACTTTGCCTAGTGAAATAGAAATAATGAAATCACATGGAAATTTATTACTAAGATAAAATTGAATTGCCAGTTGCAGAATAAAAAGATAAGAACTGTTTTGTTGATTGCAACACCTCAGCCATCTCTACTGAGATTCATATTACAGAAAACTCTTCATTAAAATAGTTACCCAAAAGTCTGGGTTTTAAATAAGGAAAGGTGAAACTCTTTTAAGAAAATCCAACATATTAAAATATAATCTTATAGAATGGACAAATAATGAGATTATTTGTTCTACAAAGGCGTCATTCATCATGCAAATAGATTTATCATAATTTTAAACATCTAGTTTCACTAGTACATTCAGATTATGACTTGATTTCTTATTTTTGTTGCGGTACGCGGGCCTCTCACTGCTGTGGCCTCTCCCGCCGCAGAGCACAGGCCGTGGACGCGCAGGCTCAGTGGCCATGGCTCACGGGCCCAGCCGTTCCGCGGCATGTGGGATCCTCCCGGACCGGGGCACGAACCCGTGTCCCCCGCATCGGCAGGCGACTCGCAAACACTGCGCCACCAGGGAAGCCCTATGACTTGATTTCTAAATGCATTATTACAGATGACTTTTGCTGGAATATTCCTATAACATAACCTGTATGTAGGTTACCTATATACCTATAATATATAGAGCAGAGAAAGATATACCTATAATATACCTATAACATAAAGCAAGTACTAGCCAGAAAACAGTGCTGTGGTCTGAAATTTTCAAAAAAGCAAATCATTTTGTGCAAAGTTATATTTATCAATGTGTCTTAATTTTTCTGGCCTAGTTAAATTAGTAAAGAAAGAAAGAAAATATAATTTAGAAAAATGTTAATATCTAAGATACATATTTATAATTCAAAGCATAGACACAGTCCCACATTTTCCCTGCTTCTCATTTAATTATTCCATTCAGTCCTCTGTAAATAACTCCTATACTTCATTTTTCACTGACTTTTTTGCACACTTGACTGTCTCCACATGTGGCACTTGAGTATATTTGTGCCAATAAAATGAAATATCACACCATCAGGTCACTTCATGAAAGTTCTTTTTTCAATGTATTATCAGGATGCTTTTGGCTGCAATTATCAAACAACCTAACTAGAAGTCACTTAGACCATGAAGCATTTATTGTTTACTAAACAGAATGCCCAGAGGAGGAAAGGTGGGTTTGGGAGTTCAGTGATGTCAACATGGACCCAGGTGGCCCAGCCAGTATTTCAGCCCAGGCAGTCAGACTCAAGTGTCAGTGGATTCTTCTGTGTTTCTGGGAAACTCTGAGTTCCTGTTATGAGCAGCGGTCTAAAATCTCTCAGTCTCTCACACAGTAATCATTCAATAAATATTCATTAAACTGTTAAGGAAATTTTCAAATAAGAGCAGGGAAACTAAGACTATGTGAAATAAAAGGGTGCTTTGGTGCAGAATTATATCACAGCTCTTCAAGTTAATGCTGGATCTTTGTGCTCTGTGGTTTTTACATAGATTTCAGTATAACTAAAAAAACATTTTGAGTCATTTATAGTCCCCCTACTTCCTTGGAGGGTCTTTTGCTGTCTGCTCAATGCTTGGGGTTTAAATCTGCCAGCTTAGAAGAGTAGACTAAACCAAATTGTTCCGTATGAGAAAGGTTTAGAGGCCACTGTAGTCAGCAAGGTAAGCTTTGTGCAGCGTTTCCGTGTGTGTGCATGTGTGCATGTGTGCATGTGTGTATGTTTGCATGAATGTTCATTGCATTTCCTAAAGGAGGTATGCTTCTCTTTTGGAAATACAGGGTTTGAGAACTACTCTGGTTGGTACCTCATCACTTTTCTGTGATAGCACCTTATTAACTGTTGGAGTGACTTATGCATAATCAAGTTTTATATGAAATATTTTTAAATCAATAAATCAATTTTGGGACAAATGGAGAGTTGGAAACCAAAGAGTTAGCTTGGTAAAAGTCATCAGGTTCAGAAAAAACAAAAACAAAACCCCCCAAAACAACCAACCAAACAAACAAAAAACACTTTCTAAAGAAATCGTAGAGCAAAACATTCAGCAGACCAGACAAAATCTAAAGCACTAAGAGCGAACCACCTAGAAGATGATCAAGCATTTTGGCCGCTGTTCTGTGTGTTTGTGTATGGTGGTGGGGCATGGGAGGTGGGGGAGGGCAGGGAGGCAGGGCGGGTAATGAGGAGGGATAGCTTTCTGAGAATCTTCACCTGGGTGGAGGTGGGAGGAAGGGGGAACCACAGTGGTCTGCTTTTTCTGCAGACTCAGCCAACACTTTATAAATGGCACAGGACTGTCGTTTCAAGCTGAACCCACTACTGGCCCAAATCCAAAGGGACTGGCCAGTAATGAAATCATCTTTGGAAATTCAGCATGATGCAGAGGTTCACTCAGATAGCTAGAGGAGCCAAGCCCAGCTAAGTGTAAGGCCACCTTTTAGACCCGGAAGTAGACCTAGTGGTCTGGTCTCCGCTTACTGCTAGGCTTGCAGAGTCAGGATTGCCCCAAGGCCCTACTCCAGTTCCCTCTCCTCCATTGAGTACTCCCTGACCACTCCAGCCCTCAGCGAGGATTCTAAAGTCTCATGGCCCTATACCATTTTGTAGTTAATTACAAACAGGTTTAAATTGATCTTGTGAATAAAATGAGGCTACGGATATGAAAGTTCCTGGTACAGAATCCAGCAAGACTTTGTTTCTCCACCCTGCCACCCCTGGAAAGACAATCCTGGCCAGAACACAGAATTAATGAAAGTGAGGCCATTAAGAGAGGTGACCCAGCCCCTCTTCTCATCTCTTAGAGCATACAGGCCCTGAAAAGCAAGGGTCTTCACTAGATCCAGAAATTGTTGCTGCTATTGAAATAATCCAGATGGTATGGATTACAGCAGAAAGCCTTTCTAAGTTGGCCCATTATTATCCAGATTTGAATATACATGGTATTAGAAGCAGTGTGACCTGAATGTTTGCTGGGGTATTTGAAACACTGGTTTCTGAGGAACACATATGAGTAAATAGGGGGTGGATTATTAACTTACTACATGTATTAAAATCAGAGCCTATTTATTTCAGCAAAATTAAAATATTTTAAAATTATAATAATACATACTTATAAAAATTCATAAGTCACCGAAGATAATAAAATGTAAAGCAATCTTACTATTAACAGTATGGTTAGCAACCCTCCAGGGAAGGCATGAAGGGGCTGGGACTACAGAGGCAAACATGACCAACAAGGTCCCTGCCTTCAGGGGGATTACATTCTAGCGGGAGGAGACAGGCCATAAGTAAGCAAACAAGTAGACAAATAAACCAGACATGGGGAGGTTGCTTTACATATGGAAGTGGGATCTGAATGACAAAAAAGAATCCGAGTCTTGAAACCTTCTTGGAAGAGCCTTGCAGCAGGGTGAATGGCAGGTTCAAAGGACCAGAGGAGAAAAAAGGGGGCCACTACGGCTGGCACTTTGCATAACCAAAGTAAGAGTTCTAAGAAGGGTATAGGGGCCAGATCATGCATGCATGACTGGGTAGGAAGTTCAATTTCATGCTAAATACAATGAGAGGCCATGAAAGATTCTTAACTGAAGATGGGGGGGTGGGCAGCAGAGAGGATCCGATCTTCATTTTTGAAAAAAAAGTAGGGGCAAGAATGGAAGACCGCAGACAGGTTGGAAGAGATTTATTCACACATACACACAAACATAGAGAGTTTAAAATACATGTATACTTTTCCTTCAACGTGTTATTAGTGTGTATTTTTAGAACTCCTCTTTGAAATTATGTTCACAGTCACTTTACTGTCTTAGAAAATCAAACACATCTTGTTTTTTGACCTTTCCCTATCCACCCAAATGCAGTAACTTAGTTGGAAAACACAGGTTTTGGCATTTGAACATGACTCCAGAATGTGTTCATCAGATTTGGCTGTGAATAACTTTTGGATCATTCCAAAAATCAGATTTTTTCTCAAAGAGAGAATTCCTTTCAAAAATTCAGTGTCTCCTAATGTGATACTTGTGAGCAGCATCATTGGAACATGTATATAGCCTGCCAAAGTGATTTATTTGAAATGAAAAACATCCATTTGAAGTTATATTCATTTATTCACAAATAAGTATTGAGCACCAATCACTAAGTACCAGGCACTGTTTTAGGCACTGGGCATACATCAGTGAACAATCAAACAAAATCTCTGTCCCTGTTGGGCTTACATTCTAGTAAAGGGAAATGGACTAAACAAATAACAAATGAAAAAAAAAAGTAAGCTCTGTACTATGGTTGAAGATTACATAAGAGCAAGGTAAGAGATATTTAGGAAGCTGGAGGGGGTTCCAGTTTTAAATAATGTTGTTAGGTTGGGCCCCACAAGAGGGTGACTGGTTAGATTTGAAAGGGGAGAGATAAGTAATATAGATTTTAAGAGGAAGAACATTCAAACAGAGGGAATAGTGCAAAGGTCCTGAGGCAGGAAAGTGCCTGGCAAGAACGAAGAACGGTGGCTAATGGAGAGAGCTGTAGGATATGAGGTCAGATAGGTAAGGAGACAGAGGGCAGGTCATAAGAAACTTGTAGCCACGGAAAGAAATTTGGCTTTAACACTGGCTGGGGGGAACCAAAACAGAAAGTCGTCATGATATGAATTATATTTTTAAAGAATTACTCTGACCACTGTGATATAGACTACAGAGGAGCAAGGTGGAAGTTTTGATGTGTTTTGGAAAACAGCAACACTTGATAGTCACATCCCCTCAATTTTGCTAGAAGGGGGGGAAAGTAGGCACAGTTAAGCATTAAAAAACATTCTAGATTGTGTCTTTCCCCTTTATTTCCTTTACCATAGCAAAGTTCTATTAAGTCAATTCCTTTACCTCTGGGCCAAAAAGCGTCCTTAGACTATTTTCAGGCTGTAGCCAAACTCTTTATCTTGTCCTATACATTAGTCAGGATCTTCTTGGCTGCAAGTAACCAAATACCTGACCCCAAATGGCTTAGGTGATAGGCCACTTGCTATCTCATATGTGAGCAGTCTGGAGGTTTGCAGAGCCAGGGTAGGTTAACTTAGCCACTTAGTGACTTCTAGGTTCTGGGTTACCTTTTCTGTATTTTTCTTGCTCATTGTTGCAGGATGTGCCACCACAGCTCCAAACATGTCTTGCTTACTGGAGGATGGCCAAGGAAAGAAGTAAAGAAAAGACTTCTTAGGGGCTCTCACGGATAAAACCCTTCCCCTGAAGTCCCCTTCCCCCCACTTCCCATTATGTACTCACCAGAATTAGGTCACATGCTTAGCTCCTAAACCAGTCATTGATAAAGGGGGATGAAGTATCAAGACCCATCTAGACCAGTGGCTCTCAAAGTATTAATTGGAGAAAGGGTGGGGGGGCACGGGGATTTTAGGAGGTGATCCTCAAGACACTTCCAGGGAGTTTGCAAGGTCAAAACTATTGTTATAATACTAAAATGTTATTTGCCTTTTTTTTTTCTCCTATTCTGAGTGTACAGTGGAGTTTTCCAAAGGCTACCTGAAATAGTGCAGTAGATTAAATGCAGCAGATTTGAAGATCCAATTGCCTTCCATTAAGCCAGACACTAAAAGATATTTGCAAATTTTTAAAGTACTATGATTCTTTTTACTATGTTAGGGGGAAATATAGTTATTTTCCATAAAAATTTGCTATTTATGATAAGATGTAATTATTATTATTTTAAAATAAATATTTTTAAATTTCTCAGTTTTAATTTCTAGCATAGTAAATATCAATAGATATAACCCACATAAACAAAAGCTCTTTGGAGCCCTCAAAAATTTTTAGGAGTAGAGCAAAAGATTCTAAAGCACTAGTTTAATCAGACAGCTCTGATTCATCCTTGCGGCTGGGGGCGGAGCCGAACTTCCTGGAGCTCACCTCTGCCTGAGCCAAGCCTTCTTAAAATCCTGCAATGTAAGTGGTTAGGTCACAACAGGGAGTGCCAGACGCTGCGTATCGAATCAACCGATCTCAAAGCTTCTAGCTAATCGGAGAGTGAGCTCTCGCTTTTTGACTGTGAGGAGGTTAAAATGGTCAAAATGAACCTGGAAGTGTTACTTCAAACTGTCACACTAAGTTGCTTCTTAAGATGAGAAGGGGTGTGGGATTTGGGGGGATGGACAGTTGAAATTTCAAAACCCCTCTCGGGAGCAGGTGTAGCTCCCTTTACTCCCATCAGTTGTCTGGATTAGCGATTAAGGTAATTATTGGTAATAACTGGCTTTCCTCCCTACCAGGGTGCGCTAATAGCGTCCTTACGATGAGGGCCCTAACTGGCGATTCCGCTGTCATTCACTTATGCTTAACAGCATCAATCCAGGCCTCCTGATCGCTTAGGCCAAAGGCAAACAGGAGGATTACCTTGGTTTCTGAAGTTGTCGCCATGGCATGTTCATTTTCTCGCCTTGATCTTTCATTCAGGAATGGGGATATGTGTGTGTAAATTGGAAGGGGGCACTCCTCTCTCCCTTGTTCTTCAGTGTTAATATTTCTTGGCCTTCTCTCATACTATTTTGGTTTCAAAGTGCTCTCAGGAGCCTCCTTAAAATACCAAACCTGTTTTTCCTTTCTTGAGTAAATTTCTTGGCTTCACTTTAAAAAAAAATCTATCCAAGTACATCTTGTGTTTATAACTCAACTCATATGCCTGCGATTTCTCCATCTGATCTCTTTCCTTTCTCTGGCCTCTCATCTTCCCTGGAGAATTTTAGGCTGCCGTGGAACAGGGGAGGAGCCTGCACGACCCCGGCTACGGGTGTAGCAGGCATACATTTTCTTTGCGCATATTTTGATCAGTGAGTGTGGGACTTTTTTGCATAAACGTCTAGTTCACAAGTGCCTTTTCTTAGTCTTTCCGCTGTCTTCCGCCTAGGTCCATTTCTTGCCCTAATTTTACATGAACTTTCTCCTTGGTATTCTCGTCTCCCGGCGCTTGAACCTCCCTTACCCTAGGCCTGACCTAATTCTGGGTACCGGCTGTTGTTTGGTTTATTTCCCCACTTTTGCAAGCACACGTGGCTTTTCTGGGCGCTTCACCTTTGCTCCTAGGGTGGGTGCTAGGGTTCACCGGGGCTCGGAACACGTGCTTTAAAACAGACACGACTTCCCCACCCCGCCCCCAGCCCCACGAAGCTTTGGGCCCCGAGCTCCGCGGGCGTGAGGAGGGGGTGGGGAGCAGGACCCGGCAGGGTGAATCACAGGGCGTAACAGGTGCCGCAGCTGCAGCTGCACCAGCATCCCACTTCGGCTCTAGGGATAAGGTTTTCTTTTTCTCCGGGTTTTTTTGGAGGTGGGGAGGAGACTCAGGGGCCCCCACCGGACCAATGCAGGCCGCGGTTGTTGATCGCCTAGCAACTGGCGGAGCCAATGGGAGGAGGCTGGCCTGCGGCGCCTGCGACGCGGGGGCGGGGTGGGAACCTTGCAAACCTGCAGAGCCCGGGAGGCTGCAGCGAGGGGAAAGGCGGAGCCCGGCCGGAGGCGGGGAAGGCGGGAGCTGGAGGTGGAGGCGGGGCCGCCGGCCCGGGCGCTGCGTGCCGCGGCGCCTGTGCGGGCCCTCGGGGCGGCGCGAGCAGGTCTAGGACGCTGATCGGTGCGTTTCCGCCGCACCCGGGGGCCGTGACGGTGAGAGCCTCGCCCCGCGCTGGGGATTGTGACGCGCTCGCCCGGGGAGGGGCGACGGTGCCGGCGGGGACTGGGGACTGGGGCCTGGGGCCTGGGGCAGGCGGGCGGGGGGTGGGCGCCGGCGGGGGGCGGGCGGGAGGGCGCGGAGGTGAGCACCGGCACCTGGCGCGGCGCCCCGCTTCTCTGCGGGAGGCTCGGCGCGGCCGTTGGGGCCGTTGGAGGAGGAAGGCGAGCGGTGACCCCCGGCCGCGCCTGGAGGAGGAGGTGGGAGGTAGGTGCCAGCTCGGGGACAGCTCCCGCTGGCGGTCGCAGCGCTAAGCCCCAAATCCTATCGGGGATGGAGAGAGGGTGGCGCTTGGCGTGGGATGACGAGCGAAGCGGGGACGTGGGGGAGGAGGGGATGGCCAGTTTGGGGCTGAGGTGTCCGCTTAGCAGAGGTTGCGGGACTCGCGGGCTTGGGGGATTGTTAGCTCGAGCCGCAGGGGACAGCCGTTAGAATGAGTTGCTGGTGGCCCGTGGCCACTGCAGAGGAAGAGAACCCCGCCAGCGGTCTAGTTAAAAGACCTGGGGAAGAATTTACATCATCTACAGGCAGGCATGTGTGAGAATATTTTGGTGTAGAATTTTGTGGTAAAGTACAGTAAACTGAATTGTGAGCTCCCCGCTCTCTTTCGAGCCTATGCTGATCGCCCAGTTATGCAAGTCACTTGGGCCCAGGAAATGGAATCTGCTAAATAATTTGTTCTCAGCACGTTTATATAATGTGGGGATCTTTAAGTTATTACCCCATTTCAAGGTCCGTAGTTGTGATTGCCGAGTTATCATTACTTGCAACGGGGATAATAGTTTTTGTTGAATCTGAGACTATTGACATATCCCTTTTCTGGACCCCATAATGGGGTGACGATTAGAAGAGGCACTCCTCCCAAGGGTGGTTCGGTGGTGTAAGAGGGGCTGCCTGGAATTCGAAATTGCTGGGCTCCCCTAACAGTTCGGATTAGAGTCTAGATCTAGAGTTGGCTGTGATTGATGGGAGCCTCGGAATCCTTCATGACTCAGGAGGGATTGGTTTACTGTTTAAGTAGGAGAAAATTCTGGTAGCCTTGATCCTGAACTGAAAAGGTAGGTATGACTTGACATATTTAGGGGACTGAGCAAAATTTGAAAAAATTAGAGATCGGGACAGAGAAAAAAAAATGCCTTTAAAGTTTAAGTCAAGCTATCTCGAAATTTAGGAGTTTGAGGTAGATTTACGAATTTGGATTCAGTCAGCAAAACTTAATCCATCAGATCTCCTGTCCTAGAGCTATCATAACCTACAGATCTAGGGAGCTTTGGTTATTCATTCAAATTAAACAAGTAAAAGCTAGTAACTAGTTTGATGCTTTCTTCTGCCTGCTGTCAGTGAAAGTTTCTCAAACAAAATGGTTCTGTGACGAGAGGATGAGGAACTGATAGTTAAAATGAAGGCTCTTTTGGTGGCTTGCTGGACCTCTTCAGCCAAGTCATTTTATATCCTTCCTTCCCCCATCTGTACAATGAAGATAATAAAGGCCCAGGATTAAGTAACATGGGTGAAGCAGCTTGAAGATAACTGTGAAGACTTAGTTATTCTAGGATGAAATGTGAAGATCTCCTCCTAACACATTGTGCCTTGTGACAGGACTTGTTAAAGCACATTGCGTTCCAGACGTGCTGAGGCAGTGTATGAGAAAAAGAAAATGTTAACAGTTCAGATGATTTGCCTAAGGCCTCAAGGCTGACACATTATATTCTTGGGCTGTCTGAAAACCTGACATAGCTTCTCTTTGACCAAGCTAGCTGTGACTCAGGTTTTATAAAGGTAAATATTTGAGTGCCTTCAATGTGGTATGCACCTAGAGATAAAAAGATGAAAAAGATGCTGCCCCAGAATTGTGTCATTTTAATTCATTTCACACACTTAAATTGGAGCACTTCCAAAGCCTTTTAAGTGATGTTTTTTCATATCTTTTACCAATAGTTGTAAACATGCCTTATTGGTTTGACTGGGTCATAAAGAGGTTTTGGTAGTCCTTGGGTCTCTTTTGTGTGTTTGGTGATGGTGCTCGTGATTAGCTGGTGTGAAGGTACAAGTTATCTTGAATTCATGAGTTTTGGGGATGAGACAGAATAGAAAAGTGCACCATTCATTGTCAGTAGTGGAAAGCTACCTAAAATCTTTACTTTTGATAATTGATCAGTATTATGACCAGTATTATATAGTTCCTGCAGATTTACTGAATTATGCTTCAATGATTTACTCTTTTAATAAACATTTATTAAACACTTACTGAGCCTCTACTTGCCAGATCTGAGGATGAAAAATATCAGTGTTGCCTTGTGAAGTTTGTTTTTAGGAAACGTACAGTATAGTAAGGGAGAGAGCAAAAATGAAAATTGCGAATATGAGAAGGCTTTAAAAAAGAATTTCAGGACTTCCCTGGTGGCGCAGTGGTTAAGAATCCGCATGCCAATGCAGGGGACACGGGTTTGAGCCCTGGTCCGGGAGGATCCCACATGCCGTGGAGCAACTAAGCCCGTTGCGCCACAACTACTGAGCCCTTGTGCCACAGCTAGTGAAGCCCGTGCGCCTAGAGTCCGTGCTCCACAACAAGAGAAGCCACCGCAATGAGAAGCCCGCACACCGCAACAAAGAGTAGCCCCTGCTAACCGCAACTAGAGAAAACCTGTGTGCAGCAATGAAGACCCGACACAGCCAAAATAAATAAATAAATTTATTTTTTTTAAAAGTAATGATGATTAAAAAAAAGAATTTCAGTTGTCTTGATGGAGGAGGAGACGTTCACCCGATGAACACATATGTTGCAATGGACCATTGAAGAAGTATAGGTGGTTTGGTAGTTGGGACCAGGTAGAGTGGGTTAAGGTTAAGGTTGGAGAGCAGGGCTATGACCTTTGACTAGTAGGTGATAGGGAATCTTTAAAGGGTTTTATCCAGGGGAATTCTATTTCATTTTTACTTCAGAAGGGTATTTCCACCAAAATCAGTAAATTGCGTGGTCCATAGACGATCCAAGTAATATCTGAGGCAGAACAGTCCTACACAGCGATTAAAAACTTTAATAATATGTTATTGAAGCCCCCAGAAACTTCAGAAAAGTAAAAATGATTATTCATACAACCAACCTTTACTGAGAATCTTTCTTTTTATAATTGTGGTATAATTGACATGTAACGGTGTATTAGTTTCAGGTGTACAACATAATTTGATATTTGTGTATACTGCGAAATGGTTACTGCAGTAAGTCTAGTATCTTCTACTTTTACGATTGAGGGAATAGAGATACAAAGACAAATAAGATACACTCCCATTTTCAAGTAACTTGCAGTTCAGTAGGAGAAATGACACAGTTGTAATGCAGTGCTGAATCTGAGTGTCATAAGAGACATAAAAATGTCAGATCTTAGCAATGTATGATTCTGAGATGAGAGAAGACACAAATTCTTTCAAATTGAAAATAAGTTCTTGAACAGATATTAAACTTTGGCCGGTTAAACAGTCAGTACAGTCTTAACTATAACATTTACAGTTCTCATCTATTAACCCTCACTTCACACATTGCCCACCCTCCCTCTTACTCTTTTGTGTGAAATTTTGGGCTTGACTACCATACTGCTAGCTGAGACCTCAGCAAGTACCGTTATCTTCTCTGTGCCTTAGTTGTCTCATTTGTAAATTAGGAATAGTAATACCTACTTCATAGGTTTGCAAGGATTGAATAAGAAAACATGTTAATATCCAGAACAGTGCATGGAAAAACACTTTACATCTTTTGAGCACTTAATATTTCTATTTGACATAAAAATGCTGTAATTGAATAAGAACTAACTTAAAGACAGGATTTTTTGTTTTTTTTAAGAGTCACTCGTGGATCTATCCCTGAGTATCAGGCAAAGCCTCTACATTCAGAAAAGCTAAATATATTCTGTTAAACTCTGCTTCTCGAACAAGTGACCTTTGTTTATTATCTCCTTTTCTTATTTGCTGATCACTTTTCTGAAATCCGATTTCCATTTTTACCCCTCAGCTTTGTCATACAGTCACTAATTACCAAATCCAATGTAATGTTCTATTTAGCTCTTGCCCTTTTTATGGCATTTGTTGCTGTTCATCACTTCCTCCTCTTTAAAACTATTTTCCTTGGCTTTCCTAAAACTCCCCCCGCCCCTGGATTTTTATGTCCTACATCTAGGTCACCTGCACTCACCTGTTACATGTTGATGTTCTTTAGGGTTCTTTCTGCTGCCCCTCTTTTTCTGTGTAGATTCAGCTATCACATGTATGCTGATGACTCCTAAATCTGCCCTGATGTCTTGATCTCCAGGCCCTAGAGTTTATCTCCATTTGAATGTCTCATAAGGGCATATATAAGCCCAATGAGTTCTACATGGAGCTTTATAGCTCCACTCACTTAACCAAACCCACTGGTAACCTTAATCCTCTGTTCTCTTTACCTGTGTGACACTGTTATCTGTCTAGTACCAAAGACAGATTTTTATGAGAGAATAAATGCCTCCCTTTTGTATACTTGTCACCATGTTTGTCGGCCCCACTTCTGAAGTATTCCATATCCATCCTTCATTGTCCTCATTGTCACTGGCTAAGTTAGCCAGCCAACCCCTGACCATTAATTGCTCTGTGCCGTAATATTTTTGGGCCAGACCTGCTGAAAACGGGACCTATTTTGGAAACATAATGTGGGAGGAGATTTCTAGAATAATATTGTTCTAAAAGAATTGAGTTTAATGAGTGGCTAGTAGATATTTGTAACCCGCCATTGCATATACACTCGGCCCTCCATATCCACAGATTCAACCAACCGTGGATTGAATTCAGTCATTTGAATTGAACCCAGATTGGTTGAACCCTTGGCTGTGAAACCTGTGGATAAGGAGGGCTGACTGTATTCATTGTACTGTACTGTCATTTTATATAAGAGACTTGAGCCGCCTCAGATGTTGGTATTCACGGGGGCTCCTGAAACCAATCCGTTTTGGAAACTGAGGGATGACTGTACTTTTTACCTGAGAGTTCGTATTGTTTAGGTTATAAAGTAGTTTAGGTTATAGAGGACACAGCCTTGAGTTTGTCAGTCTTTTGCCAGTTGATTTTAGTCTGGTTGTTTGTGCTTCCTATCTAAAAGATGGCACCTTCAGCATGATTCTTTATACAGGTGCCCTCGGAGAAATAGTGGGCTTGGTTCCAGACCACTACAGTTTTGTGAATATTGCAATAAAGTGAGTCACATGAATTTTTTGGTTTCCCAGTGCATATAAAAGTTATGTTTACACTATATTATAGTCTGTTAAGTATGCAGTAGCATTATGGCTAAAAAACAATGTACATACCTTAATTAAAAAATAATTTATTGCTAAAAAATGCTATTATCTGAGTCTTCAGCGAATCCTAATCTTTTGCAGTAGTAACATCAAGGATCACTGACTGCAGTTCACCATACAAGTACAATAATAATGAAAAAGTTTGACATATTGTAGGAATTACCAAAATGTGGACAGAGACATGAAGTGAGCAAATACTGTTGTGAAAAACGGTGCAGATAGACTTTTTTGTTGCAGAGTTGCCACAAACCTTCAATTTGTAAACACAATATCTGCAAAGCACAGTAAAGCAAAGTACAGTGAATGTGGTATGCTTGTATTCTGTATCCAAGTTTTAGAAATCTCCTCCTATGTAGGATCTAGCATGTGAAAGCAAGAAAACTTTTTAGAAATCATCAATAAATACAGTCTATCATCAGCTGTGTTATTTTATAATGAGGAGATGGGCTCAGAGGATTTATATCATTTGTTCCAGGCACTTAAAAAATTTTATTTATTTATTTATTTACTTATTTATTTCTGGCTGCATTGGGTCTTCACTGCTGCACATGGGCTTTCTCTAGTTTCTCTAGTTGCGGCGAGCGGGGGCTACTCTCTATTGTGGTGAGCGGGCTTCTAATTGTGGTGGCTTCTCTTGTTGCGGAGCTCAAGCTCTAGGCACACGGGCTTCAGTAGTTGTGGCATGTGGGCTCAGCAGTTGTGGCTCGCAGGCTCAGTAGTTGTAGTTTGGGGGCTCTAGAGCGCGGGCTCAGCAGTTGTGGCACACGGGCTTAGTTGCTCCGCGGCACGTGGGATCTTCCTGGACCAGGGATCACCCCGTGTCCCCTGCATTGGCAGGCGGATTCTTAACCACTGTGCCACCAGGGAAGTCCCTCCAGGCACTTTTTGAGTATCAAGAGGAGCTCGGGGTTTGTTAGGCTTTGGAATCAAATACAGACATACCTCTTTTTATTATGCTTCACTTTATTCTGTTTTTTATAAATAGAAGGTCTTGGGCAACCCTGTGTTGTCAGATGATGGTTAACATGTTTTAGCAGTGAAGTATTTTTTAAGTAAGGCATGTACATCGTTTTTTTCAGGCATAATGTTATTGTACATGTAATAAACTACAGTGTAATGTAAACATAACTTTTATATGCAGTGGGAAACCAAAAAATTTGTGTGACTTGCTCTATTGTGGTGATCTGGAACCAAACCACAGTATCTCCAAGGTATGGCTGTACCTAATCTTTATTCTTACCTTGCAGGAAAAACAGCTGGGTTTTCCTTTCTATCTTCCAGGTTTGCAACTGGGTAAGGTATCTAAGCTCCCTGAGCTTCATGTTTTTCCATCAGTAAAGTAGTGTTATATCTACTCCTTCCTAGGGCTGTTGTAGGGGTGAGTGACGTGGCTGGTGAATACATCTGGCAGGTAGTAAAGGCTCAGAGCAGCAGTTCTTCTCTCCTACCAGCTTCACATAATTAGCTAGAACAGAAGTTCTTAATTCCCTGTCCTTGATCCTTGGCAAATCTGTGGATGGCTTCACGGATCCTCTGAAACTGTGGCCAAAACTGCCTGTTTTTGTACTTTTAAGTGGGAGGCTCAGAGGCTTTGAACTCTGTGACCCAAAACAACTTAACCTCTGGGTTGGCTGTCATCAGGCCTAGAACCCCAGGGCTCTTGATGCCTCATAGCCAGACTGGGTAGAATTTAGAATTGCTTGAAATATTTAAGGAACTTTGTGTGTGTGTGTGTGTGTGTGTGTGTGTGTGTGTGTGTGTGTGTGTGTGTCTGTGTGTGATTTCTTGGTCCCACCCCAAGTTTCTGAATCTGTAGGTCTGAAATGGGACTTGAAAATTTGCATTTTTAACAAGTTCTCAGGTGCTATTGTTGAGGCCTATAACCAGTGATTGAATTTGGGCTAAATCATTGAAAAAACTGTTACAGATACATGATTACATTATCACAGAACAGATTCATGAATTACGTTTAGTTTCTTTGTTATTTCCATTGCCTTTAGTAAATGTCATTACCTTTCACCTAATTTTGAGAATGAAATACCAATAAATGACAATTGTTTTTTAAATTTTATTTGGACTTCTTAGCTGACTTTCAACTTTACAAAGTTAGCTTAATGTGCTTTTTTTTTTTTTTTTTTTCCTTAATCCTCTTTTAAGAATGATTGCTGCAATTCCTCCCTCTGCCCTGGAAGAATTTGAAGCTGGTATACTGTCTCTAAATTATCATGCTCTTGATTGATACATCTAATTGCCTTCCTGCTTCTCTAAGCTGGCATCACTCAAGACTCATTTGAAAGCCTTTCTAAGTCACAGCATGGCTAAAGTGTTGATTCTTGTCTGTCATAATATTACAGTAGAATACCTCACACTAATACATCATTGAACTTAGTTGACATTCATTCAGCAAACGTTACTGGGTTCCATGCTGACACCTCACACCAAAGCAGGGTACAAACAATATGCTGACAGGCTTGCTGACCAGGAATGCAGCTTAGGTGGTGGGAGAGAAGTTTCATTACAGTTAGATCTGTACTACAGGGTTAATGCAAAGTGTTCTGGAAGCACAAAGAGAAGGGATGGCAGTTTGGGGACAGCCTGACAATTTGGGCTCTATATATATATTGACTAGATTTTTCCAAAAAATTTTTTGAATTTCTGTAACATTTAATATTTTGTCTGCTTTTATACAGTTCACATTCCAGTGATGCAATTGGAATAATACTATTGGATTATCCTTTAGTCTCAAGGCGAGGTCGGAGAGAGGCAAGAACCTGTGTGTGTGCTGGGTTTGAGAAAGCAGCTCACGTATTGTGTATTCCTTCCTCTCGTACAATAAAGATAGTAGGGTGTGTAGTTAAATGTGCTGGACTCTTATGGTTTGATTCTTGACTTTGTCATATTCTAGCTATGTGACCTTGGGCAAGAAAGCTGTCTGGACTTCAGTTTCCTCATCTGTAGTGGGGTGAAATGATTATTTGAGTTATTGAATCAGTTAATACGTGTAAAATGCTTTAAATTTACTTGTTTCAAGTAAACCGTTTATGCTTAATTATTCTTAAAATTAGGTAGAATCTCATTTGATAAACGTGGTTGTGAAGACAGTGTGTGTACATTCTGCTATAAAAATGTGAAGAAAATTTTAATATAAATAGCTGTATTCAATTCTCATATTAGGTCCCATGAGAAATGTAAAAATCGTAATTAATAGAACTGAAGATTCTTTAAAGATCATGTAGCTCGACCTCCTGAATTTACAGATGTGGAAACTGAAAACCAAAGAAATCATGGCCTGCTCAAGGTTGCTCAGTGTATGATGGAAGTGGCTGTGGGAACCGTGGTCCCTGGCTCTTGTCTGGGGCTCTTTCAGAGCCTCGTGCAGCTTCCCTGAGGTGGCAGTGCCCAGAAAAAATGAGTTTAATTGGAGAGCCAAGACCAGAACAGATGAAAACATGAGCAGGAAGAAGTCATTGTGTAATGAAATGCCGGACGGTGTGGCGTAGGCTCTAAGAACATAATGTCTCACTTCACCAGCTGCGCTCCTGAAGCAGAGAAACACACTTTAGTAGCTGCTTGAGTCACAGAAGGTTGCTAGATTGAGAGCATTCTTTTTTGAAAAGAATGTTAATAGTTATAAATCAAAGTCAGCCTCCCTCTTCTTTCTTCGCACTGTGTTTAGATTGTAACTGAGCTGGAGGAAGGGTCCACCTTTGCCAGGCCAGCCAGTACTCTTGTATCTTCACTCTTTGCATCAGTGGGGGGGAAGCCTCCCTGATGGGCTGACTCCCCACAGACATGCTCTGACATGGCCAGGGTCAGTGTGAAGGCTGCAGCACCCTTGCCCACTCGTATGTGTGAACACAGGGCGGGGGCGGGCTAGGTGCTAGAAGTGTGATTGATCGATGGGGGGCATGTTTATTATTTGTCTACACTGATATTTCCACTTTTAGAGGGCAGGGGTGCTACTGTCTGGGATGGAGGTGGCAGTGCATCCATACACATTGTCTTAGTAACTGTGCCTGAATCCACTGCCTCTAAAAGTTTTACAAAATAATAAGTGCCCTAGAACATTCCAGCGGTATAAAGGTGTGCTGTAGAAGAAGTGAAAACGCTGGCCCACCTCTCACTACGCCCGAACGTCCCATTCCCCAGGAATGTCCTTGGGAACAGTTTGTAACCTTTCCACACCTTTCTCCTAAATATATTTAGATAGTTTGATTTAGCAAAAGGTGGTGATCAAACTATTCTTGTTTTTCATAACATTTTTTTTCATGCTATACGTGCAGGTCTGCTTCACTGAGATTGTATCCCTCAGCCCAAAGGGAAACGCATGAAATATTTTGCCGCAATTTGCGTCTTCACACTATTTTGCCCAACTGGGAGATACGATCTCATGAGTGGTGGCAGGAGATACTGTTCCTGGGCCTCTCATCCATGAAGCAGCAACACACGATAGTTAAGAGAATGGACTCTGGAGTGTGGGATGGGGAATATCCCCTGGCTCTGCCACTTGCCAGCTGCGTGACCTTGGGCAAATTATCTAACCTTTCTGTGCCTCAGTTCCCTTATCTCTGAAAAGGAAATGATGTGATAACATGTAGGGTTGTTGTGAAGGTTGCCTTCATGAAGTATGTATGTAAGTATGTAAAGCGTTTAGAACAGCACCTGGCACGTGTTTGTTAGATCAGCCCCCTAGGTATTCTGTACTTAGTTTTTCACCCCTTACCCCATTAAATACCTATAACCACCCTACAGAGTAGATAGTATCACCCTGTTTTCCAGGTGAGGAAACCAGCTCGGACAGGATATGACCAGCTCGGTCAGGATACGACCTGTCCGACCCAGGCCTGTGAGGCTCACATGGTTTGCACTGTGCTCCCCAAACTGTAAATCCTCCTCAGAGCCACAGCCTCAGCAAGGGGGCAGATGATTAAAGGGATACCAGGTTTTCAGTTTCAGCCATTCAGATATATATTAAAATTTAATTTATGAAGAAGAATTTATTTCTGTGGAAAAGAATCTGTACTATTATGCCACTCAGATGAAATCATTTGGATTTTAAATTTGTGTAAAAAGTAGGTTCTAAGAGGTTGAATTTAGTATTTATCTGTACTGATATGCATAGACGAATGGTTTTGTATTAGATGGCAGAGGTATTTGTAATGGAATTGAAAGCTATAGTCTCCTTTGGAACAAAATTATAGTAGAAGGTGGTAATTTTTTAAGTAATCATAATGTATTTGGTTTTTGAGAATAATAACATCTATTAAAGTACGCAGATAACTAAATTCTTAAGTTTTATGACTGAATTTGTAAGGACTAATGTTTAAAGACTAAGTTTTAACAATTTTATTTTCTTAACCCAACAGTTGGGTAACTCTAACTTTGTGAGAGTTTAGCAAAGACTTTAGTTGGTTATTTGTGAAAAATCCTGTGTAATATTTAGAAGTCCAGATGGTATCATGTTACTACTTTCCTGTATAATGAAAAAACTATTACTTTCTGATACTTGATTGAAGTTTGTTTTAGAATTCTGATTAGATAGGCAGTTGTGCCTTCTCAAGTTTGAACTTCAAGTGAACTTGAAAAGAACACTTAAAATAGTGTACTGTATGAAGGAAATCTTGTAATCAAGACATCACTTAAACGTTTCTGCCAAGCTCTCTTTCCGTGGGTAGAAGTGTTAGGAGAGATTTGGGGGATGATGAAGAGTAGTACTTTTCTCTAAAGGACTCACATCTTGTGCATCTTTTCCATTGCTGTTTCATTTATCCACTTCTGCTTGCTGGAATGAATGTGCTAATTTATCATCAGTTATTTACTTGGGTATTTGTTGATTATTCTATAAAGATGCGCGGCGGGTATAGAAATGGAGAATGTGACTAAAGAGTCTAACTAGGAAAGATGAAATAAACTAAGGAGGACCTAGAGAATAGAGTTTAATGGCCTGTGTGGAGGGGATGATGGTGGGTGAGCTGTGCTTTGAAGAAGCGTTAGTTTAGGGGCAGGTGAAAGAAGAAAGCACGTGTGGAGCACACAGGCTGGAGTGAGTGTGCCGTATGTGGGACTCAGTTCATTTTATAAACATCTGCTAAGTGCCTGCTGTGTTTCAGGAGCTGTGTGTACAAAGATGAATACATTCCCCACCCTGTAGAAGTTCATAAACTAGTTTGGGAGACATCCAGCTATAATAATATGGAGGGAGTTGTTGTAATACTGCATGATATCATTGTCATATACCTGATGGTTTGCTTTTGTAGTGCATGGTATCACTTTAGTTATGTTTCAGCAAGAAACATGTAATTATGGAAGGGACTCAGAAATGTAATATATATATGTAAATATATATAAAAACTTACGTTATCTATTGCTGCATAACAAATTACTCCAGAGTTTAGCAGCTTAAAACAACTGGCCTTTATCTCCCAATTTTTGTCCATTGGGAATCTGGGTGCCACTTTGCTGGGTGCCTGTGGCTCAGGGTCTCTCACTAGGCTGCCTGTAGGTGTTGACCGAGACTGCAGGCATCTCAAGGCTTGACTGGGGAGGATCTACTTCCAGACTCACTCGCCTGGCTCCTGGCCGGCCTCAGGTCCTCACTGGCTGCTGGCTGGAGACATTGGTTCCTTGCCACATCAGCCTTTCGTGGGGCTGCTCACAACATGACAGCTGTGACAGCTTGCTTTCCCTGGAAAGAGGGATCTAAGATACAGTGAGTGAGAAATGACCCCAAATGGAAGACATGCCATTTTTTTTTTTTAATTTTTTTCCGGTACGCGGGCCTCTCACTGCTGTGGCCTCTCCCGTTGCGGAGCACAGGCTCCGGACGCGCAGGCTCAGCGGCCATGGCTCACGGGCCCAGCCGCTCTGCCGCATGTGGGATCTTCCCGGACCGGGGCACGAACCCGTGTCCCCTGCATCGGCAGGCGGACTCTCAACCACTGCGCCACCAGGGAAGCCCAGGCATGCCATTTTTATAACCTAATTTGGAAGTGAAATCCAGTCCCTTCTGCTTTATTCTGTTTGTTAGAAGCTAGTCACGAAATGCAGCCCACACTCAAGGAGCAGAATAACCTAAAGGTGTGTACAGGACTAACTGGGGGCCATCCTAAAGGCTGCCTGCCCCAAAATTCTATAAGCAGTTAATATATATTGAGCAACCCTGAATCTTTGGGGTAGAAGGAAGAAGAAGAACCAGGCAAGGAACTTTTCTGTTGGAAAAAAAAAAACGTATAATTAACCTGAATCACAAATGTTCTTGCTAAAGATCCGTAAACTTAGTTTTGATGTTGTCTTAATATTTATTCTAGGAATAAATGGTAAAATGAGTTAATTCCACCCTCATTAAACTTTCTGTGGAAGTGATCTCATTTCTGGGAGTTGTTTTTATGCCTTTTTAAAGCGAAGTAATCATAGATGAGAAAAAAGCTATTGTTTGTGGCATAGCAGAGAAGTTTACAAGTGTACCTCAATTTAAGTAGTAGGTAAGGTCCTTTAAGAATTGTGTGTTCTTAGTGGAATCATTTAGAATGAATTATAGGAACTCAGTCTTTTAAAGAACCTTGATGGAAATCTTTTATTATATTCTACTTTTAACAGAGCTAGATTAATTGATTGTGTGTACGGTGTTGAAAGGTTGAATGGTAGAAAAGAAGCACAGTTTTGAAGACTGTGATTTGTGTCCAGGCTTCACAACCAATTAGAAGTGTGACCTCAGGCAATCCTGTTGACTTCCCTGAGCTAAAGTTTACTGTCTGTAATATAGATAAATACATATGAAAGAAAATACTTTGACATGAAGAGTGATAGTTTTTTTTTTTGAAACTTACTAAAATCTTCATTTTCTTTCAGAAACAGTATAATTATGTTCAAATGTCATACTGCTTCCCAATTTTCTGTCAGGATCCTAACCTAGAAAATGCTACTCGGTAATTCTTAAGTTCAGCATAATCATTTTACTTAGAAAAGACGAGAGTACCCTTGCTTATTTTACACTCAAGTATGTGACGTTGTACTTGGGGCCTATGGCAACATAGAGGCATGCCAAAGTAGTTCTTCAGAAATAGTGAGATAACATTTTTCCTGAAGTAATTGCCATTTTACTGAATTAGTACGATTTTCTGTTATGAAGATTTACTGGAATGTACTTGAGAGAAATACTTGGAACAGGGAAGTTTATTATATGCTTATATACATGTTATCCACTAGGAGGGAAAAAAACTGTGTCTTTCTGATGTGTCGAATAGGAGATAAAATTCTTACTTATGGATTACTTTATAGATTTTTTTCCTTTAATTTATTTCAAGATTGTTCCCCTTCAATCTTGTATGAATGAAATGACTTTTACAGGTTGTTTAAATCCTTTAATCTTCAGGTTTTGCTCATAAAGTTCACTCATTATTTTGGGAATTTGGGCAGCTACTCTAATTCATGGTATATAGAGAGAATTGGGGGTTACAGATTACTTGAACCAAAGCACAATTAACTGTTAACTGTTTTCCTTTCTTCTTCTGTGATGAACCTATAGTAACAGTGCTAGCATAACCAACCTTGTTTTTTACATGACTTGTCGTGGATAATCATGTCCACTATATAATGGTTTGCTATGACATGAGTAATATGTAATAATAATAATTTTTATATAAAATATGGAACTTAATTCCGTGTGCCAGCACCAAGCTTTAATGGAGTCCTCCATGGCTGCTTTTAAAGCTTTCAAGTTGAAAGGGACTTGTGATGGTATTAGGTTTATGCAAAGCAGAGATACTTCTGTTATCTTTCTTATTTTGCTTTTGAAATTAATATTGACTTATTTTAATATAACATAATAGTTTGTAACCTTCATCAATGAAATTTTAGCTATGATTGAGCTAGAATAGAATACTTTGCTTAAATTAGTCTCTTGGTTTTGGGATGCATATTGATGAGTCTTAAGTCTCTGTTCTTAGAAAGACTGGTTGGGTAACTTTTCTTTTATCACAAGCCTCATTGTGTGTAATTTGGTGCCTCATTGAACAGAAGAGGATACATAGAAACTTTTTAAATGGTGTGAAATTATATACTCTTCCTAAGTTTTGTTTCATAGCACTTCAGAATGGAGTTTTGGTTTTCACTTTGAGCATTTAACTAGACCTGGATATTTTGCAAGGTTTTTTTTGTTTTTGTTTTTTACAGGACAGGGAACAACTTACTGGTGAAACCTGTAGACGCTGGAGAACTAAATTCACAGACTGAGAGTAACTGACTTAAATTACAGTTTTAAAGTATGGATACGTAGTAGACACATATTGTGTTTAATAATCTTTCTGTATGAGGAGAAAAGGCACTTAGGCACACTGTTGTATTTTCTAGTGATGTCTGTCTCAGGTCTTCTAAGGATTTATGTTCAATCCCTATTAAGAGCAACAATGCATTTTGTTACAGGTTTTAGAATCCTGTCATTTATACCAAACCGTCAGATCTGTGTCTAAGTGATGATGATAACAACTGATATTAATTACATGTGTCCCATACGCCAGGCAATGTGCTAAATACTTTATGTGCATTATCTCGCTTAATCTTTAGGGGATAATGGCAATTTACCAGTGAGGAAGCTAGGGCTTGGAGAGGTTAAGTAACTTACCCAAAGCAGAGCCGGGTTAGAATAGTTGGATTTATTGTCCCTTGGGTACTGTTTTGCTTATAGCTAATATCTCTGAAAACCAAAAGTAAGATCATTTGTCTTTCTGAATGCAGATTCAACCTTCATCCTGCTCTTCCTGTTGCTGAAGGTACCCATTTAAGGTCACTGGGAAGCGCCAAAGAGTTCAAGGTGCTCTTCTCAAGGCACATGAGTAGCAAAATAGCAAAAGATCAGTGCCAAACTAGATAACCTTCTGTGTGTATGTGTGTGTGACATCATAATGTATTATATGACACATACAATCATTTGCACGAGTATACATTTTATGTTGCTGTGTAATCTAGGAATTATTTGTCATCTCTCTTTTGTCCTTGTTTCAATCCATCTGCAAGTCCTGAAGGTTCTATCTCCAGGACACATCCCTAATTTATCTATGTGTCTCTGCTTCCACTGTCGGAGACATAGTGCAACACCGGTCTTCTTGCCCGAACAAGAAGTTGCAGTCGCCTGAGTTCGTCAGCGCCCACTATTGCCCACCTATGATCTCACAGGGTAGATAGAGTGGCTGTAATGATCTTTTTTAAAGCCTAAAAAGAGATCACGTTGCTTTCCTGCCTAAACTGCTTTAAGAGCTTTTCATTGCAGTTTAGAGAAAATCCAGCTTTATACATCTATTCTTGCTTACTGTGCTTCAGGCGTACTGGCCACTTGTAGATTTTTAATATGTACCAAGCTCTTTCCATCTTGAGTTTTTATACATGCTGTTTCCTCCACCTGGACTCCTCTGGTCATTGACCGTCCTGTAGTTGATTCCGTATCATTTAGTTCTCAGTTCAAATATCAGCATCTCTACGCAGCCTTCCTTGACGCATCTAGATACCCCCCCACCCTAATACTCTCGTTACTGTGTTGTATTTTCTTTATTGTCATCACTCTGAGTGTGATGTTACTGTAACTTATTGCTTACTTCTTACCTGTTTCTTCCCTACCTGAATGTGGACTTCCTGAGAGCAGGGCTTCTCCTATGCCTAGAAAAGCGTGCCTGGCACATAGCAGCACAATTAAAATTTTATTGAATGAATGAAAAATTTCATGTCACTTTAACATTATATTGTGAATATTTCCCCACAGTCTTAACTATTCAGAAGAGCGGTGGTAAACTCTTGATCTACAGTCCAGATCTGGCCTAAAGACACATTTTATTTGGCTTATTAAACAGTAGTGGTGTTTGAGGTATAACTGCCATTCAGTCAAGTGTACAGCTTCATGAATCGTCCTGTTGTGTGTGCCTAAGTAGCCACCTCTCAGATCAAAGCGTAGGTGGTGCTCTGATCTCCCCCTTCCAGCTGTTCCCCCTTCCACTGGATAACTTGCATAGTTACTCTTTTTAATTAGTGTCTAATATTTAAAAGTTGGGAGATTTCACATAGAAATCCAGAATTTCAACATTTCTTAAAAAATGGAAAGATGTATCAGCACGGGAATTGCTTTCTTTTTTGGCCACAATTTATTGTGGCTGGGAAGCAGCTGTCCAAAATGTTGACATGTGTTCTCCAGTTTGCCTGCAGTCTTCACCTCTCCTCTTCCTATCCCTGACCTTGAAATCAATTTCCAGTTGCTGTTTATAATTTCATTTGAATTTTTTTTTATGGTGGAGAAATAGTTACTACTTCCATTATCTCTGTAAAAAAGTAGAGGCATCAGGCTTCCCTGGCGGCGCAGTGGTTGAGAGTCCGCCTGCCGATGCAGGGGACACGGGTTCGTGCCCCGGTCCGGGAAGATCCCACATGCCGCGGAGCAGCTGGGCGCGTGAGCCATGGCCGCAGAGCCTGCGCGTCCGGAGCCTGTGCTCCACAACGGGAGAGGCCACAGCGGTGGGAGGCCCGCGTACCGGAAAAAAAAAAAAAAAAAAGTAGAGGCATCAATGATAGACTAAAACGGTTATGTGTTTCTTAGTCTACTTTATTCATATCTTAACTTTTGTGTATGTGTTAGCCACCCTAATTCTACATGGCTGTGTTTAAAGGTTACACGGTATTCGAGCGTATAAATGTATTATTTATGTAACTAGTCTCCTACTGTGGAACATATATGTTATTTCTGGGTTTTTTTTTTTTTTTTGGTATTGTAAAGAACAATATGTAGGTGAATCTTTGTGAAAATTGTTATTTTATTAGGATAAAATTTTAAAAGAGGAATTCCTGGATCAAAATATATTTTCATTATTAAGATTTTTGATACATATTGCCAGATTGCTTGATAGTAGTACAAATTGATCTAATTTTTCTGGAGAGCAGTGTACGGGAGTATTCATTTCACTACGTCTATGCCAACACTAGGAATTGTAATTAAAAGTTTTGTTAGTATAGTTAGTAAAAGCAACAAAAAATGGGAATGCTGGCCAAGAAATTTTTCATCTTTTCATCTACGTAAGTAGGAATTGTACTTTAAAGGGTATAGTTTGGAAGTATTTATTAGTTAGTACAATTCTGTACCTTATATTGTGAGTCAGATCATGTACCATGTACTTTGTGTATGAAGTAATGCGAATACCTTAGTTTAACTCGAGAAGCCATTTACCTTGATTCTTGCACACACACACACACAATTATTATTATTAAGCTCTACCATGTTCTGTATGAGAGTACAGGAGAGTAAATAATGCAGAATCCATCTGTCTTGAAGTACATACAACTAATTCTTACACATTGGCTTTATATTTGCTTTCATATTTTTAATTAGATGCTGTTATTCTGTGATTTGTTTCCTAAGGAGATGCCTACATAGAAGAGTGACAGCAGCTGGGCTGAATGTTTCACTGCTGAACTGGTTCCTCAGGTATCCTGGCTCTGGCGATTGCTATGGGAGATTGGATGACTGTTACAGATCCAGGTCTGTCTTCAGGTAACTGAGTTTAGAATAGTTGTAAGCAAAAGCAGTAATTATAAAGGTTAATTTTCAATGACACTGTAATTACCAAAAATATTGAAGATGTAACTAGAGAGAGACATAAATAGTTGTAAAATATATAATTTTCATCTTCAGTAAAATTATCACGGAGAGCTAAGTATCGTGCCTGGTCAGTGGGGTTAAGTGCTTTGGCTGACTAGTTGATTACTTGAGGAGGAGACTTTTCTGCATTTGAAATAAATTCATTGGCTACTCCAGTACATTTCTCTGATTTATTCCTTTAATCACATAAACTTTGAGTGCATAGACAAGTGGGTTTTATCTATCAGTTTCATAAATCTAAAGTATTGTAAAGTAAGATAGTATATTGTAGCTTAACATGCCTTTTCTAGGAGCACCACTTTATTAGTTGTATCTTTTTGGAAAAAATTATATAGTTTTCATACAAAAACCGGCTTTGTCCTAATTTGAAAAAACTTAAAAATATTTCTATAATTCAAAATCTTTGGTAATGGAGATTATGTTGTTAGCTTTGCATGCATTTTTACAAATTATTTACATAAATGCCTTTTACTGATTCTTTCAGAAAGCAAATATATCTCTCAATATACCTCAGAAACAAAGATGTCTCCATCAAGTTTATACTCACAGCAAGTGCTATGCTCTTCAATACCTTTATCAAAAAATGTGCACAGTTTTTTTAGTGCCTTCTGCACAGAAGAGAATATTGAGCAAAGTATTTCATATCTTGATCAGGTAACATGTTTTGTTTTTGTAAGAAGCAATAAATAACATAAATCATGTTATATAATAGAACATATCAAAGGTATGAGAAAAACTTGTCAAGCACAAGTACGTTACATATTGGCCCGGGACTTATATTAGATTTGCAGAGAACCTTGGTGACCATCTAGTCTAGATACACGAGGTAAACGTTTTTGTCTGGATCAGGTTGGATCCCCCATCACCCCAGGGGCTCCTCCACGGGGAGTCTTACCCTTATTTTACTGATGCAGAAACCTAAGTGCCTTCTCCAGATCACAGGTGATTGTAGAGCAGAGGCTAAAAGAGCGCAGTTCTCTTAATTCTTTGTCCTTTGGCATAGGTGCTACTTTCTTAACTATCTCAGGTTAGTTTCCTTTCTCAGAAAAGATTTCTGTCTTTTGTTTATTTATTAAGTTGTCCGGTAACCAACTTTTAGGAAAACATTTTCTCCTACTAGGAATTGACTACTTTCGGTTTTCCTTCATTATATGAAGAATCCAAAGGTAAAGAGACAAAGAGAGGATTAAATATAGTTGCTGTTTTAAATTGTATGAATGAGCTACTTGTACTTCAGCGGAAGAACCTTCTAGCTCAGGAAAATGTGGAAACACAGAATCTGAAACTGGGAAGCGATATGGACCATTTGCAGAACTGCTATGCAAAACTTAAGGTAGAAATTACATCTCAATCTGTATTTCAATGCCATTGTTATGTAGTTTGAAACTATAAATTTTCATTGGATTTATTTAGCAAACACATTTTAGGGTTTTGTTTTTTTTAAGTTTTAGGATTTTTTTTAAACTGGAAAGTAAAACTGAATGTAATTTGTACAAATCAGTTGTGCTGCTTCCTAATACTATCTATATCGAAGGCGATGATTTTATGAACTGTTTAGTGTCTTGCTGAAACTGCAGAAAGTTAGATTAGGAAGTACTTATACCTGAGGAAAATAAAATAAGGATTCTCCCACCCTATCCAGTCTTGCTTAATAAAGTAGATGCTTAACTTAAAAGTCTTATTGTGAGAGATTGCATCAATTTGATTGCATCAAATTTCAAGAATATTCTTGAGAGCATCTACGCCCTCTAGGAAAAATCTTGAGCTTACCGCTTGCAAGGCAGAACTGGTGTCATGCTGTAGTCCCACCCTTTTTGACCTGAAGTGTTCTGCTTTGCTTGGCCGCCTGTCTTCTTCATACTTAGCTCCAAGTCATTTTTGGCTCTTTCTCAGAGTGTGCCGTAGAAGTGTTAAAAAGTATTAAAAAAGAAATTATGAAAATGTTCAGTGGCAACATCACTGGAATAGGTAAAGAGTCTTTCAAGAGATCCACTTTGAAGGTCTTTTGTATATACATTAAAAATCGGTATTTAAATTAAATAAAATTTGATACTCAAATTTAGGTAAATTTTGTAACACTATAGTATCAAGCTTTATAGTAATTGTTTTAAATAAACATTTTGTGTGGTGCTAAACTTCAATTTTAGGTAACAAACCCTAGTTTATGTAACTTGTTTTTACTAATCTTTTAAGGATTCAGTTGCTCTGCATCCTATGTTAATTTTAGTCAAAATTGCATATGAATGTTTTAGGAGCAGCTGGAAACCTCCAGGAGAGAAATGATTGGTCTTCAGGAAAGAGACAGACAGTTACAATGCAAGAACAGGAATTTGCATCAGCTACTGAAAAATGAGAAAGATGAGGTGAGTTGTCAGTTATTGCAGATAAAGTTTAAGTGAATTTTTTTTTTTTTCTTTTGGAATTTGAGGTGACCATAATGGTCACGACTTTAAAACAAGAAAGAACCATTTGTTCACCCTGTGTCACATTGGCCTGGAGAAACTGTGTGTATAGTGTCGTATCACATTTAACTGAGAGGCCAGGAGCCCTCCCCACCACCCTCTCCCCCAAGCGCATCCCTTTGCCCTAGTAGGTTAGTCCAGAGCTCGTGACATCCCAGTGTCCTATACCATCTGTCGTGGACTCACAAGCACTGTTAACTTTTTGTCAGACACAAGGGCGCTTTAAATGCAGATCTTTTATTCTCTGCTATACCTTTACTTATATCTGGAATGCCTCTTCTTGCAGTGTCTTAAATGTCAACATTGTTCATCCAGTCAGGCAATTACTTGACTAAATGGACACTCAAGTTACTGTTTAAAAAAAGCAATTCAGATTAAAAATCTCATTTTTAGGCTGAAGACATCATAATTCTAATCTCATTTTTGCTTTAGTGATTACTTAGTATTTGGACCTATAGAGTTAATGCATTTTAAATTATCTTTCAATTTATGTAAGAAGAAATGATTATGTTTTTATTGCTCTGCAGTTTGATTTCTGACCACGTGATAACTATAAAACCATAACATTTTCAGTGTTGTATATGTTGCTCACTATAATTAAAGACTTTTAAGGGAGCGTATTTCTTTAAGGACCTCGTAGTGATTTAGACAGATTTGTTTTACCATATTTGATTATTTAGTAGTATATTTAGTAAGTGGGTAAGAAGTATCTTAACTAAACCACAAGGTTACTTATACTTTTCCTTGAGTTATTTCACAGAAAATTTTGACTTAATCTGTTGATTATACTTGAAATGTTTTGACTATAGTTCTTCCTCATTGAGGATTAAGTTGAACATGATCATCTCTAGCAGAGATAAAGAATGTCGGTATAGAACTTACTTCCTTTCCAGGGCTGCATGAGAAGTCTTAGTAGACATAAACATTGACCAGTAGTGCTTGGCACATAATATGTACTCAGCAAATGTCTGAACTGGATTCTCTCTGCTGTTTGTCTCACTCTAATTTGAGAACTGTTTTTGATCAGAGAAAAATGAACCTGTTTATCTACTGCCACGTGTCGTGACTAATTGGCCTTGTCACAGATTGATAAAGGATAAAGTGATTCAAGTCATTAGTAAAAGGAAGTCATTACAAATGATCAGATGAAATCTACTTGCTTCAAATGAAGCTTTAATCACATTAATACTTCCATAAGAGTCTGTGGTTTCTAAATGATCAGAATCTGTATGTAGCGTGAAAGGTGTAGACGATAATTTAGAGAGTTATCAGCTCTGAAAATTTCATAGTTAAAACGTAAAAACCTTATATGCTTCATTTAATGATATTTTAAAGAGTGATTTCCAGTGGTTACAGAGAAGGAAGAATAATCCTAGAATTCTTAAACTATTATATGAGGAGCTGAATTCTAGGACTTCTTTTCTCTACTGAATTTGTAAATTTTAACTGGGTTTACCAGTCCTAAAGGGACTCACTTAATAGAAAATGCTTTTTTTAGGTGCAGAAATTACAAAACATTATTGCAAGTCGAGCTACTCAATATAATCATGATATGAAGAGAAAAGAGCGTGAATATAATAAACTAAAGGAACGTCTACATCAACTTGTTATGAACAAGAAGGATAAAAAAATAGGTAAGGAGCAGCTGGCTAAGATAAAGCAAAGGGAACAAATAAGCTAGTATTACACTAAGAAATAAATGTAGAGGGATTGAGCTCAATAATTCATGAAGTGTCCTTTTCATGCTTTATACAATTGATTTTAGATGGTATATATCCATGTAAACTAGAAATTGAGACAACTGGTTAGTTGAAAAATAGTATTTTGCTTTGCTCCATTAGTTGTATATAAGAATTGCATATATATTTGTTAACATGACAGATGTAGGATTAATCCACAGAGAAAAGCTAAGCCAGAGGACGCTCTAACCTTTCATAGCAAAGAACTGATTATATTAAAAATCAGGATCAGTTTCTGAGTACCAAAAGTGTGATTTTTGAGTTAACTTCATAAAATGGTTCATCAGGCCAAATCATTCATGTCAGTTTGAGTTCTTTTAAATTAGTTTAGCAGTGCTTTTTTTTTTTTTTTTTTTTTTTTTTTTGCGGTTACCGGGCCTCTCACTGTTGTGGCCTCTCCCGTCACGGAGCACAGGCTCCGGACGCGCAGGCTCAGCAGCCGTGGCTCACAGGCCCAGCTGCTCTGCGGCATGTGGGATCTTCCTGGACCGGGGCACGACCCCGTGTCCCCTGCATCAGCAGGCGGACTCTCAACCACTGCGCCACCAGGGAAACCCTAGCTGTGCATATTTGAAGTACAGCCGACTGTGAAAGTTTTGTTTGTTAAAGTATACTTTTTTTCTATTATTCGTTTGAAACTTAATTTACAACTTATTTCATTCAAGTTTGTGCATAATTCCAAGTAAATAGTGTAGATTAAAAAGTAGAACTACACTATTCAGCCGTAGAAAAGAATGAAATTAATGCCATTTGCAGCAACATGGATGCAACTAGAGATTATCATACTAAGTGAAGTAAGTCAGAAGGAGAAAGACAAATACCATATGATATCACTTATATGTGGAATCTAAAATATGGCACAAATGATCCTATCTACAAAACAGAAACAGACTCACAGACATAGAGAACAAACTTATGGTTGCCATGGGGGAGGGGAGGAAGGAGGAGGGGTGGACTGGGAGTTTGGGGTTAATAGATGCAAACTATTACATTTAGAATGGATAAACAACAAGGTCCTACTGTATGGCAAAGGGAACTATATCCAATCTGGGATAAACCATAGTGGGAAAGAATATAAATGAAGAATGTATATATGTGTAATAACTGAGTCATTTAGCTGTACAGTAGAAACTAGCACAACACTGTAAATTAACTGTAATTCAATAAAAAAAAATAGAACTACACACACACAAAAGTAGAACTGCACAGATAAAGTGTTGCTGGCCTGCCAAGATTCAGGGAACAGGAAATATGTGCGCTGATTTATTGAAAAGTGGTTTCCAAGTGGGCTATAGGCTGTCATCTAACCTACATTATACATTATTCTGAACTTGGACTTGCATACAACAGCTGATGAGCAGATGTTTCAAGCTGTCACATGGTGGGCTAAGCCTGTTACCAGCAAGCAGTTCAGTGTTCACTGTGTCATTGTCATTCTGTACAGCAGCACTGTTGCAGTTTTTTGAACATTTTATTTTAAAATTATTGAAAAGTTTAAGTATGATAAGTAGCAGTTAAGACAAGGTTAGAAATCGAAGTATTCTGAGATTATAAGTCTTAAACTTGGACACTTATTGGTTTTTAAGATTGGTTAACCTTGTGTTCATTCATAAAGGGAATAGCAAAATTAAAGAGCAGGATGAAATGCTAGAAGTATAAAATGTAACAGAGAAGTTTATTAAATACTTAACCCTATAGTGGAGCCCTTATATTGTGGTCGTCTGGCTCTTTTCCTGGTCCAGACCCAACTGGAAGTGACAGTTCTGTAATGATTTTTATCAGCTCTAAAATTATAATAACTTACTCTCATCTTTTTTCCTTCTTATGCCAACTGCTTTCATCTCTACCTGGGGCAGAAGAGACATTAATACTGTCAGGAGCCTTGTCTCCTTTGATGATGAGGATGATGGTGGTCATGATACAGGGCATGGCAAACTTTTTCTGTAGTGATCCAAATAGTAAATATTTTGAGGTTTGTGGGTTCTGTGGTCTTTTGTCACTCTGCCACTGTAGTGCAAATGTAGCTATAGAAAAGAGATGAACAAATGGTGTGGCTATGTTCTAATAAAACTTTATTTACAAAATCAGGCAGCTGCCCACAGGCCATAGTTTACTAACCCCGATGATAAAATTAATAATGATAATTAAATGAACACTTATTAAGTGCTTACTGTGTTAAGTACTTTAACATTTCTTTCACTCTTCACAACTCTTTGATAGATACTTTCATTATTCCCACCCGACTGATGAAGAAACAGGCTTAGCAGTTAAGTAACTTGCCAAGATCTCAGGCTTATGAGTGATGGAACTGGAACTTAAAATCTGGGCTGTTTGAGCCTAAATCCTAATTTGTATACCAGTTGACTTACGTCCCTAATGCATGTAGACCGTTAGGGTTTTAAACACTTAAACTTGTATGGTAAGAATTGGTTTTGTTCTGTGTGTTCATGTTTGTAGCTATGGAAGTTTTAAATTACGTGGGGAGAGCCGATGGAAAAAGAGGCTCCTGGAGGACGGGTAAAACTGAAGCCAGGTAAGGCACGAATGAAACTGACACATTTAATCAGACTTCCCTTTCTATACTGCATTTTCATACTGACAGTTTCTTTCTCAGGAACGAAGATGAAATGTATAAAATTCTCTTGAATGATTATGAATATCGTCAGAAACAAATCCTAATGGAAAATGCTGAACTTAAGAAGGTTCTTCAGCAAATGAAAAAGGAAATGATTTCTCTTCTTTCTCCCCAAAAGCAGAAACCTAGAGAAAGAGCAGATGATAGTACAGGAACTGTAAGTGGCTCTTTCCTCTCTAATACAGTCTTCAGATCGCTGATTAGAACAATTAAAACAGTAGATAGGGATTCTCAGCGGGGACGCTGTTGATATTTTGCGCAGGACACTCACTGCTGTGCTACCCCCAGTCACTCTGACAACCAAAAAAATGTCCCTGTAAGTTTCCAGACATGCCCTAGGAAATGATGGAGGTGATTTTCTGGGGAGTTAATCTGTGCCAAGCACCATGAAAAGCACTTTATAAGCATTGTCTCATTTTAGTCTTATAATAATTGATGCTTTGGGTCCTATGATTATCCCTATTTTATAGGTGAGGAAATTGAGGCACAAAAGCTATCTCAGTATCACGCATGACAGAACTAGGATTTGAATCCAAGTCTGTCTCACTCCAGAGCTCATGCTTTTAACCACTGTGCCAAATATCCTTTAAGTAGCTTAAATGTTGAGTAACTTTAGCAGGCTCTACTTTTCAGAGAGTGAAACTTTTATTAACTTTGGGAACCAAAGAATCGCTTAGTCCATAAATTTATTGAATGTTCATTATGTGTTCTAGTCCCTGGAGAGAAAAAGCTGAGAAGATTTTGACTGTTTCCTTTGCCTTAGTTCAGGCTGCTAAAGCAAAGTACCATAGACTGGTTGGCTTATAAACAAACAAAAATTTATTTCTCGCAATTCTGGAGGCAATCAGGATGCCAGCAGGGTTGGTGTCTGTGAGGGTCCTTTTCATGGTTGGATTGCTGACTTCTTTCATCCTCACATGGTGGGAAAAGGTGAGAGAGCTCACTGGGGCCCCATTTATGAGGGCTTCACCCTCATGACCTCATCACTTCCCTAAGATCACCCACCTCCGAATGCCATCACATTGGAGGTTAGGATTTCAACATGAGAATTTTGAGAGAACACAAACATTCAGACCATTGCATCCCACAGGAACCTTTTTTGAGAGAGACAGGCATATAGAGAGGTAATTATTACACACATTAACAGCTCTAATAGGGTGGTACAGTGTGTAAAATAAAACAATTATGGCAATCAAGAAAGGCATCACAGGGGAAGTCACATTTGAATTGGCCCTTAGTAGGTGTTTTTTGAGGTAGAAAGCCTGGGGAAATCATTGGATGAGGGCATAACATGTAGAGGTCAGAAAAAAAAGTCACGTAATGGTGAAAATGTTTTTAAACTTAGTTCTTTACATATAAATTTAAATTCTGGACTCAAGCAAGTTCACATTAGTAACTAAAACCTGAAAATAACAATGTTGATGAAGAGTAGTAATTACCAGTAAGTCACCCAACATGTTTTATTAACCTATATTTGAGGATTATTTTGTGGTTTCACAAATCAGTCCAACTGATAAGCTCATCTCCTTTTTTTTTCTTCTTTAAAAAAAGAACCTGAATGTTCTTTTTAGACTCTCCAATTTGGGGTCTGCTTGACATATCTTATATTCAGTTAACTAACCTTTTCTCTCAAAGTCTATCACTTTGGGTCAGTTCTTAACACTCACTAATACCTTGCCAGGGTTAGCATGGTTTCTGTAACTCCTGTGGTTTCTTCAGTTTTGGACCCAACCTTTACTAATGTTTCATTACCAGCTTTTAGTCAGCAAAAGTAGGTAGTAAATCAAGGAGATCTTTTTCAGATGATAGTATCCTGTATAATTTCTCATAATTCAAGTGTTGAAGTTTGGAGAAACAATAATATCTTAAGTGTATTTTCTGTTTTTTAAAAGATCCTTTTTTTCTAGATACATTATCTCTTAAAATTTAAGTAATTCACCCATTCCTTACTTGTAAGGAAAGATTTTGGCCCATTATAGCAAGAAGGGTAAGACATAACCTTGGAATGCCTAGGTAGCATCCAAATTTTCATTTATTATTTTGCTTAATTGTAGCCAAAATATATACCCAAAATTCACGTTAAATGCATTTTTAATTTTTTTGTGGTTTTAGAGCTTCACTGCATCTGGCAATTAATAATGTGCAGCAGTTAGTTTTAATAATGAATTTGTAGTATCCTGGTGTGCCTTGAAATGTATAGCAGAGAAGGTGTAGCCCCTTGGAAGAATTACTGTCAGGTAGCTCCAGAGTGTTGATTGGCAAGAACCAGAGTCACAGTGAGCCACACCCTGGGTTTTTCCCCACCTACGCCCCCTGGGAGACCTAGACCTCTACCAACCCGTTGCTGACCTCGGACTGTTGATATAGTTCTTCAGACTCAGTCACTCCCTCACTCCTGCTGCATCTATCAGTACATGTGGGAACAGTCTAATCAGCCCTTCTTTCTTTTCAGCGTCTCTTCTTTTTTTTTTTTTTTTTCCCCAGCAAGATATATTGTTCAAATTAGTTAAGTATATGTATCTACTATCCTGGATGTTAATAACAAATTAGGACCATTTTATGTAGATGCAGGTTATTATGACTAAATGTATTATGAATACATTTTGTATTGCTTCCCTATGTTCTTTATCCTGCTTTTGACTTTATTTGATCATATCAGTGAAGGTTGCTACATTTTCCTGTGATTTAATCTGAAAATGCATGTAAATAGAGTACAGAGAAAAATATCTCCAGTTTTATAAAATAAAAATTATATGAGAAAAATAGGATTAACAGTTGCTTTTACTTTGGAGATTATTTCACAGGTTTATTTGTCAAAGCAACTAAAAATTGGAGGCAAGTTGGACTGGAGCTCTGTGACATCAGGAAAGTTAGTCTGCTTCTCTAAGCTTCAGTTTCCCCACGTGGTAACATGATTTGAGGACTAATTAACATGTGAAAGCACCTAATAGCATGAAGCAGGTTCCTCTTCCTCACACAGTTCCATGACTTTTGTCACTAACTATGTTGGGCTTCAAATTCAGCTTTGAAGAGACCTGAGTTGGGGAATTTCTATCTTCAGTATTAATTGCTTTTTCTCAAGACATTTATGTTAAGGACTGGGTCATTTATGCTTCAGATACAGCACAGAAATGATTTTGATACGTGTCTCTGACCCAGTCTGATGACTACTGCCTGAGTGTCTAAAGCCATTTTAAGATTCTGGTCTTTCCCTCTCATCTCTGGCCACTTGCAGGTTATCTCTGATATTGAAGAAGATGCTGGGGAACTGAGTAGAGAGAGTACGTGGGACCTTTCCTGTGAAACTGTGAGAGAGCAGCTTACCAACAGCATCAGAAAACAGTGGAGAATTTTGAAAAGTCATGTAGAAAAACTTGATAACCAAGGTAAGTACTGCCTGACTACAGGTAGATTGAGCTGTGACACTCAGTAAGCTGACTTCAGTCAGTCACCTAGAAAGGCAAGTTACGGGCTCAGACTGAAGTCCTTAGCTCAGTCTGGTGGTTTGAAAAGCAAGACTCTGCCTACTTCCAGACATGCGGTTTGAACCTCGCTGAGAAAAAATGCTTTGCTCTCAGAGTGAGTGTCTCTGAAAAAAGGACATCATATGTCCATCTGCTCTGAGTGCAGAAGACAGTTGAATAAAGTGAACTGAGTCTCTTACTGTATCATGGAAATCGGGAAAATATTAATCATAATATAGTATAAATATGAACCTTTTGCTTATTATTCCTAGATACTTGCCTATTCCTAGGTTGCTAATAATTCATTTCTAAATTATTTTCAAAAATAACAGACACTTGTTGCAAAGTATCAGTTAGGAAGTGTTGGTTTGGCCAAAAAGTTCGTTCGGTTAAGGAATACCTTGTTCAGTAAAGTTCTTGGGTCACTTGTAGACATGTGGATGGACCTAGAGACTGTCATACAGAGTGAAGTAAGTCAGAAAGAGAAAAATATTGTATATTAACTCATATATGTGGAATCTAGAAAAATGGTACGGATGAACTGGTTTGCAAGGCAGAAACACAGAGACACAATGTAGAGAACGAACATATGGACACCAAGCGGGGAAAGCAGGGGGCGGACAATGGTGGTGGGATGAATTGGGAGATTGGGATTGACTGTATACGCTGATATGTATAAAATAGATAACTAATTAAAAAAAAAAAAAGAAAATTCTTTAAAAAAAGCAAAACAATAGACATTTGATGCAAAATATCAATTAGGTATTGGGTTGGCCAGAAAGTTCGTTCGGTTAGTAAATATATTGTTCTTGGTGGAAATGAAAAAATGTCTTTTATTTTTACTTAAAAAACCGAACGAACTTTTTGGCCAATCCAATATATAAAGTAGAATATTCAGGTCTCTATTCCCTATGTGTAACACCTAATAGTTTGGTGCATACCTTTCTAGACCTTTCCCTGTGTGCTCGCAAAATATTTATTTTAAGTGTATACAAACCAAAAATTGAATATTACATGTTTTTTTTTCCTACACTGTGCTTTTTTCACTTAACAGTCTATTATTTTAGATACCACTTCTTGTCATTATAGATAGTATAAATAGATATATGTAGATGAATATATCCTTATTTTATATTTGTTAAGATTTGCATGCTTTTAAATCAAGAAAATTAAGATTTCTGCTAATTAAATGAAGTCTATTTAAAGAAAATTTATTCTAAATGGTCAAAAATGACAAACTCAGTGCTAATTGTCTCCAAAAGTAAAGAGCAATCAGCAAAATTATAGTATCAAAATTACTTTACATGAGATTTTATTGATTTCAGTCATCATTGTCTATTAGTAAATAGCAAGTATTTTCGGACTTCATATTTGTTGAATTTAAGAACAGCAAGATTTGTAGCACTGCACTGATCTTTGAGGAAGTGTCAAAAGAACATAGTTTATGAATGTTAAATTTTCTGTGAATATAGGTTGTACATTTTTAATTAGGACATAATCGTGAATAAATATGAATTACAGATTAAATGTTGACAATAGAGCTCTGTAAGTAAGGATATCATTTAGTCCAGAAATAGCATGAATTTATAGTTGCCATGAACTCCTTAGAGCTGCTTTGTGCTTTTTAAAATTTTTTAGTGTTAAAATAATATACATTTTGTTTTATTTTATTATAGCTTATAGAATTTTTATAGGGCAAAGGAAATACCTACCTTTTAGGAAACCTACAAGATTCCAGAAAGGGAAAAGTTCTGCGAGCCTTGATTTTTAAACATATGTGTCCAAACACCATAAACTAAAATGATGACTGTAAGGTTTATGTCAAATTACTGGTTTTGTGTTAGTTTCAAAGGTACACCTAGAAGGTTTTAATGATGAAGATGTAATCTCACGTCAAGACCATGAACAAGAAACTGAAAAACTTGAGTTAGAAATTCAACAGTGTAAAGAAATGATTAAAACTCAGCAGCAACTTTTACAGGTAAATGCGAGGCACCTTTTAAAGCTGGTCTCCCCTGTGAAGGGTCAGAATTTTACTTAATCTTACTATATTTTTACTCCTTTATTTCATAAGATCTGTAGTATTTGACATTTTTCAGTCTAAACTAAGTTCTGTACTTGCCCGGAGATAGACCCCGTAGCACTCCTTAGTAGGGGCTTTGCCAGTTAGAAGCATTTGGGAAATGAGACTCCTCATTTCAGCTGACTTTCTGATTCTTTATCATTTCTCTCCTTCCCCTGAAGTTTGACCTGCTTTTCCCTTGTGTTCATTTCAACTTGTTGGAGTGTTGCAGGGACCCTCTGGAACTTACTATGTTTTAAAATTGAATAGCAGCAGCTTGCTACTGCGTGTGATGATGACACCACTTCACTGCTCCGAGACTGTTACTTGTTGGAAGAGAAGGAACGCCTCAAAGAAGAATGGTCCCTATTTAAGGAGCAAAAGAAGAATTTCGAGAAAGAAAGACGAAGCTTTACAGAAGCAGCTATTCGCCTAGGATTGGAGGTATTTTAAGCAATTGGCTTTCCTTGTAGAGCGTTTGAAGGTCCTGGAGAGGTCAGTAGAACGCATCTAAGTTCCGCTTTTTCTTGTTTCTTTGCTATCCATTTTTTTTCTCAAGTATTTTACTAGTGATTTCACAAATAGCTTGAAATGGAAGCTATAACAGAAGGATATCATTTTGCCTTTACCAGATTTGGGAATTGAAAAAAAAATTTTTTATTGAAAAAACTATAAGCATTTATCATCCTTTTTGGGTGGCTTTATTTTATTTTGTTTTGTTTTGTTTTATGTTATTTTTTTGGCTGCATTGGGTCCACGTTGCTGCAAGCAGGCTTTCTCTAATTGCGGCAAGCAGGGGCTACTCTTCATTGCGGTGCATGGGCTTCTCAGTGCAGTGGCTTCTCTTGTTGCAGAGCATGGACTCTGGGGGCACAGGCTTCAGTAGTTGAGGTGTGTGGGCTCAGTAGTTGTGGCTCATGGGCTCTAGAGCACAGGCTCAGTAGTTGTGGTGTACGGGCTGAGTTGCTCTGCGGCGTGTGGGATCCTTCTGGACCAGGGATCGAACCCGTGTCCCCTGCATTGGCAGGTGGATTCTTAACCGCTGCGCTGCCAGGAAAGTCCGTTGGGTGGCTTTCTACTGTTAAGGGTTTAGCTTCACACAAGAGGTTTCTTTTGGGCACCTGTCATGTCTCCACTGTCAGTAGGTGTAGAATCAGAAGAGAGTGCAACCAAGAACATGTCTTTTGTTTTTAAAAAAGGGGGTTAGGGGTAGAATACAGTAAAAATAAAGTTCTCTCTCTCTCCATCCCCTTACCCAGGGATGAATGCATTAACAGTTAACAGTTTGAACTGTGTGTGTATACACTTCGACAGGTCGCTTTTTTATTTAGCAGTGTATTACCTACATATTTCCTTTTCAAAAATTAGAGAAGTAATGTCTGAAAATGGTTTAAAAAAAGAAATTCAATCCATACAAAAAGCTACAAGGTAAGACAGTATCCTCCATTCTTATTGCCAGTTTCATTCCTCAGAAGTAACCACTGTTAAAAGTTTGTGATTCTTCTGGGAAGTACTATTTTAACTTGAAATAAAGTTCAGCCTTCCCAGAAGTACTATTTTGATCGATATAAGCCTATCGCTCCCCCACTATGAAAGATAAGGAGTTTAGTGTCTTTATCATACCTCCCATCTACACTTTCTCATTTACATATGATTTCTTCATAATATTTTTACTTTTTGAAGCTACTTTTTAAAGAATTATTTCTCCTGGTTGACTTTCTTGCTTTAAGTCAATTTGTTTAATGCTTCCATTTCAGGTTTGCTCAACTTCAGACAGTACAGGTTTATCCCTTGTTGCACTGCTCTTACCCTTCGGCTCCCCAGGTTTTGTCTGTGATATTAGTTTTCATTGTCAAGGATTATCACGTTTATATTCTGTCTTTTAATACAATTCAGGTGTAAGTACTTTGTCTAAGATGGAGACTTAAGAATTAAAAACCAGACAGAACGTTGGTAACGTAGTGATTATGTAAATGTTATTCATTCTATAGCCAAGTAATTTTCTTGGACACATAAAAAATATTCTGTTATTAAGATTTTGCCACATGGAGGAAAATCTTCCATGTATCACTATGTAGTAAATACTTTGACTTTCTTTGTAGCTTCCTTTATGATTTCCTGCATCAGATTCAACTTATATCTCATGTTATAGTCTCTTTCTTCGGTTCCTTTTCCAATTTGCTGTATTACTTTCTTGAGTCATTTTCTCATAAGTAGCGTGTGAGTGAAAAATATTCTGAATTCTGGAATATCCGAAAAATACATTCTTACTTGATTGGTTTGGCTGGATATAGAATTTAGTTTTCCAACTTTTCCCCTCACAACTTTTGAGTTATTCCATTTCTTCCAGCGTTTTGTTTTGCTCACGAGAAGCCTGGCTGTTATATAACCTGTATTACTTTGTAGATACCTGTGTTTTGTTTTTCCCCCTCTCTGGAAGCTTTTGGAATTTTATGTTCTTAAGAGTTCTGCAATTTTACCAGGAAAAGTCTGGGTAGCTCCTTTCGGCCTGAAGACACTATATTTCTTCAGCTTAGGGATATTTTCTTCAATTCTGTATTTTTTCCTTCTTCTCTTGCATTCTGGAACTTCTGTTAGACAAATGTTTTGCCTTCTGACTACATCTATAGATTGACTTTATGTCCTGAATTCAGGAATATTTTCTCACTCTTATCTTGGGCATCGCCCACCTGGTATTCAGCAAAGGTCAGTTTTATTATTCACTTCATCCACTGAGTTTTTATTTCAGAATTTATCTTTTAAGTTTTCTAGTGTCCTTACTTTCTGCTTTTTTTTTTGGGTATACCATTATATTTTACAGATATTCATAAATCTGTCTGATAATTTTTGTTATTTGAAAAAAAAGTTTATCTTGAACTGTTTCTCTTGGCCAGTTCTCTTTATTTATCCTGGCCGTGTTTCTTTTATGCTGTTAGTTTTCTTCAGATGTCTGGTGATCCATGATTTTGTATTAATATTTATGAATGAAAGACTATACGTTATCTTAAGTAGCTGACATGACCTTCCTTTGTAATTACAAAAGCCTGTGTCATCAATAGCTGTCTTCTTAGGAGGCAAAAACAGTTTGCACCAGCATTTCCTCCTGTCTTATGGGCTCACCTGTGTTTCTGAGCCCATATCCCCCCACCACCCCTGATGCTACTCCAAGAGATACTCTTGCTGCTTTGCATTACCACTCCCCATTCTCTGCCCGAGACTCTGTCTGCCTCTGGTCACTGAGGACAGTGGGGCCAGTGAAGGATGGGAAGGAAGTATGAGAGACCCGAGGGGAGAGGGAGAATTCAGGATTGCTAATTAGCTATTCAGGAGGAGGAGGTTTGACACAGGCCCGAAAGCTGCTAGTACTGGGAGATGGTTGGAGGATGAGATCAGTGCTTGATGAAGTCATATCTCTTTTTGTTTTTCAAGTGATTAGTTTACAGTGGGGTAAATGTCAATTTTTCTGTCATTTGTAATCTTATATTTACCATGTTTTGTGTGTTCAAAAGTTATGCTCATATTCCATATGTTTAAAGTTATGCTAACATGCTTATCATTTTGTGTTATACACTTGAATTTATTCAGAATTGATGTGAAAATAGTAGTTGGCTTGTCAGGAGACACAGGTGAATTTTTATTTTTTAAACATAATTTTCTTAACTGAAATTTTTCTTAGTTTTCTAGGGTTAATTCCTTTGACTAAATCTATAGAGATAATCAGAGAGCAGACACAAATAGCTAGAGAAATCGTGTTAAATGGCAATTGTGTGAACGTTGAAGTATTGATCGGTATTTCTTTGGTTTGCTTGTGATGGTAGAGAAAGGCATTTGAAGAAGAAAGAGCCAGTTGGTTAAAGCAACAGTTTCTAAATATGACTACCTTTGACCACCAGAACTCAGAAAATGTGAAACTTTTCAGTGCCTTCTCAGGAAGTGAGTACTTCATAAACTCTTTAATCTGAAAATGCATGCAAATAAAGTACTGTAGATTATTATTAATATATAACTTTAGCAGTCACCAGTAAGAACTCTCTAATTGGAACTAAAAATTAACTTTGATATTTTATTTGCTGGAGTCAAAATAGAAATGACAGGAGGACTTTGCATGCCCAGAGCAACTTTTGTTGTGAATGTAATAATGTCAAGTTTTGAAAATTCACAGTCTAGAAATATTTTTTAAGCTAGATCCTTCTAAATGTTTGTGGACTGTGCATAACAAAGATCACCGGATTACCTAGACTAGACTCAAAGGGCTACAGTGGATATTTAATTTGTTCTCTCACACCTCACTTAGAACTGCAAATGAATCTAGTCTAGGACCCTAGTTAATTACCTTCACTATGTTTAATGCTTTTCCATATGTAGTGCCTTTTTTCCTTCCTTTTTTTTTCTTTTTTAAACAGGTTCTGATTGGGACAACCCTACAGTACACTCGAGGCCACGGCAAAAGAAGCCTCACGGTGCACCTAGTGGGTCTCCAGTTTGCACGTCTAAACTTACTAAATCTCTTCCTGCTTCTCCTTCTACTTCAGACTTTTGCCAGACGCGTTCCTGTGTATCTGAATATAGGTACTGGTCTATAGGTGATCTTCTTACATACTTGTTAAAGTGCTAGAGTTGCGTTGCAGAGGAAAAGTTGGCGTGTCTAGGAGGAGCAACAGTAGAGACTCTGGAGAGGAATTGAGTAGATTGACTCATTCATTGTACAAATATTTATTGGCTGTCCATTATGTGTAGACACCTGTTAGGTGCTGGGAATACAGCAGTGAACAAGGTAGCTCTGGTCCCTGTCTTCTGGGAGCTAAGTCATATAATGTGATTCTTTTTATTTCACATGTAAAATACAATTTAAAATACAATCTTATTTCAGGAGTTACTTAATAACTTAATTGTATTGAATAGAAGGATATTGTTTTGATAGTTTCTGTAGAGTACCTATTTTAGAGTTTCTTGTGGTGTGCCCATTTTATTGGTGTGGAAGGACAAAGACCCGAGAAAAGCCCCCTCTCCTTGACTGGTGAAGAGGATCTGTGCCCAAGGGATGACAGGGTAGACAGAGTTGCTCCCCACCCCCAGGAGAGCCAGATACTGCTTTTAACTGATGCGTTGTGGTATTCTCCTCTGTCTGAAGTTGTTACATCATTTTCTAAGGTATAATATCAGTACTCTACCTCAGAGCCTATTCCAGGATTGATTTTGAACTAAGCAGATAGAACCTTCCTAGGGAAATAGAGAGGAGTAGCAAAGGGCAAAGGGACATGTCGCAGAGTGTGGTGGTGATCGCTCTCCTCTTCACTAACGTAGGAGACAGTGACACGAGGGCCTTCCCAGGTGCCTTAGAAAGCAGGAGCCAGGGCTCCAGCACAGTTGGCCTGTTGTAGTGAGAGAGAGACTGGTGTGGAGCTAAGTGCTGAAGACACCAGCTAGCCTTTGGACCAAGAACTGTGAAATAGATTTTTTTTTTTTGCGGTATGCGGGCCTCTCAGTGTTGTGGCCTCTCCTGTTGCGGAGCAGAGACTTCGGACACGCAAGCTCAGCGGCCATGGCTCACTGGCCCAGCCGCTCTGCGGCATGTGGGATCTTCCCAGACCGGGGCACAAACCTGTGTCCCCTGCATCGGCAGGCGGACCCTCAACCACTGCGCCACCAGGAAAGCCCGAAATAGATAAATTTTTAAACAAAAATATGAAGTTTTAAAAAAGGACAAGGCACTCTCATTTGTAGTTGGCCTTTAAAAGGATTAGGACTCCTAAGTAAACACTGGGGGGCAAAAAAGGAGCTGGGGGAAGAGTCCTCCAGGCAAGTGTAGGAACCCTGAGGCTGGACACGGGTGTGTTTGTGGATGGCGAGTATAGTTAGTGAGCACGACCAGGAGGTGTGAGGGTGGGAGGTAACATTATGTAAAAGTTCAGATGTATACACAGGTAAAGGGAATGAGGTCAGGGACCCTGTGTACCCATCACCCAAGTTCAGCAGTTACCAACTCACAACTAATATTGTTTATATACAGCCCCACTCTGCTTGTGCTCCCACCACGCACTTGAGATTTCATTTGTCAACTATGTTAGTCTGTACTTGTAAGTCGGATATCGTTCTAAGGGCAATGGAAAAGCATTGGAGACCTTTTAAGTGAGATAATGATTTTTTTAAAAATCCAAGGTTTAAAAAGATTACTTCATTTTGGGCTTCCCTGGTGGCGCAGTGGTTGAGAGTCCGCCTGCCGATGCAGGGGACACGGGTTCGTGCCCAGGTCCGGGAAGATCCCACATGCCGCGGAGCGGCTGGGCCCGTGAGCCATGGCCGCTGAGCCTGCGCGTCCAGAGCCTGTGCTCTGCAACAGGAGAGGCCATGACAGTGAGAGGCCCACGTACCGCAAAAAAAACCAAAAACAAACAAAAAGATTACTTCATTTTATTATATGAGAAACAGATTGTAGGAGCACAAGCCAGGAGAGCCAGTTAAGAAACATTAGTGGAGTTGAGGTGAGAGATGTGGTAATTTGCACCCTACGGTCATTACATGAAGACAGAACTGTGCTTGGATTTAGGCTGTGTTTTGCAGTTAGAGCCAATAGGTTGATGTGTGAAATAAGGGAAGTTAAAGTTTGTTTAATTTATGATCAAAAGATAATATAAGCTCAGGGTTTGTTCTTACATAGAATGTTATTGAAGCCCCCAAATTTGACCAGTCAGAACTCTGTATATAGATTTAGACAGACATTCTGCTCACCATTTACAAACACAGGCAGCCCTCGGAGATGTTGCAGATTCAGTTCCAGACCACTGCAATAAAGCGAGTATCGCAACAAAGCGAGATACTCAAACTTGTTGGTTTCCCAGTGCATTTAAAAGTTATGTGTGCACTGTACTGTAGTCTGTGAAGTGTGCAATGGCATTATGTCTGAGAAAACAATGTACGTACCTTAACTTAAAAATACTTTATCACTAAAACATGCTCGTTAGTCTGACAACCCAGGGTTGCCATAATCCTCCGTTCGTAAAAAAAATTCAGTATCTGCAAAGTGCAATAAGTTGAAATGCCATAAAATGAAGTATGCTTGTAATGCATTCTGTACCTAAAAGAGAACATAGCTTAGTTGCCTCAATTATTTTTATGTATTTAAAATTTTTACATAATTATCTTTAGTTATAAAGTATTTAACATAAATATTCCTTGAAGACTTTGTTTTGTGTTTAATAAAAAGTCCAACATTTAGTACTTACATCATAGGGTACTGTGAGATTCAGTACCAATATATGTAAAGCACTTAAAACAGTACTTGGTCCATTGTAAACCTTCAGTAACAGGCTATAAAAATAAAAATATATGTAAACATAAGTGGATTATAAAAATGCTTTTCTGTTTCTTGTGTTCGAGAGCTGCACTGAACAATGTCAGTGGCACAGAAACAGAATTTTGGAGCTTAAAGAAATTTCATTAAGCTATTCACAGATGCTGGCCACTGAGGGTAAAACAAAAGAGTCACGTAACTGGTTATCAGGAGAGAAGCTGTGCAGCTTGACATCGTTCTTGAAATTTTTAATTATTTGGTATATTTGGATTCCTGCTCCTAGAGCACCTTGGATCTGGGTTCGTAATAAGATTACGACAAAATAATTAGGAATATTTGTAGCTAATTTCTACAGCAACAACCTCATTGCTCCTTCACTGTAGAGTGGAATGTTACATACGGGCTGTGCCTGGATTCCGTGCAAAGTACCTCTTGTGCTAAGTTGCGTAGAGAACTTAGTTCATTATTGATCTCATCTCATCTGAGACGGCAGGGATTCTGAATCTGAATTATAAGCAAGTTCCTTTTTTTTTTAAGCAAGTAAGTGTAAGTAAAATTGTCAATTATGTTTTTGGTTTAGCGCTTTAGAATTAAAGCAACTTAGTTTTTTTTAGGATTGCCACATTATAAGGTTGAGTTAGTTAACCAAAGTCACACCAAAAAATGAACATTTAGGCAAAAGAAGTTTTGTGAAAAAAATTACATAAGATATTCAGTTGATAAAAATGTATTGGTTCAATCCCATGATTTGCAAGTAATCATTTAACTAAATTTCCTTGTTTTGAGGCTGGTTGCAGAGCATACCTCGGACTGTATCTCTGAAGCTAGGGACTGTGTCTGTGTTCAGACACTTAGATTGTTATTGTCCGACACTTAAAGTTAATTGAGCATCATCGTTAAGCGCTTAGTGTGTGTTAACTCATTTGGTTCCCACCCCAACCCTGTGAGGTGTAGGTTCTATTATTATTTCCATTTTACAGCTGAGGAAGCTGAAGAACAGGGAGGGTTAACTTGCCAGAAGTGACGTAGTAAGTGGTCCAGCTGGCATATGAACATAAACCATCTGTTCAGGGTCTGGACGCCTAACCACTTTGTGGCACTCATTAAATATCTGCATGAGTGAACGGATGGAGGATGAAAGCATGCATGAACAAATGGATGAGTGAAGAAGGAAACTATAAAGAGATTAGAAACTAGTGACAGAAAGACAGGGGTATGGGGAACATTAGCTTTCAAAACTCACATGTTCTCTATCTACCTTAGGCTCTAGTTGGGTAGCATCCTTCACAGTAGACTGAACAGATAAATAAAATAAATAGATGGATAGATAAAAGTGACCATGTTGAAACACTTCTGTGTTTTTGACCAGTGTGTCCTCGAAATTTACTTAGCATGAGACAAGGGAGTAATCAGATTTCAGACATTCAGGCATATCTAAGGTCTGAAAGGAGGAGGAGATGATGATTAAGATCTCCCTTTTCTTTCTCCAACAGTTCAATCAGTGTACTAAATACAACCCCTGAAGAATCTAAGCCAAATCAGGTTGGAAGAGAATGTACAAATCAGAAGTGGAGCGTGGCATCAAGGCCTGATTCACAGGAAGGTTGCTGTAGTGGATGCTCCTCGACCCACGCAGACGCTCACATAGAGAAGGATGACTTACCTTAGACTTGTGAACTGGGATTTTTTTTTTTCTTCATTAACATGTTCATCAAATTTCACATCTGAGTTGAAACAGGGTGTGTTATAAAGTCAATCATCTCTAATAATTTAAAATGGTCTGTGTTGTTTGTTTGGACTTCCCTGTTCCTCCCCCAAAGAGCTAAAATGTTAAATCTATTTAAAAGGATATAAAAGCTTTGGATATGTATTTTTAGTAACAGAAGCACCTGGTTCTGTGAATAAAGGAATGTATGAACGTTTGGATACAAACAAAGCACTAGAAAGAGTTTCCTCTTATAGGTATTAAAAATAGCACTTTTAGGAAACTGATTATTGTAAATGTTTAATTTTGTCTCATATATAGTTGGCATTGGAAGTTTAGCCTTTCCTTGAATGTATACTGTAGCTTTTTAACAAAGCAAGTTATATATTTATTATGTTTAGTGTGATTTGAAATACCCTCTTTCATATGTTTTAAATAAAGTGAAATTTATGTATGTTTTGTACATAGATATACATGATTATGTTAAGAGGCTTTAAGATTTAAAGATTTTACACATCCATAATTATAGTATTTCATGCCAATAAAATTTTTATTAGTGACATTCTGTTTACAGATGTATTAGAGCCATTGCCACCTTATGTTTAAGAATTTTTTGAACCCATCTGAGCAATAAATACTGAAAAGGTATTCCATGAAGCCAAGATCTTTAGATCATTAACATTACTAATGTTACATTTTGGAGATTTCTACAGCATTAGGTTTTTTTAATATGCAGGATATTACAACTTTTCAAAGGATTATTGATTTTAGCGTAATAGAGGTGAGTCAAGAGTACCTTTGGATGAAACAATTTAAGAATATTGGCTTAGGATATTTGGATGATAGAAGATATTAAGATATTTAAGATGTTTGGATGGTGATATTTTCTCTACCAGATGGGTACCCATACCGTAACACCTATACCAGCAAAGGCTTTGTACAGTTGCCAATAATTCTTTAATAATTTTTCAATGAGATATTTACTGATAGGGAAATCTGATAACATAAAAGCATCAGATTTTATAGTCCAGATATGGTACTCTGGACAAACTTGTCATTTCACTTTCAGGACTGATTGCATGATTCTTCATGGTTGTTATTGTTATTATTATTGATAGTAAGAATAATGTAAGTGTGGGCCCAAGCACTTTCCTAGAATTTTCATCAGAAAGCTTTAAGTACCTAACTCTATTTGTCTCTGCATGTAGAAGCCTACATATATCCAGTCCTTGCTATAGGTATTGTAGTTTAGGCCCATCTGCCTTCCCATTTTCTAGCAGTTTAACCGTTTGTATTCACTCACCTGGTTGTGGCTGTTCAGTTTAAGTTTGTCATGTTAAAAAGTACTTTTGTCGGGCTTCCCTGGTGGCGCAGTGGTTGAGAGTCCGCCTGCCGATGCAGGGGACACGGGTTCGTGCCCCGGTCTGGGAAGATCCCACATGCCGCGGCACGGCTGGGCCCGTGAGCCATGGCCGCTGAGCCTGCGCGTCCGGAGCCTGTGCTCCGCAGCGGGAGAGGCCACAACAGTGAGAGGCCCATGTACTGTAAAAAAAAAGAAAGTACTTTTGTCATCCACTCACTCACTATATATATAACTTTGGAGTTGCATAGCAGCAGCCATTTTTTCAGGGTTAATAGCATATTATTGAGTATCTTGTAAGACATTAGTGAAAGTGCTCATGAGAAAGTAGTACCACATTTATAGTCTCAAAAAGCTGGCTCTTGAGCAAAAGCAAATTAGTCACCGCATTCAGCTTGGTGCATGCCCCTTTTTTACCATTTAAAAATATTAGAAATGATGCAGAATTTCAGGAGTAGTACCATACTCCAAAGGAAGAAACAGCTGTGATATCGTTCTTTTGCTATTGAGCAATAACGTGATCAAAGAAAAGCAATCAGATTTTCTAAATAGGCAGTGATACATTTGTCAAGAATTGGGGGGTTTTTTTCAGGGCTTTCCGTGATATACTTGGCTAGAAACAGTGTTCTAATTTTCAGAGTAATCTCTTATTTTAGGAATATTGCATTCCACAATGATGAAGTTCTACAAAGCAGCATCAGTTTTTTGTTTTTTTCATTTTAAAGTTGGTTGAATTCTCATATTGGAGAGAGAAATTCCCTTGAGACTTACTTTGAAATCTAAGGTGTGAAAGAAACAGTAAAATGAAAGCCAGGATCATTGTGCTTTTGATAAAAGATCTGCCAGTAGTTGTATGTTTTACTTAACAGCGTAGAGTTTGCTTTACATTCCAGCTCCAATGATGATTCCTAGGCACGCTAAACTTCCTAGAATGTTGAAACGGTTTCCATGCTGGATAACTCCTGACTCCACACATAAAACTCCTAGATTTTATTTGCCTTCCCTCTCTAGGTGTTTGCAGTTTACTAGTAATACAGCCGTGCTGCAGTCTTGCATTTAGCCAAGATGAGGTGAGAGAGAACCATGTTCGCTTTTGCTTGAAAGTCTTCCTGACCATTTTCAGTGTCTTCTTCTTTATCAGGATGCAGATCTGAAACATTCTGTGCCTTATTTGTTTTTATCCATTTTGAATTTTCAAAGCATAAAAGTGGCAAAGAAAATTTAAGAGATTTTATTTCCTACTCTTAAATTTTTATATCTTCAATTTATGATGAGAAACTTAATAGAAGAACAATCCTACCAGAAAATTAAGATTAAACTTAATAAATAGATACTTTCTTGTAGAAGCAATGTATTAAATGTGTAGATTCACGGAACAATCCATGGCAAATTGTTTTCCTCATGGTATAATTAAAATACTGTCGTTACTTAGAATTGCATTTTTCGTACCTTTGCTGACCAGACTTGTTCATAGGCCCGTGGTAACACTTTTTTGGGGGAAACATATTCCATGGTACATGGTGAGAAGGAGAGCGCCCTAGAATCCAGTTTTGACCTGCCCTGGTGGAGCGTTTGAGAACGCCCGGAATGCCAGGAGAGGTTTTGCAGTGTGTATGCACAGAATGCTGTGAGCTAGCAAACCCCTTATGTGATTGCCCTGTTGTAAAAGTCTTGAACACCTGTTGCCTGATGTAAATCATGTTCTTATTTCTAGATTGGATTTAAATTAAGTATGGGTCTTGGAAGTCTAGTAAATATACTTCTCCCTATGTTTGTCCTTAATTTTTTTCATTCTTTTCATAAGCATATAAAAGTAGCTGCTGTGTGTCAGGGCTTATTACTACCTTCTAGTTACTGGGGAGGGAAAGACAACTAAGCACGCTCCCTACCACTGAGAATCTCTGGGTTGAGTGGAAGACCAGCTATATAAACCTAAATTGTCATAAACAATGGGAGATGCTGTTCAGACATTCGGTCTGGTGATAAAACTTGGACTCGTTGTTCTGCTCCAGGATCACGTATCCGTCTCCTAACAGTGACGTGGCAAGCTTCTAGTTAAAGAGTCTTTGCATTATTTCCTATGGGAAGAACTATGTAATTAATATATTACTGTTTTGTTTTTGTTGGGTGTTGGGTTTTGTTTTTGTTTTCTACAATCAAAATACCTGCAAAGCAGCATTAAGGATTTCTGCCCACAAGAACATGTATTATTATCTAATAGAAAAAGAATCTACAAAGATTTGGGCCATGTAGATAAGGGTAATGAAATAGGTTATTCTAGTCATTTCTCTAAATATGATGTTTTTTTCAGGTTGGATGTAGATTAAAGTGGAATGGACTGATTAAATTATTTGATTTATATAAAAATACTTCACTTGACTGGTTGGTTTTTTTGTTTTTGTTTTTTTAACATTTACAAATACCTGATTTCAGAGGTCTTAGGAGGTACTGTAATGCCAGTGATACATAAAGATCCTGGTAGAGACCCTCTTATATTTTAGATTCAGAAATACTTATACCTCATATGACGCTTAACCCGTAGTGAGCACACAATATTTATTAATGAGAGAGATGAAATACTAATGAAACAAGTAGCACATTACTTCATTGGCATGAATGGACCACATTTCAGGTCAAAATCCTGAAACTCTTCTTTCTCCGGAGGGCTAGGAGCCTTTTGTTTTGGTTGATTTCCAGCCCTATCTAGCTTGGTTCCTCGCACAGAGAATTGGAATAGAGTAGGCCATTCTACAGTGAAAAACACCAAACTTGTGTGGTTCAATACAAAAATTGAATTCTTGCTCATGAAATGACCAGCGTGGATTGGGCGATCTGCTCGATGGCCCGCAATGTTGTCAAATCGGGGAAAGAGCAGACTGGCAGGTGATGGTGGATATTAAGAGCCAGATCTGAAAGAGACATGCACATTGCTTTGTCCACAACCTAGACGTACAGCCTCAACCTAACAACAAACGACTGGGAGATGCAGAAGATGAGGCTATTTGGTGAGCACTGATAGCTCTGCTACAAAATGTGCTTGATGTGTTACTTACTTTAAAAAAAAAAAATAACCAGCAAAACATATTACTCTGTGCAAGAGATTTTTTTACTGATTATTTATTAAAGCTTCAAATCGTCTTAATTTTTGGAAGGAATGTATTTTAAGGCTTCTCTTGCCTCCTCTAACCTTTTCATAATACAAAGCTTTTTAATGTTTAAGTGGTAATTTTACACGTTTACTAAAATATAGTATACTGAACACATTTTCTTTTGATTCAACAACCCTGCAAAATAGAATATTAACCTTCCTATTTTTAGAGAGTTGGTAACAGACTCAGATATCAAGGGACAAATGCAAGCTCACATAATTATAAGTGACAAAATCAGAACTGAAAAACCCAGATCTTATCATCCCTAAATTTCAACTTACTCCAGACTGCTGTAGTGCCTTTTGGTATGGCTTTCTGAGTGAAATTGTTCAGTTCTTAACCCATAATCTGTCACCCTGTCATCTCCAAAGGTATTGATTGTTTGATCCCCATACGAAGCTCACCCTTGTTTTTGTTAATGGTGACCATGGCAGTCCTATTCAGAACTGAATCTCTACCTTTTCAAGTTTAGGGCATTAAGGATCTAATTGAGATAGCCAATTTAATAGCAAATAATACTCTAACAAAAGGTCACTGAGTAATGCCAAGATATACCTAGACAGCCTGCTTTTTCTGCCGTGTCTTTTGTTCTCTCGTAGTGTGTGCACCACGTCCCTCTGTGACTACAGTCACGGTGACCCAAAACATTGTTTTGTCCAATGGTCCAGTAATCTTTTGCAGATATCACCATGAAAAATGAATGTTAAAGTAGTAGAATTAAGTAACGTGTATGAATATTTTTACTCAATTTAGAAAGAACAGCTGCTTGCAGGGCAGCTGGAGATTTTCTAGTTTCCCTGCTGTGTCTGCATTTAGATATTTCGTTTTCTTGTTTCTGGTTTGTCAAGACAGTTTCCTGGTTACAGTGCTCCATTATAGCAAACCATGCCCCAGCCCAGTGTACTCATTAGAAAAAAGCAGACTTTTGCACGTTCCCTAAAGCCCTCAGACTGAGACCCCAGAACCTGCCCTCCATTCCAGTTCTCTGGACCCAATTCTCTAATATACCTGGTGTCTAAGCTGAGGCGGAAGTTGTCCAGCTAAGGATGGGGTCAGACACTGCTGGTTCTCAACCCTAACAAGTGTCGGCACCTAGTCCTCTCCAGCCCCTACGTGTGGTCATTACTTGATTACAACATCGTAATTAACTTACCCCGAATACCTGTGGCTCTAACTCTTTCAGGATAACCTTTTTTCCTGATTTTATGTCAGTGAAAAGTTTCAATGAAACGGTTCTGAAAGAGTTGCCCAGGAATGCAATGCGTTTATGGAGGATCAGCTAAACTCTTTTAGCCTTTTTCTTTATCAGTCGCTTTTACCTTGAAAAGTAACTAATTGATGATTATTTTTGGTAGTTTCATCCCTTTTTAAGCAAAAGGAATTAAATAGTGAAAATCTCTATAGATTATTTGAATTTAGTGAAATCAAACTTTCCCAAACAGTTATTTCTTCTAGGCTTAATGCCCTAAAGAAAAAGAGAAATCCGTCAACAACTAGCCATAAAAAACAATGTCACATGTTAGTTCTAAGAAACTACTTTGATCTTAAAGAAACCATGGGAGATTTTAACTGGAATTAGAAAATTCAGCTTTGATCCTTTATTTCTGACACGGGATTGCTCATTTTTATCAAAGGCAAAGATTTGAGGAAATGACAAATTCAGTTCATGCTTTTAATTTAAAATCTATAAATTATTGTCCAAACTGAGTTGTTTTAAGTAGTGAAAGGGGAGCTGTTCATAATGAGGCCCATACCAGAGGTGTAAAGTGGGATGAACGGTCACCTTACTTGTGGCTGAAAGCTCTTCCAAGTAACCAGAACTCTGACTTGAGTTTCGACTGTTGAACCCTAATCCCTTCAAAACTACTCCCTTTAATTCATGCCTCAGGTACGGTTTCTATCAATAAAAGATGGAGTCAAGTTGTTGTCTGTCTTAATGTACAGTCAGTTCTCCTAAAACACTTGGTTTAGAAGTGCAATGCAAAATATCAGATTTGTCCCAGTGTGATTGATACATTAGGGGACGGTTTAAGCGTAGTGCAAAATTTGCATTTGCTAATGCGTGATTCTGTCTGTGAGAAACACCAGATGGATACGGAAAACTACCCCCAGCTGAACTGAGCTGGGTAGAGACACATAAAACACATAGACACCTCAAATATCCACCAGCAACTTCAGTTTACCACATGTGTTACAAGCAACACCCACCCCTATCTGGCATTACAACTTCCTCTTCCAATTCAGGCAACTTCCTGCCGCCACTTTACAATAACTCACAAGCTACAACCTACCAACACCCCTTCCATAAGCAAACTTCCAGTCTTTTCCAAGGTCAAGTGCCATATTTGTTGTGGTATTTATGTGTTTCTTAACCAATTAACATGTATAAAACTCTGCTGCTGGTTTTATTAGGATTTTTTTTTTTGAGTCACTGATAAAGTTTTTGAGTGTTGTGCCCATAATCCTATTTTCTCCAAACCCCCTGTGTTATTTACTGGGCGATTTTGCACATGGTGGTCTTAGGAGTGCATTTGTTGTATGAGAGCAGAGCTGATAGAAAAGAGCAGCCTTCTGTCGACTCATTTATAACTCAGACTGCTGGAGAGCCTCTCAAAATTCCATGCCAACTTCCCTCAATCTACACATCTGTGACACAATCAAACTGCTTTTTGTGGGTAGACACTTACTACATTTTAAACAGCCCTTGCTGTGTTCCAGACACCACACTAAAGCCATAATAAGCAATTTCTTTTATTTCTCCCAGCAACTTTATAGGTAGGAGCTATAGTTATACCCACTCGACAGATGAGGAAACTGAAGCAAGGAGAGAGCAATTTGCCCGTTGCCACACAGCTAATATATGGTAGAGCTACAGTTGAGCATAGGAATCATATTAAAATTATTTTATAGCATTTTCTCTCAATCTGATAACATCTATTTTCCTTTATAGTAACTTAAATGTTATGCCTATAAAGCTTTCCCTATAAGCTTCTATAAGCAGGCAGTCACCTCTCTGCTATCAGAATTGAACTTTCTTTTATTCTCTCAGCAAATGTTTATTGAGTTCCTAGTAGGATTGCAGTGCTAGGTGCTGGGGCTGTAACATTGAAGGTGACTTGGTCATTGTCAGAAACTAACAATCTACCAGGGGAAGCAAGTGAGTGAACTATTGAAGGCAGTGGGACAAGCCCTACAATAGAGGTGTCAGAGCGCTCAGAAAGTCAGAGAAGGGGGGCAGCAGCTTTGACTGGGAGGTAGGAGATCAGAGAGGATGTTTGAGCTAAATATTGAAGAGTAGACATTCCAGGTAAAGGAAACAGAACAGTTAAGGTCAAGGGTGTGAAACCACAGAACCTTTATTGAAACTACAAGTGGTTCTGTTTGCACAGAGTAAAGGAGACCAGTGGGAGAGTAGGCAGGGACCAGGTTAAGAGGGTCTTGGATATAAGGGATTCTGAATTTATCCTAAAGGCTTGGTGATGCTATTGAATAAATCAAGCAGGAACGTGACACAAGCAGACTGTTCCTCCTCTCTCCTTGTCACAGCGCCATGAGCATTCCTCTATTATAGCATTTATTACAAATGCTTGGATTGTGCATACCTCCGTCGCAGGATTTGTCGCCATCTTAATTTCCAGATGGAAGCAATATGGAGAATTGCTGGAAAAGCAAAGTGGAGATGAAGCCAGTTTGCAGTAACCCAAGCGAGAAGTGATTGAGAAAGGGGATGGATTTACAGGTAGATCTGATTGGATGATGGAGTTAAACAAAGCACTCTAGGCTGATTTCCCACTCAGGTAATGGCAGATGATAGAGTGTAAAGGAGGACAGCCTCGGGAGGTCATGTGGGAAAGAGTTAACTCAGTACCCTTGGGCTACCTGTACATTACTCCCAAGAAACTTCTGTCTTTAGGATTGGCCCTTGGCTGGCTCCTGGGAAATAACCTCTGAGGCCTTGGAATATTCTGCCCAGTAAGAATGTTTTTATATGCCTGAAGCCTTGGGCCGTGCTGTACGGTGTGACCACATAAGTTCATTCTCACAATGTGACTCATGGTGAATGCCTGCTTTTGCCCCATGGGGCTGGCATCTGAGTAGCTGAGGTCATTCACATGGGTGCTCCACGCCTATGTGACTGACTCCCAATAAAACCCCTGGATGCCAAGGCCTGGGTGAGCTTCCCTGGTCGGCAACACTTCACAGGTATTGTCACACATCAGTGTGACTCCACTGGGAGAGGATACCTGGAAGCTTGTGCTTGATTTCTCCTGGGCCTTTGGAGTTTGCCCATGTGCCTTTTCCCTCTGCTGATTTTAATCTGTATCCTTTTGCTGTAATACATCATAACCATGAGTGTAACAGCTTTTCTCAACTTGCGAGTCCTAGTGAATCATCAAGCCTAAGAGTGGTCTTGGGGATCCCTGATGCAGGGATAATGAATTGTTCTGGGTGTGCTGAATTTAAGGTGTCTGAAGCATCCAAGTTCATGTGTCCAGTAGGCAACTGGAAATACGGGTTTGGATAGCAACAAAGAGGTCTGGGCTAGATACTGAGTTCTGAGAAAACATGTAGGCACAGATGAGGTCCAAAAGGAGAAAGAATGAAAGGCAGAAGGTAGAGACTTGGATATCACTGGCATCTAAAAGGCACGTGTGTAAGCAGAAGACCCAGGAGTCTGGTTATCGACCGTCCCTAGGAAGGAGAGAATTTTAAGGAAGTTCAGGCAAAGAGGTTGAATTCATTGAGAAACATCAAGTCTTCAGCAAAAGTGAATTTACAAAGCCATTCAGTATTCAACAACAGTGGATGAAGGTGGTTCCTCCGGCTTTGACAAGTTTCAGTCTTGGTCCTGTGCTCAAATAATCACAATGAAACTTATCCCTGCTAAGCCACCAAACTGCTGTGTGGCCAAGAAAGTTGGGATAGTCAGTTCCTATTGCCGACAAAAATTCACAGAATTGACCATGTTTAAGTCCATGTGAATGAAGGACATTCATCACTGGGACCACTGGTTCTATAACAAACAGCTCTTGTGTCATTGTGTAATAAATTCAAATAGATTTACATCTTTCTGCAAAGTACCTGCTTCTTCACACGTTACCATCACTTGTCTTAGCAGATTCCACTTCGAATTGTACTGAATTCGTGTTTTCTCAATGTCTTTGAAAATGTCCTCACCTGTAATTGTTCCAGGCCAACTATTCAGAGGCTAATTCTTCCATCACTTCAAACCTGCTGTTGACCCCTCAAATAACAGCTGGGCAGTATTTGTAACATCTGTTGACTCATCAAGTGCCAAGGAAAATCACTTGCTTTGGTTTTTAAAATTTACTGTCGATGTTTCTCATAATGTCCTCAGTTCTTTAAGTAACTTCTTGCCAAAACCGAATAACACATGTCTTCAGCTGCAGTAATCAAATACTATCTGATTAACTCATCATTGGTAAACACTTCTTGCTTGGATAACAAATGAATTCCTTGGAAACTTAGTTTGCTTGCAGACTCGTTTTCATTTTTTATTTTTGTGAAGAAATTCTGCTATAATAAGAGATTCCATTTTAAACTTAAAAAATTTTCTGACCACTGCTTTCCTGTGATGAACGTTTATCTAATAATGTTAACATACATTGTATTTCCTTCAGCACAGATCATATCCTTGCATAATAAAACCATGGTTTTTTAAAAAATATTTTTTTTTAAATTGAAGTATAGTTGATTTACAGTGTTGTGTTAATTTCTGCTGTACAGCTAAGTGACTCAGTAATACACATATATGCATTACTTTTTATATTCTTTTCCATTATGGTTTATCACAGGATATTGAATATAGTTCCCTGTGCTATACAGTAGGACCTTGTTGTTTATCCATTCTATATATAACAGTTTGCATCTGCTAATCCCAAGCTCCCAATCCATCCATCCTCCATCCTCCCTCCCCCTTGGCAACCACAAGTCTGTTTTCTATGTCTACGAGTCTAAAACCGTGCTTTGATATCTAATTTGATAGCAAAATTCTATTAAGAATACAACATTCAAAGTTCACTCCTCTTGTCTCAATTTGTCGTGATGAGTATACACAGGTAATAAAAGGAATGTTTAAATGTCACTGTATGGTGTAACCTGTGCCACTTGAAATGTGGACAAGGTGTGGCTGCAGTCTGCTGTGCCCAGTTATGACTGAGCAGCCATGCAAAGAGACGAGGGCATCACATACGGCCCATCACATCTCCTTGACTCTGCCATGTTAACATGGAAGCAGTCATAATGGGGCATAAATGAATAAAAATGGTGGTGTTAGTATAAAACTTAGGTTATGGTCACTGAAATTGAATTTCATTTAATTTTTACATGCCTCCAAATATTCTTTTCAGGGAGACAGTAGTGGGCTTGACCAGGTTTGGGGTCACCATCCCAGCTGCTAGACTGGTCCTCAAGGGGTGTAACCAGCAATTCCATCATGGCAAAGTCATGTCTGATCCTGTCTACAAATGATGGAAACCCAGCTGGAAGTGACTTAGGCAAAACAATTAGGCAACTCATGTAAGCGTTGAAAAAGTGTTAGCAATGTGTCCCAACAGAACAAGATGCCAACCTGTAGTTGGAAATACAGAGCAAGGGGTCCACCCAACAGGGAGAAGGAGTTGGCAAGGCCTATGGATGTGGTCAGGACCCCAGACCTATGGGCAGACTCCAGTTCCCAAGGCATCTGAGCAGAAACCCAATCCCAGGGACAGGTCAGTGGTTCTCATCCACAGCTATGTGGCAAGAAATTAGTTACAATAGAGTATAAATGCTTGCAAATGAATTCCTTTTAAAAATGTTATTTGGAGCAAATTTAAGCTTATCTTTACTATCATTCCCACATACATGCATTTCCTTAGGTGTCTTGAGAGCAATAGAAGGGTGTAGGCTAACTGCTAGCACAAAGGGTGTGTGCTGTGTATGTGGATGTCACCGTTCCTGCTGGGCAGCAAGATGGCTTTCAAGAGGAGACCCACCGTGGTAATCCATCCCATGGGAGCCCAGAGCCCACCGCTGCGGAGACTGTGGTGATGGAGATGCAAGAAACTCTAACCCCCAAAAGCCCTTGATCTCAGGCTACCAATGGGCTGCCGGTATTGGTCAGGTTTGCTCCAGAACTCGATGGTTCTCAGCGGACAGGTTGAAGTTTATCTCTTCTGCCTCTAGGTTACAAAGTATTCTTTCCATTGAGGTCTGGGAGGAGTTATCCAAAGCTCTTCTTCTGCCTGCATTTTCTCCTAGAGTTCCTCAGAAAATGTTCTGCCTGACCCTGGAAAGGGGTCAGAAATGAGGTCCCCAAAGCCAGGATATACTGGGATTTACTTTCTGGAAGCTGCCTGTGCGTGTCGCCCTCCCGGTAGACCTTTCCTAATGCACTGTGGCAAAGTAAAGTGACAAGGATGGGGGCGGTAATACTGATGCCCAGAGTGACAGAAGCAGCCTTGGCACTTCTGCCTTCAAACTCTACCTATTGCTCTGCCTACGTGCAGAGGGGAGAGGAGGGCTGTCTCCTCAACCTCCTGTGCAGAAATCAGATATCTCCACCTCCCTAAAGCTAAGTGAATTTTCAGAAGATGAATTATTGTGTTATGTAATTGGCTCCATTTAATATCTGGGGAAATAGGGGGAAGTAGTATTGGCTCAGTTTGGTAGGTCGTGTACTCCACGATGTCTTTGTGCAGGCAGCGTTCTCCCTCCCAACTGTCACCGACCACAGCTAGAGAAGGAGCTCAGGAGAGGGGCTGCTCCCAGAAGCCAGCAGCAGAAGGGCTGCCCCCAGGGACCTTGCAGGGTGGCTTGAGCTCCATTTCCAGTGACTGGGTATCCCAACTGGTCCTTGAACCTGTGGTCACCGGGACAGGAGCCACAGCCTACACGATGCACCCCTGAACACAATGGAGCCCTTGACAGGGGAGTAAGAAAGCCGTTTATCCTCCCCTGCACCTGGGAACTAACTTAACATTTTCTGTTTCACAGACAAGACTCCTAAGGTGAAAACTCTCACTTGAGGTGAGTTAATGAAATAAACAGGCAAACATAAAATCCCCAACAGGATTACAAAAGAACTCTTAACGTCTATTTTTGCTCCCAGGGCATTGCATTTTCACCTTATTCTGTTCCCCAACGGTCATCTCGAAACGTTTCCGGTTCTTGTTTTCAGGTTTGGAAGGCCTGTCTCCCCCCTGTCCATGTGCACCTCAGGAGAAACGTGGGTGTGGGGGAAGGTGGCAGATTACAGGTGCCCTGGTGGTCCAGTCAGACTGCCCTTTAGGATAACACGATCAATCATGCTAACAGGAGGGGTGGGATTCCCGTATGTTTGCGTGTGTACTGTAGGAACAGCCACGATGTACATAAATAAGAATGAGGCAAGACATAAATTATGTGGCTTAATAGAAAAATTCTTACTGGTTGCTCAGGCAGGTCAAAATTAGGTGATCTCTTCTGTGGGATCAAGTATAAATATTCAGGTCTTACAGATTGCTTCCATGTCCTAACCCACCTCAGGGCTTAGTCTCTGAAACTGATCAAGAAAGCTGCAGTCTGTACACTGGAAAGTATTTAGCGTCAAACTGGCCATTCAATATTTATGATGGCTCAGGTCAGAGCATCTCCACAAACACTCCCTGACAGAGATAATCATCCCACCAGTTCTGAAAAATAGAATGTTAATTTTGAGTGACTCATTTAACATCGAAGCAAACTATTAAGTTGTCTATTTTGAAATTCCAGTATATAAAATTTTCAAAGGGCTTTAGAAGCCATTTAGGATGCATGTTCAGCTCTGTTATGGAACATGAAGAACATTATTAAAAAGAAAAAGATTCTAGGGCTTCCCTGGTGGCTCAGTGGTTGAGAGTCCGCCTGCCGATGCAGGGGACACGGGTTCGTGCCCCGGTCCGGGAAGATCCCACATCCCGTGGAGCGGCTGGGCCCGTGAGCCATGGCCACTGAGCCTGCGCGTCTGGAGCCTGTGCTCCACAACGGGAGAGGCCACAACAGTGAGAGGCCCGCGTACCGCAAAAAAAAAAAAAAGAAAAGAAAAAGATTCTAAATGCATGAAGAATAAGGGGCTGATTCTCCCACTCCTGAACATTTAGAGCAGAGTCTGAGAACCTCTATCCCTTTCTCCTTGTCCCCTGCATGGGGAGAGGCACGCCCTGGAACAATTCCAAGGAGACGCTTCTTCCCTATCTTCTTCTATTGGAGATGATGCATGGACAGGTGGGTTAGAAGCTTATGGGCTACAGTCCAGTCCTGTCACGGTCAAGCTGTGTGCCTTTGCGCCAGTTGTTTGGTCTCTCCAAGCCTCTGCCACTACATGGTGGAGGGACTGTCTAGTTGTTGGGAGGCAAAGATATTGAATAATATCCTCTGAACTGAGAAGGAATTTTGAGATGGAAAAAACGAAGCGGGCAACTCCATAAAGTGCAATATGAAGCTTATTATGGGTAACTTACACACAGGCAGGAAGGATGGGGCGGACAGATGATGCAGACATATTAGCAGTTGCACTCCGAACCACCAGGGGGGTACAGCAGGATTTAAAGGAGCCAAAGCTAAAAATAGAATCTGACTACCCAGTGAGAAGCACAGTTGGCGCTGACTGGAACTGGGGATTTTTCCTCTCCCGGGAGTCTCATGACCATTAACCATCTGTGTTAGCAAAAGGCATTCTTCCAGTTTTCATATCAGATGAAGGTGAGGGTAAAAGGTGATAGTGAACTCACCTAGCTTGGGCACAATTCTTGTGACTAGGCTAAAGTTTAGTGCTCAGGGAGGGGGCAGGACTGGGGTCCTGCGACGGAGCTGACAAACTGGTCAGCCACACACTAGTTCAATGCCGAGTCATGTCCCCCATGAAGCTCCCCATCCTGCTAGCAGGGGACGCTTCAACACCGATGGAGGAGGATCATAAGGAGGTATAGCATTTCCAAGGTTAGACAATTTGCAAATGCAGCTTCGAGATTCATTTGAGTCTCATAGCAATCACGGAAGCCTACCCTCCAAGCAAATATTACTCTTCCCTACCGGAGTTGAACGAACTGAGGTCAGGTAATTTCAACAAACTGGGTAATGCTATTTGAGGAGTCAGCCCTGATGTGGAAACGGGCTGGTGAAAGAGAAGACAGAAAGGCCAAACGGCAGAGTAAGGGCCTCCAGCCCTTAGAAACAAGGCCTGGCTGCCTCTTGGCTTATCTTATACGTAATATCGTGTATAGCAAAAGACACTAGAAGAAAAGAAGTGCTTTAATCATGTGCTTATTTCTAAAATGATGGGATTAAAGATGTTTTATTTATTTTCATCTTTACGATATTTAAGTGTTTTCCAAAGTTTTTTACAATGAATAAACATGACTTTGGAGAGGAGAAAAAAATAAGTGGTATTGCAAAACACAAAAAACAAAACACAAGTGGAGGGAAATATGGATGGAGAGGCAAGAAGGTGGGAAATGAAAATCAAAACCCAAAACTGGTCTCGGAAAACCAGGGCGGGCCCACTCAGACTCGCTCCACCTGCATCCCGGCTTGGGGAGCCTGAGGCCCCTCGGCCGCCTCGCCCCGCACCCGCGCGTCCCTCCCCTCGGCCCCGCCAGAGGGCGCCCTGGGGCCGGCCCGCCGCGTCCTCGCCCTTCGCGTTTCTCTGGGTGCTTCTCCGCTGGGTGAGGAGAGAGCGCTCCCGGGCCGCGGGCGAACAGGAAGCGCCTGTGCACAGTGACGCGGGATCTGGATGCAGCACAGCGCACCCGCGACTCACCCGCCGAGCACCGCGGCTCTACACCGTCCAGCCCGGCGCGCGCACGGCCCCGCCATCTCCCCGCAGAGAGCGCAGCGGGCAGCCTCGCCCGGCCTGGGTGCGATGCCCACAGCTGCGGGTGGCCCTCGAGGCAGATCCCGGCCCAGGCTTCCTCCTACCCGTCCCCGCCAGGCTCCTTCGCCCGATTCCCCTCCCGGGCGCTCCAGCCTCGCCCAGAGGCCACTCTGGGTCACCTCTGCGCACCAGGGCACACCCAGGGGAGTGCATGACAAGATGCCACTTCCCCCAAGAGTGATTGCATCGCTTTTCACACTAAAACAAAAACAAACTTTAACAAAAAGGGAAGTAATACACACATAGTAATATGTGGTTGTGAAAAATCCAAATAACCCGTGTGTGTATTTTAAAAAATCAGTCTCCTTTCACCACCGTCTTACCAACTCCCTTTTCCGTAAACAGTTACTAGCGATAGGTTCTTAAATGCATTCATATACATATAATAAGTATACCGTTGTGGATATTAGTGTGTTTGTCCATCCGACCATCAGTCCATCCATCCATACTTTAATGCATGCATCTATCCACCCATGGAAGAATATTAATCAAAACGTTAACGGTGGTAATTTTTAGGTGGTAGAATTAAAACGATTCTTATTTCCTGAATGTCCTACAGTGAAAATATGGGTGCAGGGGGAGCTGTTACTATTTTTAAATCCATTTCCTCTCTTAAGGCTGTCCTCACCTCTACAATAAATGAACTAACCCTCAGGGGCATCTCTGAGTCTCCCCATCTTACTGGAGAGATCATCGTCATCACCATCTCCCAGCTTCACCAAGCAGCGCTCTGGTCTCCTGGTAACAGACCTGAAGGTTTGTGTCTCGGTGATTAATGACTATGATGGACTTGGCTACTGCCTACGATTTTACCAGTTTCGAGAGCCGATTAATCGGAAAATGTTCGCTGCTGGCTTCTGGGAAATAGCAATAGAATCACGATGATAGTGTTATCTGTGGATTAAGAACTTATACGAAGAGGTATTTTTTGTGTGTGTGATTCTTGAAAAGTGATTTTGAAATTTTTCTTTGATTTTTGGAGGCCAGAGAACCCAAGTTCTTATTTAAAAGCTTGTTCTAACCAATCCTGAATCTTTATTGTCTTTGGGAGTTATGTAGCTTAGCCATTACAAGGTTCCTCCTTTCCTTCCCAGTGTTTGAAAAGCAGAAAGGGGTTTGGTGCTCTAACCTGAACACATGGCACCCAACATCCATTTCTGGGATGTCTGTGAGGGGCAGACATACAAAGCCTGAGAGGGTCCCCTGCAACGTTGCCACGCAGGGGTAGTTTGACTTTTGCCTGTGTAGTAGATTTATTAAAAATACGTGTATTAAAAATCACAATTTTAGGGCTTCCCTGGTGGCGCAGTGGTTGAGAGTCCGCCTGCCGATGCAGGGGACACGGGTTCATGCCCCAGTCCCGGAAGATCCCACATGCCGCGGAGCGGCTGGGCCCGTGAGCCATGGCCGCTGAGCCTGCGCGTCCGGAGCCTGATTGAATAAACACCTGCTTCACCACCAGCCAGTATGATCTGGGCAGGGAAAGAGAGGATAGGAAAGCAGACCCACCCAACCCTCTGGGAATTGACAGAAATCCCAGCGTGTTTCCAAGCTTGTGGGAAATGCGTTAGTCCAGGGATTCCTAGACTTTTACATCGCACAGACAAAATTCCAAAATAAATTTAGGGATGGTGAAGTATGCCAACTTTTAATTTTGCCAAGTAAGGTCATTGAAAAAGAACCTGTCCTCTACTGGCACTACTGTTTTTTATAAAAGAAAGGACACATTGACAACAAAAGACATGATCTCAGAATAGAGGAGTGTGTTTTAAAAATTAATTTTGCATAATAAAATATTTTACCATATTTTCCTTAACTTTTCACTTTTTGCCCATTTTCCTGTCTTAGTTCCAAGAGCACAAGGACTGTAATTTAATCTTGTTTGACGGGGGCTATTCTTACACTGTTTTAGGGCCGTCATGATGACTATTACTGAACAATATAGTACACTGAGGTGAGAAATATTAGCTATTTGGCCGAATTTACACTCATCCTGGATTTATACTAATCATAGGATCCTATACTAATCCTGCACCCAAACTTTCCAATATGGGTAAGCATACCACCATTTATTTTAATTTTAGATTGCTTTTGTTGTTTGTGCTGAGTTTGGATTTATATACTTCCTAGATAATTGAAGGTCTTTTTACTTGGATTCTTGTCAGTTGAAGACTCTCTGCTAGTGACCACCCAAAGAACTGAGCGCTCTGATATCATATTCTTTGGCCTAAAGGATTTTCCAAATTACAATTGTTGAATTTCAAGAAACCAATGCTCCAAAGATGGGTTATACTAGCCAACGCCTTAAAATGAAATGGGGGAGGAGGAGACGATGGGAGGCAGGGAGATGGGGAGGGCAAGGAAAGAAAAAAGGGATGGAGGCAGAGGAGAAGGGGAAGGACAACAAAAATCAACTGAGATGAAAAGGGTGCTGTATACAAACAGATTTTTTTAACCTTTCCTAGAATTGCAGCAGATTCTGGGACCAAGAATCAACCTCCTATTTCTGGAAAGCAATCAGAAAGGCATTAAATCACCCAGAAGCTGGAAGCGGTTTGTCAGAGAGGATTCCCTCATCTGTCAGTGTTTACGACATATATCTCAACCTGCTGACATTGTCCAGCCCCAGGCCTGGTGGAATAACTACAAGGCAGCTCCCTGGATAATAAGGGGGCAGGAGGTTTTCAGGGCACAGGCTGTACTGTATTACAGAGTAGTAATGGAAACCTCAACCTTGAATATGACTTTTTTTCTTTTTCAAACTGAAAAGTTAAAGTATGTCAGCCAGGGAAATGAAAAGCCTTTAGCGGTTTTATCTTGTCTTGAGACCCAGAGATTTGAGCCAGGTCCTGGATGTCTGGGAAAGGGATTCATTTGCAGCCTCGAATTTCTTGAGCTGCAATTCCCAAAGAACCTTCCATCAGACTGGACTTTGCAGAGAATTCATACAACCTTGGCACTTCCCCAGGCTTTATCCTTGACTTGGTTCCCCCATTCTTTTCTGGTCAAGTTATCCCAGATTTGTGTCTGCAACTGTCACTCAGACACACACACTACAGCCCCTGACTTCTCTCCAGAGCTCCAGACACATATTTTTGTCTCCCACCCAACAGGCATCTTAAACTCAGCAGATCCCCGATCAAATGGACCACATTCTCTCCCCCAGCAGCATCCTCCCTCACTTGGTTTACTTTGGGCAGCTGCACTGTCATTTACCAAACTGCTCGAGCCAAAACCTCAGCGTCACCCTAAACTCCATCTTCTTCCTTCACTGCAGTCTCCCCATGGCCACCGAGGTCTGTCCTCTCCTACGCTACCGTGCCTCGCTCTTCCATCCTCTTTGCTCCATTCCCCTGTCCAGGCCCTCAGCCCCTCTCACCTGGACCGGGGAAACTTCTTTCTAACTGGTTTCTGGGTCACAGTATCACCCCACCAGAACCTGTCCACATAGATGTCAGGAAGATCTCTGTAAAACACAGTTCTGTGTCCATCTCTCTCCTGCTTAAACCTACCTGGTAGTTCCTCACTGTCAGTTGGATAAAGTCCAAAGTGTTAATACTTGCCATGTCAGATCAGGTCCTTCCCATCTGACTCCCATCCACCCTAGTGTCCTCCTGGGACCTTCTCTACCAGGCATCCTGCGGGAGAGACTATAGATAATCCGCTGATTTACATTCTCCCCTCCTTCCTGATTAAAATAATAATTCTTAATTATATTTGCAAGTCTTTTGTGAGGTTTGATGTGGCCGAGTGACAAGTTCTGGATAGCGGAATGTTAGCAGAAGTATCATGAGAGAATTTCCGAAAACCTTTCCAGGGGGCGCTGGTGAGTACCTTTTGCTCCATTTCTTTTGCTCCCTCTCCACCCTCCAGCCCGGAACTCAGATGTGATGGATTCCATCTTGGACCATGAAGATGAGGGACACACCCCAGGGGAGGAAGAGCAGCAAGCTGGATGGTGCCATGGAGCAGGACTGCCAGAGCCCTGACTACCAAGCTCTGGAACTTTCTGCCAGAAATATACTTCTAACGCGGTTAAGCCATTGTCATTTTGAGTCTCTGTCCCTTGCTGCTGAACCTAATCATAGCTGATCTAGAATTTGGTACCGGAGAGGGGATGCTGTAGGTAAGCACACGCTTATCTTTTTCTTTCTTTATGCTCCAGAGGGACTCAAGGAGCCAGCCAACCCCCCAGTGTTTAAATTCTTCACTCTCTTATTACCATAGCCACTTGGCCTTCCAACATTCTGGTTTCATAGATACTTTTTTCCCCAGGTGAGCACAGGGATAATTTCCGTAACTGTTCCGCCGCTGCATACCGCACACTGGTACGTTTTGAAAGTGCGTCTGATTGGCAGAATCACATCCAGAACCATACCTTCAAGGCATTCTGGAAATATGGATTTATTTCCGGTTCTGCAGTGCAGGCAGCACCCTGGGAAGGCACGTGGAGTGCATCAGTCCAGACTGTTCATTTTGCACGTGTTCCTCAATCCAGCCCCGCACGACAGCTCTTCTTCAGCAGACTTGCCAGGACGTGCTTGCCTTCTTTACATCATTTCTGCAATTCCTTCTGCCTTGAATCTTGCCTTTCCCCCTCCCTCACCCCTCTGCCCCGGTGAGTTTACGCTTCTCTCTCAACCCCTGGCGGAGCAAATCCATCCTGCCTGCTGTGGGATCTGTGCAGTGCTTGGAATAATCCAGTCACTGACTGTCCTTAAGTGAAATATATTATTGGCTCACAGATCCTTCTTCTCCACTAAAAGGTGAGCTTCTCAAGGACCGAATGATAAGCGACTGCCGCATCTGTGCCCTCTTCTGCCTCCTACTTCTATCCCAGTCTGGCACAGGCACTGAGGAAATGTTTGTTGAACTAGTGAACATTGACAATGGCTCCAAACTAAGCTACCTCCTCCCTCAGACTGCAGGGTTCAGAGTAGATTCCAGAACATGTATATGTATGGCTGAGTCGTTTTGCTCTGCACCTGAAACTATCACAGCATTGTTAATCAGCTATACTCCAATATAAAATAAGACATTAAAAAGAAAAAAAAGTGGACTCCAGAGTAGAACCAGCTGTGTGTGAATCTCGGCTCTGCCGGGTCCCAGCTGGGGCATCCCGGGCATACTATGTGACATCTCTGTGCGTTAGTTTCCTTCTCTGTGACATGAGTTCAATAACACCCACAGGGTTGTTGGGAGGATTAAACGACGGCGTCTGTGAAGCATGTGGTACAGCACCCAGCACACACATGGAACTCAAACATCAGCTAGTATCATTTTGTGGGTGTCGCTCTCTTGCGTGCTTTTCACTTTCCCTTTTTTTCTCCTCTCTCTGTACTTTGCTTATCAGTAACATTTCGACACAACGAACATTTTCCGAGCCCCGGCGCTGTGCCAGGACAAACACAGCCTTGGGGATCTTGCTGGCTTTTAGGAAGGCAGACACAAACCATGAGCCCCAGCAAAGCATGGCACTTGAATGATAGGAGGCTTCACCAGTTTCCATGGAAGCACAGGGGAGAGAGGCAGTCGCCTCTGTGGATAGGGGGTCGGGGTGGGGGGAGGACAAATGATTTACAGAGTGGGGTGGTGATTCTTGCGATGGCTTTTAAAAGAGGCGTGGGAGGAAGAGGAGACTTCTGGGCAGAGAGAATAACGTGTGTAAAGGCAGGGAGATGTTCAACACACAGTGTGGCTTAGAGGACTACCAGTAAAACTAGACCAATGGTTCTCACACTTGAGCTTCCATCGGAATGCCCAGGAAGCCTGGAAAATATGCAGATTGCTGGGCTCCTCTCCCAGAGTTTCTGCTTCACTAAATCTGGGGTTGGGCCTGAGGTCTTGCATGTCTAACAAGTTCCCAGGGGGTATTCGCGTTGCTGGTCCAGGACCACGCTCTGAGAGCACTGGGGGGCCAGAGCATGATGGGGGAGTGGGGAGCAGGGAATAGTGAAAAGGAGAGCTGGGCTTCACAAGCTAGCTCAGGCATTTAGATTCTATAAACAATGACAACAATACTTAAAGAGAAGAGTACACAATCAGATCTATGTGGCCCGAGTGGATGTTAAGGGCCTACGACTTCAGAAGGGAAGACTCGTGAGGAGTAGAATCCAGGTGAGCTGTGGGTAGTCTGTGAGTAGCTTGGCACAGAGCCCAGTCCCCAGCCGCTCAGCGCAAGCCTCTCTCCCTGGGCTGCTCCTTTCTCCTGAACGCAGAGGAACAGTTGCTTCTCTCATCTCCAGGGTTAGGGCTTCTGCTCCTGCCTTCCATGCCATCACCGTCTCCTCTGGACTCATCCTCTTCCAGATATCTTCAGCCTTTTTTTCTGCACACCCCTTCCTGATGGGCATAGTTTAAGCCAAACCTTCAACCGTACAGCACTCCAGGAATCACACTACCCAGCTCCTTTCGGCTGCTACTATTAATACATTTTTTTAAGCCAAAAACATTTCAATGAATGGTCATCACCTGCCCCATTTCCTCACACCCGGTACCTACCCTCTGAGTCTCATTCTGCACCAGCCTAAGCAGTGAGATAGCAACTTGCTTTTCTGGTTTGCTTTACTTGCCTCAGCCTTGCTTCTACCAAAAATTCTTAAGAGAACCCTACATCAAGAGCTCCAGTAAACATAGTTAATAAATGTTGAAAATGCCAAAACAGAACTGAATTTTTAAGCCTCCAAGACTTTATGAACCTTTCTACTTCAGGACAGCTTATAGGAAATCCATGTGACAGAATATATTATTATTTTCCTGTTAGGAACAACATAATCCAATTTGTCTAAACTGATGGAGTCAAAAAAAATTTGAGACTTATGTAAAGTATAATTCCATAGAGACGTATGTCTTAAGCTTTCCTGGTCTGTCTAGAGCTATGTTCCTTAGAAACAGGATTTATCCACCTTTGTATTAATTACTGTAAGAAGTGTCCATGAATTATCCATCACTTGTTTCTACATTTTAAATTTTTTAAAGGCTTGAGATAGGGGAATTCCCTGGACGTCCAGTGGTTAGGACTCTGCACTTCCACTGCAGGGGGCACGGGTTCCATACCAGCGCATGGCCAAAAAAAAAAAAAAGAAAGAAAGAAAGAAAAAATAATAAAGGTTTGAGATAAAAGTGGGGCCTGTTGGGTATTGGGAGCATAAGCAAAGCCTACTCTTAAAGGTCCTTTATTCAAATGTTGTAAACAAACATGGAACATCCCTTGAACCCAGTTCAAGCCCTTGGATGTACAACAGGGATTGTTTTACTTCCTGAACAGGCAGTTTTCTGAGTGTTGCTTAGAGCCAGAGATCTCACACTTCTGTTTGAACTTTTCCCTCTCTTCTGGACCATTTATATATCTGCTGCAAATCCTTGATGTCAAATAGTCTTTTTACAGGTACCTTCCAACAGTGAGAGAATTGAAGTATCTCCAAAATCAATTTCTAACTCAGGCAGAATGCCTTTTATAATGTTAATAGTCAGAAGAGCTAGGAAGTTCTAGAAGCAAACAGAGGCCCATTTCCTATCAATAAGTTTGCTCCTTTTTAAAAGTTTTTTCTCCACTTTATTCCTGCCGTGACTTTGCAAAAATACATAGCTTTCTCAACTTTCCTGAGAATGAAACTAACTTTATTTTTCTAATCAGTGGGAACACCACCAATTCTTCCACGATGATCAGAATCTTCTGAGGTTAAGGGCTTCTCTCTTTTTAAGGCAAACAACTTCTTCTTTTAAACATAGTTCCAGGTCCATTTACTTGATTTGATTAGGGGCACAGAGCAGAAAGCCTGTGATCTTAGCTCCCACGCTCCCCTTCCCCTGGACCCCCCGGAGACTAACTCCCAGTGTGCAGGTAGAGCCGAGCCTGTGCCGCATTCCTGAAGGAGCCCAAGATGTCCATTGAGATGCAGCTGGGGGAGGGGCAGGAAAAGGAGAAGAGGAGGCCTCTCTGTGCCCCCAACTCCAGCGATCATCCCCAAGCCAAAAGAGAAAATTGGCTGTGTTATTTTTACACTTGAGGCAATTCAGTGAAATCCAGGCCTTTATCTTACCGGTTGCGTTGCTTTCTCAAGTGCAAAATCTTTAGTGGTCATTTAAAAGCCACCGGAATATTTTCTCCTTAACACTGGTTCCTGCCAACTTGAAATTGGCTTTCTCAGTTCTCTCTTTCTCATCTGGGAGGAACCCCGTCGGACTTCTGCCTACAGATGATAAAACCCTGCCCCATGTCCGCACCAGATCTGTCCTCCGAGTCCAGCTCGGGAGGCTGGCTGAAAGCAAGGGTGACCACGGGGACACGGGGATGATCCCAAAGAGCAATTAGGCTGCTGCCCAGGGCCTGGTGGTTCCTGAAGCTCATAGTTTTTCAGAACTGCACTGGTAGGGAATTGGGGAGGAAACTATGGTAAGTGAAGACCTAAAATGAACTGAATGTCCTCAGGTATAACATGGAAATGTTCTCCAGCTCTCTGAGAGCTGTCCCAAGGTTAGCACATTAGGGCCTGGTACCAGACAGATACTGGATAAATACTTACAGGATGAATGAATAGACACACTGCTAGAATGAACTAAACATAAACACTAGGGATGTTCTTTATATTTTCTTTCAAATGTTTTGATTTGAAAAATGTCTTAGCCATTTCCCCCATCTTGTTTCCAGATTCAATCTCCCCAAGTTTATGAACATGACGGTTACTGGCCCAAAGACCCCTTCATACCATTAAAGCTTCATACGCCTTCATACCATCAAAGCTGACTGCTATGATGGCATCCCATCTCTCTGCCCCCCTTAACTTTGAGCACGCCAGTGGGAAGGTTGGAAATATTTATGCCCCTGAAAATACGTCGAACACTATAATATTCTCAGGGCTCTCTACCTGCTGCTTGTGACCACCAAGAAAACAGTCTATGAACTGCAGAGGTGGGTGTGAGTGCTTCCCTGTACTTGCCGACCTTCCTCCCAGCTGTGAGATGGAGATGATCAGATGACAGGACCTCAGCCCTTGCCAACAGAAGGTTGTGAAGACCAGGGGGACTGGAACATGAATGGCTGCTCAGTCTACGCTCCGGGGGTCCCAGGACGAGAGCTTCCCAGGACCAGCACCCCAGGGGGCATGGCACTCAGCACCCACTCTCCTTAATCAATGTTGTACTGATTTGATCAGTGGTTTTCAAACTCTGTCCTACACAATCTGAGATGTTCTGCCCAGGAACCATGGTGAGGGATGGTGTGTGAGCAAAAATTCAAGCATCCCCTCTTCTACATTGAACAGCCCCACTTTTTGTTTTTTAATTGATTTTGTATGTTAGGTTTCTGCTCTTTTATGGGAAGGTAATGCTCCATTCTTCAAACAACAATGATAGCTCACGAGGCCAAAGATTTGGGTTCTAATGGTTCTAACATGGGACTCTGCTTCCTATAGGCACTTAACACATGCTCATTCAATTGAAGAGGCACTGCCTTCTCTGAACTTCATTTCCAAATTGAAACATTTGGGACTGAGTTTCCATTCCTGTGACTCACTGTAGGAAAACTGAAAAGAACCTGAAGTCACCCATGTCTTTCTGCTGTTGTTTACCCAAATCAACACCTGTTGTTTACCAAACACCTAGCTTATAGTAAGCACTCAATGCATGTTGTTGAATGGATAAATGACTAAATGAATGACGTGTGATCCTGCACAAGTTACTTGCCCTCAAATGTAAAATGAGCCTAAATCCACCTATTTTGCAGTGTATGGTGAAGATATAATGAAAGAAGATGGGTAAATTGTTTATCACATAGTAGGATCAACGAATATTCACTTTATTTTCTTCCCCTTCATGTAAAGAGTAGACCTTATTCTCTCTCTCTCTTTTTTTTTTTGTGGTACGCAGGCCTCTCACTGTTGTGGCCTCTCCCGTTGCGGAGCACAGGCTCCGGACGCGCAGGCCCAGCGGCCATGGCTCACGGGCCCAGCCGCTCCATGGCACGCGGGATCTTCCCGGACCGGGGCACGAACCCATGTCCCCTGCATCGGCAGGCGGACTCTCAACCACTGCGCCACCAGGGAAGTCCCGACCTTATTCTCTTTGACCCTCTTTTCCGGCCACGAAATCACTTAATCTGATGGAAATAATTGATGGACCAATCACATCTGATTTCCATAAACAGGGTAGGAGGCCTAGCCTTCATATTTCTGTCCATACAGAACTTGGCCAGATGCCAATGAAACTAATAAATATACTGAAATACTGTACAAGTTTGGGATACATAAGATCTTTGAGTGATTACTTTGATGATGGAAAGTTATCATGTGATACCAGAGCAATAAAGCAATTTAATTACTTTTCTTCATTTAAAAAATTAGATGGTGGAAACCTTTCAACATTTAGATGAGAATAATCACCATGGAATCCATAAAGATGTTGTACATAATTACCTAGAATTGGTACTTCTCACTCACAGATCTACCTGGGAGACCTTAGATAATATTTAGAAGCAATTTGGGGATAAGATTCAATATAGGTAAAACTAGATTAGGGTTATATCACTTGATCAGGGATTCTTGTAATGGACCATGATGAGATAAATTAACAGAATTCTACAGATGTGGAGGCATTGACAGCCGAGTGCACAGCTACTAGCAGGAATTTGGGACGCATTCAAAGCTTTGAAAGTTAAACTACATGGTGGTGAACTTAACAACATGGAAACAACTTTGCTCTTCTCCATGACCTATAATCTTGTCAAGGCTGATGATCAACTGTTACACGTGGCCACAGTGGATAAATCCTAATTAGGCACCTTTTCAAAAAAGTATAGACTAACAGGGAAACTAATAGTTCTTTTAACTTTGAAATGGTTTTTAAATGAGAGTTCAAAGCCAAGTGATCAAAATATGTTTTCTAGCTAACTCTTTAAAATCGTGCTCTATTCCAAAGGACACTACATCTTTATGAGGATAAGTTATGCTGTGCTTTGAATTTTGGAGGTATTGAGGTTGCAACGTTGGGAGAAGATTATTGTTTGAACAATTTTACGAAGAACTAGGGAGAGGGGACAGCTATAGAGCTGTTCAGACCAGCTGCAGCCAGTGGACCCTTGCTGGTTTTGAGTGATTAACTCTGAAATGCTCTGAAACCATCAGCTTCAAAATCTACCCCAGATTTTTTGTGAGGGATGGATATTGTGCTTGATGAAATAAAATTCATATTTTAAAACAAGACAAGAGAAATCTAAACAGAAAATTTTTTCTCAGCCCATTTGGGCCTCCTCTCTTCCCTACAGGGTGCATTGTTCATCTGCATTATTCATTAACCAGACTTCCCCAATGGCAGAAATACCTGCCCTGCCACAAAGATCATTTTCTCCTTTCTCCAGCCATGTAACTCCTTAGAAGATAACATTCCTTTCTCAATCCTGTAAGGGGTCATGATGACCCACCACTCACCTTGTGCGTGCAGACTCTTTGGTGAACTTTATGTATAATGCCAACATCTCACTTCCCTTAAAGATAGTGATTGGTGCAGAACAGATGGGTCAGATGACCTGGGGAGACACGGGGCCACATCTTTTGGATGGTCTTAGCTTAAATACTTACTTATGACCTTATTGATGTCACTAGCTATATTACTTGTATTCTGCCTATTTTGCAAGATTATTGCTCCTTGCATTATCAGCTGTGTGACTGAACCACCGATAAAAAAAATAATGACTAGAGGACTTGAAACGACTGACCAAATATAGGGTTCTATAAGAGCAATGACTTTAACAGTGTACCTCTAGTTATGGGAAGAAGCAACAAGAGGGAAACATTTCCTGGACCAAAACAGGCTCTCCAGGGGCTTTTAGTTACTGTTAATAGAGCCGAGTCCAGTAACAGTACATTGAATGATCTATCAATGAAATCCTTGCCTGATCTGGGAATAAGCATTCTTAGCACCGTGGGACAAACCTGTCATAAAATGTTTCCCAAACCTTGATTGAAATTAAGACCAAAAAGGAAGAAACTGTAACATAAAGGCTATTGTCCACCATCCAGTTCTACAAGAATCAAGTCATTAGCCACTGCAGTCACTGACCTACAGTACACCCTGAAAGAATTCAGAGCAAAGATCAGGATGAGGTAATTTGTGTTCTGGGAAAAACGGAAGAACTGGGCCTCACATAGATATATTCAGGAGAAAATTTTATGAACCCAGTTTCTTGCATCTTCCCATACTTAGAAAAGCACTAAAACCTTCCCATACTTAGAAAGGCACTAAAACTTGCGAATAGCAGTAACCTTCTACCAAGACGTGTGCTTGATCGTACATACCCCTTCTCTGAAATCACATATATACTGGCCTCCCCCTTTACATCTTTGGAACAGTCCTCAGAGCTTTCTGAAAGATTGTCTCCTTGGTTATAATCCCCAGGTTGATGTGAATAAAATTTTCCATTTGTGTTTTAGATTGACTGTTGATTAATTTTTCATTGATCTGTTAAATCTCCCAAACTCTATCTTTTATTACTGAAAAATATTTGTGATATTTGCTGCCTCTGGCACAGCTTATGCTCCCGTGATTTCTTGAAAGCTCACCAACAGTGGTTCGTCATCCTTTACATAAGATCACTAACAACAGCTTAGCGCATATTGAGTTCTTAATATAAGCCGAGTACTGTTCTAAAAGCTTAATACATTATTAACATATTTAACCCTGTGAACTAGGTACTATTATTGTCCTCATTTTATAGATGAGTCACGTAGTGTATGAAGCACATAGTATATAAAACTTGCCCAAAGGCACACAGGTATCAATAATAAGTAAAGCAAATATTTGAACCCAGGCAATCTGGTGCTGGATCCTATAAGGTGAACCTTTACACTACACTGTTCAGAAACCTGGGGCAATTGTTTGGCCCTTGACTTCTGTCATATCACCTTCTCCACTGTACCTGCTTGTCCAGCTTTCTTTCCCTCCACCTGAAGTTTGGTGTGAAGCCTTCCTGATGGATGTACCAGTGAATTTCCTTAGAAACACGTCCATTCAGTTGTCTTCTAAGACCCACCTTCTTGTCATTTGTGCTTTACCAAATGAGCCATCTGCAATTCAACCGAGTTCTTCTGGTTCTGACTGTACATTGCTAACTACCATGCAACAATAAAATAGTATCTGTTCATAGCCATCATTGTTAAGTATTGGTCGGAAAAGCTAGTGTTTCAATCAAATTATCTGTGTTATCTAGTTAAGAGTGACCATGAGTGAGCCACTCAAGGCCCTTCTTTCAACCACCCCACTCTCTCTTTGGTGGGAACTGGTGACTACCCCACTCATTTGGAAAGACTCCATTTCACACACTGGCTCTTGTAGGATATGGATCCTCTATGTTCAAGTATTGTAAGGTGACTTCATCCTGTCCTAACACTATTCTTTGGGTGATTGGTATCATTCAGATATCAATCATAGATTTTTAAAAGTGGTTGTGAGTCTTTGGAAATCCAGATGTAGAGTCCAGAACCTGCTTCATCTCCAGGGTCTTTACTCTGAGTTTCCAGAAACTGGACGCTCACAGAATGATCTCTGTCCTACCAAATCTGTACAGTGCACACCCAGTGTAGCCAAGGCACAGTCCCTGATTTTTAACTAATTTTGAAGTCTGTCTTTAGCTGTCCATGCCAAGAAGATCAGAGAAAGCGAGATTTAGCCTAACATACTCATTCAAAGACTCTCTTGTTTATAAATGAAAATTTCTACAGACATCAGACAAAAGCAGGGCATTTGAAGGCTTTAAGATGACTTGTATTACATCTATCCATATTTCTGCAATTTGTTCTATGGCTGCTCTAAATGTTTCCTAATGTTCCAAGTTATATTTTTTCCTTATATGTGCATTGAAGGGGAAGGGTGGATGCGTGTGTACACACACACACACACACACACACACACACACACACACACACTCACTCACTTATAATTGCCACCTGGAGGTTTGGGATTGGTCCTGGAGTAGGGCATCACTCAGTATTTGCTTCATGCCTCGTTGTGTCCCAAATACCCTTTTTATTCCTTCCTTCTCCAAAATCTAATCAAGCTCCTTCAGCGACCTAGAGACACCTGCTGGTAGATGCTGATACTATACAAATACTACTCAAGACAGATGACCCAAGACAAGTCATTCAAAATTAAGCCACAGAAGAGCTCTAGAAATGGGGGACTGAGAGGTGGGGTGCTGTACCTAGGCTGTGGCTGTGGAGATAAAATAAAAACCCCTGACTTGAGAAAGGTTTGACTTGCTAACCCATCTGTCAGTTCATACCCTAAACACTGACTCGGTTTCCTTCCCTTAGAATTAACTAACAACTAGTGTCATCAGCACAGGCAAAGCCATATTTAATGGAGTGCAGAGTAGGGCTAGCCGGAAGCTTATGACATTTATTTTGGATAAACTCTGATCCATGTATTACTTATGGGTATTTGGGGGGCCTTTTTAGAGAATTCTAATGGGGGATAATAATAGCATTACCACAAAAGGTAGTTTTGCTTTTTTGGTTTTTTTTAATTACTAAACCAACAGTGTCTGGCACATCGTGTTATTATGATTTTTATTGCCTGATGATGGGCTTGCTTTGCAGGTTTCCATAACTTTGCAGCTGTGGCCCTGAGTAAATGCTATGAGGATGATGTGGTCCTAGTTGTGAAGGTCAGGGGCAATGCTGGGCAGCTTACCAGCATCAAACTTATTCTGAAGTTCCTATTCAGGATTTCTTTCTTTCCTTCCTAATTCCTTCCTTCCTTCTTTCCTCCTTCCCTCCCTCCCTTCCTCTTCTTTCTTTCTTCTTTCTCTCTCTCTCTCTTTCTCTGTTTCTTTCTTTCTTTCTTTCTTCTCTTTCTTCTTTTCTTTCTTTCTCTTTCTTTCTTTCTTTCTTTCTTTCTTTCTTTCTTTCTTTCTTTCTTTCTTTCTTTCTTTCTTTCTTCTTTCTTTCTCTTTCCACATCTGCCTTTACTCTGAGCAGCAGGTGGGACACTTCCAGCAACAGTTAAAAAAAATTAATTTACAAAAACCAAGATTCAACAAATCCACCTGGTTGGATCCCTTAGGAGCTCATACGTAGATGCCAACCCAGAGTAACAGGAAGAGAACTCCAAAGTCAATGGATAGAAAGGCCACCAAGGAGATGAGAAGCTTTTTGTACATATCATGAGTGTGCTTGGTGGAGGTGGCTTCATAAACAAAGTACTAGCGAGTGAAGAACCAGCCAACAGCCAGCAGCCCCATGGTCAGATAGGGGAAGACAGCCAGGTTCCCTGGGATGGTGTATGTGTTCGTGGCCTTGAGCTCCATTTTTCTGGACACAGAGTAATCCACCAGTTTGCCCCGTCTGGGTTTGCATCTGCTGCTTTGGACCTTCCTGTTGGGGTTCAGGCAGAGGCTGTGATGGCATCAGGAAGACTACCCAGAATGATCCTGTAAAAAAAAAAAAGTGAGCTCTGAATGGTAAAGATGGTAGACAAGACAAAAGTTGTCTTTCAGCATACAGATGGCCAACAGCCATGTGAAAAGATACTGAACATCACTAATCATCAGAGAAATGCAAATCAAAATGACGATATCACCTCACACATGTCAGAATGGCCATCATCAAAAAGACCACAAATAACAAATGTTGGCAAGGAGGTAAAGAAAAGGGAACCCTTGTACATTGTTGGAGGGAATGTAAATTGGTACAGTCACTCTAGAAAACAGTATGGAGGTTCCTCAAACAACTAAATATAGACCTACCATATGATCCAGCAATTCCACTCTTGGGTATATATCTGGAGAAAACAAAAACACTAATTCCAAAAGGTATAGGCACCCCAATGTTCACAGCAGCACTATTTACAATAGCCAAGATATGGAAGCAACCCATGTCCATCAACAGATAAATGGATAAAGAAGACATGGTATACACACACACACACACGCACACACACACACACACACACACATACACAATGGAATACTACTTAGCCATATAAAAGAATGAAATTTTGCCATTTGTAACAATATGGATGGACCTGGAGGGTATTATACTAAGTGAAATAAGTCAGACAGACTTATAACTAGTAACTCACTAGTGGTTACTAGTGATAAGAGGCAAGGGGGAGGGGCAAGATAGGGGTAGAGGGTTAAGAGGTACAACTAATATGTATAAAATAAATAAACTACAAGGATAATGTATAGCACAGGAAATACAGCCAATATTTTATAATAATTATAAATGAAGTATAATCTATAAAAATGCTGAATTACTATATTGTATACCTAAAACTTATATAATGTTGTAAATCAACTATACCGCCAAAAAATGTTGTCTTTCAGTGAGTTGTTTTTAAAATCTATAAATGTATTTCTGGAAACTTTGAGTGGAGGATTTGCACAGCAATTTTTAAAAGTCTGAATAAATATATGAACACATAAATAACCTGGTGTATGAACTCGCTGCAGACCCAGGGAAAAGCATGGAAGCCACAGAAAAGCAGAAAAAAGTGATCTCCCTTCTCGGTAGAAGCTTCTCCTTGCTCTGGACCCAGCCATTCGTCATGCTTGATGATATGATTTCTACGTTTCAGGGTTTCCCCTGACGCAAAGCTTACACCCCCTTGTCATATTCTAGGTCTCAGCAATGGGTGAACAGAGATATTCACGAGAAACACAGCATTTCTTTGCTACTGAATGTTGCCACTTTTAGACAGTGTTTTTTTTCCTCAGTTAAACTTAAAACATTGCTCTTGATCAGCAAAAGCTTCTTCCTCTCAGGGCTGCTTGCATCTGCCTTGGATGTGCATTTTAATGTTACTTCATGGTGAGGAGAATTGGGGGCATTTTCCTCCTTGCCCTAAATGATTTCCTAAGAGTTTTAAGATCATTGTGCTTTATGCATAGACTCTACATCTAATCTGGATGTAAAAATTGTTATTATCTATGCATCATGACAACAAGAGGGGTTTTATAATTTGAGAGGGCTAGATTAGCTTAAGCTACTGAGATAGAAGATGTTATGTATATTTGAGATACAACGTAGGGATCTCGTTGTTCAGTTTAAATTGGGTCAAAATGCCAGTGAAATGTAAATGATGTTCATATGATATTTTAACATGCCGTCTTTTTTCTCTTTTGAAGATGACGTTGGCACACCATTGTAATCATGTCTGTCAACAAAATGACCTTGAACTCCATTAAAAAATGCAAATAACTTTGCGCATAGAATTTGATGCCAAGATAAACATGCAAACAAAGAATTTCAGGTTATTATTTCCTGTACCTCAGTATCAGTGATAAATGGTTCTCAAAAAATACATAAAACAAAACACAAAAACAATGCTGATTGATTTGCGATCTTCCATAATATAAATACTTCTGTTGTGGCCAATTTTGAGCTACCAACAGTTACTAGCTTACAAAATTCCTGAATACTTAACAGTTAGATCTGGTGAGCTGGCATGAGCTGCTTCCGGGGCACCACTGTATCTATTTCTCTTTCATGCTGTCTTACCTCTGGGCCTTTGCACCTACTGTTCTTTTTGCCTGGAATGCTCCAGTGACCTCTCTCCTCACTTTGCAAGTTGGCTCTTCACTTAGCATCATTGGAATCCTTAAATGAATTAAACAGTGGTATAAAGCACTTGGAATGATGTCTGGCATACAATGAACACTATTTAAGAGATGTTTATTAATATTCTTTTCCTTCACTGACCACCTAAGACTGAATTAGGTGTTCTTCTGTGTGCCCAGCCTGCTGTGCTTCTGTGGTGCCTCCCTGACTCTGTTGTACTGGCTCCCTTTCCAGCCCTTGTTGAATCAACCTCCATAATAGATGGACTGGCTTTGTTTACTGTTACATCCCTGCCTGGCAGAGTGCCTGGAAAGTAGAAGACACTCAATATATATTTGTTAAATAATAACCTGATAGATCATTGAATCTGTTATGTACTACCAACTTGAATGAGGAATTAAGAAGGTCCATGTGGATGTCAAGAAATGGTTATAAGAAACAGGTAGAGGGGAAGATTTGGTGATAGCTAAAGAAACTGTATTTTCTGAGGATGTCTAGACTCTTATTTGTGCTGACAGAAAAGGTGTTCTTTGTTTGGACTAACCAAAGTGGAGAAAGTTTCAGTTAGGGTCTTCCGATGTTTCCATAGACAATCCCATTATCATGTGGGTGTGGGGACTTCTACACTGTGCCAACTGGTGACTTTCTCCAGCATTACAAGAACACTTGTAATCTCAGGGGCTCTCTCCCTATTTTTATTTTATTTTATTTATTATTATTATTTTTAACATCTTTATTGGAGTATAATTGCTTTACAAGGGTGTGTTAGTTTCTGCTGTGTAACAAAGTGAATCAGCTATACATATACATATATCCCCATATACCCTCCCTCCCACCCTCCCTATCCCACCCCTCTAGGTGGTCACAAAGCACCAAGATCTCCCTGTGCTATGCAGCTGCTTCCCACTAACTATCTATTTTACATTTGGTAGTGTATGTATGTCAATGATACTCTCTCACTTCGTCCCAGCTTACACTTCCCCCTCCCCCCATGTCCTCAAGTCCACTGTTTATGTCTGAGTCTTTATTCCTGTCCTGCCCCTAGGTTCATCAGAACTTTTTTTTAAGATTCCATATATATGTGTTAGCATATGGTATTTGTTTTTCTCTTTCTGATTTACTTCACTCTGTATGACAGACTCTAGGTCCATCCACCTCACTACAAATAATTTCATTTCTTTTTATGGCTGAGTAGTATTCCATTGTATATATGTGCCACATCTTTATCCATTCATCTGTCGATGGACACTTGGGTTGCTTCCATGTTCTGGCTATTGTAAATACAGCTGCAATGAACATGTGGTACATGACTCTTTCAATTATGGTTTTCTCAGGGTATATGTCCAGTAGTGGGATTGCTGGGTCGTATGGTAGTTCTATTTTTACTTTTTTAAGGAACCTCCATAATGTTCTCCAAAGTGGCTGTACCAATTTACATTCCCACCAACACCCTCTCCAGCATTTATTGTTTGTAGATTTTTTGGTGATGGCCATTCTGACCGGTGTGAGGTGATACCTCATTGTAGTTTTGATTTGCATTTCTCTAATGATAAACGATGTTGAGCATCCTTTCATGTGTTTGTTGGCAATCTGTATATCTTCTTTGGAGAAATGTCTATTTAGGTCTTCCAAAGAGCTAACACCTATCCTTCTCAAACTCTTCTCCCTATTTTTTCAAGATCCTTATCTTACACTGGTAGGAGAGGGATGGTGCCGGTTGAGGGAGGTTATCTCTAAAACAGCTCTAATGAAATCTTGCAAGCTGTTCAGCCAAGGCTCCAGATGACTTCATTATCCCATTTTTAAGATTTTACCATTCTTAAGTATGATTTGTTTACTGCTACAAAGTGACATAGAAGAAAGTCGTAGAACATAGAATTAACAAAAATATCTGGTACTATGTGAGTGAATGAGATTCTCCCCCTCCTCCCTGAATACACAGTTGTACAGTATATGCTGTCTTCAGGAATTGGATTTATAGAAAACTTCTATTGTTCCTGACAGCATTCAAAATTATATTCTGTATGATCCTTTCTAATCAGTAGAATTAACTTCTAGAGAAAAGAAGCTTGATCGTATATTGTACTCATTGATATTGCTACTGTTTTTAAAAAGTCACACTTGTTATCTCTCAAGATGCTTATAACATTGTCATCTCCAAAATATATTCAAGGCAGCAATGTGTGTCTGCTGTAGTGATGCCCCCCAAATGTTCTGATTCTGGCAAAGAGGTTATTTTTTATTTATTTATTTTTTTGTTTGTTTTTTTTTGTTTTGTTTTGTTTTTTTGCGGTATGCGGGCCTCTTACTGCCGTGGCCTCTCCCGTTGCGGAGCACAGGCTTCGGACACGCAGTCTCAGCGGCCATGGCTCACGGGTGCAGCCACTCCGCGGCATGTGGGATCCTCCCGGACCGGGTCACGAACCCGTGTCCCAGGCATCGGCAGACGGACTCTCAACCACTGCGCCACCAGGGAAGCCCAAAGAGGTTATTTTTTATTTTGCTCTTAGAAAGTCATTCACATGGATATTTTGTTTCAAAATATTTCATTTTTTGCATGAAATATGCATCATTATATAAAACCTTAGTATTTCATTTCTTAAATCTCTACTTTTCTACAACAGTTTTGGAAATTATTTCTCTCACTGTTCTTGTGAAACTTGGTAAGAGATTGAGAGTGTTTTCATATTTAATTGCTAAAGTGCAAACATTCTGAAGAACATGTTTAATCCTGGTTGGTTGGCCTCTTTCTGCCTTCCAGAACTCTTCTGAGATAGAATCAGACAACCATGGGCTGTTAGAACAAAAGAGACACTGGAAACTCTAAACTTAGTCCCTTATTTTAGGGATGAGATGACTTGGTTCCACTGGCATGGTTTATTTCCAGGGAATAGAAATCCATCAAACTATTCACATGGGTAAGAAAAAATTAGGAAAGGAAACCAGCTTTTAAAATGGACTGCAAACAAATGTAAACAAAGAAAAACCCACAAAAAATAAAAAAGATAAAATGGACTGCAAAAATAGAGTAAATTTTTTTTTTGGTTAGACTCCTCTGCATCACCCCACCCTCCATCAGCAGAAACATAAGAAAGTTCAGAGAGTGATTATTTGCTAAAGCCTGTGTTGGGTGTGCAGTTCTTACAGATTACAAAACTGAAAAGACTGAGTCTGACATAAAAGTTGGATATCAGGCCACTTTAAAACTTATGCAGTTGTCCACTTGCAAGGGTGGGACAACTGCACACAAGAACGATGATGATGAGTCCCAAAGTAGAGATGTTTAAGAGACCACCTCATAATAAAGGCAAGTTCCCTGAAAATAGCACTTCAATTTCCAGGAGTGGTCTTGAAACAGAGGAGACCTATGTGGAGGCCTTCCTGGTGCAGGTAAGTAGTACAGAGACAAAGATAGCAGTCAGGCAGGGAAATAACCGTAGCTTAAACAAGTCATCTCCCAAGCACTCACAGTTCTGTCTCAGGTAAAGGTAAAGTCTAATACACATTCCTCAGTTGTTTTGCAGAAACCATATCCTAACCAGATGAAGAATCGTGACCCTGAGCACATATACCCCCCCAGATGAGCTGGAGCCTGAAGATTGATAATGTTAACCCCTGTGGTCTCACCTGGTTACCTCACCACCCAATAATCAGAAAATTGTGCATGAGCTGATTACGTTCCCCACAAATGTCACTCCCCTCACTTTGTCTTTAAAAACCTATTCCTAAAAGTCATCAGGGAGTTCGGGTTTTTTGGGCATTAGCTACCTGTATTCTTCACTTGGTGCCCTGTAATAAACACTGTATTTTCCTTCACCACAACCTGATGTCAGTAGATTGGCTTTGCTGTGTGTTGGGTGAGCAGACCAATTTGGTTCAGTAACAGTCTCTCTGGCTGCCTGGGGATGCTATTTATGTAATCCTGGGCAATTATGTAATTGCTGCCAATGATGTAACCTGGGCAAATGAGCTCATCACTTTATGTTCTATCCCTACCAACTTCAAAGAAATTCCATGAAGATGAATCAGACAAAATGCATGAAGACAGGAGTTTTAACCTGGGGTTCTTTGGAATTCACAAGTGAACTTCATGTAAGATTTGTGTGTATATGTGAACAGTGCATTTTTCTGGTTAGAAACTTTTATCAAATTGTTAAAGAAATCTGTAAACCTGAAGTGGTTAAGAAGCATTTACAGTCAGCTGATCCTTACTACTTGCGAATTCTGTATTTGTGAATTCACATACACACTAAAATGTGTTTGTTACACCAAAATCAGCACGCCCAGTGCTTTCACAGTCATTCACAAACATGTGTGAAAAATTTGAGTTGCCTGATGTGCACATTCCCAGCTGAGGTCAAACAAGGTGATGCTCTCCTATCCTGTATCATTTCTCACACTGTATCCTTTCCATGGTCTATTTAGTACCACTTTTTTTGCACTTTTGTGCTTTATGTTGTTGATTTTGCTATTCAAAATGGACCAAATCATAGTGCTGAAGTGTCATCTAATGTTCCTGAACACAAGAAGGCTGTGAACTGCCTTACAGAGAAAATATGTGTGTAGATAAACTTCATTCTGGCCTGAGGTATAATGATATTGGCTATTATTTTAATGTTAACAAATCAACTGTATATTAAAAAAGGAGTCTAAACAGAAACACACATAAAACAAGGTTATATATTGATTTATTGAAGAAAATGTTGTGACCAGAGGCTTGCAGGGACTTAACCCTATATTTCCTCTAAGAGCAATGATTTACTATTTGCTAATTCAGTGTTTGTGGTGACTTTATAAAACAACTACCACAAATAAGGAGAAGCAACTGCACTTAGAAGAAGGGTGGGGAGAGAACATGGAATAATGCTTAAGAGTAGCACTTTGAGGTACATATAAACAATGATATTACTCAGCCATAAAAAAAGACTGAAATAATGTCATTTGCAGTGACATGGATGCAACTAGAGATTATCATACTTAGTGAAGTAAGTCAGAAAGAGAAAGACAAATACCATATGATATCACCTATATGTGGAATCTAAAATATGACACAAATGAACTTATCTATGAAACAGACACCCAGACATCAGAACAGACTTGTGGTTGCCAAGGGGAAGAAGGGGTTGGGGGATGGATGTATTGGGAGTTTGGGATTAGCAGATGCAAGCTATTATATAGAGAATGGATAAAACAACAAGGTGCTACTGTATAGCACAGGGAACTGTATTCAGTATCCTGTGATAAACCATAATGGAGAAAAATATGAAAAAGAATACATATGTGTGTGTGTATATGTAACTGAGCCACTTTGCTGTACAGCAGAAATTAACACATTGTAAATCAACTATACTTGAATAAAATAAATTTTAAAAAAAGAGTAGCACTTTGAAATTGGAGATAATTAGCTTAGGGTTACTGAGAGTAGAGCAACTAACACCTGTTACCACCACCAGGGAGGAGGGCCTTGCATGGAAGATAGCAAAGAGATGACAATGCCTCCCACCAGGAGCAGCTGTCCCAAGATGTCAACCCACTGCACCGTTTGCAGGTGTTGGGGTCACCACGAAAGACATGACTCACACAGACACTGGATGGAGCAATGCTTTGCTTCAATAGTGTCAGTTCCCCAAGGCCAGTGGTCTTGCTGTGTAGCTGATGCTGGAAGATGGTCTGCCAGCACCCCTCTGTGTTGCCAGTGAAGGATCCTGTTTCCTCCTCACCAAGACCAAACAGATAGAGCAATGTGTTTAGCCAGGTCCCGTGTGACGCATACACTTGAAGCAGAACAAAGAAGTACACTTTAAACTCAGAACAGGCACATTATATTGCCAAACAAGGTGATACACCCAGCATAGGCTGTGAGGGCTCCTCATCTCCATGTAAGGAAACGTTCTAGGCCCAAGGCACACTTTGGCAGCTGTGCAAGCATCAACAAACTGCATAACTACCCTTCCCAACACTATCTATCTCTTGCTAGCTGTATCGGTTGAATTATTAAACTTTGCTGAGTTCAGTTTCCTCATCTGTAAAATAGGAGATAATAATAATGACAATAAGAATACCTACTTTGTAGGGTTTATAGATTAAATATGATAAAGAACATAAAGAAAAAAAGCTTCCAGCTTTGTTCCTTGAATGTAAGAGCTCAGTAAATATTGTCAAAAAGTCAAGGATCCGATCTTCAACCTGTCCATGATACCATGTTCCCCAGGTGGGAGGGAAGTAGAGACAGTCATTTATCCATTCCACAACTATGGAATGGATAGATGAGGAGGTGACAGATGAGCAGAGACCTGAAACAAGTGATGGAAAAAGCCACAAGAAGCTTGCATAAGAGTGTTCCAAGAAGAGGGAATAGCAAATGCAGGGACCCTGAAGCAAGAACAAGGTTGAGATAAAGACTAGAAAGAAGGCCACTGAGTTAGTAAGCGAAGACTGAAGCTCAGTGACAGGCAGAAGGCAGAGACCTAGGGCCTCTAGAAGTAGATATTCAAATGGGGGCTACTATAGTGGACACACAAAAAGATGATAGTTATTTGGACTAAGGTATTGGTGGAGGAGTTGAGAAATGATTGGGAGGAGAGTTTATAGATGATGGGTTAGATATGGTATGTGAGAGAGAGAGAGAGAGACAGGGAGAGACAGAGAGGTCTTTGGCCTTAGTAATTTGGTGATTGGATAAGGGATTACTTACTAAGATGGGGAACACTGGAACAGGACCAGATATGGGATGGAAATCAGAGGCTCTATTTCAACAGGGTGAGCTTGAGATACCTCTTGAACCCCCAGATGGAAATACGGAGTAGGCCATTAAATGTGCAAATTAAATGTGCTCAGGTGAGTTATGAGGGTGAAGATATAAAGTTAGGAATCATAAGCATATAGATTGTATTCAATGTCATGGGACTGGATAAAATCACTCAAAAAGCAAGTGTGGATTGAGAGGAAAAGAAGTCAAAGATTGAACCCTGGGACACTGCAGCATCTAGAGGTCAGGAAGATGAGGGGGTCCAGCAAAGAAGGCCCAAAACAAGTAGCCACTTCTGCATTTGACTGCAGTCCCAGGCATCCTATGAGCAGATGCTGAGCCCTAGGATGGGCTTTTTTTTTTTTTTTTAATTAATTAATTAATTTATGGCTGTGTTGGGTCTTTGTTTCTGTGCGAGGGCTTTCTCTAGTTGTGGAAAGCGGGGGCCACTCTTCATCGCTGTGCGCGGGCCTCTCACTATCGCGGCCTCTCTTGTTGCGGAGCACAGGCTCCAGACGCGCAGGCTCAGTAATTGTGGCTCACGGGCCCAGTTGCTCCGCGGCATGTGGGATCTTCCCAGACCAGGGCTCAAACCCGTGCCTCCTGCATTGGCAGGCAGATTCTCAACCACTGCGCCACCAGGGAAGCCCTAGGATGGGCTTCTTCTGACCCCCAAGTCCCACAGCCCTTTTCCAGGCCTCAGCCCAATGCAGCCATTTCAATAACCAGAAAATAATTACATTAATTAGATTAATATAGAATAAGCTTAGGACAATTGTAATATTCAATATATATTTACTAAATAGTATATACAAATGAGTCAATAAATGAATATTGATGAATTTTATTTTTATTCCTCTTTAAGTTCTTACGTACAAATCATTATTTGTGTTTGATTTTTCCACCCAGAGGGACAATTGCATTTGCTTCATTTTAAGATCTATCAGAGGAAATTTTTTCTAGGCCAGAAATCTTTCCTATTAGCTCTGATGGCATCAATCTTCCAGAGTTTTATCAACCAATAATATTTTGTTCTTTAAAAAAAGGATATGTAAATTTTAAATCTTACAATTTCATTCAACAAGATTTTAGAGGTACCATATGTTAATAATATTAATTTATTCATTTAATTATGAAACCAAAACTTATGTAATATTTGTATGTACAAAATCACACTATTAGTTGTGTGTAGAATATAATACCCCAGTAATGAAAATTACTATTACTATGTGTCAAGTAGTAAACAAAGTGTTTTATATGCACTTCCTTTCTTTCATGGGATTCTCATAGCACCCTAGGAGAATAATGCTACTGTTGTGTGTTTCATAGAGGAGAAAAAAAAATTCAGAGAGTTAATTAAGAATCTCATGGTCAAATGATTAGAATTGGGCAGAACTGAGATTTGAACTCAGCTATTATTACAGAACTTGAGCTCTTACTCTGCTCTGCAGCCTGTTTATTAATCAACATCATAATCATCATAAATTTCAGTTTTACTTACAGCATAAAACAAAAACCAAGCTTGGCCGACATAAGCATGCATCTCCAAAGGAAAACATGACAATGACTGAAATTCAACTGAGGCTGGAGGAAAATCCCATCCAAGTCTCTATCGAAAATGTTAACATTTTCTGTGACATATTCTGGAAAGAACAAGACAAAAACTGGGACATGGACCTCCAAACAAAGAGCAAACACAGCACAAGGGCAGCATAGGCAGTGCCCCAGTGAGGACCAGGGTTCAGCTTTCCCACAAGAAGACCCTCAGTAGCAAAGTCACAGCCGTGGCAGCCTCAGCATCTCCTCGGCTGCAGCAAGACGAAAAACACTCTTGGAATTAAACAGAAAGAAAGCAAAGCCCAACAAAGAAATTATTTTGGGCAAAATAAGCAGTAGGTGGAACTAAGAGCAGCAACAGCAGTGATGCAGTCAAGGGGGCAAATACAGCCTCAGCAGTACTAAGCACAGAGCCAATTAAGCAAAACCAGCTTAATTGGCAGCAGTGAGAGTGAGGGGGAAAAAGGGAATTCTTTGGCATCTTCGAAAAGGAAAGGGATTACAGTTGGTAGTAATCATGCCACCAGGTTTAAGGACTGGGCTTCCAAAATCTATTTGGAATATACTAGGTAGATACTATGATCTGATTCTGTAATTATTCACTGGACATATTTTAATGAGATAATATACAAATATATTATATATATAGTATATATAATCTATTTATATTAAAGTGTTTTGTAAACAGGAACATACAATTAAAAATAATTTATATTGTTGCTATTAATGATCATTATATCAAAATGATCACAAATAATATTATTACTAATTAGAAGTGTCATTTAAAAAAATCCATACTAAAGAGGCTTTTGGTCATTTGGCTATTATTCACTTTCTATGTAATTTAAATGGGACCTGTTTCCTACCCTATAATTCTGTTAATAATCACCATTTGGTAAGGTAAACCTTATGAAGATGACCAATGGAACTTTATCAAATAAATCTGGGCTAAATGAGGCTAATCATTCTGTATATGATTCCATTGCTTTGTTTTCCCCCATTCCAATGCTTTTCAGATTGAGTCTGCCTGCTTTCAGAATTCTTCAAATGATCATTTTAATTGCTTCCCTTTACATCCTATTTTAGTTTTTGTTAGATGGCATTTAATGAAGCTTCACTTATCAACTGGAGACTATTTTAAAATTTTACTTATTTGTGATGTCTTGGGCTCTGCTTCCTCACTTAAAATTACAGCAGTGTAGAGTTCTATTTTATGCAAAGATATCATACTTATTAGTTTATTTGCCTTAGCTCAAAGATTCTACCAGAAACCTACCAATTTAAATTCATATTGTCCCCCAAATATAAGACAGGTCTTATTCCTCCAGTGAATTCTAATTCTGAAAGGAACACATCTTTCATTGATGAAGAAAGCAAGTTCTGGCTAGGATCACCTAGGCAATAGAGATGGGATTTAAGGAAAGTAAATTAATGCCATTGTTGTCTAGTTCTTGTTCACGCCAGAACAACTTATGGTAATTTTTTTCTTAGACTGGAAAGGAACATGAGGGAGAAAAAAACCAAGCTATAAGCTAGGATTGGAAAAATTACTTTTTTTAAAAACATCTTTATTGGAGTATAATTGCTTTCCAATGGTGTGTTACTTTCTGCTTTATAACAAAGTGAATCAGTTATACATATACATATATCTCCATATCTCTTCCCTCCTGCGTCTCCCTCCCGCCCACCCTCCCTATCCCACCCTTCCAGGTGGTCACAAATCACCAAGCTGATCTCCCTGTGCTATGCGGCTGCTTCCCACTAGCTATCTATTTTATATTTGGTAGTGTATGTATGTCCATGCCACTCTCACTTTGTCCCAGCTTACCCTTCCCCCTCCCCATGTCCTCAAGTCCATTCTCTAGTAGGTCTGCATCTTTATTCCCATGTTGACCCTAGGTTCTTCATGACCATTTTTTTTTTTTTTAGATTCCATATATATGTGTTAGCATACAGTATTTGTTTTTCTCTTCCTGATTTACTTCACTCTGTATGACAGACTCTAGGTCCATCCACCTCACTACAAATAACTCAAGTTCATTTCTTTTTATGGCTGAGTAATATTTCATTGTATATATATATGCCACATCTTCTTTATCCATTCCTCTGTCGATGGACACTTAGGTTGCTTCCACGTCCTGGCTATTGTAAATACAGCTGCAATGAACATTGTGGTACATGACTCTTTTTGAATTATGGTTTTCTCAGGCTATATGCCCAGTAGTGGGATTGCTGGGTCATATGGTAGTTCTATTTTTACTTTTTTAAGGAACCTCCATAATGTTCTCCAAAGTGGCTGTACCAATTTACATTCCCATCAACACCCTCTCCAGCATTTATTGTTTGTAGATTTTTTGATGATGGCCATTCTGACTGGTGTGAGATGATATCTCATTGTAGTTTTGATTTGCATTTCTCTAATGATTCATGATGTTGAGCATTCTTTCATGCATTTATTGGCAATCTGTATATCTTCTTTGGAGAAATGTCTATTTAGGTCTTCTGCCCATTTTTGGACTGGGTTGTTTGTTTTTTGGATATTGAGCTGCATGAGCTGCTTGAAAATTTTGGAGATTAATCATTTGTCAGTTGCTTCATTTGCAAATATTTTCTCCCATTCTGAGGGTCGTCTTTTTGTCTTGTTTATGGTTTCCTTTGCTGTGCAAAAGCTTTGAAGTTTCATTAGGTCCCATTTGTTTATTTTTATTTTCATTTCTCTAGGAGGTGGGTCAAAAAGGATCTTGCTGTGATGTATGTCAGAGAGTGTTCTGCCTATGTTTTCCTCTAAGAGTTTGATAGTTTCTGGCTTTACATTTAGGTCTTTAATCCATTTTGAGTTTATTTTTTTGTATGGTGTTAAGGATTGTTCTAATTTCATTGTTTTACATGTAGCTGTCCAGTTTTCCCAGCACCACTTATTGAAGAGGCTGTCTTTTCTCCATTGTATATTCTTGCTCCCTTTATCAAAGATAAGGTGACCATATGTGTGTGGGTTTACCTCTGGGCTTTCTATCCTGTTCCATTGATCTATATTTCTGTTTCTGTGCCAGTACCATATTGTCTTGATTACTGTAGCTTTGCAGTATAGTCTGAAGTCTGGGAGCCTGATTCCTCCAGCTCTGTTTTTCTTCAAGATTGCTTTGGCTATTTGGGGTCTTTTGTGTTTCCATAAAAATTGTGAAAGTTTTTGTTCTAGTTCTGTGAAAAATGCCAGTGGTAGTTTAATAGGTATTGCACTAAATCTGTAGATTGTTTTGGGTAAAATAGTTTCAAAATGTTGATTCTTCCAATCCAGGAACATGGTATATCTCTCCATCTATTTGTATCATAGGTCTTTTGTCTCCTTAGGTAGGTTTATTCCTAGGTATTTTATTCTTTTTGTTGCAATGGTAAATGGGAATATTCTTAATTTCACTTTCGGATTTTTCATCATTAGTGTATAGGAATGCAAGAGATTTCTGTGCATTAATTGTGTATCCTGATACTTTACCAAATTCATTGATTAGCTCTAGTAGTTTTCTGGTAGCTTCTTTAGCGTTCTCTATGTATAGTATCATGTCATCTGCAAACAATGACAGCTTTACTTCTTCTTTTCTGATTTGGATTCCTTTTATTTCTTTTTCTTCTCTGATTGCTGTAGCTAAAACGTCCAAAACTATGTTGAATAATAGTGGGGAGAGTGGGCAACCTTGTCTTGTTCCTGGTCTTAGTGGAAAATGTTTCAGTTTTTCACCATTGAGGACGATGTTGGCTGTGAGTTTGTCATATATGGCCTTTATTATGTTGAGGTAAGTTCCGTCTACGCCTACTTTCTGGAGTGTTTTTATCATAAATGGGTGTTGAATTTTGTCAAAAGGTTTCTCTGCATCTATTGATATGATCATATGGTTTCTCTCCTTCAATTTGTTAATATGGTGTATCAGATTGATTGATTTGCGTATATGGAGGAATCCTTGGAATCCTGGGATAAACTGCACTTGATCACGGTGTATGATCCTTTTAATGTGTTGTTGGATTCTGTTTGCTAGTATTTTGTTGAGGATTTTTGTATCTATTTTCATCAGTGATATTGGCCTGTAGTTTTGTTTCTTTGTAACAGCTTTGTCTTGTTTTGGTATCAGGGTGATGGTGGCCTCGTAGAATGAGTTTGGGAGTGTTCCTCCCTGTGCTATATACTGGAAGAGTTTGAAAAGGATAGGTGTTAGCTCTTCTCTAAATGTTTGATAGAATTCGTCTGTGAAACCCTCTGGTCCTGGGCTTTTGTTTGTTGGAAGATTTTAAGTCACAGTTTCAATTTCATTACTTGTGATTGGTCTGTTCATATTTTCTATTTCGTCCTGGCTCAGTCTTGGAAGGTTGTGCATTTCTAAGAATTTGTCCATTTTCTCCAGGTTGTCCATTTTATTGGCATAGAATTGCTTGTAGTAATCTCTCATGATCCTTTGTATTTCTGCAGTGTCAGTTGCTACTTCTCCTTTTTCATTTCTAATTCTATTGATTTGAGTCTTCCCCCTTTTTTTCTTGATGAATCGGGCTAATGGTTTATCAATTTTGTTTATCTTCTGAAAGAACCAGCTTTTAGTTTTATTGATCTTTGCTAGCGTTTCCTTCATTTCTTTTTCATTTATTTCTGATCTGATCTTTATGATTTCTTTCCTTCTGCTAACTTTGGGGTATTTTTTGTTCTTCTTTCTCTAATTGTTTTAGGTGTAAGGTTAGATTGTTTATTTGAGATGTTTCTTGTTTCTTAAGGTAGGATTGTATTGCAATAAACTTCCCTCTTAGAAGTGCTTTTGCTGCATCCCACAGGTTTTGTGTTGTCGTGTTTTCATTGTCATTTGTTTCCAGGCATTTTTTGATTTCCTCTTTGATTTCTTCAGTATTCTCTTAGTTATTAAGTAGTGTATTGTTTAGCCTTCATGTGTTTGTAGTTTTTACAGATTTTTTCCTGTATTTGATATCTAGTCTCATAGCATTGTAGTCAGAAAAGATATTTGATACAATTTCAATTTTCTTAAATTTACTAAGGCTTGATTTGTGACATAAGATATGATCTATCCTGGGGAATGTTCCATGAGTACTTGAGAAGAAAGTGTATTCTGTTGTTTTTGGATGGAATGTGCTATAAATATCAATTAAGTCCACCTTTTTAATGTATCATTTAAAGCTTGTGTTTCCTTATTTATTTTCATTTTGGATGATCTGTCCATTGGTGAAAGTGGGGTGTTATAAAGTCTCCTACTATGATTGTGTTACTGTCAATTTCCCCTTTTATGGCTGTTAGTATTTACCTTATGTATTGAGGTGCTCCTGTTTTGGGTGCATAAATATTTACAACTGTTATATCTTCTTGTTGGATTCATCCCTTGATCATTATGTAGTGTCCTTCTTTTTCTCTTGTAATAGTCTTTGTTTTAAAGTGTAGTTTGTCTGATATGAGAATTGCTACTCCAGCTTTCTTTTGATTTCCATTTGCATGGAATATCTTTTTCCATCCCCTCACTTTTAGTCTGTATGTGACCCTAGGTCTGAAGTGGGTCTCTTATATACAGCATATATACGGGTCTTGTTTTTGTATCCATTCAGCTAGTCTATGTCTTTTGGTTGGAGCATTTAACCCATTTACATTTAAGGTAATTATCGATATGTTTGTTCCTAATATCATTTTCTTAATTGTTTTCAGTTTGTTATTGCAGGTCTTTTCCTTCTCTTGTGTTTCCTGCCTCCAGAAGTTCCTTTAGCATTTGTTGTAAAGGTGGTTTGGTGGTGCTGAATTCTCAGATTTGCTTGTCTGTAAAGGTTTTAATTTCTCCATCAAATCTGAATGAGATCCTTGCTGGGTAGAGTAATCTTGTTTGTAGGTTTTTCCCTTTCATCACTTTAAATATGCCCTGCCACTCCCTTCTGGCTTGCAGAGTTTCTGCTGAAATATCAGCTGTTAACCTTATGGGGATTCCATTGTATGTTATTTGCTGTTTTTTCCTTGCTGCTTTTAATATTTTTTCTTTGTATTTAATTTTTGATAGTTTAATATGTGTCTTTGTGTGTTTCTCCTTGGATTTATCCTGTATGGGACTCTCTGTGCTTCCTGGACTTGATTAACTATTTCCTTTCCTGTATTATGGAAGTTTTCAACTATAATCTCTTCAAATATTTTCTCAGTCCCTTTCTCTTTCTATTCTTCTTCTGGGACCCCTATAATTCGAATGTTGGTGCGTTTAATGTTGTCCCAGAGGTCTCCGAGACTGTCCTAAATTCTTTTTTCTTTATTCTGCTCTGCAGTAGTTATTTCCACTAGTTTATCTTCCAGGTCACTTACCTGTTCTTCTGCCTCAGTTATTCTGCTATTGATCCCTTCTAGATAATTTTTAATTTCATTTATTGTGTTGTTCATCATTGTTTGCTCTTTAGTTCCAGGTCCTTGTTAAACGTTTCTTGTACTTTCTCCATTCTATTTCCAAGATTTTGAATCATCCTTACTATCATTATTCTGAATTCTTTTTCAGGTAGACTGCCTATTTCCTTTTCATTTGTTAGGTCTGGTGGGTTTTTACTTTGCTCCTTCATCTGCTGTGTGTTTCTCTGTCTTCTCATTTTGCCTAACCTACTGTGTTTGGGGTCTCCTTTTTGCAGGCAGCAGGTTCATAGTTCCCATTGTTTTTGGTGTCAGACCCCAGTGGCTAAGGTTGGTTCTGTTGGTTGTGTAGGCTTCCTGGTGGAGGGGACTAGTGCCTGTGTTCTGGTGGATGAGGCTGGATCTTGTCTTTCTGGTGGGCAGGTCCATGTCTGTTGGTGTGTTTTGGGGTGTCTGTGAACTTATAATGATTTTAGGCAACCTCTCTGCTAAAGGGTGGGGTTGTGTTCCTGTGTTGCTAGTTGTTTGGCATAGGGTGTCCAGCACTGTAGCTCGCTGATCGTTGAGTGGAGCTGGGTCTTGGCATTGAGATGGAGATCTCTGGGAGATTTTCGCTGTTTGATATTATGTGGAGCTGGGAGGTCTCTGGTGGACCAATGTCCTGAACTTGGTTCTCCCACCTCAGAGGCACATGCCTGACCCCTGGCTGGAGTACCAAGAGCCTGTCATCCACACGGCTCAGAATAAAAGGGAGAAAAAAAGAAAGAAGGAAAGAAGAAGATAAAATAAAATGAAATAAAGTTATTAAAATAAAAAATAATTATTAAAAAAAATTAAAAATGTTTAAAAAAGAAAGAAGAGAGCAATCACACCAAAAACCAAATTCACCAATGTTAACAAGTGCTAAAAACTATACTAAAAACAAACAAACAGACAAAACGGACAGATAGAACCCTAAGGCAAATGGTAAAAGCAAAGCTATACAGGCAAAGTCACACACAGAAGCATATACATACACACTCACAAAAAGAGAAAAAGGGGAAAAAAAAATATATATCTTTGCTCCCAAAGTCCACCTCTTCAACTTGGGATGACTCGTTGTCTATTCAGGTATTCCACAGATGCAGCGTACATCAAGTTGATTGTGGAGATTTAGTCCGCTGCTCCTGGGGCTGCTGGGAGAAATTTCCCTTTCTCTTCTTTGTTTGCACAGCTCCTGGGGTTTAGCTTTGGATTTGGCCCCGCCTCTGCATGTAGGTCGCCTGAGGGCGTCTGTTCTTCGCTCAGACAGGGCGGGGTTAAAGGAGAAGCTGATTCAGGGGCTCTGGCTCACTCAGGCCGGGGGGGATGGAAGGGCACGGATGCAGGGCGAGCCTGCAGCGGCAGAGGCCGGCATGACGTTGCACCAGCCTGAGGCATGCCATGCATTCTCCCAGGGAAGTCCCTGGATCACGGGACCCTGGCAGTGGCGGGCTGCACAGGCTCCTGGGAGGGGAGGTGTGGATAGTGACCTGTGCTTGCACAGAGGCTTCTTGGTGGCTGCAGCAGCAGCCTTAGCATCTCATGCCCGTCTCTGGGGTCCGTGCTCATAGCCATGGCTCACGCCTGTCTCTGGAGCTCCTTTTAATTGGCGCTCTTAATCCCCTCCCCGCACGCACCAGGAAACAAAGAGCCAAGGAAAAACCTCTTGCCTCTTCGGGAGCTGCAGACTTTCTCCCAGACTCCCTCCCGGCTAGCTGTGGTGCACTAGCCCCCTTCAGGCTTGTTCATGCCGCCCGTCCTCTCCCTGGGATCCAACCTCCGAAGCCCGAGCTTCAGCTCCCAGCCCCCGCCCGCCCCGGCGGAGGAGCAGACAAGCCTCTTGGGCTGGTGAGTGCTGGTCGGTACTGATCCTCTGTGCGGGAATCTCTCCGCTTTGCCCTCTGCGCCCCTGTTACTGCGCTCTCCTCCGTGGCTTCAAAACTCCACCCCTCCGCCACCCGCAGTCTTCGCCCACGAAGGGGCTTCCTAGTGTGTAGAAACCTTTCCTCCTTCACAGCTCCCTCTCACTGGTGCAGGTCCCATCCCTATTCTTTTGTCTCTGTTTTTTCTTTTGCCCTACCCAGGTACATGGGGAGTTTCTTGCCTTTTGGGAGGTCTGAGGTCTTCTGCCAGTGTTCAGTAGGTGTTCTGTGGGAGTTGTTCCACATGTAGATGTATTTCTGATGTATTTGTGGGGAGGAAGGTGATCTCCATGTCTTAGTCTTCTGCCTTCTTGAAGCCTTCCCCTGGGTAAATTACTTTATTCCCAATTTTCAAGTACTAAAAATAACTTTAAAATTGGTTTTGAAACAAAACAAGTATGATATAATATTATAAAATATTTTTGTCACCTAGTAAAGGCCAACCATAAATTAAAAGGTATTTTCTTAAGATTAGATCTTACATCAGATAAAAGCCCAATTATTTTCAAGGAGTGTGTCTTCATTCAAAATAAGGGAAAACACACTCAAAACTTTAAAAGCAACCACCTCCCCCCACATGTACACATAAACTGTGTCAGAGACATATTTGCAGATCATTAGAGGCACTTCTGTAAATTCTATGAAAAGATTTTGTGCCCTATTGTCTTCTTGAAATTTATTCTGGTTGCTTCAGGATTCAAAAATTAAAGCTCTGGAAAGCAAGGAGAGTAGCAAAAGCAGTAGTTGCAATAGGAGCTAAAGCATCAGTAGCCACAGGGATGCCTCAAGCTCTGACAGGAGCAGCAGTGGCCATGCCATCAACATCCCTCTCCTGCAGTCAGACACAGGAGCCCACCACAGTAGCAGCCAAGCCTCAGCAACGTGAAAGCCCATTCTTCAGGGGCGGCAAAGTAGTGGGCAGCTCAGGCTGTAGCTTTGTCCAACAAAGGTAGGGAGGTAGCATTTGAGTAAAAGACCACCGAACAAAACCAAGAGTTAAAAAGGTGGTTTGTCAAATTTACATTCCTACCAACATAAGGGTACAAACTTGTAACGAGTAGTAAATAAGTCATAGAGAGCTAATGGAGAGGATAATGAATATAGACAACAATATTGTACTGTTATGATGTAATATAAATACTGCTTCAATGGCAATCATATTACAATATATATGTATCAAAATAACATGATCACACATTAAATTTATAAAATGTAACATGTCAAATGTATTTTAAAAGTAAAAGTTGTTTTGTCAAGGTTAACAGGATGCCCAGTTGCCCTACAGACTTCAAAAGCATTTTTTAATATCTAATATTTCTTAACATAATAAAGACAAAATACGGAATATTACAATCAAAATTTTCTACTTGAACTATTTTTCTTCTTCATTATAGAGCCTAATGTACTGGTTGATCCTGTGAAAAATGGTCTCACACTAACAGCCCATGATTATGTCATTGGGCTTTTTCATTGTGGAAAAACATGCCAAGTCTATTACCATTACCATTATGATTAAATCTTATCATTATTACAATTGCTTATTAAAAGTACCATATTCTTTCCTGTTGTCCTTTATTAAAAACAAAGATCCAACTTTCTTTTTGGATTACTGGAAAAAATCCATGGCTTGTGGAAACTCTGATTCTGAAAAAAAAAATCACATTCCAAAAGGTCAATAGCTAAGGATGCAGGAAGCTCTGCTCAGTCATGAAAGTTAGCAGGTAGTTCTGTAATTCAGGTACGAAGGGAAATGTACCTCTTTCCTCACCCTTGAGTTGCCAATATTCCCCAAATCTACTTTTATACTAAGAGCAAATTAACTTTCTTGAGTAACATTAGTTTAGCTAATATAACAGGGTCCTTTACTAGTTTATCACTATGAACTCATGCAACTTGTCTCACATGCTGATAGGATATCTCCAACATAATTCAGTTGAAAAAGGGGCACCACCAGTTTACAGAAAACACACACTGAGAGAGTGAACATCCTTGTGGTGAGATGGGTGCAGTAGGCTGCCTCAAGTCTTGTGATCTTTAAAAATCTCCCTGAAAAAAAAAAAAAAAAAAAAAAATCTCCCTGGAGACTTGGGGTCAGTATCAGCAAGGACGTCCTGCTTCTTCTCGGGCAGAGGCAGAGGGGGCAGGCGAGTGGCTACTGCCCCAGGCCTGGCCTTGGCCTTGCTGATGCCTCAGCTTGGCTTCTTCAGTTACCCCAAGTTACCAGCTTCAAAGGGATTGACCCCTGCAAACCAAATCTAGGGATGACTGAGGCATAATCTAAAATGCCACTTTCTTTCTCTTTGTCCACCTTCCACTAACCAGTGAAGATACGTGAAGCCTCTAGGGCTACATAACTGGTAAAGACATAGGCCTGGGAGTAGAAGTCAGGGCTTTTGATGCTGTCCAAAATCAAAAGTGCTGAAAGGCCAGCACTGACACCAATGGCATCATAGTGATGATCAGGTTCAATATGCTAAGGACCAGAACTGTAGTCAGAAGGAAACATTAGCTCCCTACAAAACGAAGTGTTGTTTATCTGGCCCTGACTTATGGGAATACATGTTTCCATTGAAGAAACATGTGGAGCATGCTGAAGCATGACAGATTTTGGGGCCACCATTATACTATTTCATGCACAGTACTGAAATGCAATTGTTCTTAGCAAAATTGTCACCACCATTACCATCCCCACCATGGTCACCATCACCATTAACGTCACCATGATTATAGTCTATGTGACCTTTAAAACAGATTTCTTTTTTTTATTATTAGTCATCAGTTTTATACACATCACTGTATACATGTCAATCCCAATCTCTCAATTCATCACACCCCACCCCCACCCCCACCACTTGGTATCCATACATTTGTTCTCTACATCTGTGTCTCAATTTCTGCCCTGCAAAGCAGTTCATCTGTACCATTTTTCTAGGTTGCACATACATGCGTTAATATATTTGTTTTTCTCCTTCTGACTTACTTCACTCTGTATGACAGTCTCTAGATCCATCCACGTCTCAACAAAAGACCCAAGTTCGTTCCCTTTTATGGCTGAGTAACATTCCATTGTATAAATGTACCACATCTTCTTTATCCATTCGTCTGTCGATGGGCATTTAGGTGCTTCCACGTCCTGGCTATTGTAAACAGTGCTGCAATGAACATTGGGGTGCATGTGTTTTTTTGAATTATGGTTTTCTCTGGGTATATACCCAGTAGTGAGATTGCTGGATCATATGGTAATTCTATTTTTAGTTGTTTAAGGAACCTCCATACTGTTCTCTATAGTGGCTGTATCAATTTACATTCCCACAAACAGTGCAAGAGGGTTCCCCTATCTCCACACCCTCTCCAGCATCTGTTGTTTGTAGATTTTCTTTTTCTTTTTCTTTTTTACATCTTTATTGGAGTATAATTCCTTCACAATGGTGTGTTAGTTTCTGCTTTATAGCAAAGTGAATCAGTTATACATATGTTCCCATATCTCTTCCCTCTTGCGTCTCCCTCCCTCCCACCCTCCCTATCCCACCCCTCCAGGCAATCACAAAGCACCGAGCTGATCTCCCTGTGCTATGCGGCTGCTTCCCACTAGCTATCTACCTTACGTTTGGCAGTGTATATATGTCCATGCCTCTCTTGTGCTTTGTCACAGCTTACCCTTCCCCTTCCCCATATCCTCAAGTCCATTCTCCAGAAGGTCTGTGTCTTTATTCCTGTCTTACCCCTAGGTTCTTCATGACATTTTTTTTCTTAAATTCCATATGTATGTGTTAGCATACGGTATTTGTCTTTCTCTTTCTGACTTACTTCACTCTGCATGACAGATTCTAGGTCTATCCACCTCATTACAAATAGCTCAATTTCGTTTCTTTTTATGGCTGAGTAATATTCTATTGTATATATGTGCCACATCTTCTTTATCCATTCATCCGATGATGGACACTTAGGTTGTTTCCATCTCCAGGCTATTGTAAATAGAGCTATGAACATTTTGGTACATGACTCTTTTTGAATTACGGTTTTCTCAGGGTATATGCCCAGTACTGGGAGTGCTGGGTCATATGGTAATTCTATTTTTAGTTTTTTAAGGAACCTCCATACTGTTCTCCACAGTGGCTGTATCAATTTACATTCCCACCAACAGTGAAAGAGGGTTCCCTTTTCTCCACACCCTCTCCAGCATTTATTGTTTGTAGTTTTGATGATGGCCATTCTGACTTGTGTGAGATGATATCTCATTGTAGTTTTGATTTGCGTTTCTCTAATGATTCATGATGTTGAGCATTCTTTCATGTGTTTGTTGGCAGTCTGTATATCTTCTTTGGAAAAATGTCTATTTAAGTCTTCTGCCCATTTTTGGATTGGGTTACTTGTTTTTTTATTATTGAGCTGCATGAGCCGCTTATAAATTTTGGAGATTAATCCTTTGTCAGTTGCTTCATTTGCAAATGTTTTCTCCCATTCTGAGGGTTGTCTTTTGGTCTTGATTATGGTTTCCTTTGCTGTGCAAAAGCTTTGAAGTTTCATTAGGTCCCATTTGTTTATTTTTGTTTTTATTTCCATTTCTCTAGGAGGTGAGTCAAAAAGGATCTTGTGATTTATGACATAGAGTGTTCTGCCTATGTTTTCCTCTAAGAGTTTGATAGTTTCTGGCCTTACACTTAGGTCTCTAATCCATTTTATTTTTGTGTATGGTGTTAGGGAGTGATCTAATCTCATACTTTTACATGTACCTGTCCAGTTTTCCCAGCACCACTTATTGAAGAGGCTGTCCTTTCTCCACTGTACATTCCTGCCTCCTTTATCAAAGATAAGGTGACCATATGTGCGTGAGTTTATCTCTGGGCTTTCTATCCTGTTCCATTGATCTATCTTTCTGTTTTTGTGCCAGTACCATATTGTCTTGATTACTGTAGCTTTGTAGTATAGTCTGAAGTCAGGGAGCCTGATTCCTCCAGCTCCATTTTTTGTTCTCAAGATTGCTTTGGCTATTCGGGGTCTCTTGTGTTTCCATACAAATTGTGAAATTTTTTGTTCTAGTTCTGTGAAAAAAGCCAGTGGTAATTTGATAGGGATTTCACTGAATCTGTAGATTGCTTTGGGTAGTATAGTTATTTTCACAATGTTGATTCTTCCAATCCAAGAACATGGTATATCTTTCCATCTATTTATATCATCTTTAATTTCTTTCATCAGTGTCTTATAATTTTCTGCATACAGGTCTTTTGTCTCCTTAGGTAGGTTTATTCCTAGATATTTTATTCTTTTTGTTGCAATGGTAAATGGGAGTGTTTCCTTAATTTCTCTTTCAAATTTTCATCATTAGTGTATAGGAATGCAAGAGATTCCTGTGCATTAATTTTGTATCCTGCAACTTTATCAGATTCATTGATTAGCTCTAGTCGTTTTGTGTAGGGGCAGGTGGTATATGGAACTCTGTATTTTCTGCTCAATTTTTCTGCAAACATAACAGTACTCTAAAAATGTTATGTTCATTAAGTATTTTGTATTTTGCTTTTATATTTTAATATAAAATATTGACTCTTTTAGAATAAAAATAACTTTTAGAAGCATAAAAATAATTAAATTTTTGTTTAACATTGACTTTAATCTACTTTTTAAATATATATATTAAAATTTCATGTGTTCTGAATACAACTTACTACACTTATTTTGAATCTTTAAGATCATTACTCTCAACAGACCAGAAATTATGTGAAAATCTTGATTATAACAGCATGACTTCGCTGAAATAAAGACAAGATAAACAAATTTAATGGAATAAAAAACACAGAAAATCCAAACAAATAATTAACATCTTTGTAATAATAAGTGTAATCATCTTAATAGTTCATTGATATTCAGTTATAAAAACTATAGCCTCGGACTTCCCTGGTTGCCAATGCAGGGGACCTGGTCTGGGAAGATCTCGCTGCGGAGCAGCTGGGCCTGTGTGCCGCAACTGCTGAGCCTATGCGCCTAGAGCCTGTGCTCCACAACAAGAGAAGCCACTGCAATGAGAACCCGGAGCACCGCAATGAAGAGTAGACCCCTCTCGCTGCAACGGGAGAAAGCCACACTCAGCAATGAAGACCCAACACAGCCAAAATAAATAAATAAATTAATTAATTAAAAAAACTCAAAACTATAGCCTTACACACACACACACACACACACACACACACAGAGATAAATTTACCTATTTAGTCACTATGAAGTATATTTTTCAAGATAGAGAAGAGTTTGTTGGCTTGGCTATAACTGAAATATTTAGACTTGGAGGAGGGTGAGGTCCGGGATCCCTGGTCTAGGGTCCTGGTTAGGAGGGTTCAGGCCTGGCTTCTGGGGTCCGGGTTTCCAGAAGGAAGGTGGCCCAGGGACTAGGCTAGGAGTTGGTATGCCACTCTGGGGGCTTGAAAATGCCACCAACAACTTTACCCCTGCTAAGGGACTTCTCACTGCATTTCTAAGCTGCTTTTCCAGAGCTTCTCCCCTGAGGATCTTCTTCTGCTCGCGTGGGAGGTGGGAGCCCAGTGGAACCAAAGCGGGTTCCAGTAACCCATCTTCTAAAGCTCTGGTGTTGCAGACGCTTGTGATAGGGAGCGTTTGGTGGTTTATAAATGACTTACGAGTGCTTTCAAAATCTCCTGTGTGCTGTGCGACAGCCCTGTGAAGTATTCAGAACAGGTATTAAGTCCGTTTAGAGACCTTCCATCACCTTTGGCCAAGAGGGCTTAATGGACTTGCCCAAGGTCACATGGCTGACTTGTGATAGAGCTGCAACTACAAGGGCCATCCTTTGATACTTGGTTTTATACTTTGGGCCATTCGGAAAAAGTAGGTTAGGGTCAGATTGCTGAAAATGGCAGATTTAGGACTGTTCGGAAGTAAAACCAGCCACTAGTTCCCCATCCCCCGACCCTCTTCCTTTAACAAAGAGATGTGCCCATCATTAAAGGAAAAAGGAAAAGACCCGTTCATCCATTTCATAAACTGCAGGAATCGCAATGCCTGAGGGTTGAGGCATGTAGAGTAAATGTGGTGTAAGACATTCAGCGTGGTAAGGAACAGAAAATCATAGAGTGTGTGCAAAGAGAGTAGTTGATTCTCAAATCCAGCCTGCTTCTCCCCCATATGAATACAGGCCCACTGTGGCCAAAGGTTCCATTTCTTGAGAGAAGCCAGAAATCTGGATTTTTTTTATAATACGGCATTTCCCAAATTTCTAATTGGTGATACTATTATTTTATTTCCCAAATTTCCCAATTTCTATTTGGTGTAGGCCAAATAAATTTGCCTGTGGGACTCCAGTATGCACCTTCTATGAAAGTAGATGATGTGGTTCTATCCCCACCCCTTTTCCTTTATCCAGCTTTTAATGAAATGTGGGCAGAAACATTATAAAATGTGCTTAGGCAAAAGACTTTGGGCTTAAAATCTTCCATTTTTCTTCTTCCTGTCTGCTATTTCAAGAGAAGCTATTTCTGTCAACATTAAAACAGTGCTCTGGGTTTGGGCATTTTTGTTGCATAACCCACTTAAGCTAAAATTCTTTGTCCAGAGACCTGATCTTTAAAGCACATTCCAGCTCAGTGGAAGTCAGATTATATGTCAGATCATTGATGTAGTGTGACAACTGGGGATTTCCATGTAGAAATAAGTGGACCATTCTCCTTAGTGTGGGGATTCACTGTGGAGTCTCATTTTTACAATATTTGAATTGTATTTTTTCAAGCTAAATAACTGAGAAATTTAGTCATTGCATACAATTCAAAACTGCAATCAGCCTAACATACAAACTTGGGGCCTAATACATCTTCACCTCATGACAACACAAGAATAAATGAAGTCTCTCGTGATCAGTTTGGGAGCCAATTTACCGCAATTGCTGTGGGTTAAAAAAAAAATCACTTCTGTGTACCCAAATAACCTGACGTGATATGGAAGTTGTTAATTAGTTGAAAGCATAGGCCCCCTCTCAAAAATTATGTGTAACACTAAGCAATGTGTTCTTTAATTTTTCACCAGCACATAATAAAAATGTGAATATTGTTTGATCTTCTCAGAATGTTAACTCTACAATATTCTATGACAAACATGTTACTGATAAGAATGCAAAAACATTGCATTACAAACACTACCAAAAGATGTTGATATTAACTGTCAGACTGTATCCTCCCAGCAACTTCATGAGTTAAAACTTAGTGTCCTTAAACCGATTTGTAGGCAGAAAATGAGATACTAATCAGTGGAAAACTATATCGAGACTTCTAGTCTCAGTTTTGCACTCATTTCACTTTGGCTTCCTGTTGAAAAATAAAATCTCTAAGAAAAAAAAAAATTAAACTTCAGGTGTGTGGACTTCCATTTGTGCCCTTGCCCTGGGGCCTGCAAATGTTAGGGGAGGCTCTGGAGATGTCAGGAAGCCTGTGATGCTGGAAACCATCTTTGTACCATAAGGAGAAAATCTACCTGATAACAGAGACAACTCAGACAAAAGCAGAGCCAAGAAATGGAGAATGAGACTGAGAACTAGTGATATGATTAACATCTCCGGGTCCTGAAGATCTACCCATGAAAGTTCAGTTCCTTAAGGTAATAAATTCCCACTTTTTTTTGCTCGAGTTTTCTGTCATTCGTATCAAGTGTCATCCTGATTTGGTTCAGGAAAATTCGATACTTTTATATTCAGAGTTAGCAGCAGGAGTGACAAGATAGCAGTAGGTAAGGAGAATGGGAAGGAGCTGAACTGAGGAGGTTTTGAAAAATGGGGCATGAGTGAATTGTGGCAGTAAAAGAAATGTGAATGTCACTCCAGGAATGTAAATGTAAAACATCACTTCTTAGCCTTATACCTAAGAGCACCCTAGTGGCCCACAGATAAACTAAAAACTGGTTCACAAAATTTGTATGAATATGTACATGCTGTTTTCTGGAGAGAGAGTTCATAGCTATTCACAGGTCCTCAAAAACAAAACAAAACAAAACTGTGAGCTCCCATAATAAGAAATACTGCCCTACTAAATGGGGAAGGCTTCTGAAATAGTGGTGAGATGTAAAATCGAAAAGCTGTACTTTGGAGAGATTATAAAACCACTAATTATGGCAGTGACTCTCAGATTATATACCACAACCACCTGCATCACAGTCACTGGGGGCTCTTGTTTCAAATTCACATTCACAGCCCCCATCCAGACTCAGTGAACCAGAATCTCTGGGGGCAGGGCCTAGACACTCCATTTGGAGTATATGATAGGTCAATATTTTGAAGTTCTACATGACTTTCCCATTTGATTGATAATTCTGCAGAATTTTATGTGGAAAGCATATTCTTTCAGAATTTCAAACACATTGTTTCATTGTCTTTGAGCTTTAGATGTTGCTGTTGAGAAATCTGATGACATTCTGATTCTTGATACTTTGTGATTTTTTTCTCTCTGGAAGCTCTTAGGATCTATTCTTTGCCCTTTCCTTCTGAAAACTCCTGTCCTTCATTCCTGGAATTTTTCTTGAATTACTTAATTGATGATTTCTTCCCATCTGGACTGCTCTTCCAATTTTCTTTCTTTTTGAAGAGTATTTTTGTGTTACTTTGCTCAAATCTTCTGTGATTTTTCCCTCATTTCTGTGATCTTCTTTCTAATTTCCAAGAACTCTTTCTAGTTCCACCCTGCTTTTTAAAAAATTTCATCCTTTTGTGGCTTCATCTTCTCTTGCCTTTCTGGGGATATTACTGAGAGTTTTTTTTTAATGTCCTCCCTACAATATTTGTTTCCTCCATATTCCTTTTTCTGTTGTTCCTTTTATATTATTCAATTGTCTTGTTTGTTGTCCATGATTAAAAGTAAGAGATAAAAAGTAAAGAGGGAGCTCTGAGTGGGTGCCTGGTGTTTCTGACTTTAAATTTTGCTACAGGATGATCTGCGGGCATGTTGTCAATATCTTTGGTCAGGCACAAAGTCAGTTATATCCTAGTTTAGGTATGGTACCCGAGCAAGTACCAGAGAATTCACCCTCCCCAGAGCATTAAACCTCCAAACTTCAGCCTGGGTGGGAGAGGGGCAGCTGCCCAGAGACATAAGGCTGGAGAAAGGATCTAGAGATTTCACTGCTTCTCAAGCAGCTTTCACCTATTCCCCTTTATTTTCGGACATCCTAACCTCCATCTCCTCTTCACCCCCAATTCCTGAGGCACCTCTTGTAGTTCCGGAACCTTTTGAAGATTCTGGTTTAAATTGCGTTGTTTCTCAAGTTTCCACACTGTTGGGGCCTGGGACACTTACCCCTCATACTTGTGCTTTCAAGCTTCCAAAATGTTGCTGTCATTTCCCTTCCCTTGTGGGTTGAGGTCTTCACTGGAGTTTAAGCATGGGAGGAGGCGAAATTAGAGGCCGTATTCGAACTGCTGTCTTAATTCAACAGATATCTGTATCTTCAAAATCTTTGGGCCATTCCAACCATGTAGCACAGTCATCCCTTCCAAGGCATCCTACTTCTCCATTTTGAGGACACCCTCCAGTTTCAGACTCCACAAGGAAGACACAAACAACTATGACACAGAGCCAAAGAGAGGCACATAGATGGTAGGCGATATACACTTGAGTCAACTGTCTGCCGGGCACCGAGGCCCCGGCTCCCTGGGCTCGACATGCTAGGGGCACCGCGGCTCGGCCTCTCTCCCTCTCTCCAGCAGCCCCAGATCCCCGGACTTGGCCACCGCCCAGCTCCTCCCCTGCCCAGCCGGGGAGCTCGGCCCGGCCCCTCCCCTCCCGTCCATAAAGCAGGCGCCGCCAGGGAATCCGGGACAGGGACAGCTCTAATGATTGGTGAGCCGCTGACATGGCCTGGCCACAGCTCCGGAGCCGGCGCCTCGTTCCCTCGCTGCAGGGAGCCCTGGGTCTGGCTCCTCTGCTGCTGCCGCTGCTCCTGGCGCTGAGTGTCGGGCTCGGGGCCGACTGCGAGTGCCAGGCCCCAGCGCTGTGCCGTCCCATCACCCATCGCCCATCGCCCCGACTTCGAGGTCAGTGGCCTCTCTCCACTGACGCTCCGGGTCTGGTCCTGAAGGCCCTAAGAGAAGTTACAGTAGAATAACCGAGCCCGAGAAAGAGGTGTTGGGGGCGCAAAACCAGCTTTGACCGCTCGCGGAAGGGCCTTTCTGTCCACAGATTTCCTTCAGCCTTAAAGATGAGGAAATTTTGGCTCAGAGAGGTTGAGTAACTCCTCCCAGGTCTCACAGTAAGTATTCCAACCCTGATCTGACTCTAAGTGCAAGTTCCTTGCATTGGCCTGCTGTGCCTCTCCCCAGGCAGTCTGGCCAGATAAGCAAGGAGGCTGGTAAGGAGATACTCCCTAAGTAGCAACACCCATTGGTTTCCAGGAGAATTGAGGATGAGTTTGAAAGAATCTCAGCACTCCCACGGTCCAGTGGAAGACTGAACGTTCTGCTTACTTTGCTTTTCTATACCTGCCACACAAGAAGGGGGATAAAAATAGGTTTTTAAGTAAAAATTCCATCTACCCACCTAAGAATTTATAAGGCCTTGGGCAGCTTTAAGCAAACACCCTTTCGGAGGTAATGTGAAGACCACTTGTCTGCCTAGAGTTTGATGACTGCACCAGGAACTGGACACATCAGGCAGGTGGAAAAGTTCAGTCCAAAAGAGAAATTCTTGTGTAAACATAGCGACAATTGCCAGTTCTTAATCTAGCAGATTACATTTGAGGCAGGGACATTTAAATGTCAATTAAAAAAAGTAATATAATTGCTTAGAAGAAGTAAAAACGGTGGAAGTATTTATGGAGAACCTGCCTAGTGTGTAAGCCTAACATCTGAAAGACTTTCTGTAGCACCCAATACTTCTTAGTCGGTTAGGCGGCATCTGTGGGCATTTAGAAAACCAATTATGCAAAGAAGCCAAATTTTGTTCATTTGTATGCTGGTGGTTAATGGTCTTTTCTCTCTACTGACCTATATTTTTCAAAGACAAAGACTAGACTTTTTCCCTTATATATTCAATTGGTTCATCAAGCTATTTTTTAGTATTTCTATTCTATCACAAGCTTTCTGTATATTTTTAACATATTCAATCTTAGTTATCAGAATTGAAATAGGGGTAAGGTTTGTGACATAAATATGATTCTAAGAAGTCTAAAAACAATGGGCTGTTCAGTTTCACATTTTGTACGTTTTATTATTTCAGTGGGTAACTGCCTAGTAGAAAAATGGGTTATGCACAGTTAATTCTGAAAAATAAACAAAAAACCAAAAAGGAGACAGAAAATTAGGAAAAGCCTGGTTTAATTTTTATAGCTAGCTCTGCCCACCCTCACCCATCCATTCTCCTCACAGTGGCCCACTGATCATAGATATCACTCTCCCTTTCTCTCTCCCCCTCTCCCTGTGTCTGTCTGTCTCTCTCACTTTTTAATGCAAATCTTATGATCCTCTGCTTAAAATACTTTAATGCTTCCCATTCATCTCAGGAGAAAATAGAAACTCTTCAGTGGTCTACAAAGCCCTACTTGATCCTGCCACCACCTACCTCAGTAGTTTCATCAGTTTCACCTGTTTCCACATACTTTCAGGATTTTTGTGCTCCAGCCTCACTGACCTTCTTTTGGCTCCAGAAATTCAGAATTCTCCTGAGGTATTGAGACCTTTGCCCTTTTTTGTTCCCTCTTCTGAGAATGCTCTTTTTTGTGCATTGGTACCCCTCCTCTGTCCCCTGTCTAGGTCATTGCCCAGATTTCAGTCCTCCCCTAAAGAGTGTAGTCCTCAGGGAAGTTTTCCTGCCCTACCAGGGTCGCAGGTCCCCTTTATATGCTGTCATGGCACCCTGCATTTCTATGTAGCCCTTAACACTATTGCATTAAATAACCAATGGACCTGGTCTGTGTCACTAATGCCTAACAATATACCCTGCCTATACCTTACTGGGATTCAATAAATATTTGCTAAATCAATGAATTAACACCTTATTTGGGATAAAGTAAAAATGATCAGTGCTTCTAATATTATCTGTGGAGAAAAAAATAACAGGAGAAACATAACATCAACCACCTTAGTATTTAACTTGAGTACTAGTCTAAGAAGTAAGGTTCACCAGAAATCATTCATAGTAAACGCAGTATCTATGAGTCCATCTGCAGCAGCCAGAAACTTGAGTATTTTCAACCTCCTCTCTTTCTCTTACCTTACTCATTCAGTGGGTCAGAGTCCTGTTAATTTTGCCTTCTTAGGATCTTCCAGATTTATTCATTTATCTCATAGTCTCCGCTGCTCCACAACTTTAGTTGAGGTCACCATCATCTCTGGCCTGCATTCTTCCAAAGCTTTCTTATTAGATATTCTGCCTCCAGTTTTGCCTCTTTAAACCATTTTCCACTTCAGCTGAAGGGATTTTTCTAAAATGCATAGCTAAAATATGTATATTCTCTTTTTAAAACCCTTTCCCTTGGGATAATTTCTCAAGAGGGCTTCAAGGTCTTTCATGATTTAACCCTGCCTACCACCCTCAGGTTCTTCACTGTTGTCTCCCTCCAAATTTTAGGCGTCAGCAAACCTCCATGCTCTGCCTCCAGGCCTTGACACTTGCCCCTATTTCTTCCTAGCCTACCGTCTCCTACTTTCCAGGCCCCACTAATTTCCTCTGCCACCAATTAATTGGGACCCCTATGTCTTATTCACTGTTGTACTCTCAGTGCCTGGCATATGATCAATGTTTAATTGTTACTTTGGGTGCATGATGACCCTTAGCTAGCCATAGTCCATGATTTCTTCTTTTAATTTGATAATATTACTATTTATTCATAATGGTTATTTCAAAGATTAATGACTAATGATTTTCTGTGATCTTGATATATTATTTCTTCATTTGGAAAACTTAAATTTGGGGCTTAGTATTCCAAAATTATGAGGTGTTTTAAAGACATTTGGATGTCTTTGGAATGAGTTTGTGAAGTAAATTTTATTAATCTGTGAAAAGCATATATGTACAAAAGATGTATATTTCTTCCATCGGAGATGTATCCATAAGGGATATCATTAATGCTACTTTCAGAGCATCCTGGTTAGCTCAACAAGTTAAGCTGGCCAAAACACAATATATGGATGGAATTAATCTAGACAAGAAGTTGCTCGTTCATCACATGAATATTATGCGTTAACTGCTTTAGTCAAAAAACTGCAGACTTTCCAGCGTGAAATTGAGGGATCACAGGTAAAAATTCATTTGGTGTTTTTTGGAAACCCCTTATTTTTCCTACCAAAATGTGTTCATAGGGGGCTTCCCTGGTGGCGCAGTGGTAGAGAGTCCGTCTGCCGATGCAGGGGACGCGGGTTCGTACCCCGGTCCGGGAGGATCCCACATGCCGTGGAGCGGCTGGGCCCGTGCACCATGGCCGCTGAGCCTGCGCATCCGGAGCCTGTGCTCCGCAATGGGAGAGGCCACAGCAGTGAGAGGCCCGCATAACACAAGAAAAAAAAAATGTGTTCATGAAGGTATGGCAAATAGAATCTCAGTTTTATTGAGTAGGAAGAGTTTCAGTACATCCTAAAAAAATTTCTGGAACTTTTGAGTTCTTAACTAGAGAAGTTTTATAAAAATTTAAGGTGCCAAATCTGTTCTTTATTCACATCAGGATACAGTACTGGAATTGCCCCACCTACCTGCCTTGCAGCAGAGTTAGAAATATTAGATAGGCAATGGGAATCTCAGGAAGGATTTAGCTGCCCAGGCTCTGCTTTCATCAGTGCAGGACAGAAACAGCTCTTGCCTAAGAGTAGAGGTAGTTCTGGGGAAGTGTCTCACTTGCTCCATAGACTCTGAATTACTTTGTAAAGCACCCAAGGCCCAATAAGGCTCAAAGCCTAAGTCCATAGAGCTTGTCAGTGCTATGACAAAAGGCAGTATTTCCCTACTACCATAATAAGCATGATCAGAGAGAAGATCACAACATAAGGCATCTTGCCAGGCAATGTGTGAGTAACAGAAGGACAGTGTAGCCCCAGATCAGTGATTCTCAAAACTGGTCATACACCAAGATAACCAGGAATCTTAAAAAAATTAAACACACACATGTACACTGGATCCCACTCCCAGAGATTCTTATTCAGAGAAATGCAAACCAAAACTACAATGAGGTGTCACCTCACACCAGTCAGAATGGCCATCATTAAAAACTCTACAGGGCTTCCCTGGTGGTGCAGTGGTTGAGAATCTGCCTGCTAATGCAGGGGTCACAGGTTTGAGTCCTGGTCTTGGAGGATCCCACATGCCGCGGAGCAACTAGGCCCGTGAGCCACAACTACTGAGCCTGTGCTCCGCAACAAGAGAGGCCGTGATAGTGAGAGGCCTGCGCACCGCGATGAAGAGTGGCCCCCGCTTGCCACAACCAGAGAAAGCCCTCGTACAGAAACGAAGACCCAACACAGCAAAAATAAATAAATAATTAATAAACTCCTACCCCCAACATCTTCTTTAAAAAAAAAAAAGTCTACAAATAATAAATGCTGGAGAGGGAGTGGAGAAAAAGGAACCCTCCTACAATATTGATGGGAATGTAAATTGGTGCAGCCACTATGGAGAACAGTATGGAGATTCCTTAAAAAACTAAAAATAGAGTTGCCATATGATTCTGCAGTCCCACTCCTGGGCATATACCCAGACAAAACTATAATTCGAAAAGATATATTCACCTCAGTGTTCATAGCAGCACTATTTACAATAGCCAACACATGGAAGCAACCTAATGTCTGCTGACAGGTGACTGGATAAAGAAGATGTGGTATATATACACAATGGAATATTACTCAGCCATAAAAAAGAATGAAATAGTGCCATTTGCAGCAACATGGATGGACCTAGAGATAATCATATTAAATGAAGACAGACAGAGACAAATATCATATGTTATCACTTATATGTGGAATCTAAAAAGTGATACAAATAAACTTATTTATAAAACAGAAATAGACTCACAGACAAAGAAAACAAACTTATGATTACCAAAGGGGATAGCAGTGGGGGGGAGGTAAATTAGTAGTTTGGGATTAACATATACACACTACTATATACAAAACAGATAAACAAAAAGGACCTACTGTATAGCACAGGGAACTATATTCAATATCTTGTAATAACCTATAATGGAAAAGAATCTGAAAAAGAATAGGTATATATATATGTACAACTGAATCACTTCGCTGTACACCTGAAACTAACACAACACTTTAAATTAACTATACGTCAATAAAAAAGTATATTACAGAAATTATAAAGGAACACATTAGGATGTTTCCTTCTTAAAAAAAACTATACAATAATTTGTTAGTGGACACATAAAAAATGATGTAAATTTTGACATCCAAAACATAAAATGTCGGGTGGTGGAGTATAAAAATGTAGAGCTTTTGTATGTGTTCTAAGTTGTTAACAGTTTAAAATAGACTGTTGTAACTATAAGATGCTTTAAAAAGTTATTTTTTCAGGTGTACAACATAATGATTTGATATTTATATATACTGCAAAATGACCACCACAATAAGTCTAGTTAACTTCCATCACCATACATAGTTACAAAAATTTTTTAAATGTAAGCCACATGATAACCACAAAGCAAAATCCTACATTAGATATACAAAAGAAAATCAGAAAGGAATCAAGCATGCCACTACAGGGAATCACAAATCACAAAGAAAGAGAGCAAGAAAAGAAGAAAGGAAAAAAGGAATTAGAAAATAGCCAGAAAACAATTAACAAAATGGCAATATTACGTAGAAACCTATCAGTAATTACTTTAAATGGACTAAATTCTTGAATCAAAAGACACAGAGTGGCTGAATGGATTAAAAAAAACAAGATCCAACTATACGCCGCCTACAAGAGACTCACTTCAGCTTTAAGGACACACATAGAGTAAAAATGAAAGGATTGAAAAACTAGTTCCAGGCAAATGGAAACAAAAAGTGAGCAGGGGTAGCTATATTTATATCAGACAAAATGGACTTTAAGCCAAAAATGGTAACAAGAGACAAAGTTCATTACATAATTATAAAAGGGTCAGTTCATCAAGAAGATATAACAATTTCAAATATTTATTGTGGGTGCTCCACATCAGAGCGCCCAAATATATTAAATAAACACTAAGATATCTGAAGGGAGAAACAGACAGCAATATAATAATAGTAGAGGACTTTAGTACTCCACTTTCAGCAATGGACAGCTTATTCAGACAGATAATCAATAGGGAAATGTCAATAAGGAAACTGTAGTTAGACACAGTTAGGCTGGTAAAAGGTATAAACTTTGTTGTAAGATGAATAAGGTCTCAGGATTTAGTGCATAACATGATGACTATAGTTGATTGTACTGTATTGTATAATTTGAAATTTGCTGAGAGTAGAATTTTAGTGTTATCACCAAAATAAATAAGGTGATGGCTATGTTAATTAACTTGATGGGAATACTTTTGCATATATATGCATATCATCATATTGTACACTTAAAATATATTACAATTTTACTTGTCTATTATACCTTAGTAAAGCTGAGAAAAAACTGCTAGGCTAGACAGTGAGTTTTTTGAAGGCAGGGACCAGTTCCTTGATGTCTAACACAATGTTTAAAAATTACTTATTGAACATATGAATGATACCTGCCTTTCAAAATTTTAAGTCTAGTTAAGTAGGATATATATAGTATAAACTAATGACTCTAAATCTATCTCAGAATCACCTGGGAGTGCTTGTTAAAAATATGCCCAGAAGTTGATTCTGGCATAGATTCTAGGAACTGTATTTTTACCAAGTGTGATAGGTGATTCTGGTGTAGTTGGTCAACATGAATTTGAGAGTCACTGGAAAAATAATAAATGATGTAACGATCAACATCTCTGTGGCTTTATACAAGTAGGGAAGGTTTGTCACTGTGGAATTCAGCTTTTCAGATGAGTACAATTTAGATCAAGAATAGCAAATACCTGGTATGCAAGCCACCATACTCCTCTCCTCACACATTTTGGTCTCAGAAACTTTTCCCTCATTCTCTAGATTGCTATTGTTAATAGGGTAGAATTAATGTATGGGAACTTATTTGCTAGTCCTGATTAAGCTATAGTGAAAGAGCAAGGGGGAAGAGACTGAGCAAAGATTTTGCAGTAGGAATGTCTATTTCCATGTTTGAGGGGCAAGTAGAACAATTTGGGCTACTATGTCAAGTTTATGTTAGTTAAGTTAGTGGGAAGTAGAGTTGCCAAGATGAACCAGATTGTGGAAGATCCAGGATGTGACACTGAAGAGTATGCATTTTATTCTGTATGTAATGGGTAATGTGTATAGAAAGTATCTGGGGAAGATTATTTATGGTAGTACGTAAAAAAGTCTAGAGGAGAAAGAGAGACCTGTAAGGACTAACCCAGTAATACAATAACTTGGAACTTATGGTTTGAACTGGGATGATGGCATAACCCTAACACTCAGCAAGTGTTCAGTATTCATTCAATTAATTAATTAATGGAAAGGAATGGGCAGAAAAACTGTGAGAGGCCACCCAAAGGAAAATGTGAGATTAGTTATGGGGTGTGAGGGAAGAAGAGTCACAAAATGGCCCAAAGGTTCTTAAACTGGTGACCAGAAAAAAATGACTAATATAGAGCCCCAGGAAGGAGAAATGAGTTTTTGGGAAAAGATGATAATTTAGGATTATAGAATTTGTGATCACAGAATTAAAAAGCTAGAAGTGCTCTTGAAGAATTCTTTCTACACCTTCATTGTTACATGTGGGAAAACAGATCAGATATTTAAAATGAAATAACCTAGTTATAAGAGAGCCAAGATAAGAACCAAAGTCTTTTGATTTCTTTTCTAATTTCTTTTCTAATAATGTTGCCTTCTCAAAAATATGAGATTAACCATGACAGGAAACCCAGGTGAAAATATTCTTACTGCTCAGGAGAGAGGTAAGGACTTACAAAACGGATTTGAAATTTACCTGCTTAGAGGTAATCACTTTCTCTATTACCTTATTATACTTCCATTTTGTAAGAGGGGACAGTGATAAAATGAAGTCCAATATGTAAAAATTTCACTTTATAACCTATTTTGCTGGAGAGCTTTGGGGAAAGCCTAGACTTACAAAGCAGAGCTTCCTTTAATGTTAATAATGAAAGAATTACAGAGAGAATTTTGAGAAAGTCCTAAAAAGAGTTATAGTAGAATAAATTAGCCAAAGTGTAAAAATTTAACTAAAATACCTCAATTTTTTGTAATATTAATCAATACATTTATTGAGAGCTTAATTAAGAAGAAAACTTTTAATGAAGCTTTAGAATGTTTGCAGACCTATATTAATAAAATAAAGCTAATTAATATTCAGTTAAGGCAATAAATCTTTTTTTTTTTTTTTTTTTTTGTGGTACGTGGGCCTCTCACTGTTGCGGCCTCTCCTGTTGAGAAGCATAGGCTTCGGATGCGCAGGCCCAGCGGCCATGGCTCACGGGCCCAGCCGCTCCGCGGCACGTGGGATCTTCCCAGACCGGGGCACGAACCCATGTCCCCTGCATCGGCAGGCGGACTCTTAACCACTGCGCCACCAGGGAATCCCAGCAATAAATCTTTTAAAGAGATTCATCCTTATTGAGGACTGGCTCACTATTCAAAAATGAAAGATAATTTAACACTCAAGTTTTATTTGAATATTTCCATAAAATAAGACCATTTAAGTGATTTGTTCAACATTTTGAGTTGATTAATTTATACTTGTAGCCATAAAACACCACTACTCTTTAACTATAATGTTGGAATAAACTTACCATGTAAAGTAATTGTAAATCAAGGGCTCAAGCTGCCAAAACAGTCCAGTAAGCTTGTGCCAAGAGATGACCAATTTAGCTTGCATGATATTTTTAAGAACTTTCGTATTCGAATTCTTTTAGTGTGCTTTTACTCTCTAGTTGCTTATGGGCCCTACCACACCCTACTGTGATTACACCAGTTTCCTTCAGTCAGTCGAGTTGCTAGTCTGTCCTCTGGAGGCATGTGACTTTAAACTCCTCTTCTACACAGTGCCTGCTCCTGGTCATTGTATATGTCCAAATATGCCTGTGTCCAAATATATGTCCATTATCTAAATATATGTCCAAAACATTGTCCAAAATATATGTCTGGGTCAGTCCATGTAGGCAAAAAATATATTTCTTAGAATTGTTCTAGTTCCATACATGTCAAACCTTAAGTCAGACACATAAGTGGTTCTTTTTGAGGGGGGGAGTAATATGAGGCAAGAGAATACATAATCAACAAAACATCTGCCATAATATGCATATTTGATCATGTTACATAAAATGGTTTTCCCACAGGTAACCTTGGATGTATCTTGGTCTCCAAACTGCTTAGGTAGGAGGTGCTATAATTATACTGGAATTGCAGATGCTTGTGACTTTCTCTTTGTGATGTCTTATGGTGAACGAAGTCTGGTCTGGTCACAATGTATTGCAGGAGCCAATTCTCCCTATACTAAGACATTAACTGGTAAGAACTCACAAAACAATCATTTATCAGCGATATTAATTCTATAACGTCAAACATTAAGATATAGTTTAGTATTTCTAAGTCATTTGTATACATTTTCCATTTGTAACGCTTTCTTGAAACATATACAAACCTCTTAATTTGAGAGCTTTAAAGTTTACAAAAAGTTTTAAAAGTTCTGAAGTTTTCAATTACCTCTAAAAAGTCTTGGGAGGTAGGTGTATTATATTAACCCTCTATTATAGATAAGATGAAGGGTGATAAGTTCTCATGATTGCACAGCTATTAAGTATTATATGGTTGGAACTAAAGCAGGTGTTCTAACTTCAAGTCAACACTCTTGTCAGAAAGTTACACGAAGAAGATATTTGCTTACTTAGAATTTGATAGAATATTTTTGTTGAAATAACCAATGTTAAATAATTTAATAGCAAAGGTAGCTATAATATGAGTACCTATTATACATGATTTATAGGGCTGGCTTTATCTTTTTTGGCATTTACTATTAGTACCCATGCTACATTAAAAATTATATTCCTATTAGAATTAAGAGTACTTCTGGGGCTTCCCTGGTGGCGCAGTGGTTGAGAGCCCACCTGCCGATGCAGGGCACACGGGTTCGTGCCCTGGTCCGGGAAGATCCCACATACCGCGGAGCAGCTGGGCCCGTGGGCCATGGCCGCTGAGCCTGCGCGTCCGGAGCCTGTGCTCTGCAACGGGAGAGGCCACAACAGTGAGAGGCCCGCGTACCGCAAGAAAAAAAAAAAGAGTACTTCTGATCTGTCATTCATATGATGTGGCCTTTGCATTATTCTTTCCAAAGTTTGGATTGGTTTATATCCCATCAACCAATTGAATTAAAGATTGCTTGCTATCCTTTGGACTTAAGTGAGATTTTCTGGGATAGTTAGCATAGATTTAAGTGTTGAGTAATAAATAAAAATTATTTTCTTTTTCATATAGAGGTAAAATCATAGAACCTGGCCTCATTTTATCATGTCCTAATTGTCTGGATAGAATAGTCTGATCATAAGCATATACTATTTAAAATTTGAAAAATAATTTGTGTTATAATACAAAATAATTATTTAACCCAATGTTTGCCAACTGTGTTTATGAAAGAGATGATAATTATGTATATCAATAAAAGGTTCATTATCAAATATGTTTGGGAAATGATGCATACTCCACCCCTCTCTTGGATATTTAACAGTACACAATAACTTTAAAGCCTCTGAAAAACAGCAAATTTACTCAACATTCTAGCTAATCTTGGAACACATCTTGGTGGGAAAACATAATTTGCAGCATGGGCAAGAAAGGGATTGATAGTACCAGGAATTTGTTCATTTTTCTCTTTGTTTCCTATAACTACAGATTATCTGCTACAGAGTAAGATGGGGTCATTCCTTATCCCAAGCTGTAATCCATGCTTATAGGATATTGATAAAATGTGGAACACTTGTGTGTTCTGTAAGTAATTGTTAGACCACACCTGCCAGAAAGTTTAAGACTTATAGAACATTTTTTAAAGCTTTAGAATCTAGAATATCAAATCCATGCCTTAGCAGTTAATAGACACAATTAGCATGCTTTCCTAAAATGTGTCATTGTTACTAAAATGTGTCATTTTTCCTAAAATTAAATTTTGTGAATTTTTTGCTTCAATTTGATCAAAATTGTTTTGAATGTTCTCTATTATTCAAAAAGAAATTGTTTAGAAAGTGATACCAAATTTATAGTTCTTAAGAGATGACTTTTATAATATATTCGAGAAACACTATATTAGTATTTTACATAAATGTACCTGTTGTTACAAACTTGGATTCTGAGTGGTTACATAGCTTGTATGAACACATTAGTAGACATATGAAGAGAAAAAAATATGCTTTTTCTGTTCCTATTTGATTAGGATATGATGACTACATCAAGATAGGCACTAACCCTAAGAAACTTGTAATGGGTATTCCCTGGTATGGTTATGATTATACCTGCCAAAATCTATCAGCGGTAAGAACAGATCATTTCTTATGTAATTTTTTTCTCTTTCTATTATATTTTTTAGAGTCTGTTTTGTTTCCTCTATATAAACTTCATTTTATTTATAATTTAGAAATTTCTCTCTATATAGAATATATACACTTTATTGAGAATTTATTTAATATAGTTTGAGACTAAAATATAGACAGTTTATTTTAAATAATTAAATCCCATACAAGTTTCTGAATATTATATTTCTATTTAGTAATGAAATTTAACTTTTATTCCATATAGTCAGGTTATCTATTTATAGTATATATTTTATGTCTAATAAATAATTGTATTATATTTTTGGATTTGCTTAATTGCTTAAGATTTGCTTAATTGATAATCTATAACATGAACATTTTTGCATTTCTAGAATCATGTTTGTACCACTGCAAAATACCCTTGTAAAGATGCTGTATACCGTCAGGTGGCCTATCAAATGATCATGAAGCAAGTAAATAGTTCTACTTCTGGAAGACTGTGGGATAAAATTCAGCAGTCTCCTTATTATCACTATCAAGTAAGACTTTTCACAAGTTATCAATCTTTAGTTTTCATAATTGTGTATTTTCATAATTACATTGAAAGTAAGATTTTCTATCAGTTTTCTTATAGGGTACAACGTACAGACTGCTGTTTACATGAGTAGACTTGTCTTTGAATCTGTGTAATCAGGAACTTTACTTCCCTTGTGAGCAATTCAAGTTATGCTAATAGTGGAACTGCTCTGCATGGGCCACTTGTCATTTTAGATGATATAATAAAAACATGTGTATCACAAACAGAATTTCCTTAAGAGTTGTCAATTATAAATGATATCTGTGGCTTTTGAAAGAGCTTTGGGCCAAAATGGGTTACTTGCTCTGAAAACCTCTATTTCAAAGTAGCCCCAAAATTCTGATGAGGCTCTTATATAGGGAGGAATGAGGCTGAGAACAGGAGACGTATCATCAGGGACTTCACAATGGAAAATGGTATCATTTCAAATTTATTCCACAATTCAAACTATGTGATATTCAACAAAATTAAAAATTAGAGACAGAAAAATATTACAAACAGAAATTTGAAGAAACAGAGTAAATGACTAGCAATTCTGTCAGGTAGTGTTTGATAAATAGGAATTGCCATACGAAAGGGACAAAGAAATGTTATCTTTTCCATAGTTTACCTTTAGCATAATAAAAACTTTTTCACACCTCAAAAATCTAAGTACAAACCATCTTTAATTTACCTTGAATTATGTTACTACAAAAGGAACCCTAAAATGATATGATGAACGTTAATTCCAGCAACAATTTATATTTCTTTCTAATGGTCTGGTACCCATTTACAAAAGGATGACTGCAAATATACAAATTTAATAAATTATAATTGATATACATGTACATGTCTGTATATCAATTATGTAGAAAGCTTTAGTGTAGAGCTTTTTAAACTTTAGAATCTTAAGTATAAACATTAAACTAGGGTACACTGTGATCCTGTCTTTACCAAACAGTATTTATAGAACTCTGTTCTGGGAACTGTTAATAACACATAGACACCACACACCCACACACACTAGTGGTTACCAGTGGGAAGAGTAGGGGTGATGGGCAAGACAGGGGTGGGGGAGTGGGAGGTACAAACTGTTGGGTATAAGATAGGCTCAAGGATGTATTGTACAACACAGGGAATATAGCCAGTATTTTGTAATAACTGTAAATGGAAACTAACCTTTAAAATTGTATAATTTTTTTTCATTTTAAAGATTAAACTTAAAAAGAATATAATAAAAAAACACAAACACACACACAAACACACATGCATGTGCCATGGCCAAATATATCTGGAAAACACTACAAACTGTAAGTCTCTCTTGGAGATTTATAATATATAACATTATATTCAAGGATTTAAGATGTACTACAGTACATAAAGCCATTTAATTGTTTAACATAGAACCCTGTTTCCTAGCACTCTTAGAAACATGCAGGGGAACAGTGTTTCATGGATATCAGTTTGGTAAAGGGTTTGTTTAACCAATTATACATAGTTTGGAAATATGTAATTTAGAATAAATACCCTATGATATACTGTTTTTTGTAATTCCTGACTTATTTTTTCTTTAATGCATAAGAAGACACATTCTTTAAGATTTTAGAACGCAGGAAACATTTGATGAGCCTTGAAAACCATTCATTTAATGGCACTTCAGACAACCATCTATTTATAACCAATTTGTTCTTCTTCATTCATTGTAAAAATCCACAGCAACCCAAATCAAGTTTTTGTTTTCACTGAAGAGAATCATTCTGCTTTCTTATGCTGTCTCAGCAATAGCAGCTTCATCTTGCACTCAATATTCTTGGAGGCATACATTCCTTAACCAGACATCTGTCAAACTTACATATACTCAGTTTTTTATCCTTTGATCCTTCACTATTTGAGGCATTTGAAATTTCTTAACATATCAAAAAGGCTCAAAGTACTAGCTAGAATGATGGCAAAATTCAAAGGTGCATGTCTTTGGGTTTGCCCCTGACTCTACAAAAATAAATCTTTCTATATTTAGGTACAGGTTTTGCAAGTTGCCTTTTAATATTGAATCACAATTGGAACTAGAGCATGTATAGCTTTCTCTAGCTCTAAAGATTTTAAAGAATGGAATATAAGATATAGTATGAGATATGCTTGTATGTAATGAATCTACTATACTTAAATATGCCATAGCTTATTCATTTACCAAGTGACTATTGTCCTTTAAAGCAGTCATATTAGGAGATGATTCTAATTCTCGTGGTGCTACCATAAATAGAAATATTACTGGTATTCATTGAGAACTGTCTTTAAAGAGTTCCCCAGATGTATATAAAAATCAGTAAATTATTTTAAATCACAGATCATTCTATTTTTACTTTCTATCTTTTTCTCTTCCTTTACCCTTTTGCCTAATTCTGCTCCTTTCCTCTTTCTTTTATCCTTTATCCATAGCTTACATACCTTCTAAAAGAGACTATGTTTAGCACTAGATAGAGGCAAGTGATGCTGGGGAGAAGGACTTTACAGGGTGGAAGGTGAGCATAAGACTAGTTTCTAGTTTGTGGTTCTTAGGTGGGTGCCTAAGTCACCCATGGGGTCCAGACCCAACAGGCTCTTAGACTCAATTCTGTAAGACCTAGAAAAGGAGATGTTTTCTTTGTCCACTGCCATTCATCATAAACAAAATCACCTGTTGAGCTCCTAACTAGGCACATTTCCAGGAACTGTAAGGAAATCCAAAAAAGTATATAAGCTGGTTTTAGAGGACAAAAGCAGTGATTCTCCTAAACCTTGGCTACATATCAGAATCACCTAATGGAACATTAAAACATAACATAAAGAAACAAATAAATATATGTTATAGCACTAGCCCTGGAAGATTTTGATTCAATAGGTTTCATGTGGCGTGGGTCCCAAGAATCTGCTTTTAAAAGCCCTCACAAGTGATTCAAATGTGTACAGTACATCTTGGTTGATAATCATCAGATCAGAGCAAGGAAAGAATCTTAGGGCATGAGAAGGACTTTAAATAGGATATACTGGGAGGCTCATTTGTGTAATCTCTATTGTTGTAAAAGTGCCATAAGCAATGATATCTAGAAAGTATTACATATAGAACCATGGAAAGTATTATGTATGCCCTAAAATTTTTATTATTTCATTGAACCCTTCTTGAATCATTGGATTTAAGAAACACCTTTCCCTCTTATTGCACTGAATACTTTAAAGTTACATTTTAATTTATTTGTATAGGATCAGGCTGGCCATTTTCATCAAGTGTGGTATGATGACCCTCAGAGCATTTCTCTAAAGGCAGCATATGTACAAAACCGTGGCTTACTCGTCATTGGCATGTGGCATGCAAACTGTCTTGACTACTCTGGAGATGCTATAGACAAACAGCAAACTGAAGAAATGTGGAAAGCTTTAAAACCAAAGCTGTGACAGAGATGAACATCTTTTGTTAAACTATTAAGGTTTAGAAAAATGATCTGTTTAAACAGATCTAGGTTCTTGAAGAGATTAAAAATATATACCTTTTTTCAGATTGCTACATATTTTAGTTATTAGTGTACTCAAAAACAGATAAAGAATTGCTTTGATTGTTTGAATTTGAAAAATACATACCTATTTATATCTTCAGTGTACAACAACATAAAGGTAAGAAACAAGTCAACCTACCATATCAAATATTCCTCTGTATGATGTTTAATATTATAGTTGGGAACAACTGCTTTCACAATTTTATTATGCTAAAATTTCCTCCATATTAAAATATATGCTTACCAATCAATGCTAATTTCTAAAATATGTATAATTTGAAGTAGAAATGTTTTGCTTAGAAATACATTTTTAAAAATTTAGTTTTTGGGAATCAGTTTGCTCTATATTTTTTATTAATCTAAATTTAAAACCTGCAATTTTGTGTCTTTAGGTTCATTTGATGCAAATCATTTTTCTCCTTCCTGATTCCATATAGCACTCATGTTCTCTGAGTCACCTGAATTAAACTCACTTATGCCTCCGGCGGGGGGGAGGGGGCGGATAATGAATATAAAGGATCAAAATACTTAGAAAATACAAGAAGATAACTTAGTAGTAATATTTTGAATTAGTAGGTTAGAGCCACCTAATATTTTCCAACTAAATTATTTTTTTGAGGTTATATCTTAAATGTTTATGAAAAACTTGGTGTTGAACCCGATTCTATTCATTAGCATTTACCCTTCCAATTATTAATATCCCTTCATTTATGGACATCTATAATATATTTCTTGGTTAGTTTTGTTTCCATGGTTAAATTTTTTCATTTTCTATATCTGCATTTTACTTTTAATTATCTAAAGACATTGGTTTCTCAACTGTTTTATTCTTTCTAAAAGAGACATTTTGTGCAAAGAAATGTACAGAGGTCTCAGTTTCCTTTCTCAAGGCAATTAAGAAGAATATTGTGTAGAACTTATATTAGTTCCTATAAATACTTAGCTTAGAAATCTGCATCCTTAAACTCTGGATTTACATAAATCCTGCCTTCCCTGTACATTTTTCCCTCTCCAAATTGGAATAAATGACAATTCAGTCATCTGTTAGGAGAATATTTCATTTCCTACTTGCACAATTATTTACAGCAAAGTAAAACCAACCATTTTCCATAGTACTTGCTGAATTACTGCTGTCTTTGTATTTTTAAAATAAATTTTAAAAATTTAAATTCTTAGTACTTAATCTCTACATAGCTGTAGATGCAAGTTAGATTCATATTTATTAAAATATATGATTTTTCATATTACAATCATTCTAGGTATTACATTTTAAGACTATTAAAAAATGAAAATAATGAAATATAGTACTGTAAAATAATATGTTACACATCTGAAACCTTCAAAAATAGTCAAATAGACACCATTTTGCTTTTTTACGTCTAATATTTCCTGAAACACTGTATAATAAACACATGGAAAAGGAAAAGATGTAAAACTTATAATTTATATGAAAACAAGGAGAACAATGGTTAAACAAATCTGTTCAAGTTTTTTAACAAATAAAAATTTTAAGTTAACATACCTTATTGAGACTGAAAAGATGTAATAAATTTCTTCTGTGCCAGTTCAGCTTTCAATGTGCGTAAATCTGAAACTGCTTGTTTTCTCATCTATAAAAGAACAATTGACTTTCAAAAATGAACTTTCATCTTACCTTTCTAAAATTATATAATCATCATATAAATAAGGGTTTTTATAACGGCTTTCATGTCTTCTCTCATTTGCCTTCAGTGCCTTCACTTGCACTGGATTACTATGGTAAATGTGTAGTTCATAAGTCCCTTTGAATACGCATGCTAGATATGCTACCAAATAATTTCATTTATTAGTATATAGGCATGATAAAATTAAACGGTTCTAAAAAACTAAAGTGAGAAAGAATTTTATCTTTTGCTTATTTCAAAATCTGTTCTCATTGTGCAAAGAAAGTAGTAAAAATAAAAACAAAAAACCTCTGCATCCTAAAAAAATTTCCAAAAAACCTTAATTCTCATCCCTTAGAAACTGAATAAGTACTTAAGAAATATAAGTGTGGCAAGTGCTCTTCTAAGTGTACTATGATACTTTCAAATTTTTAATTGAAGCAGATACTGTTATTTCTCCCCATTTTGCAGTTGAGGAAGCTGAGATGCCTAGAAGTTAAGTAACTTGCTCAAGGCATAAAACTAGTAAGTGGCACAGCCAGGATTCAAACTTAAACCATTTGGTACCAGAGCTCTTGCTATTCCAAGTATTGTCTGTGGACCAGCAGCATAAGCATCACCTGGGAGTTTGTTAGTACTGAAGACTTTCAGGCCTCCCCTTAGACCTACTGAGTCAGATCCTGCTAATTTTAACAGGATCCCCAGGTGACATTACATTGAACTTTGAGAAGCACTGATTGTGCTATATTATCTTGAACATGGTTGCAACAGTCAAGCTAGGTTTTCTGCCCCTTAGTTCTGTATCTTATGGGTAGTTTGGGGTAAATCATTCAGAAATCAATAAAAAATTCTTATAATGTTTACTATGTGACAATTAGGCACTATGGTTAAATGTAGGATTTTTTTCCCCCAGTGCATAAGCTGAAAACTTGGATCTCTTTTTTTCCATTTGTGTTTCCTGTTTTTTCACTAATAATTCTAATTTGGGTTCAAAATATTTATATGTAATATTTATAAAATTAAAATATACAAAAATGGTAAGAACTAATTTGTATGCTTTCCAGAAGAGAAGAGCATTGGAGGTATTTTTATTACTCCCTTCTACCCATCCAACTATCCTTAAGGGGACAAGTTTCCACATTTGATTTCTCTCCTTTTTTTTGAATGCACAGGAGTTTTCATTCACTGAATGAACTTTTTTTTTGAGTGCAGACTGTATAAGAATGTTAAATAACTCCTCTTTTTGGTTTAAAATTGTCCTTTGCCTTTTTCCTGTTCTGTAGTTTAAGCTTCTCAGCGCTGAGCCAGGATTTAGCCTTGAGTATGAGGCTAGTGAAAATATCTAGAAGTGCGCTGTCCAGTAGAGTATCAACTTGCCACATGTAACTATTTAAATTGAAATTAACTAAGATTAAATCTAAAATTAAATTCCTCAGGCACACAACAATCTACATCCTTATGTGGCTAGTGGCTACCTTATCAGACAGTGCAGGTATGAAACATTTCCACCATCACAGAGAGTTGTATTGGACAGTGCTAATTCTACATAGGGGTCATTATTCTGGGTCATAAAGCTACTTCTGATAAAGAGGTGAATCGAGAGCACTCATATAACATTATATATATATATATATATATATATATATATATATATATGAAAATAACCAGAGAGAATGAGATAATTACCCAAGAGAGGACAAAAAAATAAAATTAAATGGGAGCTCAGAGAGCTCAGTGGTTTGTCAGACTTATTTATGAACAACTCTAATGTAGGAATATTACTTCTTTCAAAATATTTTATGGAGACTCTATACTGATTCACAAGGTTCTTTTACTTTATTTCTTAGTGAAATTTTATTCAATTTTACTTTGGCCTTGTTAGGAAGCTTTTCACAGAATTTCATTATTATTGTATTTTTTTTCATTCATGCTTTCTATTTTTAAATTTTTATTTATTTTGAATTTTATTAAAAAATTTTTTTATAGAGCAGGTTCTTATTAGTTATCCATTTTATACATATTAGTGTATATATGACAATCTCAATCTCCCAATTCATCCCACCAACCCTCACCACCACTTCCCCCTTGATGTCCATATGTTTGTTCTCTACATCTGTGTCTCAATTTCTGCCCTGCAAACCAGTTCATCTGTACCATTTTTCTAGGTTGCACATATATGCGTTCATATACGATATCTGTTTTTCTCTTTCTGACTTACTTCACTCTGTAAGACAGTCTCTAGATCCACCAACGTCTCTACAAATGACCCAATTTTATTCCTTTTCATGGCTGAGTAATATTCAATTGTATACATGTACCACATCTTCTTTATCCATTCGTCTGTCGATGGGCATTTAGGTTGCTTCCATGTCCTGGCTATTGTAAATAGGGCTGCAATGAACATTGGGGTGCATGTGTCTTTTTGAATTATGGTCTTCTCTGGGTATATGTCCAGTAGTGGGATTGCTGGGTCATATGGTAATTCTATTTTTAGTTTTTTAAGGAACCTCCATACTGTTCTCCATAGTGGCTGCATCAATTTACATTCCCACCAACAGTGCAAGAGGGTTCCCTTTTCTCCACACCCTCTGCAGCATTTGCTGTTTGTAGATTTTCTGATGATGCTCATTCTAACTGGTGTGAGGTGATACCTCATTGTAGTTTTGATTTGCATTTCTCTAATAATTAGTGATGTTGAGCTGCTTTTCACATGCTTCTTGGCCATCTGTATGTCTTCTTTGGAGAAATGTCTATTTAGGTCTTCTGCCCATTTTTGGATTGGGTTCTTTGTTTTTTCGACATTGAGCTGCTTGTAAATTTTGGAGATTAATCCTTTGTCAGTTGCTTCATTTCCAAATATTTTCTCCCATTCTGAGGGTTGTCTTTTTGTCTTGTTTATGGTTTCCTTTGCTGAGCAAAAGCTTTGAAGTTTCATTAGGTCCCATTTGTTTGTTTTTGTTTTTATTTCCATTTCCCTAGGAGGTGGGTCAAACAGGATCTTGCTGTGATTTATGTCATAGAGTGTTCTACTTATCTTTTCCTCTAAGAGTTTTATAGTGTCTGGCCTTACATCAAGATCTTTAATCCATTTTGAGTTTATTTTTGTATATGCTGTTGGGGAGTGTTCTAATTTCATTCTTTTACATGTAGCTGTCCAGTTTTCCCAGCACCACTTATTGAAGAGGTTGTCTTTTCTCTATTGTATATTCTTGCCTCCTTTGTCAAAAATAAGGTGACCACAGGTGCGTAGGTTTCCCTCTGGGCTTTCTATCCTATTCCATTGATCTATATTTCTGTTTTTGTGCCAGTACCATATTGTCTTGATTACTGTAGCTTCGTAGTGTAGTCTGAAGTCAGGGAGTCTGATTCCTCCAGCTCTGTTTTTTATCCCTCAAAAATGCTTTGGCTATTTGGGGTCTTTTGTGTCTCCATACAAATTTTATGATTTTTTTTTGTTCTAGTTCTGTAAAAAATGCCATTGGTGATTTGATAGGGATTGCACTGAATCTGTAGATTGCTTTGGGTAGTATAGTCATTTTCACAATATTGATTCTTCCAATCCAAGAACATGGTATATCTCTCCATCTGTTTGTATCAGTTTTAATTTCTTTCATTACTGTCTTATAGTTTTCTGCATAAAGGTCTTTTGTCTCCCTGGGTAGGTTTATTCCTAGGTATTTTATTCTTTTCGTTGCAATAGTAAATGAGAGTGTTTCCTTAATTTCTCTTTCAGATTTTTCGTGATTAGTGTAGAGGAATGCAAGAAATTTCTGTGCATTAATTTTGTATGCTGCAGATTTACCAAATTCATTGATTAGCTCTAGTAGTTTTCTGGTGGCATCTTTAGGATTCTCTATGTATAGTATCATGTCATCTGCAAACAGTGATAGTTTTACTTCTTCTCTTCCAGTCTGTATTCCTTTTATTTCTTTTTCTTCTCTGATTGCCGTGGTAGGACTTCCAAAACTATGTTGAATAATAGTGGCCAGACTGGACATCCTTGTCTTGTTCCTGATCTTAGAGGAAATGCACTCAGTTTTTCACCATTGAGGATGATGTTTGCTGTGTGTTTGTCATATATGGCCTTTATTATGTTGAGGAAGGTTCCCTCTGTGCCCACTTTCTGGAGTGTTTTTTTTATCAAAAATGGGTGCTGAATTTTGTCAAAAGCTTTTTCTGCATCTATTGAGAGGATCATATGTTTTTCCTTCTTCAATTTGTTTATATGGTGTATCACATTGATTAATTTGCGTATATTGAAGAATCCTTGCGTCCCTAGGATAAATCCTACTTGATCATGGTGTATGATCCTTTTAATGTGCTGTTGGATTTTGTATGCTAGTATTTTGTTGAGGATTTTTGCATCTATATTCATCAGTGATATTGGTCTCTAATTTTCTTATTTTGTAGTAACTTTGTCTGGTGTTGGTATCAGGGTGAAGGTGGCCTCATAGAATGAGTTCGGGAGTGTTCCTTCCTCTGCAACTTTTTGGAAGAGTTTGAGAAGCATGGGTGTTGCCTATTCTCCAAATGTTTGATAGAATTCACCTGTGAAGCCATCTGGTCCTGGACTTTCGTTTGTTGGAAGATTTTTAATCACAGTTTCAAGTTCATTACTTGTGATTGGTCTGTTCATATTTTCTATTTCTTCCTGGCTCAGTCTTGAAAGGTTATACCTTTCTAAGAATTTGTCCATTTCTTCCAGGTTGTCCATTTTGTTGGCATAGAGTTGCTTGTAGTAGTCTCTTAGGATGCTTTGTATTTCTGCGGTGTCTGTTGTAACTTCTCCTTTTTCATTTCTAGTTTTATTGAATTGAGTCCTCTCCCTCTTTTCCTTGATGAGTCTGGCTAATGGTTTATCAATTTTCTTTGTCCTCTCAAACAACCAGCTTTTAGTTTTATTGGTCTTTGCCATTGTTTTCTTTGTTTCTATTTCATTTATTTCTGCTCTGATCTTTATGATTTCTTTCCTTGTACTAACTTTGGGTTTTGTTTGTTCTTCTTTCTCTAAGTTCCCTTAGGTGTAAGGTTAGATTGATTATTTGAGATTTTTCTTGTTTCCTGAGGTAGACTTGTATAGCTATAAACTTCCCTCTTAGAACTGCTTTTGCTTCATCCCATAGGTTTTGGATCATCGTGTGTTCATTATCATTTGTCTCTAGATATTTTTTGATTTCCTCTTTGTTTTCTTCAGTGATGTCTTGGTTATTTAATAATGTATTGTTTAGCCTCCATGTGTTTGTGTTTTTTACAATTTTTTCCCTGTAATTGATTTCTAATCTCATAGCGTTGTGGTCAGAAAAAATGCTTGATATCATTTCAATTTTCTCAAATTTACTGAGGCTTGATTTATGACTCAAGATATGATCTATCCTGGAGAATGTTCCGTGTGCACTTGAGAAGAAAGTATAATCTGCTGTTTTTGGTTGGAATGTCCTATAAATATCAATTAAATCTATCTGGTCTATTGTGTCATTTAAAGCTTGTGTTTCCTTATTAATTTTCTGTTTGGATGATCTGTCTGTTGGTGTAAGTCAGGTGTTAAAATTCCCCACTATTATTGTGTTACTGTCAATTTCCTCTTTTATAGGTGTTAGCAGTTGCCTTATGTATTGATGTGCTTCTATGTTGGGTGCATACATATTTATAATTGTTATATCTTCTTCTTGGATTGATCCTTTGATCATTATATAGTGTCCTTCTTTGTCTCTTGTAATAGTCTTTATTTTGAAGTCTATTTTGTGTGATATGAGTATTGCTACTCCAACTTTCTTTTGATTTCCAGTTGCATGGAATATCTTTATCCATCCCCTCACTTTCAGTCTGTATGTGTCCCTAGGTCTGAAGTGGGTCTCTTGTAGACAGCATATATATGGGTCTTGTTTTTGTATCCATTCAGCAAGCCTGTGTCTTTTGGTTGGAGCATTTATTCCATTCACGTTTAAGGTAATTATCGATATGTATGCTCCTATTACCATTTTCTTAATTGTTTTGTGTTTGTTTTTGTAGGTCCTTTTCTTCTCTTGTGTTTCCCACTTAGAGAAGTTCCTTTAGCATTTGTTGTAGAGCTGGTTTGGTGGTGCTGAATTCTCTTAGCTTTTGCTTTCTGTAAAGCTTTTGATTTCTCCATCGAATCTGAATGAGATCCTTGCCGGCTAGAGTAATCTTGGTTGTGGTTTCTTCCCTTTCATCACTTTAAATATGTCATGCCACTCGCTTCTGGCTTGTAGAGTTTCTGCTGAGAAATCAGCTGTTAACCTTATGGGAATTCCCTTGTATGTTATTTGTCATTTTTCCCTTGCTGCTTTCAATAATTTTTCTTTGTCTTTAATTTTTGCCAATTTGATTACTATGTATCTTGGCATGTTTCTCCTTGGATTTATCCTGTATGGGACTCTCTGTGCTTTCTGGACTTGGGTGGCTATTTCCTTTCCCATGCTAGGGAAGTTTTCAACTATAATCTCCTCAAATATTTTCTTGGGTCCTTGCTGTCTCTCTTCTCCTTCTGGGACCCCTGTAATGCGAATGTTAATACATTTAATGTTGTCCCAGAGGTCTCTTAGGCTGTCTTCATTTCTTTTCATTCTTTTTTCTTTATTCTGTTTTATGACAGTGAATTCCAGCATTCTATCTTCCAGGTCACTTATCCGTTCTTCTGCCTCAGTTATTCTGCTATTGATTCCTTCTAGTGTATTTTTTATTTCAGTTATTGTATTGTTCATCTCTGTTTGTTTGTTCTTTAATTCTTCTAGGTCTTTGTTAAACATTTCTTGCATCCTCTTGATCTTTGCCTCCATTCTTTTTCTGAGGTCCTGGATCATCTTCAGTATCATTATTCTGAATTCTTTTTCTGGAAGGTTGCCTATCTCCACTTCATTTAGTTGTTTTTCTCAGGTTTTATCTTGTTCCTTCATCTGGTACATAGCTCTCTGCCTTTTCATCTTGTCTGTCTTTCTGCGAATGTGGTTTTTGTTCCACAGGCTGCAGGACTGTAGTTCTTCTTGCTTCTGCTGTCTGCCCTCTGGTGGATAAGTTTATCTAAGAGGCTTGTGCAAGTTTCCTGATGGGAGGGACTGGTGCTGGGTAGAGCTGGCTGTTGCTCTGGTGGGCAGAGCTCAGTAAAACTTTAATCTACTTGTCTGTTGATGGGTGGGGCTGGGTTCCTTCCCTGTTGGTTGTATGGCCTGAGGAGACCCAACACTGGAGCTTACCCAGGCTGTGTGGCAGGGTTAATGGTGGTCTCTGGAAGGGCTCACGCCAAGGAGTACTTCCCAGAACTTCTGCTTCCAGTGTCCTTGTCCTCATGGTGAGACACAGCCACCCCTCGCCTCTAGGAGACCCTCCAACACTAGCAGATAGGTCTGGTTCAGTCTCCTATGGGGTCACCGCTCCTTCCCCTGGGTCCCGACGTGCACACCTCTTTGTGTGTGCCCTCCAAGAGTGCAGTTTCTGTTTCCTGCAGTCCTGTTGAAATCCTGCAATGAAATCCCTCTAGCCTTCAAAGTCTGTTTCTCTAGGAATTCCTCCTCCTGTTGCCGGTACCCCAGGTTGGGAAGCCTGACCTGGGGCTCAGAACCTTCACTCCAGTGGGTGGACTTCTGTGGTATAAGTGTTCTCCAGTTTGTGAGTCATGCACCCAGCAGTTATGGGATTTGATCTTATTGTGATTGCGCCCCTCCTACCTTCTCATCGTGGCTTCTCCTTTGTCTCTGGATGTGGGGTATCTTTTTTGGTGAGTTACAGTGTCTTCCTGTCAATGACTGTTCAGCAGTTAGTTGTGATTCTCATGCTCTTGCAAAGGGGAGTGAGAGTACGTCCTTCTACTCCACCATCTTGAACCCATCTTCCATTCATGTTCTTGTTTTTGTTAAGGTAACAATTTTAAGACAGTCAGTCCTTACTACCCTTATGCTACTGACAGCCAAAGTTAAAACACCAAAATATTTTATTTCAAGATAAATGTTATAATCTAATTAGGGGAAATGCAAAATACCTTAATTTCTGTTATTCGTTTCATTTTGTCAGTATCCAGTTTTCTAAGTTGGTCAATAGCATGCTGTACTTCAGTGATCTGAATGATAAAGTAATTCTGTATGAGACATATAAAGACATCTTTGTTTAGTATAACATCTATTCATTTTTAATTTTAATTGCCTGCCAATACAAACTACAAAGTGTTATCAAATATCAAAAAAGGAAATCATGAAAATAACCCATTCCATAAAATAAACTTTTTGCTTTGGAGTAAATTACTATTGAACTGTTGATTTCTTATGTTTTAGGGACCACTTTCCTTTCTGTTTTACTACCATTTTCATGTATTATAAAAATAAATATGTATTTGTAAAAGTTACCATTAAATTAGCACCATGAAAACCAACAACTATCACTATAAGAGGAATACATTAGATTAAGATACTTAGCAAGGCTTTAGAAATTGGCATAATGGTTTATCAGTGGAATCATATTAGAATTACTTAAAAATATTTAATAATGAAATACTGTATTTTATAAGAAAATCTGTTTAATGTGAGAAAACCTATTCTAGAAGACTTTTGGTTACTTTTCTTCAGAGAAGTTTATGAGCTGTAATAGTCAACAAAGAAATTATTTAAGCTGCTTTTGTGAAAAAAACATTATCATATATTGAACTTGAGAAAACAGTAAGATAAAAAGTTTCAATAATGCTTAAAAAAAGTATCAGCTAATAAGAAGAAACTTTTACTTGAACTTATTTGGATTTTATATTAAATAGATCTAAAATAGTAAACTTTTACTCATAGAAACAGAAGAGGTTGGTGGCTCTGGCAGAAGCAGGAGGTGGGGATTAGGGGAAATGGGTGACGGTGGTCAAATGTATAAACTTGTAGATACAAGATAAGTAAGTTCTAGGGATGTAATATACAGCATGGCAATTATAGTTAACAATGCTGTACTGTATATCTGAAAGTTGCTAAAAGAGTAGATCTTAAAAGTTCTGATCACACACAAAAATAACTATGTGAGGTGATGGATGTTAACTAAACTTATTGTGGTGTCCAGTTTACAACATAAACATATGTCTTAACATTATGTTTCTACTTTAAACTAATTACAATGTTATATGTCAATTATATCTCAATAAAACTGGGAAAAAAGTAAACTTAATATTTCATCATCTCTAAAGTTAAATCTATACTCAGTCATAATTAACATATTATAAAATCTTTTTTGGATAAGTGGTATCAACAAACAAAAATTAAACTGATAAATGGCCTCTGGAATTTGTTGTTTAATTATATGGTAGAATTACTCAACTAAAAAATAAACTTCATGTCTCTCATCTGTCAAGATTGAAGACTATCTCAAGAAAATGAATTGATCAAAATTTAATATAATTTATAATTTATTTAGAATATCACTACCTATAGATTCTGTGGTTATCAAACTGTGCTTCCCACCCCCAACTGAAAGAAAAGAAATGTATTACTCACTATTACTCCCTTGCCATACTTCATTAGGTATTTCACTCTTACCCATAGAATCTTGACCCTTTCCCCTGGTACAGAGGTAGATCCTAGCATTCGCTGGTAACTATGATCAATCCAGGGTAGGCTTGGTTGATCCCCAATCAGGCCAAAGGGAAAGTTTTATATAGTCCATGCGTCTAGAAGAGGTTGTCTCTTGTTTTGGAGGCATATATCCCTACTTGTCATTGGTAACTCTGTTGCTACCCTGAGGAAAAGCAGTCTTAGAATGAAGCCAACACCAAAAATAATAGGGAGGAAATATCAGAAGTACCTAGGCCCTTAAAGACATCATTAAGTGGCTGATTTTATCTCCTCAGCACGCATTACACGAGATCATGAATTTACTTATTGTTTAAGCCAGGTTAAGCCAAGGTTTTGTTACCTGTAGCCCAAAACATCCTAGATATGATCATACTAACAATTACAAAGCATGTATTTTAAATAGAACTTCTCTAACAGAATGTGAACATATTTAGTAGTACCTTAGAGTCTGTGATGGTTGCCAGATTCTTTGGTCTCATCTTGATCACCCTGGCTTCAAGCTGAATGAGCAATTTTTTATAGTAAAGTTCCAAATCTTCTCGAAGTTTTGTTAAAATCTCCTCCAATGATGCTGTAACTTTCTTTGTTTCAAAGTACTTTTTCTGCCAAACATCACAGGCTATTTAAAAAAAAAAAAGCAAAGGCTATAGTTTGTTTAAACTTTTCAACCTGCAAAGGACCCTAGAGTTAATTTAAACCATTCCTCTCTCCTCTCCTTCCTCTCTTATATTCTGAGGAAATTAGAGTTAAGAGTAAAATGTTTATTGGATAATAAAAGGACTTGCTTATAAATATAGTAAAATACTGATAAATCCAGGAACCAAAATCAAGTTCTTCTTTAAGCTTGTAATTTGTTTAGAAAATCTTTCTTCAAAATACTACCTATAGCAAGAAGTGTATACTTTTTTATTTTTATTTTTTTGCAGTATGCGGACTCTCACTGTTGTGGCCTCTCCCATTGCGGAACACAGGCTCCGGACGCGCAGGCTCAGTGGCCATGGCTCACGGGCCCAGCCGTTCTGCGGCATGTGGGATCTTCCCGGACCGGGGCACAAACCCGTGTCCCCTGCATCGGCAGGTGGACTCTCAACCACTGCACCACCAGGGAAGCCCAAGAAGTGTATACTTTTTATTTCAATTACTTTTATCTATAATCTGATTTGAATTCACTATTTATATAATTAAAGCTATGAACGAAAAGGCAAAATATATTTTTTCAGATTTTCCTTATTTTTCAGCCCCAAAATGACTTGTTTTGTGTAATCAGCTGATTATGATTCATCATTTATCAACATTATTCCAGGTATATCCCCAAACTTCTGTAGGGCAGAATTTCTTAAACCTGAGACTTCTGGTTTAGAAAATTAGAAATTAAACTCTGCCAGTTTAGGGAATCACTTTGACACCAATGAGATTCTAAATATAAACTTAATTGGAACACAAACTGCATGCTAGTATACCAGAATATGCTTATGTTTCTTTTTTTCAGATTATTGAAGAAACGAAAACACCAAATTTTAAAATTCTATATTATAAATTGATTTAATTAAAAATATAAAACTATGGGGCTTCCCTGGTGGTGCAGTGGTTGAGAGTCCGCCTGCCGATGCAGGGGACACAGGTTCGTGCCCCGCTCCGGGAAGATACCACATGCCATTGAGTGGCTGGGCCCGTGAGCCATGGCCGCTGAGCCTGTGCATCCGGAGCCTGTGCTCCGCAACGGGAGAGGCCACAACAGTGAGAGGCCCTTGTATCGCAAATATAAATAAATAAATAAATAAATAAATATAAAACTATATGGAACTTTTAACTCAAGATTTTAATTATTTTCCTCAGCCCTATATCCAATCCCTCTCCAAGTTTTACTGCTACCACTGTCAAAATACTTCGAGCATCTGGCACATTATCCCTTCTTCAATGCTACATCCCTAGGCAATCCACTATCATCTTTTGAAAGCTGTATTATTTTTCTAACGGTCTCTCTGCTTCCATACTTGCCCCTCTACAGGCTATTCCATACCGCAGTCATCCTGATATTTTTAAGATATTTTAAAAATCACATAAATCCTTAGTTTAAAAATCCTCTTATGTCTTCCCATATTACTTGTATTGATAATAAAATCCAAACTCCTTGAATTGGTCTATCTGTTCCTTGCTGATCTTTTGATTTTCTCCCTCTACATTCCTCCTTATTTATCACACTCCAGCCATACTGGTCTTAGTTCAGGTCCTTAATTCTGCAAGCTTATTTCTATCTCTGTACCTTGATTTTTAGTGTTCCTCCTGTTTGGACTTTTTTTACCCTGTCTCTTCACATGCTTACCATTTTATTAATCAAATCTTAGTGATATCTGCTCAAAGAAGCCTTCCTTGAAAGCCCTAGCTAAACCATCTCTCCTGCCCCACCATTCTTTACTGCACTCTTTTAATTGACTTTTCAGCTCTAATCAGTAGCTGACATTGTCTTACTTACTTATTGTCGGTCTCCTCCCATTAGAGGCAAGCTCCTTAATGGCAGGACTATGTTTGTCTTGTTTACTGCTGTATCCTCAGCATTTAAAACAATGCTGAGAACTGAGGTATATAGTAGGCTCAATAAATATTTGATGGCTGATACATACCTTTTATCTTGAAACATTCCTGTTGAAATAGAAAGTGACCAATGATTCTCATTTTATAAATAGAAGGAGTGCAGCACAAAGAGGAGAAATAACTTGCCTAAGTATAAGATTATTCTAGTATTAGAATCACTGTCCTGTGATTTCTAATCCATTGCTCAATACTGTCTGATAAAATTGCTCTTTTAACAGCACCACAAGGCCAAATCACTGCCACCACTTCTGGGACACACTTTAATATTATGAGGTAGAACATTAAGAAATACCTCCTGACATTGTCTATAACCTCTAGTCAGATCTAGTATTGAAGCAATAATTTTGCTGTAAATTGAGAATCCTAAAGGCAGTTAATTCCATATATACCTTTTACCCTTTTTATCCTCAAATACAACACAAAATGCAGGCCTCTCAAATTATTTAACATCTCTCAAACCATTACCCTATACTTTCTCCACCCTGGCTCATTTTTCCATTTCTACCAGTTCTAACAACATTGTTTCTAATTCTATTGCAAGGAAACTGTCTATTTTTCCTACCTCATTTCTCTCATTTATTCACTCATCCAGTCAGTTTAGCAAAGCAGACGCACACACATACCAACAAAATTGAGCACCTAGGGGACACTAAGGGACTCAAAGAAGGCTTCGAGAGTGGTATCTTAGCTGAGATTGAATGACTGGTAGGAAATAACCAGGAACTGGGAAGAAGTGGGTAGAAGGAGAAGATAGGAAAAGATTTAGGTGGCAGAGGGGAAAGAATGTCTGAAGGCCTACAGCCAAGAGAGGCACAGTTCAGATTCTAGTACATCTACCACTTTTCCTGCAAGCCTTTCTTGACCTCTTCCATCTAATTTAGGTGCTCTTCCTCTGTACTCCTATGCATAGAATTTGTAATTCCTTTATCATAGCAGTCAACAGTATGTACCACTACTGCTTAACTTGATCATCATTTCCCCACTGGACCATAAGCATTTTGAAGGCAGGGACAAGATTATGTTGGCCTATTAGTATCACCTCAGCCCCTGGAACAGTGACTAAGTTCAGTAGGCCCTTAATAAATACTTATTTAATAAATGAATGTTGAAATGAATAAACAAATGTCCATTTTAAAAAATAATTGAATTTTAATAAAAGGCATGTAGCATTTATTGTATAGAGTTGAACAATGATTTCATCTTTCCTATAGTGAATTTATATTAGTGTACCACTTAAACTACAACAGTAAAATAGTAAATATTTCATTTTATCATTTATTCCAAAGGCATAAATTCTGTAAAACTTGAGTTTCATTTATAGTGATAAAAGATATATAATAAACTACCATGATATCGCTTTAATTTGCCTTGTTCCAATAGCCTTTCAAGTTTTTTTATTAGTTCTTCTTTAATTATTTCCAGATATCTTCTTTCTTCCTTTACTTGTTTCATTTTTTTCGATAATATTCTCTCCTAGAAGATTATAACCCATACTCATCAATGTCCAAAAGCTAAAAGACGGCTCATATCCTAAAATATAGAGTATAAAACTAAAAAATGCTTACAACAGCAAGTATGAATTTTACCCCAAACTCTGGTTTTCTGGCTGCAGTACAGCATGTGCCACGATGGAAAACACTGAGGAGTCATTTCAGTATCTATAGGGGATTTATATATATATAAACAATACAGTATGTCTCTTCTGCATTTATATACATGTATGGAAACTAGGCAAAGCTCATGTAGTTATACATCTTGTTTTAATTCTTTAAGTAAATTTATCTTGGGACCGAAGTTATTGTACTTAAATCTTACATGGAAAAATGTATATTTTAGAGTACATATTTAAAAAGCAGAAATAATATTAGTGACACACATATGCAGTAATCAACATAACAGTCATAGACTTTAAAATACTTTAACTTCTTGTAGTAAAACATATATAATTGACCATTTTAACCATATTTAAATGTACAGTTCAATGGCGCTGCATGCATTCATAATGTTCCGCAACAACCACCACCCCTTTATCGCCAAAACTTTATCTTCCCAAACTGAAACTGTGTATGCATTAAACAATCAACTCCTCATTAACATTATTTAACTTTACCTCACAGAATCATCTGTACTTACATCTGTACTTATGGTATCATCATACTTACTCTCAATCTGTAATATATCAGTGTATATATATATATATATATATATATATATATATATATATATATGATATATCAGTTATTCCTGGAGAAAGAGCAGGTTGACAAGGAACTGAAGGAAAATCAATAAGGTCTGGTAAGCTGATGCACTCTTTTTTACCTAGCTGTAAGCAAACATGATAATCAGTAAGATCTGGTCGGGCTACACATTGTTTTTCACCTATTTGTAAACATCTGGTAATGCACAACAGTAATGCATTTTTTTACTTGTATGGTGATGAACTCCCAAATCTGTCTTTATAACTATAGACACTCTCTTGTGCTCTAGCTTCTCCATTCCACTGGACATTATACCACAGGAGCTTCAAACTTAAAATTCAAAAAGAAGAAAAAAAAGAATCCATATTCCTTTCTAAACATGATTTCCTTCCAAGATTTCTGATTTCAGTTACTTGTTATGACAACTTTTAAATGTTTCTAAGATGGCTATTGATTTTTTTTCATTTTGAGCCAATTCTGATCATGTATATTTGCTTAGAAAATTGGAGATCCTAGCACATTTTCAAATTTTAGCATACATTTTATTCTCATAAATTTTATCACATCTGTATTTGTGTTATATTGCCTTCATCTCACCTAATTTTTGTGTTTCTACTCTTGTTTTGATAAACTACCTCAAGCCTTACCAATGTTAATGTTTCTGCCACTACCACTTTATAGACCTTGAGTTGTTTTCAATTCTGCCAGGCTTTTAACTTCTGTAACTTATTAGCTTCTACTTTTATCTTCATTAATCCCTTACCCCTACTTTGTTTGTTTTATTATTCTTTTTCTATTTTATTGCATTGACCTTAACTTACAAGGTCAGGTTCCCACAGGATAATGGCAGCCACTAAAATCTCTCCACGCATGCTCTCAACTACTATAAAAAGAAAGCAAATACAATCACCCATAATTTATATCTGTAGAATAACTAGGACACAGAATCCTCTAATTTACATATACTTTAATTTACATGTAAGTGGGGAAATAAACACCCTAGACCAGTAGAGTGTGCTTAGGAGCTCACACCTGAGCAGAGTCTGATGGGAACTATGCATTAAAGAGCACAATACACAGATAACACAGTAAACATCAACCACAATTTAGTCTTAAAGGAGAAGGTCCTGCATGTGGTGGAAGAATAGTGAGTAAGGGTACCAAATGGTAAATCAAAGCTCTTTCTATAAGGAATCTAAAAGAAAGGGGCTTTTAAAATGTAGGTGGCCAGAGGTGGTAATTATGGGAAAACACAGCTACTGGGTGAGAGGAAAATTCTTTGGAAGCAATAGATGTTCGTCAGCGCTAGGTGGTAAGAGAAAAGAAGGTGGTCAAGTTAAGAGTTCTGCTGAATTAAATTAGCAGGAAAGAATACAAAGAAAAAAGACCACTTCCCTTAAGGCCCCATTTATTTAAAAATACATAAATAAATAAATGCATTTCACTAAAACAACAGGAGAGAGCTTTCCTAATCTATTGATACAAGCTAAAATAAACCTCCAGAACACATGTTTCTCTATAAGAACACCTGTTACTGATTCAGAAAAATCCAACACAAATAAACATAGACAAAATCTACAACATAATATAGCATCCACACAAAGTTACTTTTTGAAAACCCTCAAAACTGAGAACTAAAACAAAACAAAACCAGCAGCCAGGAAGCAGAGAAAAAATTAATAATATTCCCAACATAGATTAAATTAAATTAAATCAGATCATTTTAGGTATTAATGAACACCACAAATCACATATTTAGAAACTCAGAATAAAAATGGAAAAATAACAGGAAGATGTAAAATGGAAATTGACCAAACTGAAGAAAGAAATTAAAGAAAAAACAAAACTGTCTCAGAAATGAATAACAGGTATCCAAAAAGGAACAGATATGACCAAAAATACAGTAAGCATAATAGAGAACAAAAATAAAAGGAATAAAGAAAATTAAGCATAAAGAAAATAGTAAACTAGATCATAGAGAAAGTAGTAGAGATAAAAGGTAAAGAAGAACTAGGATAGGACCAATTGAGGTCTCTGAAAAAAAAACAAAAAAAACCATGGAATGGATCTGCTATTTATATTGTTTTCTAGAGTTATAATTTCTTGAAATAAAAGAAGTCCTGATTTTCATACTGAAAGGGCCCACTGGGTACCCATAAAAACCAGACCTAGAACTCTCAACTGAAATATAGCCTGATAAAACTACTACACATTAAAGGGATCCTCTGGCCTTCCAGACAAAAATAACCAAGCCAATTTACAAAGAAAAGAAAATCAGTTTGGCATCATACTTCTTAACAGTAACATATAAAACATCAGTAGAGCAACATTTTAATAAACTCAAGGAAAAATTATGTAAGCCAAGGATGTTACAGCCAATCAAGCTATCCTTCAAGTACCAAGGCTCTAAAGCAGGGATGAGCAAACTTCTTCTGTAAAAGGCCTCAGAGTAAATAATTTAGGTTTTGTGGGCCACATATGGTATTTGTCATAATTCTTATTTTTTTCAACTTTTTAAAAATATAAAAAACATTTTTAGGTCCCATGCTTCACAAAACAAGCTGTGGGCCTTGTCTGCCTATTCCTGCTCTAGACAAAATTTTAAATACATAAGAAGTAAGGGAATATCGTACCTGGGAGCTTTTTTTTTTAGTAAGTAGAGCTTTACCCAATGAAGAAACGATTGAAAAATCTTCTGTAAAAGAACTGGCAGTAAGTGTTGAACATATTTAATTATAGATCTAAGACTAAAACAAAGGTGAGGAGGATAAGACAAGAAGCACAGCCCATAAATGTTCTGCTCTTTTACAAAGTAGAAATAACACAACTAAAAGTACATGAGAGGAGAAAGGAGGGGGAAAGATGACTTTTTAATTGCCTTGAATTTAAAGATAGGAGTCAGAGGATAATTTTAGAGGTAACAAATCAAAATCAGCAGCATAAATTTTAAAAAAAGGAAAAAGGAGGGTTAGGAATACTAGTACAAATTTGTATCAGTATAAAGGTAAACACTAGAATGAGATTCAGATTTCCTATATACCAGGAGTAGGGGGGGAGTGCAAATAAACCACATAGTAACACATAGTAACTATAACATAAAGTAAAATGAGAAATCTGAGGTCAAATATATCAGTCCTGTCAAAAACATAAATGGACATAACTCATCTACTAAATGAAAATGACTTTCAGACTGGCTTACAAAGGGAAACCCAACTCTAGCATGTCTGTTAAAGACATACCTAAAACAAAGCAATTCAGAAAAGTTGGGGAAAAAAGTAGGGGAGGAATATAGGGGTATACCAAATAAATGTAAACAAAAAGAAAGGAGAGGTTAGTATCTTGATATGCAGTAAGGGAGAATTCAGGTCAAAAAAGCATTTAATGAGTCAAAGAAGGGCACTTCATAATGCAAAAGTGATAATATTACTATTTGCATGAGAACAACTTTGTGCCAAATAATACACAGAAATCTAAATAAATCAAAAACCACAGGAGATGTAAGGATAAACAGTAAAATACTAATAACAGAAGATTCTAATATATCTATTCTCAGTCCAAGACATAGAAAGAAAAATGTAGAAAAAAAAAGTTATATGGAACACTTAAACAACATATTAAACAATGTAGATTATAGACAAGGCACAGAGTAGGGGAAGATATTTGCAATGCACATAAGCATCAAAGGACTACCCTCCAAAGTATATTAAAAACTCCTACTAATCAGAAATATATGGCAGACAACACAATAGAAATACTTGAAAAGGTAGTTCTCCAAAAAAGTTATCAAAATGGAGTCTATAAAATATAAAAATATGATCAACTGTATGGGTAATCTGGGAAATGAAAATTCAAACCACAGTGAAATAGCATTAAGCACCCACCAGCCGGAAAAATTTTAAAGTGTGAAGACAGCATATTTTATTAATATCTAGCAACAATAAAACAATTATTTGCTGAATATGGCATGCCTCTGCTCCAAAACTCAAAGGCTCTGAGCTGTGATTCTCCTCTCAGGACTTGTCTCAGACTCCATTCAGCATTCCAACCAACATATCATATATAACCAACAACCAACATATGTATTCTAACATATCAAGCATCACTGGACCAGATGGATATTAGCACACAACTGGCAGCACTGCTTGCTGTGCCTCTTGGATCACCTTGTGAGCCTTCTCTTGCTCTGGGCCCACTCAAAGTTGGCAGTCTTTTAGATTACTTGATTAAAAAACAAAAAAAAAGATTGGAGCCATGCATCCAAATGCAATAAATCTCCAAATTCCAAACAGGTCCATCAAGTGACTCATTCTTCATGGTAGCTGGGGCAAGATAAAAAACCTGGTTTTTACTTTAAAGGGCATACATCAACATGTCCCAGATCATGAAACTCCCAGCAATTTCACTGAATTGGCAGGCTCTTGAATTTTGAGGTTTATCTCCCCTTCTCTAACATTTAAGGTTAGAAAATTTAAGGCATTTTAATCTGCAGTTCCATTTCAATTTCAGTATAAATATTATGGTGCAATACCACATCTAAAAAAATGCAGCACTATTTACAATAGCCAGGTCATGGAAGCAACCTAAATGCCCATCAACAGAGGAATGGATAAAGAAGATGTGGTACATGTATACAATGGAATATTACTCAGCCATAAAAAGGAACGAAAATTGGGTCATTTGTAGAGATGTGGATGGAGCTAGAGACTGTCATACAGAGTGAAGTAAGTCAGAAAGAGAAAAACAAATATCGTATATTAATGCATATATGTGGAATCTAGAAAAATGGTACAGATGACCTGGTTTGTAAGGCAGAAATAGAGACACAGATGTAGAGAACAAATGTATGGACACAAAGGGGGGAAAGCAGCGGGGGGTGGTGGTGGTGGTGGGATGAATTGGGAGATTGGGATTGACATATATACACTAATATGTATAAAATAGCTAACTAATAAGAACCTGCTGTATAAAAAAATAAATAAAATTTTTTTTTAATTTAAAAATCATACCTGATTGTCCTCTCTTCTAATGATATTAGTTCTATCATCTTCATTTTTCCAAAGAAACTGACTTAAAGGGGAATGACAGATTTGTAAGTCATATTAAAAAATGATTCCATGAATATTAACTTTTCATGTTTTTTATTTAATATTCTATAAACACAAATATAACATTAAAAATTTTTAAAGTCTGCTTGAAACCATTATATTATCTTTCAAACTCATTAATTATCAACATAAACTACATTTAGCATGAGTTATAAAATAATATTTCATTATATTATAGCTAAATTCAAATCATAGTCCAATGTCTATAGCAAGGTAAAATAACTGGAAATTTTGTAAACATACTTTGCTTATAGTTCTTTTGTGAATAATTGTTTATAAAATTCCTTATTTTAACTTCAGAAGACTATATGCAAAACTGTTGTCTAAGTACTATAATTTTGAATGAAATGATACCAATGTGAAACTCAAACATGATTAGTTTACTCAAAACCAGGAATATAAAAGAGGCAGAAAAATTAATTCTAAGAAAGGCAAATGAAGACAGAAATTTTTCTGTCATTAGATTGCCCCTGATGACAAAAGGATTACAACAGAATAAATTTAAGCAATAAATTATCCCTCATTATGTTGGAAGGGAATATTAGTATCTAACAGTAAACATCAGAATCAAGGTAATTTTAATTAAAAATGTCACTAACTTCATTCATATCTTTGTTCTAATTAGAAGTCTTTATAACAGTACCCTGGATATCTCACTCTTTTTCTTATAGTCTAGATTATGACATGTAGAATCAACATCCATATTAATTACCTTTTTTTGCCGCTAAAATAATCATTATCTGAATCTTCCTGTGATCCTGGCAATTCAGAATTTCCAATTTGATTATTTCCAGTCTGAATTTCATTTGGAGTGGCTTTTCCCCCAGCTGATGATGATGCCCATCCATAGCAAAGAAAGTTCATAATATTAAGAAAATACTAAAATAAAATTTTGGTTTTTTATGTATATACTATATACTCTTGTCCCATGTTTCAGAATCTCTATGAATTTTACTCTCCCAAACTGAATTTCATGAAACTTTAGTTTATGCAAAAGGAGAATTCTTTGGTAAATTCAGTTTGGGAAAAATTGGATTAAGCAATCCTAACAGAACACAAATCCCCCCCACCACAGACACCCCATGGCAGGATTTCTCTGTTTTTACGTACAGTATGAATCTGCAACAGGGGGTAAGTTGGGTTTTATTCAAACTTTGTTGTCTTCATAAAGCTTTTGCCAAAAGCATCTTTTAAAAGAATATTCTGAGGATCCTTCTCTGGAAAGTGCTGGGTATACATACAGAGCATATAATGCCATTTGTTATTTCACATACATTTTCATTTATAAAATCTCCCTTCATTTTAACAGAATTTCTCCATATAAGAAAACCACACAATGTCTTTAAAACATTAGCACTAACGTTCCACATGATCTACATGAACAAGAGATCCGTGAACCTGGTAGTGTTAATACAGATTTTTTTCCCTTGGGGAAATCAATTTTTTTTAATTTAGAAAAAATTGGAGTCATATTAGTGTTTGAAAAGTCATTTTATAAGAGTTGCCACAGTATTTTGCAACCTGAAGCCCATATTGGTTTAGTTTTAGTCAGGTTGCTACCACTTATTTCATATCTGGCACTGGACTTAGTCATTTAAAGACAACAAATAGGGATTTTCTAAAAAGATATATTCAAGGCAAAGGAACAAAAAATAGATATATCAGCTGTTTAAAACTGATAGTAAAATACCACTCCCCCCACCTGCCCCCCAAAACAAACAACAATGGAAAACTCAGTAGATTCTGAGTGACATTTTGATAGGAATATATGACATGTATCTCTTATTCCTAATAACAGTTTAGAGAATAATGCAATGCACCATTCAATACCTATGCAACTTAATAAGAAAGCAGGTCTATTTACTTTTGAAAAAATATAGTGTTTTGAGAGCTACAGTAGATGTACATATAAAATGTTATAGATTCACAGAAAAAGGAGTGTATTATTTGGGGGGAGAATTCATTTAATTCATAAATGTTTAGTATATTTGCTTTTCTATCACAATTTATTTGCTGTATGCAGTAAGGTAAAAAAATTCAACTGACTTTTTTTCAATCGATTCTTAGAGTGTAGTTCCAGCTTTATTTATATTTTTATAAGTTTAATTTTGATTTCTTTAATTACCTACCACTTTTTAAGAACTGAATTATCAGTAAATTGGTGGGTGTAACCATAAAAAAAATTTTAAAGTCTTTGAAATACAAATGTCTCCCAACAGTAAAGTTGTTTTGCTTTGGTTTGATACTGTTTTCCTGGCTAAGATATTTCTGAACTATAATAATAATATCAAGATTTTATGAAACAATAACTTCTTTTCTCCTTTAGCCTTAACTTTATCTGAAACTATTATAAAAGGTGGTAGACTTTACGTAAGTGCTGTAAGTATTTTGACTTTATTTGATTTTTAAATTTTATTTATTTATTTTTTGCAGGCTCTAGAGCACAGGGTCAGTAGTTGTGGCACATGGGCTTAGTTGCTCCGCGGCATGTGGGATCTTCCCAGAACAGGGCTTGAACCCATGTCCTCTGCATTGGCAGGCAGATTCTTAACCACTGCACCACCAGGGAAGCCCTGATTTTATTTTTATTTTCGAACAGTACTTAAATTGTCATTTTTTCCTCCCAACTGGTGAAACTAGTTTTTAAAGTCCCCATATTGAATTGTAGCTTTCCTTTTATACTGCCTATATTCGTAAGGCTAGATTTGCCCAGAATTTGCCCAGACCTGACTGTTAAAATGTACTATAACAACCTCTTTGTCTTTCCCATTCCAGTTGAAATCACCTTCTTCCTGATTCTTGTTAAGAAGCTTTTTCAAAGTGTTTTCTAAACAACTGGGATCTGTTCCAGGTTCTTCCTTTGACAAAGTTACACTAAGTGGTCTGTGTATTATTCCGTCAGCCTCAGCAACACCATTATTAGTCTGGTGCACATCTAAAGAAACTGCTGATGATGCTGAATAAATATTTCCTAAATGATCCATTATAGGAAGCAAATATAACTCTGATTGAAGAGCCTAAAACATACAGGAAATTAAAAAAAATTAGCTTACACTTTAAAAAATAAGTTAAAAAATTAGTATAAGTTTAAAATGTCACATTACATACATATGGAGGAGCAAATGATTTGAGTTTCAGTTCTGATTCTTGCTTTGCCTTCACCTGGAAATAAATGAGGAAATAAAGCTTCTGTAATTACTTTTTCAATTACTTTTACCCTCACTTTTTTGCAGATGGCATATTTCTGTGACATAAAAGTCAAATCAAAAAGCTAGTAACTAAGGCTATGTTCTAGAAAACGTAGAATATAATCCTATTTCTATTCACTGTACTAAACATAATAGAAATTCTATGTCATTTAATAATAATAATTATGGCTATCACTTGTGTGGACTTACTATGTGCCAGGCATTATTCTAAATGCTTTACATATAAAGCTCAGTTAATCCTCACAATTCATGTGATAGGCACACATATTGTCTGTAGTTCACAGACAAGAATAAGGCAAAGAGAGGTTAAGCATCTTGCCCAAGATTTTATAAATAGGAAGTTTTCAAGTTGGGATTCAAAACCAGGTAATCTGGTTCTAGAATCCAACTTTGTAAACTTTATTTCCTAAATATTCAGCCCATAGGGTTAATTTGTTATTCATTCATTCTTTCAACAAATATTGAGGTATACTATGTGTCAGGTAGTGTTCTACATGGTGGGGATACAACTGTAAACAATGCAAAGTCCCTGCTCTCACGTAGCTTATATTCTACTTGGGAGAGCAGATGTTAAATAAATGTGATTTAAGATAGTGATATGTGATTTATGAAAATAAAACAGAGTGATGTAATAGGGAGGAATTCAGAGAAAGAGTATCTGAAAACTAGGTGGTCAGAGAAGGCCATTTTTGAAAGATAATAACTGAGCTGAGAACTGAATTATGAAAACAAGAAGCAAGCTATTTGAAAATCGGGGGAAGTGATTTCCAGGCAAGTACAAAGATGATAAAATAGAAATGAGTTTGCTGTATGTGAGGACCAAAGGAAGATTTTTGTGGCTAAAGTGTAGAACCAAGGAGAAAATAGTAGTAGATCAAATCTGAGAGGCAGCCTTTTCCTGAGACTCTCCTTATCTCTTGCCTAACCACTGCAAAAGTCTCCTGGTTACAATTCCTGTCTCTAGTTTCTTAAGGCTCTCATCATATCATCTTTTGCTCAAAAACTCCAAAGCTTCAGAAAAAAAAAATCCAAATTCATTAATCTGGCATTCAAGACCTTCAATAAACAACTTTTACAACTTGTTGTCTACTATTCCCTTTCACACAGTCAATGCTCTAGTAAAAACCGAACCACTCACTTTTCCCTAGAGTTGCCTCCTTTGCCACTTCTGTGCTCATTCTATTTTCTCTGCTCAGAAAGCTTCTCCCACCCAACATCTTTGCAAGATCAAATATTTTTCTGTCAAAATCTAAACTGATGATCACTTTTTCCTTAAAGTTCTCCATCTCCCCTCTTGTCCTGCTGGAAGCAGTCTCCTTTTCTTCTAAATACACAGAATATGCTATTTTAATTATTTATGTATTTTATCTTCACCACTACACTGAATATTCTTTAAGAGCAGGATCCATAGTCAATTCTTTTTTCTCATTTTGTATACAGAAAAACATCAATAAATATTTGTTGAAAATATTATAATAAAATATTGATATTAGAAGCATTTTAGAAGTTGGCTTAAATTGTCATTAGGTCCCTTCCAATCTAGAATTCTGTGATTGGTATTTTGCAGTTTTACTTATCATGAAAAAGAACAAAAAGCTATGAGGGTTGTTCCTTTCCTTCCCTGATTAAGGAAAACTAACTTAATGATCAGTAAATTAATATTCTGCTATACTAAACAGAACTCTAATGACAAAAACTTTAAATCTACCTACTGAGCCCAAGAATTCCACATAGCAAATTCCTTTATAGTTTTACTTTGAGGGAAAATTTTTTTTCCCATTATCATTCATTATTTAATTTTTTCAATAAACATTTAAATGCCTCTAAGTGCTAAACACCTTGTTAGGCACTGGTTGTAAATACAGTAGTGAATAACATAAAGTCCCTGCTCACAGGGAGCTACAGTCTAATGGCAGTTATGTTAAACAAATAATCGCATAAGCAAATACATAATAATGATTCGTTAACTAGCACAGAATAGGAATATACTGCATTTTAAACGGTTTAAATATGGAAAAATCTTGATTAAAGAAATAAACCTTATATAAATACGAGAAACCAGAAGTGAGCATATATGTGTATATATACACGTGTGTGTGTGTGTGTGTGTGTGTGTGTGTGTGTGTATTCTGTTTCTATTTTTAAATAGTTCAGTGAAAAAGCAATTGTAGATATACTGGTTTAATCGCTATTCACAGCTCTTCAACAGGTTTCTAATTTCAGATAATTTCTCTCTTAATTCTCTTTGGGTATAGCCATAGTAATACACAGGTTATACTCTGTTTTCTAGGTGGCAGTACTATGGCTAAGTGACATCTGTTCCTATAGTACTTTTTAACTGTTATATAGCACTACCTATTGATAGTATTCATTAAGTCAGGGACTGGATCCATCACATGAATAAGATATTTTTCACTTAGAATTTTTGAATTTCCAGAAAGCATTTTTCTCTGCAGAAAAAAAAAAGATTGCTTTTTCAGGCACATTGTAACATGACTACAAAATACTTGCCTTATAAATCCAGCTAAAGTTAGTTTGTTAACAACTTCTATTGCAATGGTATTTTACTGATAGTTCCAAGATCCTTCAGGGACATAAAAAACATGAAGTTCCACCAAGTGAATAAATTGAGAATAAAATCAGTTAAAATATTTTTAAAGTGAAAAAAATCAACTGATGTCCTCTATAATTTTAATTTTAATAAACATAATTGAAATAAACATGGAATACATGTATCCTCTGAACAAACACAAAAAAATAAAATGAAGAGCCAAAAATTTGTTAGGTTGGCTACTTGGCACTTGGAGCACATTTTCCCTTGGAAACAATGTCATAGCTGTGGTCCTAGAGTTCCTTAACATACGGACATACAATGCTTGTTTTGTGGCTTGCAGTAAGGATACCAGATTGCCAAGATCAGTTTTCTTATTACCAACCTTTCCGCCTTCCCTGACCTCTACCTACACAGTTGCATTGGTGTTATCTTGTGGAATCCTTATCCTTTACATATTGTCTCCCTAACACAGCTGTGATGAGTGCTAGTTCTCGGCACCTGCTAAAGTGTGAATACTAGGGCTTGGGGAATATTTTTGTTTCCCAGAATTCAAGGAAGAACCTATTCCTGACCAGTGATGGGGAAAGGAATGGTTGTTTTCACATAGGGCATGTCTGTAAGCTTAGCTTGTCTGTGCTTATATGCACTATCTTTTTTCCTATTAGTGTTTTAAGACCTCAATTAGAATTCATCTATTGAGAAGAATATTTAGATTACTACAACAGAACAATTACAGCAAATAAAGGCTTATTTTTTAGTCTAATGAAAGTTTGCTATTCATGTATATTAAAAGTCAAAGCATTGAAATGATTAGACTCTATGATATTAAGTGAGAAACATTTTTTAAATTTTAAGTAAATATGACCTTATATTAATATTAGTAATTTTTATAGGAAATGACAATGGCTCTTAACATCTTTCTATTTATTTATTTATTTATTTGCAGTATGCGGACCTCTCACTGTTGTGGCCTCTCCCGTTGCGGAGCACAGGCTTTGGATGCGCAGGCTCAGCGGACATGGCTCACAGGCCGAGCCGCTCTGCGGCACATGGGATCTTCCCGGACCGGGGCACGAACCCGTGTCCCCTGCATCGGCAGGCGGACTCTCAACCACTGAGCCACCAGGGAAGCCCGACAATAGCTCTTGAACTGAGTATTTTGCTCAAGTTGTTTTTATAGACCAAGCGGATTACTTGTATAGTTCTGATGTCAGAATATTAACCAACAGTTTAAGATGTTTGAATAGATGGAATAGTGAAGTTTCCTATATGCTGTATTTTGAATATCAGGGCATTTAAAAGATTATTCTCTAACTATACCATCCTATTAACAGCTAAAGCTATACTATATATTAATACTATAATATTAAATATTAAAGCTTTACTATTAAATATTTGTAAAACCTTCAGAAATCTAAAGTAAATATGGCCTTGCCCATTATATAAATGTATTAATATTTTACAGGAGAAAAAATATTTCTTTAACTAAACATTTTACTCTGCTTTCATGATGAAGTAATTATTTCTATATATTTTATAACAATTCAAGAATTATAATTCAAAGTGTATAGACTTTCACTCTATAATTGAAAGAGGAAGCAATACAAAGAAAATATAGTTGACAAAACATTTCCTGACCTTTGAAACATTTTTGAAGTAAATTAATTTATTGGGAATTTGGATTTATTCATTCATTCAACAAATATGCCTACTATGTGCCAGCACATAGTAGGTACTACAAATATGTAGTGAATAAAACAAAGATCCTTGCCTGCATGCAGCTGAGATTCTAATGAGGTATCAGGACAAGAAGAAGTGTGAGGGAAGTGAAGCACTCACCTCAGGTACAAAATTTAAAGGGGTACCAAAACCTCAGTAATCAAGATAAATAATATTTTAAAAAATCTATTCAGGGACTTCCCTGGTGGCGCAGCAGCTGGGAATCCGCCTGCTAACACTGGGGACACGGGTTCGAGCCCTGGCCCGGGAAGATCCCACATGCCATGGAGCAGATGGGCCCGCGTGCCACGACTACGAAGTCTGCGCTCTGGAGCCCGCGAGCCACAACTACTGAGCTCGTGTGCCGCGACTGCTGAAGCCCGCATGCCTAGAGCCTGTGCTCCACAGTGGGAGGGGCCAGCGCAATAAGAAGCCCGCACACCACAAAGGAGAGTAGCAGAGTAGCTTCCGCTCACCGCAACTGGGGAGGGCCCATGCGCAGCAACGAAGACCCAACACAGCCAAAAATAAAATAAATAAATAAATCTATTCAATGCAAAAAATTCATGTTGAATAAAATATCATAAATTTAAAGACAGAATGGTACTATTAGAGCCTGAGTAGAAAGGAAAAATATGAACTGCTATATACATGTTTTTTTAAAAAATACATTTCTTAACGGTTAACTTTTTCCAGAACAACATAGTTGAAAAAATATTGAAAATTTTGAAAGCCTGTATTAAAACTCACAATATCATTTTAAGGTTAAACATTCTATTTATATCAAAACTCAACTTTATCCTGGCTTTAATGGAAGTAAATCCATCAATAATATTTTTATTAAAACTATTATTTTAAAAATACATTAAATAGGACAGGGAACTATAGTCAATATTATACAATAACCTATAAGAGAAAAGAATCTGAAAAAGAATATATATATATATTCATATATATATATATATCTGAATCGCTGTGCTGTATACCTGAAACTTACATGATATTGTAAATTAACTATACTTTGATTAAAAAAATTATTTTAAATAAGTAAAAATAAAAATAACTATTTTACAATAAATAAATAAATAATAAATATACATTAAAAGGTATACAGACGGGCACATATTTTGCCTTTTGCCTCAGGCTCCAAAATGGCTAGGCATAGCATTATTAGATCCTGTTTCTATTTAAAATGCTGATATCTTGTTTGTCACAGCTTTTTGCATTAATTTTTCATTTTAAAAATCTTTTATTAAAATATTTATCTTAACTACTTAATTTTTTGGTGCCTGCTTAAGTTTTGCACCAAAGGCAAGTGATTCATTTTCCTCAGACTAGTCTCAGTCTTGTGAGGGACATAGACAATAAACATTAAATATAAAACACTGGTAAGTGATATAGCAAATCAGAAAGTGGGCAGTACTGGGAAAAGAGAAAAAGTAGAGCAGGGCAAGGAAATTGGGAAGACAAAAGAGGGAGTAGTTTTCAGTTTTAAATAGAATAGTCCGGATACAAATCTAAGAAAATTAACAATTCCTTAATGTCAACTAATATCTAGTCCATATACAAATTTTGCCAACTGTCCAACTGTCCTCAGAATGTTTTTTCAATCTAGAATTCAATCAAGGATAACATATTGCATTTGGTTGTTACGTCTTTTTTTTTTTAATTGAAGTATAGTTGATTTACAATTTGTGTTAGTTTCAGGTATACAGCAAAGTGATTCAGTTATTTTCTTTCAGATTATATTCCATTATAGGTTATTGTAAGACATTGAATATAATTCCCTGTGCTATACAGTAATCCTTGTTGCTTATTTATCTTATGTATACTAGTGTGTATCTATTAATCCCGTACTCCTAATTTGTCCTTCCCTCTCTCCTTCTCCCTTTTGTCACAACTTTTAAAAAGCTTAATTTGGAAGAGTATTCCAGACCTGCTTTTTTTTCTCTTCATGGCACTTTTTAAAGAGACTGGACCAATTGTTTAACAGGCTGTTCTGCATTCTGAATTTACCTTATTAACTCCTAAGGTGTCATTTAACTTATTTCTCCAATCCTTCTCTCTCCTTTAAACAGTTGACTTTATAGCCCTCAATTGACACGTGTTAATCAACTGGGGTAAGAACACTTCATAATACGCTGTATTACATATTACTTCACATTTGGGCATACATAATGCTCTACTCCCAAATATTTGTATATTTAATAATTATTAAAGGGATAATAGAACAGACTATAAGGGACAAGAAAATGGAACCTGTTATAGAGTTATTTGAATAATTAAAGTGTGAGGTGATAGTGGCTCAGACTAACATGCTAGCAATATAGGTGATGGGAAGTGGTCAGATTTTGTATATAATTTGAAGCTAGAGTCCAAGAAGTGAAGTTTGAGTAAGGTGTGATGTATGACTCCAAGGTGTTTGGCCTCAGATATCGAAAGGATGGATTTGCCATCAACTGAGATGGGTAAGGTCATGGTTAGTATGGGTTTGGGCTGCGGGGAGAACTGTAGTTCAGTTTCAGACATACTGAGTTTCAGCTGTCTATTGGTTATCCAAGCGGAGATTTCAAGTAGGCAGCTTGAGAAGAGAGCAAAGAGCTGACCCCTGAAATTCCCCAATATCAAGGGAACAGGAAGAAGAAAAAGACACAAAAAAGAAGACTGAAAATGAATAACAAGGAATGTAGAAGGAAAACCAAGATAATGTGTATGCTAAAAGCCAAGTGAAGGAATTATGTCAAGGAAGACAGAGTGATCAACAGTGTCAACTACTGTGCACACACAGATCAAGCATATGTGGAATAAGAATTAAGCAATAGATTTAGTAATGTAGAGGTGAATTTAACAGAGCAGTTTTGGTGGAATAGTAGAGTGAAAGCTTGACTGGAGTTGATTTAAAGTGAAAATGAGAAGAAGGTATTGGGGGTTTGAGAAGGTATGAAATAGTTATCTAGAATAGTGGAAGAGTGAATGAGTGAGTGGGAGATAGTCTTATTGCCTACTAGCAAAAGTTCCACTTGAGATTCACGGTCATTAATTTAAAATGAGAATAGTCCTATGCTGGTATATTTTTCTCCAGCCATGTTCCACTGTAGGTACATATGAAGAATAGGTGAAGAAGATTAAGCAGGGTTTTTGTTTTGTCAAGGACTACAGTGAAATGAGAGAGGGCAAGGAGTCAAAAGTATGTGCAAGAGAGTGATCAAGAATGCTCCATGAATTTGCAGGGCAGAAATAGAGACAAAGATGTAGAGAACAAACGTATGGACACCAAAGGGGGAAAGTGGTGGGGGGTGGGGGGTGGGATGAACTGGGAGATTGGGATTGACATGTAAACACTAATATGTATAAAATAGATAACTAATAAGAACCTGCTGTATAAAAAAATAAAATAAAATTCAAAAATTCCAAAAAGAACCCAGAAGAGTGCTCCGTGATATTTAAGCCAGCCATGGAAGGCATCCTGAGAAGAGGAATAAACAAACAAAAAAAGGTGATAGGATCAATGCATTGGAGATACCAGTATAATTGGGGTCCTTAGAGATACAAGAACTGTAATCAAGTACTGGGATACACAAAGTTGGGTTCACAGTGGTGTTGGTATCTAATACTTTATATAATCCATATTTTCGCTTTATCAAAACTTTTCAAAACCAATGATAAGCAGGTTTTTCTTATATTTTAGTGTAAAAAAGATTTCTTACCTCTGATGAGGGAGGTCGACTTGGACTGAGGGACATATTCACCAACGTCTGAATGGGGTAATTATCAGCTGGAATTTTGTAGGGTTTTTTAATCTTTCTTCATCGAAGTAGTATTTAATAAAGGTTATAACAGATTTTTGGCTTGTTTAAGATAGCATTCCACTCATTTCTGGTCTCTGATTCATTCAAAAAATAAACAGAAAAACATAAAAGGCTTTAGACTCAAAATGAAAACTTGATAAGTATACAGTCTTATTATAATAATTCAAAAAGATATACTACTAGTAAGTAGGGCTGGTAACTGCAATGAAATTAACATATATCCCATACAACCAAGTAAAGTGGTAAATTATAATAGACTTGTGACTAGAACATTTTTTACTATTCTAAACAATTCATTTTCTCTTGGTCAAAAATTAAGGTTAAATATATATAGTGTTTTACACAAAGCAGAAATATACTTTTGGAAGTAGAAAGACTAAACTTATACAAATGCTGTAAAATGATGAACATTGTTTTACCCTTTACATTTCTTCCTGGCCTTGGATACCTCAATAATAATAAATGTGAACAATTATTCCAGATGAAAATATCAGTCTTTAAGTATATCAGGTTTGTGTACCTATGTTTGTGTATTATTTCTTGTGTTTTCCCTCAGAAAATGTATTACAGTTTACAAGAATACACAACAAAATTTAAAGTATATAAATATATAATAAAAGTTAAAAAATAAGGTAGCAGAATTATTACTCTAAAAAAGAATTATCAGGGGCTTCCCTGGTGGCGCAGTGGTTGAGAGTCCGCCTGCCAGTGCAGGGAACGCGGGTTCGTGCCCCGGCCCAGGAGGATCCCACATGCCGTGGAGCGGCTGGGCCCGTGAGCCACAGCCGCTGGACCTGCGTGTCCGGAGCCTGTGCTCCGCAACGGGAGAGGCCACAGCAGTGAGAGGCCTGCGTACCACAAAAAAAAAAAAAAAAAAAAAGAATTATCAAAGTGGGATAATCCTTAGGGATATACTATAATACCAATAGTAGAGAAGTTTTTTCAAGATTCCAAAGCTTTGCTTTATATTAAGATAGTGATTTAAATCTGACAAAACTTAAAATTCAAGCTGAGGGTGCCTGCAGGATAGGAATGGAATGGAGAAAAAAAAGAAAATTGTCTGGCTACCTTTAAATATGAGATCACATGAGGCTGTAGGCAAGCCTCCTCCGATCAAAGGCCTGACTGAGGGCTATAATTAAAAAATTTCTTAAACCTAGGGAGGATTCCCGAAAGTGTTGTAAATAACGTACCAAAATGGGAAGCCACTGGTCTAAGCTAACCGTACCTCATAGAAATTTTGGGGAAGGCGTTCTCCCCTAAGCTAAATGAGGAAAGTAAAACATTCCAACATAGGTTAATAGGTATATTGGTCTTTCAGTATCATTGAGGTAGCCACCCAATTATTTAAAAAAAGAAAAAAAAAAACCAAAACTATCCTTGTTTTACAAATCTGGTCTCTACAGAATCAGAGGTATGGCTCCAAAAATAATCCAAAGCCCACCAATCCTTTTATCACTCCCCAAAGCTTCCCTATTTATCTTAAGAGACTTGTAAGTATTAAAGGGGAAACAGTCATCCTAGGAGGAACTTGCCTGTGCCTTTGAGATGCAAATATCTGACCTGGTTTTCTCCAGGAACCCTAATCTCTGCCATCTTTTTAAAATGCAGATTTTGAAAAAGGGGGTAAATTGGAACTTGTCAAGGACAAATAAAAATCTTAAGCATCTTTTCCATAAATATTATTAACAAGGGTTTAGCCATCTAGACAAGTGAGCTTGATTTGTTACATCTGCCAGAAACCCAATTTTAATCCAACCTCTTTTGCAGACTGATGGGTTTTACGTTGCCGTACCTGGCTCATGGCTAAATTCTGGAATGGGAACAATGAGGTCTCTGTGTTTGTTTGTGTGTTCGTACGTATCTATGTGTGTCTTAGATGTATGGTATTGCCGAAAAGTAATTAGTAAAAGAGCTCTATTTCACTGACTTAAAGGAAATTAGCGCTTATATACTCAGAAATAGAAAATAATCTGGCCAGAATGAATTTCACCTGGTGGCGCAGTGGTTATGAATCCGTCTGCCAATGCAGGGAACACAAGTTTGAGCCCTGGTCTGGGAAGATCCCACATGCCGAGAAGCAACTAAGCCCGTGCGACGCAACTACTGAGCCTGCGCTCTAGAGCCCGCGAGCCACAACTACTGAGCACACGCGCCGCAACTACTGAAGCCTGCGGGCCTAGAGCCCATGCTCTGCAACAAGAAAAGCCACCGCAATGAGAAGCCCACGCACTGCAACAAAGAGTAGCCCCAGTAGTACTAGAAAATATTCAGTACTAAACTGATATCTGGTATTGAAGGTGGCTTAAGCTTGTTGGCTTCATTAATATAGACACGTCTTTAGAGTCATCAGTGTTAAGTATAATATTGTACAATATTTCTGTTGTACTTAGGTTTACTAGACTTTATTATATCTATTGCAAATTTGTCAGTAAGAAAAGTAACCCAATGTGGAAAGATTTTTAAGCAGAGTTAGATATGTGTCTTCAGTAAAAGAAGGCGTGAAGGGGCTTCCCTGGTAGCACAGTGGTTGAGAATCTGCCTGCTAATGCAGGGTACACTGGTTCGAGCCCTGGTCTGGGAGGATCCCACATGCCACGGAGCAACTAGGCCCATGAGCCACAACTAATGAGCCTGCTCGTCTGGAGCCTGTGCTCCGCAACAAGAGAGGCCGCGCGATAGTGAGAGGCCCGCACACTGCGGTGAAGAGTGGCCCCCACTTGCCACAACTAGAGAAAGCCCTCGCACAGAAACGAAGACCCAACACAGCAAAAATAAATAAAATAAATTAAAAAAAAAAAGAAGGCGTGAGGATGAAAAAATACTGAAGAGTTACGCATGATCAGGATTTTCTAAGATTGGATTGAATTTAGGTGGGTAAATGGATTTTGTTGGGAGTAAGCTAAGTCTTGGATTTGGTTTCTCTTTCCGTTAAGAGAACAAGGTTTTCCTTTTTTTTAAAAAAAAAAAGTTATTTATTTATTTATTTTGGGTTGCATTGGGTCTTCGTTGCTGCACGTGGGCTTTCTCTAGTTGCATTGAGCCGCGGCTACTTTTTGTTGCGGTGCACGGGCTTCGCTTGCTGCGGAGCATGGGCTCTAGGTACACGGGCTCAGTAGTTGTGGCTTAGTTGCTCCGCGGCACATGGGATCTTCCCAGACCAGGGAATTAGACCCATGTCCCCTGCATTGGCAGGCGGATTCTCAACAACTGAGCCACCAGGGAAGTCCCAAGAACAAGGTTTTCTTGGAATACTGTTTTTTTTAATAAATTTATTTATTTTATGTACTTATTTTTGGCTGCATCGGGTCTTCGTTGCTGCGTGCGGGCTTTCTCTAGTTGCAGCGAGCGGGGGCTAGTCTTTGCTGCGGTGCGCAGGCTTCTCATTGCAGTGGCTTCTCTTGTTGCGGAGCATGGGCTCTGGGCATGCGGGCTTTAGTAGTTGTGGTGTGTGGACTCAGTAGTTGCGGCTCGTGGGCTCTAGAGCGCAGGCTCAGTAGTTGTGGTGCGTGAGCTTAGTTGCTCCGCGGCATGTGGGATCTTCCCGGACCAGGGCTCAAATTCGTGTCCCCTGCATTGGCAGACGGATTCTTAACCACTGTGCCACCAGGGAAGTCCCTGGAAGGCCGTTTTTGATAACATATTGTGTGAGTTTCTTTGCCTTTAAGTGATCTGTATTTGCTTTTGAGATCTCTTGTAACTTTGGTTAACAAATAAGTATTGTCTCACAGTGACCAATGACCTTATTTGATCAAGTGTTGAAACTTTTTGAGAAACTTCCCAAATATCAAATTTTAATCAAAGTTCTTTTGACTTTCAGCTAACTTTGGGATGTTTTGGAGGGCCCCTGAGGCATCTCAGAGAGAAATATTTAACCAGTATTATTTGGTATGTTAAATTACATAGAGAGCATTATCACACGAGCGTTAACCTACTTAAGATATACTGTATAGATGAATGTTATTAACACAGACATCCTAAAAATTATATAGTTTCTGGAATTTGGATATGTCCTGGTATAATGCTATAGTTCTAGCTGTCATCTTAAAATGTTGTCTGTCACTTCTTTATGGATTACACTGTAATCAGATGTTTAACCATGCCTTTTAAGTCTTGTCATTTATAGACAGTTATCCTTGTACTCTGATGCTGTTACAAAAGTACTTCCTCTTCAAGAAGATTGGGTCGGGCTTCCCTGGTGGCACAGTGGTTGAGAGTCCGCCTGCCGATGCAGGTGACACGGGTTTGTGTCCCGGTCCGGGAAGATCCCACATGCTGTGGAGCGGCTGGGCCCGTGAGCCATGGCCGCTGAGCTTGCGTGTCCAGAGCCTGTGCTCCACAACGGGAGAGCCCACAACAGTGAGAGGCCCGCGTACCGCAAAAAAAAAGAAGATTGGGTCATTTGTAGAGACATGGATGAATCTAGAGACTGTCATACAGAGTGAAGTAAGTCAGAAAGAGAAAAACAAATACTGTGTATTAACGCATATATGTGGAACCTAGAAAAATGGTAAAGAGGAACCGGTTTGCAGGGCAGAAATTGAGACACAGATGTAGAGAACAAACGTACAGACACCAAAGGGGGGAAGCGGCAGAGGGTGCGGGGGTGTGATGAATTGGGAGATTGGGATTGACATATATACACTGATGTGTATAAAATGGATGACTAATAAGAACCTGCTGTATGAAAAAATAAATAAAATAAAATTCAAAAATTCAAAAACAAAAGAAAATTCACAGGAAGGCTACAGAAGTAGTTACAACAGTCCCACATAAGATGACTATGCAAGGATTCCAGTCCATACCAACTCAAAACAAGAAGCTGTCCTGCCCCCTGGGGTCTCTAGATCAGGCATCCAGAGATTTTTACTCCCTGACAGGCAGGGTTGACACCCCTACTCAGCCCTGAAGCAGTTACAGAAGACAGACCATCACCCCTCTGCTTCCCATAAGATTATGGGAGTAAAATCTCTGAGCGGGGAATGAGACAGGAAGGGGGCAGGGCACAACGTTTAAAAAGAATGACATAGCTGGAGGATACGACATAAACTCATTAGAACCAAATAGGTCCAAGATGGTGGATGAGTTGACTTCCACTGTAACACATCAGCAAGCTAAATGACACACCCACAGGCGCCATGACAGTTCCTAGGCTGACCCAAAAGGTCAAAAAGTAGGCCAGGGCTTCCCTGGTGGTGCAGTGGTTGAGAGTCCGCCTGCCGATGCAGGGGACACGGGTTCGTGCCCCGGTCTGGGAATATCCCACATGCCGCGGAGCGGCTGGGCCCGTGAGCCATGGCCGCTGAGCCTGCGCATCCGGAGCCTGTGCTCCACAATGGGGGAGGGCACAACAGTGAGAGGCCCGCGTACCGCAAAAAAAAAAAAAAAAAAAAAGTGGGCCATGGCTCAATTCCTGGAAATCCTCACCCCTCCCCCAAAACAGCTAGAATACTCCTCCCACTCATTAGCCTACGAAATTACCCACCCCTATAAAAACTGACAACCCCCATACCCTGGTGCCTTTCACCTTCTGAGATGGCCCACAATGTCTATGGAATGTGCTTCTTTCTCTTAAAAAAAAAAAAATTCCAAAGCTTTGCTTTATGTTAAGATAGTGATTTAAATCTGACAGAACTTAAAATTCCTGTGATCTAGTACTGACTACGTCTCTATGAAATCCTATCAGACTCCACTAATTGTTCTAATGGTATCAAAATTAAAAGATTATATTCTGGGACACACAATCTTTCAAATCAAATTATTTCTACATATTACTTCCTATATAAATTTTTTACAACAATTAAAACAAAATGTGATTTGTCATTTTAACCATCTCAAACGCTACTTTAAATACATTAGTACTTTAAGGAAACATTAAATATTTCTATTTCTGTATCTATCCAAAGGCTCTTTCTGACATTGTACTACTATTAGTCTCAATTATGAACCTAACAAAGCACAACTCAACTTCTTTATTAGATAAGAATTAATGGTAATAATCTATATTAAATACAGCATACTGGCATTCATTAACTAGTATGCCAACTGGGAGACTACAACTTTCAATTTTTCTGGATGCATCAAAAACTTGATATTCTAACTCAGAACAAATTTTTCATTAAGTGAACTCAAGATAGAGCAATCAAGACCTGCTTTACTATTATCCTAAATTAAACTGCCCCCCTATAGTATTCCTTCTAAAGGAACAGCAAACAAGCTGTGTTTTGAGCTACAATTCCCTTTGTCATTCCTGACTGTATCAATACTAAAGACCAAATCCTGGCTGGCCAGAGACAAAGTGGCCTGGCATGTATAGATGAGCCCTTAGGACTTAAAATTGCGAGAAGAACTCAAGATTCAAGTATGTAGTTAGTAGATACTGAAGCAAAATGAATGTATAAAGGGAAGTCATGAAGCAGTATCATATCCATGAAGCAAGCCCATGTTATGAGAAAGCTGTAATTATTTGTAAACCACAACAGAAAAAGAGATAAAGACTAGAGAGAATGACTGATTGAACCAGTAGTGAGATACCGGCTGAGGAGATACATAGGTAATTCATGTTTATAGCTAAGCACTAAAGAGAAGAGTCAAATTTTTTTTGCTGTTGAGGTCCCTAACCTTGCATCTACTCCTATTGGGGTCCGACGATGGGGAAGCGGGCTGCGGATGGGCCGCCCGTTGGACAAACTTGGGTCACTTAGGGATGCGTCTCTAAGGGGACAGGGTGGCAGTGACTCAAACCCGTATTTCTAGCTCTTGCGCCTCGGTAAGGCTCTCCCCTTCCCTTCCCTCAACCTCTGCCGCCAACTCCGTCAGGAAAACAGGAACCGCCTCGTCGTCCCGCCACCAGGCCTTTTACAAAGTCCTTCAATATCTGACTTCTCTCACCGGTCCCCTCGGGTCTTGGAGGATAACGACAAGCTCTTTCCTTACCTCTCCCAAATCGTCCTCTCCAGAGAGGGAGAGCGGAGAGGATGGGTGTCTGGTCGCGTTAGCAACCCACAGCTGCCGCGCCCACCATCCGCTCCGCCCCTTCTCGCTCCCAGCTCTCCCCTCACCCCCCTGAGGCTCGGGCTCCCGCCCGAGTGAGGAGCTGAAACAGAAGGCGGAGAAGGGCGCGCATGCGCGCCGCGGGTGGAGCCACGGGGCAAAGAACCGGAAACTTAGAGACAAAGTTCCGAGCCCCGCCTCCCGCTCAGCAGACTCGCCGCCCCGCCGTCCCGCCGTCTGGCACTGCGGACCCACCACCGATCCACCGACGGATTGCCGATCTGCCCAGCTCTCGCGTGCGCCATGTCTGGTTCCTCCAGCGTCGCCGCTATGAAGAAAGTGGTTCAACAACTCCGGCTGGAGGCCGGGCTCAACCGCGTGAAGGTGAGCGGGGGCGGGCGGCTGAGGGGGAGGGGAGGGCGGGGGAGGTGGCGGGGGGGATCCGGCAGGCGAGCTGGCGCGGCGGGCGAGGCTCGCGTCCGGCTCTCGCCACCCCTAGGGAGGACGCGCTCTCGGCGGCGGCGGCGATCTCTGCGGCCAGCTTTAGAAAAGTAGCGGCGCGAGTCGGCGCTGTGGTTTGGAGGGCAGGTTAGTGTGCCCTTCCGCCCCAAGACTTTCCAAGGCGAGCTGGCCCTGGCTTGAACAGCGGCTTTCCGCATTCCGGTCCTCCTCTCGGTCTCCCTCCCTCCGTAGTGACTCCGCGGCCGTGCTCGCCAACAGCTGTTCCTCCGCGCGCAGTCCGCACCCTTCCCGGCCCTCTCGACCAGCTCTTCTGTTTTTTGTCACCCGACGGGGTTTTACCCGACTTTTGATTCAGAAGTATTTTTTCTTTGCATTTCAGAACTTTCCCAAATCCACTCCCTTTAGTAGTAGAGTCTTACTTCCAGCTCCTCTCATTCACCGAACACACACTTGAAAACGAATTCTTGCATAACTTTAAAGAAGCCTGTTTTGGAAACGTTCGCAATGTCTAAGGTTACCACTGGTGCCCTGTACAGCCTCGTACAAAGCGTGCATTTCGTATCTGTTTGGCACCATTTGCTGTGTTGTGACTTTGGGTATACCTACTGGTCCGCGCGTACCCGAAAAAGTAATTAGGGTGGACCAGTTTTATTTATTTTGGCATCTGTTTAGCATTGATCTTGTCCTGGGGTATTTACTTTGGGGCAAAAGCCTTTTGTGTCTGGTGATATGACAACCTGACGTTCAAGTGCTATTTCGAGTTTCCTGATTTTTTAAATCCTGCGTGGATTGGCTTCTTTCTGGTGCGGGTCAGTTTACGTGTGAAACACTTGTAATTAAAAAAGAAACAGAGAAGAGTATAAAGCATGCACTCTGTTGAAAGAAAAAGCCAGTTTCCAAGATGATTTGATTCTGTACTCATTAGGCTAGTTTTTACTTCCCCCTGAAATGTTTTGTGGAGTAAGATGGTCTCCTATTTACCCATTTCCTTAAGTATAAATGTCAGGGACTTAGTTTACTCAGTTGTGGTCATCTCGGGAGGGAAGGGAAATTCCCATGAGTCTTGGGGTGGGATTCTCCTCTCTTCCTGTTCTTTAAGTGTTGTAAACTCCATTGCTGTCTCGAATCCATTTCTCTGATCTCCAGATTCTTACCTCATTCCAGTGATTTATGGTTAGTCTTGGCTGGATTTAACTTTGAAATCACTATCTTATCATTCAGGCGTGTCTTTATCATAGATTGGAGTGGCCCGGGAAAGAAAAAAATGGGGGGAGGGGAAAAATGCTGGTTGAAAGCAGAAAGTGTTAAGTAGGGGTATTTAGCCCTAATCGCCAAAGAAAATGAGTTGAAGTCCTCAGGCTCACGCTTTACCATGAAAACTCTAGCCCCTCCAATAACTCCCAGCATGATGCCTTCCTCCTATTCTTAGGAGGGTTTTCGTCGGAATCATTAAAGGCACCACAAGTGATTTGGTTTTATTTAGAAATCTGTTTGTCTGATGCCAGGGCTGTGTGTAGCAAGGAGAGGAGGCATTACACCTTGGGACATTAAATGAGCTTTTCATTAGACATGTTGCAAAATGTGGTTAGTTGGATTTCATTTTGTGCTTCTGTTTTACCCATGACTCTATGCTAGATGCTTTTGTAGTGATATTTTACTTTCAAATTACCACAGCTTTACTTTTTAAACCTTTATGTTTGAGTAGTTGATAGAAATTATCACAAATGCTTGACAGACTCTCCCACTTTTGGGTAACCATACACTTACCCAGGGCACTTTTGAAAGAGGGCGCTGATTATTATGCCAGGATTATAGGGTTTCAGCCTCCTGGATGGTGATTATTACAGTGCCATAGGGGCTAGAAGCTTGTTAGAGTTTTAAGCCTTTGTGTCCATTTTCCCACTGATTGGAATTGTCACTGATCATTTTCTCACTGATGGGTCACTTGGCTGGATCTCTTGTCACTGAGATCTCAGTTTAAATGTCACCTCCTCAAAGACACTTTCTCTTAGGTCCTGATCTAAAAAAAACACTTGTTTTTCTGCAGAGCACCTTGTCTCTTTTCATCTGAACTGTTAGCTCCATAACAGCAGGGATCTGGCTGTTCTTACATATTCTCAGTCCCTAAAATTATATTTGGCACATAGATGTGATGAGAAGTTTGTGAAAGGGAGTTAAGCTGGCGCCTACCTACACTTTAGGCAGATGATTAACACATTCTTTACTGCTGGTTAATGTGAATGAATGAAACCATGTTATACAACAGTGAAAAATTATACCACCATTCCCCCACTGTAGCTACACCTTTTAGGGGAGCAGGGTACCCATTTGTTATAGTACTTGGTACCAGGAATTTATAAACTGTTTACTCACACAGTTGCTAAATAAATTCATGGAACTCATTACCCTGGATTGGTATATAAGCCAAACATATAAATTAGATTCCAAGAAGAGTTTAGATTTATCTCATGATGATGGATCCTTTTATCAGGTTAATGTCTGGGGTACAGCTGTCACGTGCAGAAGTTCTTTGTAGAGAGCATTTGTGATGCCCTAAGCTCCCTTTCAAAGGCTAAATATTACCCAGCCAGACTGGACACCTGTTCTCACCCTCCTTAAGGGAAGTTAAAATAATAAAATAAATGATTATCTTCTCCATCTTCTTAAACCTCAATTCAAGAGTTAGGATATTGTATGTATTTGAGGCATCCTTTAGTCATTCATGTTATATATCTAAACTATTCAGTTTATTGTTTTGGTGTCCTGTATCACACCTTACCAGAATATATACAAATAGTAGATGTTTAAGTGATACATGATATAAAGTTATTTTAACTATGAAGCCACAGAAGTTCCTAAGTCCTGTTTAAATGGCTTTGCATACATATATGAAAATTATTAAATCACATTTAAGGCATACACAGTTTCACAAAGGCAGGCTGCTTGGTAAAGTTGTTAAAATAAACTGAAGTTTGCTAATCAGCCTTTCAGTCACATGACCCTGAGCAGAAACTGTCACTGTCCAGTTTTGTAACATTAAACAGCTGATGGTACATATACCAAAACAATAAACTGAATGGTTCAGATTTTGAACATGATCTTCACTCAGAGTAGCATTTTCCCATTTCCCATACTGCTTTCAAGACAGAGTGATAGTTTACTAGCATTTTAACACTTTTTAACCTATAATATCCTGTGTACTGCTTTTAATAAAAGACAAGATGTTGAGTACCCTCAAGGTTACAGTAGAACAACCTATTTATTAATAAACTAGCAGGATGTGCTGTGCTTTACAAATAAACAGAATTGTACTGTTCATACTTATTTACATGCAGTGTTTTAAGTATAAAGGCTCAGTATATGACTGTTGAGCTTCAATTAGTATATTTCTTTTTTGAGTTAAGAGAAGTGTTTATTGGCAGGTATTTTTGAAGATTTGAGAAAAACTTCATTAAAACATTGTCACCACCTCCCACCCACTTCCCCCACCCTTTGTTATATACAGGTTTCGCAGGCAGCTGCAGATTTGAAACAATTCTGTCTGCAGAATGCTCAACATGACCCCCTGCTGACTGGAGTATCTTCAAGTACAAATCCCTTCAGACCTCAGAAAGTCTGTTCCTTTTTGTAGTAAAATGAATCTTTGCAAGGTAAGTTTCCTTAAATGAAAACAACAAAGCCCCACACAGTAGGGATAACTAGTCAGGTCTCTTTCTTTGCAGCACTTATAAGTTGAGCAAAATCATCCCATACACTTTTGTTTGGCACTTAGAGTTTCCAGTCTTTGTTTTGTGAGGATTGATGAAATTTGCTGATTTAGTAGTCATAAAGACTAATTATTTCTATTTTACCATAAAGGATTAAGTAGAGGATTTAATAACCATAAAGAGGATACAGGAGTTACTAGAAAATTTCACTGCTGTGACAAGTCATGTTACCTTTTATAGCATTGGCCTAATGGTGTATTCTGGTGCCCCCAAATACTAGGTTAGTTTTATTTTTGTGTATCTAGCAAATATTTAGACATTGGACTACCCTGGCTGGTCCAGTGGTTAAGACTCCGTGCTTCCAATGCACAGGTTTGATCCCTGGTCTGGAAACAAGATCCCACATGCTGTGCAGCCAAAAAAAAAAGAGGATAAATCAGTAAATAACAGCACATTATTAAAAAAAAAAATTAGACATTAAAAAAAAATCTGCAGTGTTCATGGTGGTGGCTTTTGAAGTACTATCAACTGATTTGGATTAATGATGATCTAATAGAACAGCATAGCAAATAATTGGGAGTTGTGAATGCAAGAGAAACTGAAGAGATAGCCGAATAAGCTGACATGGTGTTGGCATTTGGACTGGGGAACAACAGGTTTTAATTTTATTGTTGTTAGGTAAAGATAAAATGAGAGAAATGAAGTATATATGTTCATGGTGGCAGACAGTGGATTGGTTTTCAGAGGATTAAGAAACTAAATTTTGGGCTGGTTTAAAGCATACTTTTATATGTTAACGTGTAACTTACAGAACAAATGTCAGTGTATGCAAAAACATATGTCAATCCAAAAGAGATGTGACAAGAAAACATGATGTGGATAATTGAAAATGTAATCCAAGGGTACTACCTTCATAAATCCATAGGACTTTTGTCAGAGCATTTATTCATATTGACCTACAAGAAGCAAACTTAAATAGTGCTTCAAAAAAAAAAGACTGTGTATGGCACATACCATCTACAGACATTCTGACTCCTCCACGTGCAGGAAGCTGCTTCCTAAAATACCATGTTACATAGTTGTGCCCTCCCTAATTAAACTTTGTAGACTTGGGAGTGTCCAGGAAGTTTGTATAAGTACATGTTTCCAGTAAATACAATGATTGGTTGAATTGGTTAAGATTTTCAAAACACAGGAAAAAAAAAAACCCGCCTTTGAGTTTAAGGGAAGTAATTCTTTTTAAGTCTAGCACCTTCATATTTAACAGGTTAAAAGTCGTTTGCTCCTGGCAGTATTAATTCTTCATGGCAGTTTTGGGAAATTTCATATTTTTACGGTTCCCCTTGTATTCTCTTCACAAATTGTTTATTTTCATTTAAAATACTGTTAAGCCTGGCTTCTTAATTGGCTGTTAATAGTTTCATTTCATAGGAGTCTGCAGACAAGTGTTTAATGAGTTGCTCAAGGTTAAAATATGGTTGGGATAAAAATCTAGATTTAAAAGTAAAATAATGGCTGTTAATTCTGGCAGTATAATAAGCCCTTAGCTTTGTGGATATTATGATTTGAAACACTTTTGGCTAGGAAAAGAATATTTGGGTGTAAAAGCATTTCTTCTCAAACTTGAAAGTAGGTCTGGGATGTTATGCTGATGTTGGTTGTCCTAGGCACACTGAGTGGCATGGATGCAAAGAGTCTGTATTTAAGTCTTTATACTCATAGCTTTTAAAAATATATATATTTATATAATTTTTTTAAAAGCATAGATAATTTAGCAACACATAGTACAAGGTATTAAAATAGAAGTTATCATGATCCACATACCTAGAAATAACCACTGTTAACAGATACTTCCTTTTAAGAGAAAAAAACAATCATTGAAAAATAGTGATCATAGTATGCACAGTTTTTTTCTACACTTGAATTTTCTTATTTCATTTAATAGTCTTTGTAAGTTCCCTGGTGGTCTAGAGGTTAGGATTTGGTGCTCTCATTTAATAGTCCTTGTAAATGTGGTTGTACTATAAGTTAAATTATACTTCATCGAATATTGAGGTTTCCAAATTTGAGGATACACTGAGGCGAAGATCTTGGTACCCATTGTATACTTTACCCATTTCTTTAAGATAAATTCCCAGAAGTAACAATAAGGAATGACATTTAAAATGTAATAACCTTGAAAACTGCCAAATTAAACTTTGCTATTCCACCTGGAGCTTAAGAGTACTTTTTTGCTGAGCCCTTGCCAAACAGATCTCAGATTCTTTGCTACTTTCTTCTGCCTATCTCATTTTTGTAATTTGCACTGATTAACTGAGGCTACACATTGTTTTTTTCACCACTGATTTTTGTGGTGAAGTAACAGAAATTTTTAACTAAGTATAAAAAAACCACTGATTTTTGTGGTGAAGTAACACATTTTTGTAATGAAGTAACAGAAATTTTTAACTAAGTATAAAAAACCAGGTGTCTACTCTTCTGAATTAAATGGTTTACCTTTTTTTTTTTTTTTTGGTTGCTCTGTGTGGCTTGTGGGATCTCAGTTCCCAGATCAGGGATTGAACCCTGGCCCTTGGCAGTGAAAGCCCCAAGTCCTAACCACTGGACTGCCAGGGTTCCCAACTTTCAAGAAATAAAAGATACTTTTCCTACCTTTCCATATAGATGACTTAACCTGAAGTTGTTATGCCCGTTTTTACTTTTTATATATATTTATTGTTTTATAGTTTTAAACCATAGGTATTATTTTTAAGGAACAACTATTACTGCATTACTTTTGAGATTTGTGTTAATCCATAGATTGTTTTGTCGTTTTAATTGCTGTATAGTATTCTGTCATGTGTATGAACCTTAGTTTATTTATCCATTGGCTTATTGAGTTGCATTTAGGCTACTTCCAGTCCTCTGCTGTTAAACCATTACTATAGTCAATATCCATGTACACATTTCTCTTTGTATATAGATTTATGTGAGTAAAGAGAAGGGATTGCATCTTGCTCTCCTCAATACTATTGCTCATTTCCTAGAGGTGTTCAGATATTTCTCAACTTCAGAGATTTTTATATTAACCTTTTTAAAAAGTCGGATCTGGAGTGTATTTTGGCAATGATATTGGCAAGTCAAACTTTAAGTCTGTTTATTTCTAAACCCTAAGTTACATATACTTGAGAGTGGTTATAAATCATAAGTTATATATACACTTGAGAGTGGTTAAGAGAAAGTTACATTTTACACCACAGGCATTTTCTATCCTGTTTCTCATTTTTTTTCCCTAGAAACCCTGTGACGTCTGTTTTTTTTTTTCTTTTTTAAACAGGCTTAGTTTAATTGAAAGCATTTTATAAGCTGACATTCAGATGAATACCTTAAATGTAATGTACGATGTACTGCTATTCAGAAAAAAAGCTATTGTTCTTATGATACTTTACCCTAATTCACTGTTTTTTTTTTTTGTTTTTTTCATTTCAGGTTTTTAAACCACTTTTCATAAACCGGTGAATATTCAAAGGAAAGCTAAATCTGAAGCCTGTACAAAAGCCTGTCTCTATAACATGTGCCATACTATACAAACTTCTACTTTTGTCAGTCTACCTCTCTGAATATTCATGAATTTCTGTTTCACAAGGGTAATTATTTTATATACACTGGTGGCAGCATACAATAAAATACTTAGTATACAAGTTTTTGGATTAATTACTGGTATTAAATATACTATGTATAATATTAATTTGTTTTGAACACCTAAGAACAAAATGACAATTTTCCCATCATCTTTAAGGGGTTAAAAGTTTTAGTGTTTGTTCCAGCAACTCATCTCACATAACTTTATGCCATACATTTGCAAGACTGTTAGAGAATTAAAGGTAAGTTGCAAATTGGTTCTTTTAAGGTCAGGAGGAGGCTGCTAATAATACTAGTTTCTATTGATGAGTTATTTACAGGGTTAACTTTGTTTTCTAATGAACTACTTTGTGGGGTATTACCATTACACCTAGAAGTTATTTACTTCATAACACATGGCTCTCCTAGTAAGGATAGTAAAGACTAGATATATAAGAATTCCATTACAAGATGGAAGAGAAAAATTTCAGAGCCCGAGGTAATTCCTGTGGAGCACTACAGTACAATGTAATGAGGTAAAGTACCAAGGAAAAGGGAACCAAAGATTAGCATCAATAATTTGCAACTTTTGCTTTTAGTCCTTGGCAAAACACTTTGCTTTAAAAATTTCTACCCTTCTTGAAAGGCTTAAGGAAATGTTAAAACAGCCTAGAAACCTCACCCCCAAATATATGTATTTTCGGGGAACAGAATTAAAACTATGAAGATCAGTCTGATAGAAAACAGTGGGCTACACAGTATTTACCAAGCACTGTACTTCTCTCCAGCCCACATGTTCCATGAAAGTACAAACAGGAATGTTAGTTTGAATGCTGATCCCAATTTCAACTATTAACAGTTACCTAAAAATAAGAGAATTAAGCTTTAGGAAACTTGAATTTATAAACTCTTACCAAAATGACCTTTTATTTGCTACATAAATAGTGAGTGGCAATTCATGGCACTTGGTACTTTATCCAGACATGACAGAAGGCTTGTGAAATCAGTAAATGCCATTTTGAAAAGGTTCTTCTTTCATAAATTCAAGATAGGCCTGTTCAGCACAATCCAATACTATCCCCTCAGTACTTTATAAATGGAATTTTCTTCTACTTGTATCCATTTCCCGGGGCTGAAAATTAGAAAAAACAACAACAACAAAAGTAAACAGTCTGTAACAGTGCTGTAGAAAAAGGACCTCTAGGTTTATCTCTGAGACAGTTTAAGTCTTTAGCTCTAATATAAAAAGTATTGGAAACTACTGCTCCAATATGTGTGTGTATAACAGATATAAAATTTTAGTCATACTTAGGTGAAATATTTCTTATTAGGTTGAAAAATTATGTGTTTTAAAGTATTAAAGTTTTCATTTATAATTTAAAATGATCTCCAAACCTCTATAAAACCTTCTATAAAATAATTTTAACTTTAATGTAACTTCTATATAACTATTATAAAATAATTTTCAAGCATGCTGCAGAATCATTATAACACAGGCTCATAAACAGACTGCTGGCCCACTCCCTAAGTTACTGATTCAGCAGGTCTGTAGCCCAACAGTCTGCCTTCGTTACAGGTTCTTAGGTGATGCTACTGGTCCCACTTTGAGAACCACTGATCTTTAGGGATATTTCAGATGAACCAGGGTTAATCTCTAGACCAGAACACTGTATCAGAGATTGATTATTGCTAGCTCCTGGGAAGAAATTCAGAAGCCTAACTTAAGGTATAAACGCCCAAAGCTTAAAGTACGTCGTTTTATTCTCATTCCATCCTTTTAAAATTATCTAAATGGCTTTTCAAAGAGTAAGCACATACCTTATGTACCCATTCATATTCTCCATATTTAGAATCAAAGGTTCCTTTCTGAAGAGATCTTAATTTTAAGGTAAAACGTGGTCCAAGTTCCTGAATTCCCACTTTCTTTTCACTCTTGAATATGTATCTTCAAAGATAAAATAGAGTTAAGGAAATTAGTGTGAATGAACCCAAACTGTTATTTCTTTAATATGACAGTTTGAAAGATAATTTCTCATCTACAATACTTGTCAGAATACATTAGAAAACAGGTTTGTGTGCAAAATGTATTTCATCATTGAAGTCCAAGGAGTTTCTCACCTGTGAAATCTGAAGAAGATATAATCCCGTTGATTGTGGAATGTGGCAACCTGCCTTCCAATGAATTGAGGATTATGGGGAAAGAGAGATGCAAACATACGTCCAACAGAATGACCCAGCCGTGTTGTAAAATTGTTTAAAATTATTTCAGGTATGTGTTCTGTGGGGTCCTTGCCTCTTCTCTAGAAAAATGATGAAAAGTCACAATAACGATCTCACTGCAATTTCAAGTTTTCGAATTTACATGACATTGAAACATTTTAGTTATCTTAATGGCTTAATCAAACCCATGAAATAAGATTTATCTAAAATTATTTAATATGCAGTGAATGCACCAAAAAGAAAGTTCTACTAAAAAGTGACATGTTTCATAGTAACGAAGGCTATTGCTTGTCTGCCATAACTCAATTATAATCTCACAAGAAAACAGTCAGTACACGAAAGTATCCCTTTAACCAGAAGAGCAAATACCATTATTAAAATCAATTAGATATATATAGGTTATAGCATTTACTGATCAAATACTGTGAGAAGACCAAGGCCAATCAAGGAATGCATAAAACTTACCTTAATCTCTTTACGCAGACGAACACTGCTCATTTTAAAATGAGCAGTTGGGCCATTTGGCAAGTGACTCAGAATTAATCCATCTGTTCACAAAGCTAAGAACACATTTAGATTACATTCTGTAATCTAAGTTTTAAACTGTTTAAATAACTAGTCCTTTGTATGCCCAAAGCCGCCTAAAATCTGTAGCTAGGTAAATAGGTGGGTGCATGTATTCCTCTGGCTTAACAGATTTTCTTACCATACCCAAAACTCAAGACACAGAAGTCAACCTAAATCTTTCAGAAAAATAGACTAACCTACAGCAGTCCTACTTTTTCTCTTCACAATATGGTAAATAGCTATAGGGTATGTTCGGCATTCAACTGAAGTAGGTGAAAAGAGCTAAAATCCACTACTATAATACTCTAAAAGGATGAGATTCTAGCATAATTGTAGCATTGCGAATGGAATGTAAGTTTACCTCTATGTTCAGAGGCTTTATAACCCTTAAAAGGCACACTTTCATACATATATATGTCTTACACATTTGTTAAGGTCAGGATATGCAGTTTTGAATATCATCCTACAAGACCAGAGACAAACTCTCTTCTGGAAATCAAGGTTATTAGTGTTCTCAAGAGACATGGTCTTAATTCTTGGGATTACTGTACCACAATTTAAAATCAACCTATTAATTAAACACTTACCCTACCACAAACAGAATTAGGCTAGACACTCTAAACTACAAATGAAGTATAAGACAACTACCTACAATCAGCAGGATTAGCAGCCCAAGGGCTTTAAAAGTTTGGAATGCGGCTAAACTACACAACATACCTCAAGTCTTTGTAGCACAACTTGATTCTTTCAAATACTTAACCTTAAAAGGAGGTCAGAATTAAACTGTTTTTCTGCACACAATATGAGTTTTATAAAACAGATGTTGCCATATTTAAAAGCCATCAACATGATGAATTGGGAGACTGGGACTGACATGTATACACTGATGTGTATAAAATGGATGACTAATAAGAACCTGCTGTATAAAAAAATAAAAATTCAAGATTAAAAAAAAAAGCCATCGACATTTTCCCATTCATCTACTGAAAAACTATGGTGGTTATTATCATCACCTTCCTCCCCCCATCAAATCCTATCTACTGCTTTTACCTTCCTAAATTCCTCACTTCTATAGCTTCCTCTTTACCCCAATTGTTACTGTCTTAATTGAGGTCCTTGAGATTTTCCACCCAGATTAGGAAAACAGTATTTTGCTTGGTTTGACCTCTCTCACCATTTCAAGTACATCTTCTAATACAGACTAAATCAAGTTGGATTCAGGCCTTGGTTCTACAGTTACTAAAGCTATGGGACTCGGCTGTGTCACTGTATCTGTACCATAGCTCTCTCGTGTGCTATGTGAAAAACTGGATACTGTGAGAGTTTGACAGCTGTAGCTAATTTCAAACTACTCTCACCACAGACTCATCTATAGATTTAAGACATCGTCATAGCAGTCATACTGTGGCTCCAAACTACCTTTCTAACCTGTTGTCTCCCCATATTGCTTCCAAGCTGGTAGACACTGACACAGTCTCTCACACACCACGCACACTAATCCTATCATGTGATTTTTGCTCATTGTATTTCAAATATCTACAATATTTTACTCATCCATTAAGACCCACTTCAAATGCCACCTCTCTTTACAGTCAAAATTAAGCTCTAAATAGTATCGATCTCACTGTTACTTACTACAGCACTTGTCATTTGAGTTACAGTCATGTAAAATGCCTTTCTTCCCAACAAATCTATTAACTAATTTCTGACAGATACTAGTGCCTACTACATAGCAGATTATCAGTAAATGTTTGAATTCTTTCCTTCCCTTCAAGGACTCACCAAAAGTTCAACCTCATGAGGTACAGGCAAAAGGATTTCTGTATCATTTGCACATTGAAAAAATCATAAAATCTTGAGGGGGTTAAGAGAGTCTTAGAAGTCATTAGTTTCAACCTAAATCAAGGCTTGAATCCTTTCCAGAACATTCCCACTAAATTGTGGTTTGTGTCAAAAGAAACTACAGAATCCAGACGTATCAATTCCTAAGTACCTGCATTGTACAAAAGGCTTTATGTTATTGCTAATCTCTAACCCAAACCATGTAAAATAGGAGTCATACTGATTTTAGCAATGAGGAAGAGTCTGAGAAGGGTCAGGTAGATTCAACCCAAGTTTCAGTGCTACATGGCAGTAGATCACAACTGGGGTGGGGTTACACCTGAGCCCAAACTCTTGACTGGTAATTTCCATTTAGAAATGTATAGAGGCATTTTGTTACGATTGATACAAAGGCTAGGAATGTAAAACACCCTATAAGCTGCCAAAAGCACAAAGACTTATCCTACCTCAAATTTCCATTTAGAAATAATGAATAGAGGAAGTCTGTCTCTCTCCAGAAAATGCCTTCATGCTTCCCACTGCACCACAATTAATAAAATGCCTAGTACAGGCCAGGCACTATGCCTCTGAAACATAATACATTTAATGGGATCCTTGTGGGAACCCCGAAGATAGGTATTATTTCCTACATTTAAAATATAAGGAAACTAAGAAACTTGACTAAATTCACGAAAATAGCAAGTAATGAACTCTGAATTTGATATCACATCTGCCTGACCCAAAGCCACAAGGCTACTGGTAGGATAACAAAGTTCTTTTCTAGAATAAGTCAAAAATGTATACCCCTATAAATTTCCACCATATGGCACACAGTAGCCCTTCCTACTGTCAATATATCTTTAGACAGCTGTCATGTTCCCACTTTCTTATTTCCAGGCTGGATATCTTCAATTCTTTCAACTTTTCTCCAAGTGCCATCATTAGGAGTCATGATTTGTTATTTGTGAGCCCATGTTAAGTCTCTAGGAATCACCATTTCTATTAGGTGCTTACAAATTATTCTCCCTTTAATTCTACATTTTGGGGGGGGGGGGATCATGGCAAAGATTAGCCACTGTCCTTCCTCCATTTACCTGTCTCATATCTTCCTTAGAGCAACAGTCTCATTTACAAGTTTCTGCAGATATTCCTTGCCTTATCTTACAATTTCTTATCCAAGATGGACTTCCAGTCCAGCTTACCAATGTGCATTAGTCTGAAGATCATTCTATGTGATCAAGTAAATCAAGAGATTTGTTTTCCTAGTGTCTTTCACTGATACTCTGACATCAGCTGCATTACTAGATGTTAATCAGAAAAGAAAATGAAACATCTTTGAAATTATAAAAATTAACATCCAGGCAGGATTATACTTATTAAACTTCCAATCATGAGGACTTTTAGAAACTGCTGCATGATTCTGTATCCAAAAATTAAGTCTTGGGTAATTTTCCCTCAGTATCTGTGGGGGACTGGTTCTGGGACCCACCATGGAGGGCAGATCCAAAGATGCTCAAGCCCCTTATATAAATTGGCATAGTAGAGTAAGCCCTCCAACTTTCAATACGGTTGGTTGAATCCGCAGATGCAGAACCCGTGGACAGGGAGGGCAGGCTGTATATATATATATATGTTATATGAATAGGAGTAAGCAGTTTCACATTTGGATTACTTAAGTAGCCTAATTATTTCCTTAAATCAGGTCTGTGTACTGATGGTACCTTAATTACCTGACGGTTAACTTACCCTCTAGGGTGTCCAATATGGTAAACAGAAAAATATTAATACATTTTGGGTAAAAAGACAACACAGTATTATAAAGTAAAGAGAATATAGGCTTTCTAAAGGCAAAAGATGGATAGAATGTTTATTGAATTGATAAATGCTTGCTTCTTAGCAAAGAGTTACTAGCAGGCTTGCTAGTAATGAAATGATGATGGGTTTTTGACTGCCAAAAATAGAGGAACGCAGACCTTGCCACCTTATGTTGGGAGGGTAGTTTTAAAAAGGCAACAACTACCTTAAAACAAACCTCTTCTGGAATAGTTAAGTATTCAAGAGATTTTTGTTACTTTGTTACAGTAACTCACGATCTGGCCAAATTATAAAATGACCAACAATATACCACAATACAAAGCTAGTTTTAGTCTTAAAAGTCTCTGAAAAGCAACCTGTACAAGTGGGTAAAATCTTTAACTTACACTGAAAACAATAAAAGCCATAAAAATTATTTAGATGAAAAAAAAAACAGCTTGTAAACCATTATTTTTTAAAAAGTGTTCATTGATTTAAGAAAAAAAATGTTAACCTGGCAGCAGAGAAGTACTGTCCCTATTGTTTATAAGTCCTTAATAATCTTGTTTTAATAATTTTGACTCATTCAACTGGCCATCTTTAAAGTTACTGACTTCACAGGCCACCATGAGATGAGTAAGTAAAACAACAGCAATGACAAAAAATCTAGGCATCCTTTATATGATCTCTTACCTCACAACAGGAAGAAACACCTAGGGTTTAGGGAACACATTCACCTCAGATCTGTGATTCATGGTAAAAGGATAGATTATTCTTGGCATCTGATATACTAGTTAATACATAATATGGGCCCAAATACCTACTTCAAAAATGTAATCTTGTGATACCACCTCTGGCACCATAAAATCTAGTCATATCAAATGACAGTTGCAGATCCCCAACTGGGTCAGCACCTTCACGCCTCTATCTTTCCAAATGGTTATTTCTGCAGTGGGTACTCTTCCTCTTCCTTACCTCATTCACCCATATCCACCTAGACGGGGTTTAAGCACTTTTTTCTATCAAGTACTTCCTCCCTGATATCCCCAGGGCAGATTTTACCAGAGTTTGCACTGTATCCTGTATTTCTCTCTTAATTGTACTATCCACACTATATTTTTGTTTGTTTACATGTTTCTTTTCTCCTACTAGATTATGAATTCCCTGAAGCTGTCTCTTGTTTAGACAGGAGAACTTCCGTAAAAAAACAAAGGATACTTGGTATTTTACGATCTTCATTAATAACAATGAGGTCTGTGAAATCTCTTGAGATGCACTGTGGAATAATTTTTTTCAGAGCCAGTCCTCTTCTGTAATAAACATGTGAGTTTGGTATAACTGTGGAGAGCTGTTCACAGAGTCGTACTGTTCTCTATAAAACAAAATAACAAAAATCCTCAAAAGTGAAAAAGAATACAAATCTGTGTAGCACATATTTATAAGCAAAGAAGTAATTATTATAAGATAGTGTTATTAAAAGAGAGCAAGGTTAGGGAAAGAGTGAAACCTAAACAATGTTTCATCCATCAAAGGCTCATCAACCTAAAGCAGTGGTTCTCAACGAGGGACAATTTTGCCATCAAGGGATGTTTGGCAACATCTGGAAGCATTTCTGGTGGTTATGACTGGTGGTAGTGTGGGGTTTGGCTGCTACGGATATCTAGTGCATAGAGCTCAGAGATGCTGCTAAACATCCTATAATGAACAGGACAATCTGCATAATAAAAAATTATCCAGCCTAAAATACTAACAGTGCTGAGGCTGGGAAAGCCTATCCTGAAGAATCATGCTTAGTGAACCTATATCACATCAGCATTACATTTTATTTAGCTTATTTACAGGCATAATCTAAGGCAATTACTAATAATTTAACTCTTCTGAACAGAGTTCTTTTAAATAATCTAAGTAATGTAAGAAAATTAAGAATTCAAGAGCTATACTAATTGATATGTTTACCCCATGAGGTCTATCTGATGTAGTGATGAGAATCTTGGGAGAAGTTTGTCTGTTGAAGTAAGAAGCAAATTCATCCGTAGCTTCATCATAAGCAACCTGAAAACAGAAAAAGAGATAATTTTACATCAAACATTCTACTGGGCCAGCATTTTAAAAATAGTTACAGTAGGGATTCTATAACACTGACTACCTAGCTGACTGGTGATTTTTTAAAGAGGGCCCAGGAGGGACTTAGGTTAATGGCAACATGAAGAGGTTGGGTAATTTTCTATTTGAAGAATACTAATATAAAACTGGAAAAAAACTGTCAAAAACAATTTCAAGACACACACTGAGATGCGTTTATTCTTGAAAAATGGATACATCTGTGGGCAAGAACATCAAGAATCTTGCCTAGAGCTATTCCATTTCCTCTGTCAACCTGATTGGTGAAAACAGTAACTTTACCAACTTCAGGACTGATAGTAGGCGAGAACCAGCAATCCTGAATCCAGAGATGGTGGACCAGATTCAAGGAGGGGCAGGTGTGAAGATGCTATCTTTGCCAATCCAAGGTTACAGGCCTAGTTCAGGGTAGATGTGGACCAGCCAAAAATTTAATGAGAGCTCTGGAAGTAAAAATCATAGAGGGACTGACATAATCTCTCCCAAAATTCCTGACTGACAGCTAAACTACACGAGAGAGACCTGAGAATCCAGTGCACCTGAAAGGCAAGGGAGACTTGAGAAATGGCTGCAACTCTGAATGCATTCCTCAATCCACACACAGCTCAGCTGGCAGAGGGTATGTATGTCTTAGGGGTTCATGGTGTCGCACCACAACCTCTACCCAAATCACTGGCTGACCATTAAGCCACACAAACACTGGGACAGTCCCTAGGGAGGCATGTTAAAAATAACAAACTGAGTAGTAACATAATGCTACTGTCAGACAGATTCCAGTTTAAGTCCAGACAAGTTACTAAAACAAAAAGAATCAATAACCCTTAAAAAAATAAAACAATCCAGAGTTATTGCAATGTTTTCTAAAATGTCCAATTTTCAACCAAAATATCAGATATACAAAGAAACAGAAAAGTATGACTTATAATCAGGAAAAGAGAAGTCAATAAAAACTGAGTGGGCCCAGATGTTGAATTTAGTGAAAATTTCAAAGCAGCTATAACAGATATATTCAAGGAATTAAGGAAAAATACAGGCTTAATAGCAGATCTAAGATACAGAATAATCAATAAACTTGAAAATAGATTAATAAGTATCCAATCCGAAGAATGGAGAACACAATCATAGCAAAAGGAGCAAAGCTGCAGAAACTTTTAGAACACTCTTAACCATTTCAACAGTGTGTGTGAAAAGGAAGTCCCCGAAGGAGAGAAGAGGGCAGAAAAAAATTTTCAAAGAAATAAAGGATGAAAAACTCTAACTTAAGGTCCAAACTCAGAAAACCTTAAGTAGAATAAAAAGAAAGAACAACACCTAAACATATCAGTGTCAAACTGGTAAAAGCCAAAAAACAGAAAATTTTGAAAGAAGAAAAAAATAAATCATGTACATGGGAACAATGATTATTAATGGCTGCTTTCTCAAGAGAAATAATGAAGGTCAAAATGCAATGGAACAAGTTCAAAGTACCAGAAGAAAAAAAAAGTCAACCAAGGATTCTATATCCCACAAAATTCTTTCAAAAATGAAGGCAAAATAAGCACACTTTCAGATAAACAAAAGCTGAGATAATTAGCTATCAGACCTGCTATAAAAACAAAGGCTTAACAAAGTCCTAGAAGCTGAAAGAGAATGATACCAGATGGTAACTCTGATCCAGAAACAGGAAAGAAGAGCATTGTAAATAGGTAACAATGAAGGTAAACATAAAAGACTCTGTGGGTGTGTTGTGTGTGTATGCTCTTAATTTCTTTAAAAAAAAAACAGGATGTTTAAAGCAGTAATTACAACACTGGGTTTATAACATAGACAGATGTAATATATAACAACGTGTGCTGACAATAATAGCATGATTAAGAGTGGAGGGTCATGAAGCTATACTGGTGCAAACTTGCTGTATTTTACCAGAATCGTGTCAGTATTTATTTGAAGTAGATTGTGATAAATCATTCTTCAGAATAGATCTTATTTATGCTAGGACATAAATGCTAAGACATTTCTTTAATTGAAAAGGACTGAAATCAAACAAAATATGTCCCAAACCACAATAAAATTGAATTAGAAATCAACAGCAGAAAGGAATCTGGGAAATCCTCAAATATTTGGAAATTAAACAGGACACTTCTTGAAAATCATAAGCCAAAGAAGAAATCACAAGAGAAATTAGAAAATATCTTGAACAGAATGAAAATGAAAACACAACAAGCATACCAAAATGTATGGGATGTGGCTAAAGCAGTGCTTAGGGGAAAACCAGAGCTTTATATGCTTATACTAGGAAAGAAGTATAAAATCAATAATCTAAGCTTCCATCTTAGGAAGCTAGAAAAAGAAGAGCAAATGGAAGAGCTTTCATTTGCTCTTCCTGGTAAGCAGAAGGAAAGAAATAACAAGGATCAGGGGAAAACTAATGAAATAAAAAAATATAGCAAACAAGAAGAAATCATCTTTCATTAAAAGAGGTACTCAGATTTAAACAATAATGAAAGAAATGCATCTTAAAACTTGGAGGCTATAGCAAAAGTGAATTTTATGACCTTAGTTGCTCATAATAAAAAAGATGAAAATAAGCTAATCAAAAAAATAAAAACAATAAACTCATAGTGTAAAAGAAATAAAGGTATGAGGAGATATAAATGAATTAGAAAACAAAGATTCAATAGAGAAGATTAAAGAAAACAATAGTTTGAAAAGAAAAACAAAACAGATACACCTCTGGTGAAAAGCCCAAATAAATAAAATTAGGAATGAAAATAGGACATTACTGTAGTCTCACTCATGAACACACATGTACATGTTCTAAACAAAGTATTAAAAAACCAAAACAATATGTTAAGAAGATAAAACATCTTTTTTTTTAAAACATCTTTATTGGAGTATAATTGCTTCACAATGGTGTGTTAGTTTCTGCTTTATAACAAAGTGAATCAGTTATACATATACATATGTTCCCATATCTCTTCCCTCTTGTGTCTCCCTCCTTCCCACCCTCCCTATCCCACCCCTCTAGGTGGTCACAAAGCACCGAGCTGATCTCCCTGTGCTATGCGGCTGCTTCCCACTAGCTATCTATTTTATGTTTGGTTGTGTATACATGTCCATGCCACTCTCTCACTTTGTCCCAGCTTACCCTTCCCCCTCCCCGTATCCTCAAGTCCATTCTCTAGTAGGCCTGTGTCATCTTAACTAAATTGTATTTATCCCATGAATACAAGAGGTTTAAGATTAGAAAATCTATTTCGTTTACTACATTAGTGCAATAAAGGAGAAAACTGCACATTCATCTCAATATCTGCAGAAAAAGTGCATAAATTATCTTAATATTTGCAGGAAAAGCATCTAACTTTCTACATTCATTTATTAAACAAAAAATCCAGCAAAAAAAAATGGAATTTCCATAACTCATAAGGAGAATCTACCATTAATGACACAAATATTAATAATGATACACGAAGTATTCTCTTTAAAATCAGTAACATGGCACAGATGCTAATATTGCTTTTTCAATTTATTTGACATGCTGGAGGTTCTAAGTAAGAACGAAAGAAACTGTTAATGGATTGAAAGTAATTAACAAAAACTTATTTGCAGAAAGGATTAAACATGAAATGAAAACAACATTCAGACAAATTATTAGAAATGAATTTAGGTAAACTACTGGTTAGAAGATCATGATCCAAAAATCAATTGCAGGGAATTCCCTGGGCACAGTGGTTAAGAATCCGCCTGCCAATGCAGGGGACATAGGTTCGATCCCTGGTCCAGGAAGATCCCGCATGCCGTGGAGCAACTAACTCGTGCTCCACAACTACTGAACCTGCACTCTGGAGCCTGCAAGCCACAACTACTGAGCCTGCGTGCCACAACTACTGAAGCCTGCAGGCCTAGAACCTGTGCTCCGCAGAAAGAGAAGCCACCGCGATGAGAAGCCAGTGCATCACAACGAAGAGTAGCCTCCGCTTGCAGCAACTAGAGAAAGCCCATACGCAGCAACGAAGGCCCAACGGAGCCAAATATAGATAGATATTTTTTTAAATGTATTAAAAAAATCAACTGCATTTTTGTAAATCAGCAATTTAAACAGTTTTCAAAGAGATGTGCTTTACACTAATAAGAAAAAATGTAAGATACCCAGGAATAGCTCTAACAAGATTCATGTGTACAACTTGTATTAAGAAAACAATGAAATTCACTGAAATACATTTTCAGTATTTAAATAAGACCTAATTAAGCAATATATATATATCCTCAAACTGATCTGATTTAGTACAATTTATAGTTTTATATGGAAGACCAAAGGTCCAGGAAGAGAACAGTCCTGAACAGAGGGATTTGAGGATGGTAATGGGGAGGGGCATCTTGCCCTAACAGGTATCAAAACTTATCATGAAGCTAAATAATTAAGAAAGTAAAGAACTGATCCAGCAACAAACTACCAAAAAAATAGCCCAGAAAAAGACTAAGCATATACGGATACCTAATATATGACACAGCATTACAATTTACTATGGGAAAAGGTTGCACTGCTCCAAAAATGGTGCTGGGGAAACTGGTTACGTATGGGGGGAAGGAGGGAGCAGTGGAAGAGAGAAACTGGTTTCCTTTCTCACACCAAACAGAGAAATTCATTCCTGATAATTAAGTACATAAAAGTAGCTCTCCAGTTCTTTTAGGAAAAAAAGTATGATATCATATGATTACAGGATAGAGACAGATTTCTTAAACATGACAAAAACAGCATCCACTACAAAAACAAAAAAATTAAACCCAACTATATTACGGACTTTTGTTCATCAGAAGACACCAGAGAAGAAAGTAAAAAGAGAACCCACAAATTGGAAGATACTTGTAATACATGTAAAGGATTAGTAGAAATTAGAGAAATTCTACAAATCAGTAAAATACACTACAGGATAGAAAATAGGGCAAAAGACATGAGCTGGCATATCTCTACCAAAACCACAGTACATGCACAAAAAGATGCTCAACCACTTTAGGAATCAGGGAAGTGCAAACTCAAGCCACAATGAGATAGCCCTTTATCACTAACCTGAATATACCAAGCAATGGACAGAACGTGGATGACCAGGAATATTGCTCTTACACCATGGGAGTGCAAAATGATACAACCACTACTTTGGAAAACATTTTGGCACTTTCATGTAAAGTTGAACATTTATACATCCCATGACCTAACAAATTCTCCCCTATGTAAATATTTAGGGAAACTTTTACATTACATGTTTTTGATCCCCAATTTATCTCCAGCCAAGGAGATAAATTGTTCCATACCTTGTCAATGATAATTCCATCATTCTATCCTTCTAATTGCTCAGGCTAAAATACCTTGTCAATGATAATCCCATCATTCTATCCTTCTAAATGCTCAGGCTAAAAACCTCAATGCCATCTTTGAATCCTCTTTCTCTAACACCTCATATCAAGAAATTCTTAGTGGCTCTAATATCAAAATACACCAAGGCCAAAAACTCAAACCTCAGAATCAGACTGATTCTCAACATTCACTGTAATCACTGTGGTCCCAATCATCATCATCATCACCACCACCACCATCATTATCATCATCTCTTTCCTGGATTAGCTTCCTAACTAGCCTGTTTACCTCTCTGACTGCTATCTCAGTAAAGCAACCAATTACTTAAAAAAATTAAATACAATCACATCATTCCCCTGTTCAAAACCATCCAATGGCTCCTCATTTCACTAAGTATAAAAGCCAAAGTCCTCACAATGGCCAGCAAAGTCACTGATCTGGCCTCTTCCCTTCCCCGTATTTTCCTGGCACCTCTTCTACCACCCTCTCTCTTGCTCACTTAATTTCAGCATACTGGCTTCCTTATTGATTCTCAAAAATAAACTAAGCATGTTCCTGCCTTAGAGCTTTTGCACTGGCCATGTCCCCTTATCCTGGATTACTTTCTGCCCAAAGATGGCTGATTTCTTCACATCCTTCAAGTCTTTGCTAAAAGGTCATCTCCTCAATGAAGCCTACCCTAACCATTGTATAAAACTTGCAACCCTAACCAACAGAAAAATGGGCAAGAGACATGAACAAACAATTGATTAGAAAGAAAGGAAGAAAACATGAAAAGATGTCCAACCTCATTCATAACAAAAGAACAGCAAATTAAAACTACATGGAAATATAATTTCTCACCTATCAGACTGGAAAAAATTATTTGTAATTGCAAAATCTTGAGTGAGAGTTGAAAGAGTAACATATATTTATTTACATAATCTCAAAGTATCTCCCTCCCAAAATATTTATTAGATTCAAAGGGGAAAATAGTACTTATAGTGGAGAAACCTGACAGACACCACTTTAATCATGTGATGAAAGTTAATATAACCAGTAATGGGAAAATCAACAATATGTGACTCCTGCTAAGAGCACTGAAAAGAACATAACGTCACAACTGTGGTACTCCTGTCAAAAGTACATAAGCTGAATATAATCATGAGCAAACATCAAACTCATATTAAGTGGCATTCTACAAGTATACCTGGTCTGTACTCTTCAAAAATGTCAATGTCATTAAAAGCAAATTCTGCAGAACTGTTCCAAACTAAAGGAGGTTAGAGTCATTGTAATGGAATGAAATGCAAGAACTGGGATTTTTCTTTTATGAAAAATGACATCATTGTGACATCTGAGTAAGCTGTACAGATCAGATAATAATGTATATCAATGTTAATTGTCTAATTTTGGAAACTGTACACTGTGCTTATTAAAGAAAAAGTTTATAGGTAAAACACACTAAGCGTGTATGAGTAAAGGGGCTTATATCTGCCACTTACTCTCAAGCATTTCAGAGAGAACATAAATGAAAATGAAGTGTGATACAATTTAACATTTAGGAAATCCAGGTGAAGTGTATACATGAATTCTTACTTTTCTATTAAGTCTGAAATTATGTCACAATAAATAAAATGCAGGCGCACACACACACAGATACTCTCTCTCATGCACCCTCCCTTTTTGTAAAATTGCAAACTCGCTCTACACCAAGTTGTCCTGAATCTCCTTTACCCTATTTAATTTTAGTAACCTACCATCTGCTAACCTATGGTAATTTATTTTATTATGTTCATTGTTTGTCTCTCTTCCTAGAAAGTAAGCTCTGGGTGGGCAGAAATTTTGTGTGTATATGTGTATTTTGTGCACTGATGAATCCCATGTCCCTAAAACAGATCTCCATACATAGCAGGTAATCAAGAAGCATTTGCTGGAAAACTGACTGACAAACTGAATGAATGAATGGCTATACCAGGAAATATGTGAAAGAATGTTGGTAACAGCATTGTTTGAAAGCAAATAAATATAACAAAAACAAGTTTACTGTACACAAATCAAAGAATACATATATATACAAAGTTTTAAAACCTTGATTCTCTCACTGTACTGTTGCAAACTATTTAAAGGGAAAATGTGAAAAGTGGAAGGTTATCTTGAAACCAAGAGTTTTATGAGGACACAAATATACCATCAAATGTTATCCTTAGGTGTCAAAATGTATAACAAATACTACAAAAATCTATAGTATGAGGAATGCTTTTCAAATGACATTAAAAAACACTGGAACTATTATAGAGATTAAATGACAAATAAGTTTACCTAGGCATCAAATACAATACCTTTCTAGGAAATAAATAATTACTCCCTTTTTCTACAGCATAGTTGGGAAACTCAATTATGAAATAATCTACAATAAATAATGATAATATGCCAACATTACAGTTGAATCAGTCCATTATACATCTTTACCAGTTAGTACTTTAATTTAAACATTGACATACGAATAGACAATTTATCAAGTGTGGTCATCCAAATTCATTTAAGACTTCTAACATTACCTCTTCATCATTAGGGTCTACTGTGGTTTCATCATATACTCGCTGGTTGTCAATGGTCTTCGGTATAGGCTTTGGTGGAGCCTAAATAAAAGAAAAAGGGTTAAGTCTTAGGAGCATTTTACATTAATAATTTTGCATTATGATTGGGGAAGAATAACAGAAATCTGCAAATAATACAAAAACTCAATCTGTTCCTCATTTCAACCCACTGCTACATCAATCCTAATAACAATATTGAGTAAGAGGCTTTTTAATTCTCTGAGCAGACACATGCACATACTGGAAGAACTGCTGACACTAAATAAAATGGCTTAAAACCAGGCAGAAGTAGCAGAGAGAAGAAACTGGAATCAAAATAATTATTCATGAAGAAGAAAAATATCAAATGGGAAAAAAATTACAAAGGTACATATATATGTAGCTTTGTTTCAATACTTTCAGAAAGCTATTCAGAAATATATAAGAAAAGCTATAAATCTGTTTCCATCTACTGAACTAGTAATTCTAGTTTGGGGGATTTATGGTAAGGAATGAAAAGGGGGAGCAATTTATACAAAGAAATATGTATTATCACTATGGTTAGTGGAAATGAACAGCAAATAGGGCAGATGTCCAACAACAGGATAATGACTACAGCATTTCCAGCATAATGGAATACCATGAGAATCAGCAATCATGCACAATATTGTTTGCTTAGACCAAAATATTGTGTAAATGAAATTTTAAGGAGCAAGAACACAGAACTGTAACCATATACTGACTAAAACTAATCCAAAATATATGTACACTAACAGAGATGAATATGAACTGACAAACTAGGATTTTTTTATTATTCTATGAAATGAATATTAAATTTGAAGTAATTTTTTTAAAAGAGGCAGTTCTAGGAAGTCATCTTTCAATCCAAAAACAAGAAAGGTGATATTTTCAAATGGTGATCAGCATATTAATTTGCTATAACTGACTGATTATTGAGAGTTTAAAAAAGACTAACATTGCTTCATAGGATTTCACAGGTCAAAACAGTCTAATATTGGCAACTTCCTGTGATTTAACCTAATACTATAAATAGAATTCATGAAGAAGAAGCATTTAGTTTGTGTGTGTGTGTGTGTGTGTGTGTGTGTGTGTGTGTGTGTGTGTGTGTATATATATGTATATATATATATATATATATAATCTATTATTTTTCACTTTCTCAAAAATGCTTATCATTTCTTGGTCCCTCATCTTAAGAGATGGGAGGGGGTAAAAGTTGAACATTTTTAAAATTTTGCAAGTATAAATTGTAACCTAGAACTAACTATAAATAAAATGAAACTAAAATGAAAATAACTTAGCTGTGCAATAATGCAGAAGTATTTAGTAGTTCTTTTAAAATTTTTCAATAGAAAGATTTCACTTTTTGTTAATATCACAAAAATAGCCAAATCCTTTCTTGATGCATTATCTCTTCTCTCTTCTCTGCCATAATCCACTCAGGTATCTCACCTTCCTCCCACTCCCCATTCTCACTCTTGGCAGGTTCCTAACCTCAGAGTCAGCTCTCATTCTTACATGCCCCAACCCTACAACAGAAGAGGCTGTGCCCAGCCATTCCCCAGCCTTGCATAACAAAGTGCATCAAGTCAGAAGAGCTCCAGTTACAGGCCTAAACCGGGGATCTTCCCCATTCCCAGTCAGGGAGATGTGTCTCTGCCTCTCAAACACATAAAGTTAAGTAAAGTAAGCAAGTTGAAGTAGACACAGCATTTTGAAATTTTGAAAACATGCAAAACACCACTACTGGGTTTACTGTTTAGGGACACAAACATAGTAAAGGTAATAAAGGAAGTGCATGGGAACAATAAAGAGCAATTTCATGAGTGCTTATCTTTTTTTTTTTTTTGGCCATGCTACATGTCAAGAGGGATCTAAGTTTGAAACCGGTGCCCCCTGCAGTGGAAGCGCGGTGTCTTAACCCTCTTAACCACTGGACCACCAGGGAAGTCCCAATGAGTGTTTCTCTGGAGGGGAAAGCAATCAGAAAAAAGTATACAAGAACTTGAACACTATCTACTAATGCATAATTTCTTAAGCTGAGTAAAGGAGAGAAAGGGGTATGCTGCCTTATTTTTATATCATTTTATATATCCAAAATATTTCATAATAAATTTTAAAAGAAAGTGATTCAATGTAAGTATCAGGGAGCACTCCTTAATACCAGACAGAAAGCAGAGGACTAAAAGTTTCATTTACCTTATCACCAAGAGCCTCTCTCTCTTTTTTAAGTTTTTTCTTAGCTGCCAACTTTTCCTAAAGGATTTGAAAAAGAAAAGAACAATATTGAGAAACCACCAGTTATATCACAAACACATACTGAAGTTACAAATTACTAATGCTATGAATATTTAAACTGAGCAATCTTAGAAATGTATTAAAAGAAACATCCTGACTTATATTTTCGTAGCTGTTATTGTAAACCAAATGAGCTAGCCAATCAATAAGATTTCTCAAAGATTCTGCTCCTTCAAAACACTAATCTAAATTGACAAGTTTAAATGTTTAAAATTTCACTAGCTTTATCTTTTACTATAAAACCTCAAATTAAGTGAAAGTGCAAAATGTACATCTAAACAAGTTAAATAGTTTTTGTTGTTTTGTTTTGCATTCCTTTGCAAGTTGCATCCTAAAGAAAACCGTGGCTATGCTGGTTGCTTGTCTTGAAAAGTACTAAAAATAAACGGTAATGAGAGAGGAGTTTTCAGGTTGTTTCCAATAAAACCATCACTAGTTACTCAAATATTTTATAAACAAAACATGCTTTTAAAATGATCAAGAACCGGCAAGATGTACCGTAAATCTGTAACTTCTGTCGACTTCTGAACAGAATGCTTGACACACAATATAAAATAGGTTTGTTTTTTTTTTCCCGCAGCGCCTGTTGACCCTCAATCCATTAGATCTCGGATTAGAAATTATAGTCCCAATAAGTCTTCTAGGACACCCTTCCCCCATACGTGCACACCAGAATGGGTTAGATGCCCCTTCTACATCCCCTCCATCCCCCAACTTCCACCCCAGGGGAGCGAAAGGGACATCGCGCACGCGCTCTGGCGCCTCCGCGCCTCATACCTTCCGCTGCTGCTGTTTCCACCGCGTGAACATTAAGTGTCGCCGCTGTTTGTTCTTAATCTCCGAAACGCTGAAGCCTGGAGGAAAGGCAGCCGCCTTCGAGGGTTGGACCCTACTTTCCGTCGTCCCATCCTCAGCGACTGCAGCCTCCTGAGGTTCTTCAGTAGCAGCTTTGCGTTTCAAGCCTTTGTTTCCGCTGCCGCCGCTCTTTGCCCCGGCCTTCGCCATGGTATTTTTGCTCCTTGTGGTCTGTACGGAAACGGAAGTAGCTTTCTCCTCCGACCCCCGTCCTTAAGCTATTACTTCCGGGGTCGGAAAGTTCTTAAAGGAAAATGTATAGTTTTGTGAGTTCTAGCGGTTTAAGAAGGTGCTGAAATTTAGGCTTAAGGAGAGTTTAGGGAGCTTGCCCAGCAGTGTGAACAATGAAATGATGAGTTGGTGGAATCCGTTATTGAGCGTTTTCCGTGTGCCGACCCCCTAAAACCTAAGAACAAAACAATCTTTGAAGTATAGAGAGTTTACATTCTACTAGAGACAAAAATGAGCTCCAAAATAATTAGTGTGGTAAGCTATTAATATTAAGTAGTGCACGGTGTGGAAAGACTAGAACAGGATAAAAGAAAATGAGGGGATAGAGGGGCAGATTACAACTCTTAAATAGGATTCTCAGAGTGGGCTTCATTATTGAGCAGAGATTTGAAGGAGGTAATGGGGCATACTATGCAGTTAACTGGGGGAAGATCTGTTAATCTGAGGAAAGCTGTCCAGGCAAAGGATACTTACAGCTCCAAGGCTCCTAGTCAGTAGCAAGCCTAGCTTGTTAAGGAAACACCACAGAAGCCAGGAGTCAAATGAGAAAGGAGGAGAGTAAGTGCTGGCGGGGGTGGGGTGGGGGTTAGGGTGCCAGATTGTGTAGGGTTTTGTAAGGACTTTGGCTCTTATGTGACGTGAAGATTTCTTGGAGGATTTTGAGAAAAGGAATGGAGTGACCTGACACATTTTAAAAGCATCACTCAGACTCTTCTCTTGAAAAAGGACTGTAGGGGAGGGAAAGTGACAGGAGGGGCGAAATGAATGTCATGAACCAGGGTGGTTCTAGTGGAGGTGGTAAGAAGTGATCAGATTCTTCCTACTATTGAATAAAAGGCATGAGAGAAAGAAGAATCTTGGATGACTCCAAGATTTTTTAACCGAGTGACTGGAAGGATGGAGTTACCATCAATTGAGATGGGAGAGACTTCATGTGGAGCAAGTTTGAAGGGTAAGATCAAGACTTCAGTAACGGAATGTTAAGTTTGAGATGCTTACTCATCATCATGTTGTCAGGTAGTCAGTTGGGATGTGTGATTCTGCAGCAGGAGAGAGAGCTGTGGGCTAGAGAGCAAAACTAGGGAGTCATCAGCAAACGGATAGTATTTCAAACCATTATAATGAGTGTAGATAAAGAACTGAAAAATAGAAGAGGATGAAGGACTGAATCCTGGAGCAGTCCCACATGAAGAGCTGTAGAGAAAAGGAGGACCTAGTAAAGGAGAATGAGAAGGGAAAAACAAGAGAGTAGAGTGTCATGGAAACCAAGTGAAGAAAGTGTTTCCCCAGTGGTTAAATTTTGCTGTATTTCTCATTTTAATTTTTTATGAAAGTGCCCTCCAAACAGAATTCCTTTTGGTTTAGAGTCAGCACTTGATTTTCCAGAAATTGTCTTAATTTCAAGTTATATATTTCAATATTGACATTGGGTGTTTTGATAATCCAACATTTTGGTGTCTATACTGTGTTTTTCACCTTTTTAAGTTCTTTTAAACAGGACATTAAAAACATCAAAACTGTCTTTTAGAATAAGAGTCCCACCAAAACTTACTACCAAGCCACAACTGCAAAATTGTGATTAGAAGACAAACCTATCATGTTTAGATCCAAAACTGGATTTGAATTGTACAATACAATAGAAAGGAACAAATAGTGTTGAGCTAAAAAATCACTGACATACAGGTTTGGCTGTAATAATTTATAAAATATTATGCAGTTTATTTAAAGAGGAAAAATCAGATCAAAAGCGAGGAGTTGGAGGAGGAGGAGGAGGAGGAGGAGGGGCAGCAGGAGGAGACAAACCAACCTTTATCTAAAAAACATAGACTGAAAAAAATATTTTGGAAGTCTCTTCTAGCCTTAATATTTTATCTCCCTACATATAATACATTCTTTCCTTATAAGAATACAAAATAATCCTGAACTAGATAACTGTCTTTAATTTATTCAGTGGTGCCCTACAAATGAGACCAAAAGCTGTTTAAGGGCTTCCCTGGTGGCACAGTGGTTGAGAGTCCGCCTGCCGATGCAGAGGACACGGGTTCATGCCCTGGTCAGATCCCACGTGCCGCGGAGCGGCTGGACCCGTAAGCCATGGCCGCTGAGCCTGTGCGTCTGGAGCCTGTGCTCCACAACAGGAGAGGCCACAACAGTGAGAGGCCCACGTACAGCAAAAAAAAAAAAAAAAAGGCTGCTTATAGAGACTGCCTTCATGACTTACTGGTAATAATAGTTGTGTGGGTTGAATAAGACGATTTCTATGATCAGAATAAAATTCTTATCTGGAAGAAATCGTAAAACCATTGATCAATTCAGCAAATGTGTATTTAATGCTACTCAATAAATGAATAGGGTAAGTTCACAAAAGCATTGATCAATTCAGCAAATGTGTATTTAATGCTACTCAACAAATGAATAGAGTGAGTAAGTATGATGGAAACAGTGGGCTCTATATTCAGCTGTGTTCAGATTTTGACTCAGATGCTATAAAATCTCAGTTAAATCACATAATCTCTGTGAGCCTCATTTTCTTCATCTGTAAACTGGGCTAATTATATTACCACATAGGTTGTTGAGATAATGTACATTAAAGAAATACACACACCCAATAAATGCTAACTAGCTATTTTTATTACGTCTAGATCTAGAGACTAAGCTAAACATTGTTGAGAAAGAAAGACATCATGTTTGCCCTCAAGTACCTTACAGTTCAGCAGAAGATAAAACACAATTCTAGTGTAAGTATTCAGTAGTGGTCAGTGTAGAGTGCTGCTTAATATGAGGTCCATTTCTTCCATTTGTTTTTTCTCAGTAACTGCTTCATTGTTCATTATTTTCAGGGCCCCCTTCTAATAGAGTATACATTATTTTAAAATAAAACACTTATTTTTGATATTTAATAAATATCTTTTACTTGTTTTAGTTCTGACATTTGGGAGACCATGGAATACAACACTTGGACACCAGATGAGTTCAGTGATCTAAATAAATATATGACTAAGATTCTGTTGAGAAAATTTGATCTGTATTTTACAATATGACTTAAGCTCTTTATACCACAGAAACCATTCCAAAAGTTCAAAATATTAATCCATTGCATGAGAAAAAGGAATATCAGTTTTAGGGATGGAAGATTTTTTATTTGCAATGTGGTATAACCCTTGGGCAAACACAAAGTAATAAATTAACTCTTTCTGAGCTTGAATTATGCCATTCAGTTTGTTGCTCAGAATTGTTAAAAGAAAAACCAAAACAGAGGCCACATTTTGAATATACTTTTTGACCAAACACTCATAGTTAAATAACCAAAACTTAAACTATCCTGATTTCCCCAAAGTACTGACTCTGACCTAAAACAATCCTGATTTCCCCAAAGTACTGCCTCTGACCTAAAACACAAAAGCTTTCTTCAGGTCAGTGTACACAGTGCTACTCCCATAAAAAGACATTAAGTTTCTAGTAACCAATCACACACACACAAATAATGTACTCCCTCATCCATGCTTTATAAATTCAGCTGTAACTGCTGAATGCTGAGCTTCTAACCACCTTTCAGCTCAAATCGCCCCGATTGTGAGTAGTGTTTCTTGCTTGATAAAATGTTTATATCAAGTAAAGCTCTCCAAATTTTCTTTTGACAGAACAATAGAACTGTTACAAAGCTAGCATCTCATCTATGAATGTTTCCTTGGTACCCAAGACCTGTTTTGGGCACTTAAACTACTTATCTAATGGAAGTTTGAGAGTTCTCTTTTTCATTTACAGTATTCTTTACCTTAAGTTACCTTAGTGACTAATGAGGTTTGTTTCCCAGACTGTACTGACACAGGAAGTTGGTTGAGAAGTTATTACAAGGATTCCAAGTGTCGATAGGACTCTCACAATGTCAGCTCTCCTTTGAAAGAAATTAAAGTCCACACGAGTAGAATGAATACAATTTTGTGAGGAGATATTAGAACCACACCCTCTCCTATCTAAAACTGAATTAGAATGACTCAAATACAGGGACTTCTCAGATACTGAAAACCTGGAGAGTAATTGTGTGGTGAATACTATCATCCCTATATACTCCACACTGTGAAATAGACAATGCATTTCCTGGCCTTTCCAGAAACCAAAAATATATTAGGAAACCAGAAGTTTTCCTCCAGAAATAAGTCTCTAGATTGTATCTTTGGAATAATTTCTGATCATTTCCTTGAGACCTTTAACTTTTTTTCGGTAGACTCTAAACTTGGCCATGATGGTGTAGGATGCAAGGACAGTGCTCTCTTTATTTTCCAAGTAGCTTGATCCTTAGCAATAAGGTGAGATGTTTGAATAAACAGGGTTTTTTTTCTGCCTGTTAATATTTCCAGAGCACGTAGAGGTCCACCATGTCAGAAATGGTGATACATATTTCTGATCCTTACCTGACCAGGGAAAGCAGCACCACAATTAAAATGCAGTTTCAGGGACTTGCATGGTGGCGCAGTGGATAAGACGCCGTGCTCCCAATGCAGGGGTCCCAGGGTCGATCCCTGGTCAGGGAACTAGATCCCACATGCATGCCACAGCTAAGAGTTTGCATGCCACAACTAAGGAGACTGCCTGCTGCAACTAAGACCCAGTGCAACCAAATAAATAATTTTTTTAAAAATGCAGTTTCACTAAAATATCATCTCTTAAAGTGATTTCTTATTGTTTGAGTTCATCAAAGGAACTTTTATTTATTTCTTTGTAAGGTATACTGTGCCTCTGAGTGGTGTTTCTGACTATGGAGCAACCGTAAATATAATTTAAATATCAGCCTGGAATGGCTTTTGTATATCTAAGTATCTAGTGTTCTTTTGATTCATTCATTAAACAAATATTTATTAAGTCATACTTTATGCCAGATCCTCTGGCTATAGAATTATAAAACAAACAAACCTATCTCCCTGCCTTCAAAGAACTCCAGTGGGGAGAGCCCAAGTAAGAAAGCAAATCCCAAAAGTATGAGAGGTTCTATAACCACTACCTTGTTTTATAATGAAGACCAAGTTTCTTCTCATGTCTTCTTCAAAGAGCCAGATTAGGTGTGTTTGTAAGTCCCTTGTTGGTAGCTCAGGATGTATTTCCCATCGATATTAACCTGCATGTAGTGATTAGATCACTCAGACCAGAGACACAGATACTCATTCATGTATTTGTTTTCAACCGATGCTGTTTATTTTCCCCATATTTGTCTTAATTTTCCATAATCATAGAAAGAATTACTATGTGAAATAAAATATTCTCTACCATATCATTTCATGAACATAAAATATAGCAAACATTCTATACAATTATCAGAGACACAATATTAAAAATGAAAGCTAATGAAGCATAGTCCTTAGCTTAGGCTAGCAGTTTTCAAACTTTTTGTTTTAGAACTTTTTGTCCTTAAAAATTATTGGGGACCCCAAAGAACTTTCATTTATGTGGTTTCTATCTATCAATATTTACCATGTAGAAATTAAAACTGAGAAAAAGGGCTTCCCTGGTGGCGCAGTGGTTGAGAGTCCGCCTGCCGATGCAGGGGACACGGGTTCGTGCCCCGGTCCGGGAAGATCCCACATGCCGCGGAGCGGCTGTGCCCGTGAGCCATGGCCGCTGAGCCTGCGCGTCCGGAGCCTGTGCTCCACAACGGGAGAGGCCACAACAGTGAGAGGCCCGCGTACCACAAAAAAAAAAAAAACTGAGAAAAAATATATTTTACTTAAAAATAATAACAATAAACCCATTAGGTGATAACATACACACATTACGAAAATGACTGTATTTTTCCAAACAAAAAAGCTAATGAGAAGAGTGACATTATTCTACATGCTTGGCAAATCTCTTTTATGTCTGGCTTAATAGGAGGTACCTGGGTTTATATCTACTTCTGTGTTTAACCTGTTGTGACATACCATTTTGGTTGAAGTATATAAAGAAAAACCTGGCCTCAAACAGGTATGTGGTTGGAAAAGAGGAGTATTTAAGAACTTCTTCAGATAGCCATGGATGTTCGTCTTTGATATTACATTAAAATTTGACTAGTTGTAAGTTTTTTAAAGGTTAGTTGCAATGTACAATCTGAAATCATATTAAGCAGCTCTTTATGCTCTGTTACATTAAAATCTAATAGTCCATTTTTCATTTTTAATGGATCTTTTACCCATGCATGATTTTGTAATATCATGCATTCACTGGTCATCTGGAAAATATTGGTTCACTGAGTTATGCATTTCTTCTAAAAGTTGACACACTATATTTTACAATATCAAAAAATCATGTTTGTTAAAATCACTACTAGTCTCATCAGAAAAGTCTTCAGGTACTAGTAAGCTGCCAAGCTTACAATGGGGGATAGAGGTTTTCTGAAATTCTGATTTTCTTGAATAGGGGCTTCCTTTGGCTCCAGGTCACTGATGGTAGTACCTATAATGCAATGCAGGGGATGGAAGCAGGGAATTAGGAGATTTGTGAGTGGTGAGGGCCTCTTGTTGATATATACTTCCCATGGCTATTTCTCAGGCTAGGCCATCTCACTGTTACCTTTTTCATCTATGGACCCCTGAAAATTGTCTGACTTTTCCATTGCCACCATTAGTTAGCTAGAGCCACCTTATCATTAACTTGAAAATATTTTGGGAGTCCACTGATAGAGACAGTCTGAGGGGTGCTTTGTGGGGGTCCTTCTACCCTGTTCATTTGTGCAAGATGCACATCACCATCCCACCCTATGATGGATCATTAGGCAGCATCTTGGGAGAGCCAAAGTTTATACTATTAGCTGTTTCTGACTAAGGTTTTTCTTCTTTTCCAACCCACGATGGAAAAGAATCACTCTCATAGCCACTCTTCTTCTTGAGGCAATCAACAAACCTTTTCAATTTTTCTGAAGTTTCCTTTTTTTTTTCTTATAGCAACCAGTTGAAATAGAGATAAAAGACTCCTTATCCTTTATCCCTTTACACTCTAATAGGGATGATAAGGTCTTACATAATGTTGGCCTTTGGCTCCACAAAAATTGAAAGAAAGCTAAGCTTCATTTAGGGGAAATAACAAAAGTCGGTAGCTTTCCTGGAATCTCCATCATACGAGCCAGTAGGACCTCTGGGACAGAGAGGTAAGGAGATGGAAGAACAGTCTGAGGAACTGAAGACGTGTTCATGAGATCAGCATTCACAGCAGCGATGTGGGCAGAAACTGCAGAACTGGATTATACTCTTCTCTATTTTTTCTCTAGGTCACTCCTACTTACTAGATTAACTAGGGTAAAAAAGTGGAGATTAGAAATAAAGGACCCCTCAGAAAGTGACCAGGTTCCAAAAGTTTCCACCATGTACCAGTACCCTCCAGGAAGATTTTGTTGATTTAGTTCCCCTACAATTATCCCTTCTTTATTCTAAAGTCTAGAGTTCAGAGGCAGATTAGTATATTCCAAAATTTGCCTTAGTCCAAGGCACTATTCCTATGACAGAGACATGCTAGGAAGTTCCAGGGTTCTCCAGGGAGCACTAGATGCTAGAACATCTTGTATTTGCTAAAACCTTCAGAAGGCATAATAGAGCTAACTTGAAGTATGATCCATGGCCCAGCAGCAGTGGCATCATCTGGAAGCTCGACAGAAATGCAGAATCTCGGGGTCCATACCCAGGCCAACCGAGAGATCCCCAGGTGATCCGTAAACACATTAAAGTCTGAGAAACACTGCTGAAGATATGCGTTACATCCCCCACCCATATTAATTTCCACTGATCAGTCAGAGGCCTTGTTTCAGGCCAAAAATTTATTGTTGGTTTATAATATTATTGTTAAAAACAATATTATTTTTTAAACGATTACATTGCTTGAAGGGAAGACAGACTGGTGGAACTACTGCAGAAAGCTAATATATTTGTTTTATTTTTCTAACTTAGTCGTTGCACAGACATGAAATGAGATTTAACAGACCCCTTATCTAACTGGTAGGCAACAGATAAATCCAGGGACCTATGATTATACCTTGTCAGAACAAAATAGCTTTATTTTTCTTTCATGCAACTATCAACAAAAGTGATTCCCAAAGTTTAGTACCAGGACCAGCAGCATCACATCACCTGGGAACTTGTTAGAAGTGCAAATGCCTGGGCTAGCCAAGACCCTCTGAGTCAGGCTCTGGGGATGGAACTCAGAAATCTGTATTTTAATAAGCCCTCTAGGTGATCCTGGTGCATGCCCAAACTGGAGACCCACTGGTCTTGATCCATAATTATCTTCTGATACATATAAGCCGACCATTTAAGGTTTTTTTTTTTTTTCTCTAGTGTCTAAGGTAAGCTTCCTTAACTGGGAACCAAATCAGCTTCTTCCCATGTGTTCTTTTGGAAAATCTAGGTGCCTACACCAGGTGATACCAAAAGAATGATCACATCAAAATGTTCTCATGGATATACTAAAAAAAAAAACAACCCCAGAACAAAAAACAAACAAACAAAAAAACCCCTCTAGAAATGATGATAGAGCTTGTATTGATATAATCGTCACCTTTAGGTAAATAAAAGAGATTGGGCTTCCCTGGTGGCGCAGTGGTTGAGTCCGCCTGCCGATCAGGGGACACATGTTCGTGCCCCGGTCCGGGAAGATCCTACATGCAGCGGAGCGGCTGCACCCGTAAGCCATGGCCACTGAGCTTGCGCGTCCGGGGCCTGTTGCTCTGCAACGGGAGAGGCCACAACAGTGAGGGGCCCGTGTATGGCAAAAAAATAAAATAAAAAAATAAAAGATTAATGACTGCCTACAAAACCATATTTAACTTTTTCCAAAGTTAGTTAAGAATCTGATACTATGGTGTGCCCAGGTGGCCCTTGGACACTCAATTCATTTTTATTACTGCTCACATTAATATTTTGACTGATTAGCCTCATTGTCCAGAAACGACTGATTTTTTAAATAGCAGCAGCAAGACGTTAGACACTCCTGCTAAATGCAATGTGATATATGGATTGAATCCTGAAACAGAAAAAGACATTAGTGGAAAATGAATGAAATTAGAATAAATTCCAAAGTTTAATCAATAGTAATATACCAATGTTGGTTCTAAGTTTTGAAAAATGTACTATGGCAATGCAAAATATTAACATTAGGGGAAACTGGGTAAGGGTATATAGGAACCCTGTATTATTTTTGCAACATTTCTGTAAATCTAAAATTATTCCAAAACAAAAAGTTTCTTAAAAATATCTCTCCCTGACCCTTCACTTAACAAAACTGTTGCAGTATTACCAGGTAAAACAAATTAAAGAACTGCTCTGCACCAACCCAGGCTGCCCATTTGTAAGTCGACCAACATTGTTTAATTTGTTTTCTTGGGATGCCAGCAAAGCTACTAGCAGTCACAAAACACATTTACTAAATGTATAGGACAGGCAGTTAAAGCAGGAAAGGTGCTTCCTTTATTCTCCATTTCTTGAACTTTTGTGTATACAGTTTCCACTTGAATACTTTGTACTTGGTGATATGTTGTGTTAATAATAATCCTTAAATCATTTCATGATGACTGTTCCCATCTACCGCCACCCTCCTCCAGAGCACTTAATGCAGTGTGCTGCAGGAAGCCGGCATTCAGAGCTCAGATTTCTCTGACTAACTGACTGACTCAATGTGCTACCTGTAATTATATTTTAAAATTTAATCAAGGCAGTTCTAGGAACTCAAGGGGATAAAGTCAAAATCAACTATTCAAGTTAGGTTTGTATTAATTGTCTAGAGTGAATAGACTTCATCAAAACTTGTCAAAATGCAGAATTCATCAGTGGAAACCAGAATATCAGAAATTTAAATCATCCCTATGAAATACACTTAAGACTGAAGGTGAATAGTTCATGGTGAAGTTAACATTTCTAAAATAAATTTTGAGCTCAATAGAAAGTTACCAGTCTTACTTCTTTTGTGCTTTTTAAAAATTATATTTTGTTTTTTAAAGTGATCAAGGATCACAAATATTATTTTGCTCTGGTTGTTGATATGTGTTGAGAAATTCTGAAAAAGACTTGTAATAGAAGGAAACATTTATCTCTCCAGTCTTCCTCAGTAGCATCTATGTAAAATAAAGCCAAAGCTACTTAAAAATACCAAGAATTATGATACAGCTAACAGATATTCTCAAAGCGTTTCTGATATATCATCTCAGTCCTCCTAAAATTCCTATAAGTAGATACAAGTCAGGAATTTCACCATTTTTCCAGTGGGAAAGCGGAAATTCAAAAAGATTTAAAACAGCATCCAGATTAAACCACAAATTGTAGTTCTTAGGCCATTGCTCTTTTAACTTACAATGTGTCATGCCCTTAGGTCCATATTACTTAGAGTAAATGATTAAGTGAACACAACCTCATATAGCTGCATATAACTCATTTTCTTTTCTTGACTCTGCAGTGAATGTTCAGGAGCAAAGCACTTGATGAAGTAAGCTGTGGATCCTTTAAAGAGGCAGATGCATGAAGTTGGAAGCAGTGAATGTGAGAGCAGTATTTGTTTTTCATTTAATTATTTCAACCCATGTTTTCTATTGTGGAGATGATAAAGCTTCATACAATTTTGGCAAAATGAATTTAAGCAAAAATGTATATATTTGATGTATTGTTTCCCATATCGATGACTAAATAAGGAGATTTACCTCAGGGGCTCCCAGTTGTAGTAAGTGGGAAAGAATTATCTTTATGATTTCCTGACGTGAGGTAATAAATTGAAAATTATTTGGTTGACACAATTACAAAATTGTTGGTCAGAAGCCAGGAGAATTATTGATTTCTCTTCTAGGTTTCTTTCTCAGTAACAAAATAGTTTTCAAATACCTGAATAAGATTTTACATTCACACCATTCATGGGGAGATTTAATATTTGAGCAGGTAAGTGGAGGTTTACTATCTGAATGGTGCCTTCTAGCCTTATACAAAATGAAGGTGAACCTAATGTACTTTACATAGCTGATAAAAGGTATTGTCTATTTAATATTTTATCTCAAATTAACATAAATATTTCGGCAATTGTTTTGAAACTAACATCTAACAAAGTGGTCAGGTTTTGATGTTCTAGATAAGAAAATACAGTGTGTTAACTTTTCCAGAGGAACATTATATTGTCATATCAAACACTTAAATAGGAGTCATGGCATTGATCCATAGGCATCTTTATTAAAAATATGTCTCCCTAAACTTGGAATTGTGTTTAATAAACATAGCACATTTAGTCCACATAAACTATTAAGTAAGGTACTTCCAGTACTCATTTATTCATTCATTCCATATAAATATTTCTCAGCCCTCACAACCAAGCATGGGCCATGTGAGGATGCCAGAGAAGCAAAACACAATAAAAGGCCCCTCTCTGCCAGTAACTTAAAATTTAATGAAAAATCAAAACATACAAACATGAAGTCTTATATCTTAACCCAGGTGTTAAATAGCACTGGAAAACAGTACTGTAAGGATTAGAAGATTATATCTCCAGATACAATCTTAAATATTAAATGAGGGAGAAAGCCTTGTGTTTTGGAAACAATGTATTATAATGGTTAGGAACATAGGTTTCTAAAAAAAAGTTTTTGGACAACATTATTACCTAAAATCATTCTACTGTGCTTAGGCTTATTTACTACTCATTGTAAGTTTGTACCCTTGAACACCATCTCTCTTAACAGCACCTCCTCCCCACATGCCCTGGTAACCACCATTTTACTCTCTGTTTTTAATAGGTGTAACTTTTTTAGATTCCACAAACAAGTGGTACCATACGGTACTTGTCTTTCTTTCTGACTTATCTCCCTTAGCATAATGTGCTCAAGGTCTATCCATGTTGTCATAAATGGGAGGATATCCTCCTTTCTCCTGGCTGAATAATATTCCATTGTGTATATGAACCACATTTTTTTTAACATCTTTATTGGAGTATAATTGCTTTACAATGGTGTGTTAGTTTCTGCTTTATAACAAAGTGAATCAGCTATACATATACATATATCCCCATATCTCTTCCCTCTTGCATCTCCCTCCCTCCCACCCTCCCTATCCCACCCTTCTAGGTGGTCACAAAGCACTGAGCTGATCTCCCTGTGCTATGCAGCTGCTTTCCACTAGTTATCTATTTTACGTTTGGCAGTGTATATATGTCCATGCTACTCTCTCACTTTCTCCCAGCTTACTCTTCCCCCTTCCCATATCCTCAAGTTCATTCTCTAGTATGTCTGTGTCTTTATTCCCGTCATGCCCCTAGGTTCTTCATGACCATTTTTTCTTTTTTTTTTTCAGATTCCATATATATGTGTTAGCGTACGGTATTTGTTTTTCTCTTTCTGACTTACTTCACTCTGTATGACAGACTCTAGGTCCATCCACCTCACTACACATAACTCAATTTCGTTTCTTTTTATGGCTGAGTAATATTCCATTGTATGTATGTACCACATCTTCTTTATCCATTCACCTGTTGATGGACACTTAAGTTGCTTCCATGTCCTGGCTATTATAAATACAGCTGCAATGAACATTGTGGTACATGACTCTTTTTGAATTATGGTTTTCTCAGGGTTTATGCCCAGTAGTGGGATTTCTGGGTTGTATGGTAGTTCTATTTTTAGTTTTTTAACGAATCTCCATACTCTTCTCCATAGTGGATGTATCAATTTACATTCCCACCAACAGTGCAAGAGGGTTCCCTTTTCTCCACACCCTCTCCAGCACTTATTGTTTATAGATTTTTGGTGATGGCCATTCTGACTGGTGTGAGATGATATCTCATTGTAGTTTTGATTTGCATTTCTCTAATGATTCATGATGTTGAGCATTCTTTCATGTGTTTGTTGGCAATCTGTATACCTTCTTTGGAAAAATGTCTATTTATTCCTCTGCCCATTTTGGATTGGGTTGTTTGTTTTTCTGATATTGAGCTACATGAGATGCTTGTAAATTTTGGAGATTAATCTTTTGTCAGTTGCTTCATTTACAAATATTTTCTCCCATTCTGAGGGTCGTTTTTTCATCTTGTTTGTGGTTTCCTTTGCTGTGCAAAAGCTTTTAAGTTTCATTACGTCCCATTTGTTTATTTTTGTTTTTATTTCCATTTCTCTAGGAGGTGGGTCAAAAAGGATCTTGCTGTGATGTATGTCATAGAATGCTCTGCCTATGTTTACCTCTAAGAGTTTGATAGTGTCTGGCCTTACGTTTAGGTCTTTAATACAATTTGAGTTTATTTTTGTGTATGGTGTTAGGGAGTGTTTTAATTTCATTCTTTAACATGTAGCTTCTGGTTTTCCCAGCACCACTTATTGAAGAGGCTGTCTTTTATCCACTATATATTCTTGCCTCCTTTATCAAAGATAAGGTGACCATATGTGCGTGGGTTTATCTCTGGGCTTTCTATCCTGTTCCATTGATCTATATTTCTGATTTTGTGCCAGTACAATACTGTCTTGATTACCATAGCTTTGTAGTATAGTCTGAAGTTAGGGAACCTGATTCCTCCGGCTCCATTTTTTCTTTCTCAAGATTCTTTTGGCTATTCAGGGTCATTTGTGTTTCCATACAAATTGTGAAATTTTTTGTTCTAGTTCTGTGAAAAATGCCAGTGGTAGTTTGATAGGGATTGCATTGAATCTGTAGATTACTTTGGGTAGTATAGTCATTTTCCCAATGTCGATTCTTCCAAACCAAGAACATGGTATATCTCTCCATCTATTTGTATCCTTTCTTTCATCAGTGTCTCATAATTTTCTGCATACAGGTATTTTGTCTCCTTAGGCAGGTTTATTCCTAGGTATTTTATTCTTTTTGTTGCAATGGTAAATGGGAGTGTTTCCTTAATTTCACTTTCAGATTTTTCATCATTAGTGTGTAGGAATGCAAGAGATTTCTGTGCATTAATTTTGTATCCTGCTACTTTACCAAATTCATTGATTAGCTCTACTAGTTTTCTGGTAGCATCGTTAGGATTCTCTATGTATAGTATCATGTCATCTGCAAACAGTGACCGCTTTACTTCTTCTTTTCCGATTTGGATTCCTTTTATTTCTTTTTCTTCTCTGATTGCTGTGGCTAAAATTTCCAGAACTATGTTGAATAATAGTGGTGAGAGTGGACAGCCTTGTCTTGTTCCTGGTCTTAGTGGAAATTGTTTCAGTTTTTCACCACTGAGGACAATGATAGCTGTGGGTTTGTCATATATGGCCTTTATTATGTTGAGGTAAGTTCCCTCTATGCCTACTTTCTGGAGGGTTTTTATCATAAATAGGTGTTGAATTTTGTCAAAAGCTTTCTCTGCATCTGTTGAGATGATAATATGGTTTTTCTCCTTCAATTTGTTAATATGGTGTATCACGTTGATTGATTTGTGTATATTGAAGAATCCTTGCAATCCTGGGATAAACCACACTTGATCATGGTGCATGATTCTTTTAATGTGCTGTTGGATTCTGTTTGCTAGTGTTTTGTTGAGGATTTTTGCATCTATGTTCATCAGTGATGTAGTCCTGTAGCTTTCTTTCTTTGTGACATTTTTGTCTGTTTGGTAGCCAGGATGATGGTGGCCTTGTAGAATGAGTTTGGGAGTGTTCCTCCCTCTGCTATATTTTGGAAGAGTTTGAGAAGGGTAGGTGTTAGCTCTTCTCTAAATGTTTGATAGAAGTTGCCTGTGAAGCCATCTGGTCCTGGGCTTTTGTTTGTTGGAAGATTTTTTTTTTTTTTTTTTTTTGCGGTACACAGGCCTCTCACTGTTCTGGTCTCTCCTGTTGTGGAGCACAGGCTCCAGACACGCAGGCTCAGTGGCCATGGCTCACGGGCCCAGCCACTCCGCAGCATGTGGGATCCTCCCGGACCGGAGCACGAACCCGTGTCCCCTGCATCGGCAGGCAGACTCTCAACCACTGCACCACCAGGGAAGCCCTGTTGGAAGATTTTTAATCACAGTTTCAATTTCAGTGCTTCTGATTGGTCTGTTCATATTTTCTATTTCTTCCTGGTTCAGTTTCAGAAGGTTGTGCATTTCTAAGAATTTGTCCATCTTTTCCAGGTTGTCCATTTTATTGGCATAGAGTTGCTTGTAGTAATCTCTCACGATCCTTTGTATTTCTGCAGTATCAGTTGTTACTTCTCGTTTTTCAGTTCTAAATCTATTGATTTGAGTCTTCTCCCTTTTTTCCTTGATGAGCCTGGCTAATGGTTTATCAATTTTGTTTATCTTCTCAAAGAACCAGCTTTTAGTTTATTGATCTTTGCTATCATTTCCTTCATTTCTTTTTCATTTATTTCTGATTTGATCTTTATGATTTCTTTCCTTCTGCTAACTTTGGGCGTTTTTTATTCTTCTTTCTCTAATTGCTTTAGCTGTAAGGTTAGGTTGTCTATTTAAGATGTTTCTTGTTTCTTAAAGTAGGATTGTATTGCTATAAACTTCCATCTTAGAACTGCTTTTGCTGCATCCCATAGGTTTTGAGTCATCGTATTTTCATTATCATTTGTTCTAGGTATTTTTTCATTTCCTCTTTGAAGTTTTCAGTGATCTCTTGGTTATTAAGCATTGTATTGTTTAGCATCCATGTGTTTGTATTTTTTACAGATTTTTTTCCTGTAATTGATATCTAGTCTTATAGCGTTGTGGCAGAAAAGATACTTGATAACGATTTCAGTTTTCTTAAATTTTCCAAGGCTTGATTTGTGACCTAAGATATGATCTATCCTGTAAAATGTTCCATAAGCACTTGAGAAGAAAGTGTATTCTGTAGATTTTGGATGGAATGTCCTATAAATATCAATTAAGTCTATCTTGTTTAATATATCATTTAAAGCTTGTGTTTCCTTATTTATTTTCATTTTGGATGATCTGTCCATTGGTGAAAGTGGGGTGTTAAAGTCCCCTACCATGATTGTGTTACTGTTGGTTTCCCCTTTTATGGCTGTTAGTATTTGCCTTATGCAGTAGGTGCTCCTATGTTGGGTGCATAAATATTTACCATTGTTATATCTTCTTCTTGGATTGATCCCTTGATCATTATGTAGTGTCCTTCTTTGTCCCTTTGTAACATTCTTTATTTTAAAGTCTATTTTGTCTGATATGAGAATTGCTACCCCAGCTTTCTTTTGATTTCCGTTTGCACGGAATATCTTTTTCCATCCCCTCACTTTCAGTCTGTATGTGTCCCTACGTCTGAAATGAGGCTCTTGTAGATAGCATATATATGGGTCTTGTTTTTGTATCCATTCAGCCAGTCTGTGTCTTTTGTTTGGAGCCTTTAATGCATTTACATTTAAGGTAATTATCGATATGTATGTTCCTATTCCCATTTTCTTAATTGCTTTGGGTTTGTTATCAGAGGTCTTTTCCTTCTCTTGTGTTTCCTGCCTAGAGAAGTGCCTTTAGAATTTGTTGTAAAGGTGGTTTGGTGGTGCTGAATTCTCTTAGATTTTGCTTGTCTGTAAAGGTTTTAATTTCTCTGTCAAATCTGAATGAGATCCTTGCTGGGTAGAATAATCTTGGTTGTAGGTTTTTCCCTTTCATCACTTTAAATATGTCCTGCCACTCCCTTCTGGCTTGCAGAGTTTCTGCTGAAAGGTCAGTTGTTAACCTTATGGGGATTCCCTTGTATGTTATGTGTTGTTTTTCCCTTGCTGCTTTTAATAATTTTTCTTTGTATTTAATTTTTGATAGTTTGTTTAATATGTGTCTTGGCATGTTTCTCCTTGGATTTATCCTGTATGGGACTCTCTGTGCTTCCTGGACTTGATTAACTGTTTCCTTTCCCATATTAGGGAAGTTTTCAACTATAATCTCTTCAAATATTTTCTCAGTCCCCCTTTTTTTTTCTCTTCTTCTTCTGGGACCCTTATAATTCGAATGTTGGTCCATGTAATGTTGTCCCAGAGGTCTCCAAGACTGTCCTCAATTCTTTTCATTGTTTTTTCTTTATTCTGCTCTGCAGTAGTTATTTCCACTATTTTATCTTCCAGGTCACTTATCCATTTTTCTGCCTGAGTTATTCTGTTATTATTCTGTTATTGATCCCTTCTAGAGAATTTTTAATTTCATTTATTGTGTTGTTCATCATTGTTTGTTTGCTCTTTAGTTCTTTTAGGTCCTTGTTAAACATTACTTGTATATGATCCAAAATCTTGGAAATAGAATGGAGAACATACAACTATCATTATTTTGAAATCTTTTTCAGGTAGACTGCCTATTTCCTCTTCATTTGTTAGGTCTGGTGGGTTTTTACCTTGCTCCTTCATCTGCTGTGTGTTTCTCTGTCTTCTCATTGTGCTTAACTTACTGTGTTTGGGGTCTCCTTTTCGCAGGCTGCAGGTTCATAGTTCCCGTTGTTTGTGGTATCTCTCCCCAGTGGCTAAGGTTCATTCAGTGGCTTGCATAGGCTTCCTGGTGGAGGGGACTGGTGCCTGTGTTCTGGTGGATGAGGCTGCATCTTGTCTTTCTGGTGGGCAGGTCCACGTCTGGTGGTGTGTTTTGGGGTGTCTGTGACCTTATTATGCTTTTAGGCAGCCTCTCTGCTAATGGGTGGGGTTGTGTTCCTGTCTTGCCAGTTGTTTGGCATAGGGTGTAGCTTGCTGGTCACTGAGTGGAGCTGGGTCTTGGCATTGAGATGGATATCTTTGGGAGATTTTTGCTGTTTGATATTACGTGGAGCTGGGAGGTCTCTGTTGGACCAATTTCCTGAACTTGGCTCTCCCACCTCAGAGGCACTGCCCAGATGCCTGGCCAGAGCACCAAGAGTCTGTCATCCACACGGCTCAGAATAAAAGGGAGAGAAAAAGAAAGAAAGAGATACAAGAAAATAAAATTAAATTAAATAATTTAAAATAAATAATAATTATTTAAAAAATTTTAAGTAATAAAAATAAAGAAGGGAAGAGAGCAACCAAACCAAAAAACAAATCCACCAATGATAACAAGTGCTAGAAACTATACTAAAAATAAAGAAAAAGAAAAAAACGGACAGATCGAACCCTAGGACAAATGGCAAAAGCAAAGCTATACAGAGAAAATCACACACAGGAACATACACATACACAACCACAAAAAAAGAAAAAGGGGAAAAATATATATATTGTTGCTCTCAAAGTCCACCTCCTCAATTTGGGATGATTCGTTGTGTATTCATGTATTCCACAGATGCAGGGTACATCAAGTTGATTGTGGAGATTTAATCCGCTGCTCCTGAGGCTGCTGGGAGAGATTTCCCTTTCTCTTCTTTGTTCGCACAGCTCCTGGGGTTCAGCTTTGGATTTGGCCCCGCCTCTGCATGTAGGTCGCCTGAGGGCGTCTGTTCTTTGCTCAGACAGGACAGGGTTAAAGGAGCAGCTGATTCAGGGGCTCTGGCTCACTCAGGCCTGGGGGAGGGAGGGGTACGGAATACGGGGCGAGCCTGCGGCGTCAGAGGCCGGCGTGACGTTGCAGCAGCCTGAGGTGCGCCATGCGTTCTCCCGGGGAAGTTGTCCCTGGATCCTGCGACCCTGGCAGTGCCGGGCTGCACAGGCTCCCGGGAGGGGAGGTGTGGAGAGTGGCCTGTGCTTGCACACAGACCTCTTGGTGGCTGCAGCAGCAGCCTTAGTGTCTCATGCCCATCTCTGGGGTCCACGCTGTTAGCCGCGGCTCATGCCTGTCTCTGGAGCTCCTTTAAGTGGCACTCTTAATCACCCCTCCTCGCGCACCGCAAAACAAAGGGGCAAGAAAAAGTCTCTTGCATCTTCGGCAGCTCCAGACTTTCTCCCGGACTCCCTCCCGGCTAGTTGTGGCGCACTAGCCCCCTTCAGGCTGTGTTCACGCAGCCAACCCCAGTCCTCTCCCTGGAATCCTACCGAAGCTGAAGCCGGAGCCTCAGCTCCCAGCCCGCGCCCGCCCCAGCGGAGCCCCTCGGGTTAGTGAGTGCCGGTCGGCACCAGTCCTCTGTGCGGGAATCTCTCCACTTTGCCCTCCTCACCCCTGTGGCTGCGCTCTCCTCCGTGGCTCCGAAGCTTCCCCCCTCCACCGTCCACAGTCTCCGCCCGCGAAGGGGCTTCCTAGTGTGTGGACAACTTTTCTCCTTCACAGCTCCCTCCCACTGGTGCAGGTCTCATCCCTATTCTTTTGTCGCTGTTTTTTCTTTGCAGGCTCAGCGGTCACGGCTTACGGGCCCAGCCGCCCCGCGGCATGTGGGATCCTCCCGGACCGGGTCACGAACCTGTGTCCCCTGAATCGGCAGGAGGACTCTCAACCACTGTGCCACCAGGGAAGCCCCTGTTTTTTCTTTTTTCTTTTGCCCTACCCAGGTACGTGGGGAGTTTCTTGCCTTTTGGGAGGTGTGAGGTCTTCTGCCAGTGTTCAGTAGGTGTTCTGTAGGAGCTGTTCCACATGTAGTTGTGTTTCTGATGTATTTGTTGGGTGGAAGTTGATCTCCAAGCCTTGCTGTTCTGCCATCTTGAAGCTCCTCCCGCATCTTTTTTTTATCTATTGGTGGGCATTTGGACTGTTTCCATATCTTGACTATTGAGGAACATAGGTCTTAGAGTCAGTCATATCTGGGTTCCAGTCCCATCTTAATGCACATTTGCTGTGTGGTTTTGGGCAAGTCCCTTAACTTCACTAAGCCTCTGTTTCCTTCTCTTTTTTAAAAAAAGTGGATAATAAAAGCACCTAGCCCATGGTATTGTTGTGATGATTAGATAAGATTGATAAAGAAACTTTAGCACAATCTGTCTGGCACTCAGTGTGCTCTCACTAAGTACCTCATATTACTACTAGTAGTCTATTATTGTAATCAGAGAAGACAAGAGCTAAGGTGGACTTGCTCAATGTTTGTGTTGAGGGTAAACCTTATCTCATTTGTTGCTGTTACTGAGGATAAAATATGTTCAGTGATGCCTAGTTGGAGATGTACTCAATGACATTGGTAAATGCATGGAAATTCATTCATTCATTCACTCATTCATTCATTTATTCATCAAATATTTCTTGTGTGCCTTCTCATTGCTAGCTACTGTGCTAAGTGTCAGGAGTACAAAGGTAAATAAAACTACTCAGGCTCTTTTTTCATTGAACAAATACATAAATATATGTAATTATTATAATAAGTGTTATGAAGATGTATACTGTGCTCTGTGGGTGTGTAACAAGGGAATACTTGCCTAGTTTAAGGAATAGTTTCCTGAGGAAGTGACATATGAATGGAACTCTAGACGAGTGGAAAGTGGGAAAGGAGGGGTGGGGAAGGGTGTTTTGACCAGAGGAACAGCATATGTGAAGGCTGATCTTGGTGTGCCTGAGGCCTGGACAGACCAGAGTGGGTGGAGTACAGAGCAGGGAGGCGGGGCAGGTGAGACTGGAATCAGGGCTTTGTGGGCAGTGTTAAGGAGTTAGATCTTTATCCCAGGTGTGTTAATGATAAGCCACTAAAGAGTTTAACCAGGAGTGTTATGTGACCAGATCTGTGTTTTACGAGAGCACTGTGGCTGCTGTGTGGAGAGGGCCAAGAGTGCTGGAAGCAGAGAGGAGTCTCTATGATCGATTGTGTACCAGGTGGTTGAAGGGACTTAATTCAGTGGGATATAAACATGAAAAGATTCTACTTTTGTTGCTAACCACTGTCTTCACATGTGCTGATCCCATTTCCTTTCAAATTCCTTAATGACATCTCTAGCAGATTATCATAGTTTGCAGATCATTTACTGTTATTAAAAAGTCCTGTCTGGCCTAGTCCAATCTTATACCCAATTTAAACCTTTCTCCACCCACCCCCACTCAGTCCAGTTATAACCCAAGGACTGAAAGATGTCTCTGGAAGTTGGGTTGCCATGTGGTCTGTTTTCTTACCTTTTTCTCTGTTCCGTGGCCTATGGGGCCTGAGTGTAGAGCTGGGGAAAGGTTACAAATGTCTCCCACTTAATTGGAGCTGCTGCTGATATACTCTGTTTGGTAGGCATCAAATGCTGCCTCTGTCTGATGAGGCATTCTTCACAGGGTCATGCAAGGTCCTCTGCATAGTTCTCTGATGTGGGAGGGGCCACCTCTTTTGACACCCTACTTTAGCGATGTACACCACAGCCTCTTGGTGTTGTGGCACCCTCACTTGGGCTCTGGCCCTCTTGGACACCTACCAGCAATTCCCTTCAAGTGTGGCTTTCTTCTTCAGTGTCTTCTGGGAAATCCAACCACTGTGCCACTCGAACTGATGTCACTTTCCTTTATTCTCAAGTTCTGTTTTTCTGCTGCTCAGGGTGGTGCTGAGAGCAAATTAACAAGTCCACTGCCTAAGTAGATGTCCAACCCAGCAAGGAGATGCTTGTATTTCCTTCTTCCACACGTTTCTTGTCTTTACAAGAAATTTGGTTGGTTTTATTACCTCGGCATATGGGGAGGGAAAGAGACACATCATTTATCCCCAGGGACTCTCTTTATGTTACTCTAGTGTGTGTGTATGTGTGTGTGTGTTTGTGTGTGTGTGTGTATAAAATGCAAAGGGAGGGTGGGGGAGACTGATGCTTGCATTTGCAAAGCTAGTTCTGCTGCTTCTCATTAACCCACTCTTTAGATGATAGGGGTTCCTTGGAGCCTGTTGTTGTTAGCTTTAGAGCTTTGGTGGCAATTCTGAGAACACAGGGAGAGAACAATTTACCAGTCTGAAATATTGGATATGGGAAGTGAGAGGGAAAAGAGACAAGGATGATTCCCCATTTCTGACCTAGAAAATGGATGGATGGCAAGACAGGGAAAGGTTAAAGCAAAAAAAGACCAAGTGGTCAGGGTAGAGGGCAGGCCTTGAGTTTGATTTTGCACATTTCAAGTGTGAGGTGCCTTTTGAACATCTAACTGGAGTTTTCAAGTAGGCAGTTAGACATATGGCCTGGACCTCAGAAGTCTGAGCTGGAGGTATAAATTTGGGAGTCATTTATGTATACATAATAACTGAAAGCATTCATATGCATGTAAACAAGTAGGGAGGTTATAGCATAAGAAGAATGGTAGGTCTAAGATTGATTTTGAGGAACACCAACAGTAAAGGGTGAATAGAGGAAGACAAAAAAAAAAAAGAAAGTTTAGCAAAAGAGACTGAGAAATAATAGTAGAAGAAAAACAAGGAGTACGCGACTGTAGATTGGTTCAAGATAGTGGAGTAGAAAGACGTGCTCTCACTCCCTCCTGCAAGAACACCAGAATCACAACTAACTGCTGAACAGTCATCGACAGGAAGACACTGGAACTCACCAAAAAAGATACCCCACATCCAAAGACAAAGGAGAAGCCACAATGAGAAGGTAAGAGGGGCACAATCACAATAAAATCAAATCCCATAACTGTTGGGTGGGTGACTCACAAACTGGAGAACACTTATACCACAGAAGTTCACCCACTGGAGTGAAGGTTCTGAGCCACATGTCAGGCTTCCCAACCTGGGGGTCAGGCAACGGGAGGAGGAATTCCAAGAGAATCAGACTTTGAAGGCTAGCAGGATTTGATTGCAGGATATCGACAGGACTGGGGGAAACAGAGATTCTACTCTTGGAGGGCACACACAAAGTAGTGTGCGCATCGGGACCCAGGGGAAGGAGCGGTGACCCCATAGGAGACTGAACCAGACTTACCTGCTAGTGTTGGAAGGTCTCCGGCTGATGCAGGGGGTGGCTCTCGCTCACCATGAGGACAAGGACACTGGCAGCAGAAGTTTTGGGAAGTACTCCTGGCGTGATCCCTCCCAGAGTCAGCCATTAGCCCCACCAAAGAACCCAGGTAGGCTCCAGTGTTGGGTCACCTCAGGCCAAACAACCAACAGGGAGGGAACGCAGCCCCACCCATCAGCAGTCAAGTGGATTAAAGTTTTACTGAGCTCTGCCCACCAGAGCAACAGCCAGCTCTACCCACCACCAGTCCCTCCCATCAGGAAACTTGCACAAGCCTCATAGATAGCCTCATCCACCAGAGGGCAGACAGCAGAAGCAAGAGGAATTACAGTCTGGCAGCCTGTGGAACAAAAACCACATTCGTAGAAAGATAGACAAGATGAAAAGGCAGAGCGCTATGTACCAGATGAAGGAACAAGATAAAACTCCAGAAAAACAACTACATAAAGTGGAGAGAGGCAACCTTCCAGAAAAAGAATTCAGAATAATGATAGTGAAGATGACCAGGAACTCGGAAAAAGAATGGAGGCAAGAAATGAAGATGCAAGAAATGTTCAACAAAGACCTAGAAGAATTAAAGAACAAGCAAACAGAGGTGAACAATACAATAACTGAAATGAAAAATACACTAGAAGGAATCAATAGCAGAATAACTGAGGCAGAAGAACGGATAAGTGACTGGGAGACAGAATGGTGGAATTCACTGTCATGGAACAGAATAAAGAAAAAAGAATGAAAAGAAATGAAGACAGCCTAAGAAATCTCTGGGACAACATTAAATGCAAAAATATTCGCATTATAGGGGTCCCAGAAGGAGAAGAGAGAGAGCAAGGACCCGAGAAAATATTTGAAGAGATTATAGTCAAAAACTTCCCTAACATGGGAAAGGAAATAGCCACCCAAGTCCAGGAAGCGCAGAGAGTCCCATACAGGATAAACCCAAGGAGAAACACGCCGAGACACATAGTAAAGAAAATAGCCAAAATTAAAGACAAAGAAAAAATATTGAAAGCAGCAAGGGAAAATCGGCAAATAACATACAAGGGAACTCCCATAAAGTTAACAGCAGATTTCTCAGCAGAATCTCTACAAGCCAAAAGGGAGTGGCATGATATACTTAAACTGATGAAAGGGAAGAACCTACAACCAAGATTACTCTACCCAGCAAGGATCTCATTCAGATTCATGGAGAAATCAAAAGCTTTCCAGACAAGCAAAAGCTAAGAGAATTCAGCACCAACAAACCAGCTCTACAACAAATGGTAAAGGAACTTCTCTAAGTGGGAAACACAAGAGAAGAAAAGGACCTACAAAAACAAACACAAAACAATTAAGAAAATGGTAATAGGAAGATACATATCGATAATTACCTTAAATGTAAATGGATTAAATGCTCCAACCAGAAGACACAGACTTGCTGAATGGATACAAAAACAAGACCCATATATATGCTGTCTACAAGAGACCCACTTCAGACCTATGGACACATTACGACTGAAAGTGAGGGGATGGAAAAAGATGTTCCATGCAACTGGAAATCAAAAGAAAGCTGGAGTAGCAATACTCATATCATACAAAATAGACTTTAAAATAAAGAATGTTACAAGAGACAAGGAAGGACACTACATAATGATCAAGGGATCAATCCAAGAAGAAGATATAACAATTATAAATATATATGCACCCAACATAGGACACCTCAATACATAAGGCAACTGCTAACAGCTATAAAAGAGGAAATTGACAGTAGCACAATAATAGTGGGGGACATTAACACCTCACTTGCACCAATCGACAGATCATCCAAACAGAAAATTAATAAGGAAACACAAGCTTTAAATGACACAATAGACCAGATAGGTTTAATTGATATTTATAGGACATTCCATCCCAAAACAGTAGATAACACTTTCTTCTCAAGTGAGCACAGAACATTCTCCAGGATAGATCACATCTTGGGTCACATATCAAGCCTTGGTAAATTTGAGAAAATTGAAATCATATCAAGCATCTTTTCTGACCACAACGCTATGAGATTAGAAATGAATTACAGGGAAAAAAACATAAAAAGCACAAACACATGGAGGCTGAACAACGTTACTAAATAACCAAGAGATCACTGAAGAAATCAAAAAGGAAATCAAGAAATACCTAGAGACAAATGACAATGAAAACATGACGATCTAAAACCTATGGGATGCAGCAAAAGCAATTCTGAGAGGTAAGTTTATAGCTATACAAGGCTACTTCAAGAAACAAGGAAAATCTCAAATAACCAATTTAACCTTACACCTAAAGGGACTAGAGAAAAAAGAATAAACAAAACACAAAGTTAGTACAAGGAAAGAAATCATAAAGATCAGAGCAGTAATAAATGAAATAGAAACAAAGAAGACAAAAGCACAGACAAATAAAACTAAAAGCTGGTTGTTTGAGAGGACAAACAAAATTGATAAACTATTAGCCAGACTCATCAAGAAAAAGAGGGAGAGGACTCAATTCAATAAAATTAGAAATGAAAAAGGAGAAGTTACAACAGACACTGCAGAAATACAAAGCATCCTAAGAGACTACTACAAGCAACTCTATGCCAACAAAATGGACAACCTGGAAGAAATGGACAAATTCTTAGAAAGGTATAACGTTCCAAGACTGAACCAGTAAGATAGAAAATATGAACAGACCAATCACAAGTAATAAAATTGAAACTGTGATTAAAAATCTTCCAACAAACAAAAGTCCAGGACCAGATGGCTTCACAGGTGAATTCTATCAAACATTCAGAGAAGAGCTGACACCCATCCTTCTCAAACTCTTCCAAAAAATTGCAGAGGAAGGAACACTCCCAAACACATTCTATGAGGCCACCATCACCCTGATACCAAAACCAGACAAAGATACTACAAAAAAAGAAAATTACAGACCAATATCACTTATGAATATAGATGCAAAAATCCTCAACAAAATACTAGCAAACAGAATCCAACAACACATTAAAAGGATCATACACCACGATCAAGTGGGATTTACCCCAGGGATGCAAGCATTCTTCAATATATGAAAATCAATCAATGTGATACACCATATTAACAAATTGAAGAAGAAAAACCATATGATCCTCTCAACAGATGCAGAAAAAGCTTTTGACAAAATTCAACACCCATTTATGATAAAAACTCTCCAGAAAGTGGCCATAGAGGGAACCTCCCTCAACCTAATAAAGGCCATATATGAGAAACCCACAGCAAACAGCATTCTCAATGGTGAAAAACTGAAAGGATTTCCTCTAAGATCAGGAAGAAGACAAGGATGTCCTCTCTCACCACTGTTATTCAACATAGTTTTGGAAGTCCCAGCCCTGGCCATCAGAGAAGAAAAAGAAATAAAAGGAATACAGATTGGAAAAGAAGAAGTAAAACTGTCACTTTGCAGATAACATGATACTATACATAGAGAATCCTAAAGATGCCACTAGAAAACTACTAGAGCTAATCAATGAATTTGGTAAATTCGCAGGATACAAAATTAAGGCACAGAAATCTCTTGCATTCCTATACACTAATGATGAAACATCTGAAAGAGAAATTAAGGAAACACTCCCATTTACCATTGCAACAAAACAAGTAAAATACCTAGGAATACACCTACCTAAGGAGACAAAAGACCTGTAGCAGAAAACTATAGGACACTGATGAAAGAAATTAAAGATGATACAAACAGATGGAGAGATATACCATGTTCTTGGATTGGAAGAATCAATATTGTGAAAATGACTGTACTACCCAAAGCAATCTACAGATTCAGTGCAATCCCTGTCAAGTTACTAATGGCATTTTTTACACAACTAGAACAAAAAATTTGTATGGAGACACAAAAGACCCCAAATAGCCAAAGCAGTCTTTAGGGAAAAGAGCGGTATTGGAGGAATCAGACTCCCTGACTTCAGACTATACTACAAAGCTACAGTAATCAAGACAATATGGTACTGGCACAAAAACAGAAATATAGATCAATGGAACATAGAAAGCCCAGAGATAAACCCACACACCTATGGTCAACTAGTCTATGACAAAGGAGGCAAGGATTTACAATGGAGAAAAGACAGTCTCTTCAGTAAGTGCTGTTGGGCAAACTGGGCACCTACATGTAAAATAATGAAATTAGAACACTCCCTAACACCATACACAAAAATAAACTCAATGGATTAGAGATCTAAATGTAAGACTGGACACTATAAAAATCTTAGAGGAAAACATAGGAAGAACACTCTTTGACATAAATCACAGCAAGATCTTTTTTGATCCACCTCCTAGAGTAATGGAAATAAAAACAAAATAAACAAATGGTACCTAATGAAACTTAAAAGCTTTTGCACAGCAAAGGAAACCATAAACAAAACGAAAAAACAAACCTCAGAATGGGAAAAAAATTTTGCAGATGAATCAATAGACAAAGGATTGATCTCCAAAATATATAAACAGCTCATGCAGTGCAATATTAAAAAAACAAACAACCTAATCCAAAAATGGCAGAAGACCTAAATAGACATTTCTCCAAAGAAGACATACAGATGACCAAGAAGTACATGAAAAGCTTCTCAACATTACTAATTATTAGAGAAATGCAAATCAAAACTACAATGAGGTATCACCTCACACTGTTAGAATGGGCATCATCAGAAAATCTACAAACAACAAATGCTGGAGAGGGTGTGGAGAAAAGGGAACCCTCCTGTACTGTTGGTGGGAATGTAAACTGACACAGCCACTATGGAGGTTCTTTAAAAACTAAAAATAGAACTGCCATACAACCCAGCAATCCCACTACTGGGTATATACCCATAGAAAACCGTAATTCAAAAAGACACATGCACCCCAATGTTCATTGCAGCACTATTTACAATAGCCAGGTCATGGAAGCAACCTAAATGCCCATCGACAGATGAATGGTTAAAGAAGATGTGGTACATATATACAATGGAGTATTACTCAGCCATAAGAAGGAGCGGTATTGGGTCATTTGTAGAGACATGGATGGATCTAAAGACTGTCATACAGAGTGAAGTAAGTCAGAAAGAAAAAAACAAATATCGTATATTAACGCATATATGTGGAACCTAGAAAAATGGTACAGATGAACCGGTTTGCAGGGTAGAAGTAGAGACACAGATGTAGAGAACAAACATATGGGCACAAAGTGGGGAAAGTGGCAATGGTGGTGGTGGTGGTGTGATGAATTGGGAGATTGGGATTGACATGTATGCACTGATGTGTATAAAATGGATGACTAATAAGAACCTGCTGTATAAAAAAATAAATAAAATTTAAAATTCCAAAAAAAAACCAAACAAGGATTATGTGGTGGAATAGAATCCAAGAGAAGAGAGTGTTTCATAGAGGAGAGAGTCATCAACGTGTTGAATGCTCCTGAGAGATCAGGTACACTGAGGACTAAAATGTCCATTGGATTTAACAACCTAGAGAACATTGGTGACCTTAGTGACTGTCATTTCAGGGGAGTGAAAATGGAAGTTAGGTCATAGAAGTTTAAAAAAGAGTGTGTAGTGACAAAAGGAAGACAGAGAGTAGACAAATCTTTTATCAGTCTGTGGGAGGCAGGACAGTGATAGGGTGGTATAGAGTAGAGGAGGTGGGATTGAGGGAGGATTTTTTAGAGGTAAAGAGACTGAGTGTATTTGAAAGCTGATGGAAAAGATCGAGTACACAGGGGTGTTAGGAAATGAACATACAAGAGAAAAGGCATTTCAGGTGGGATCCAGAGCGCAGGAAGAGCAATGGCCTTAGGAAAAAAGAAAGTAAGAAAGGATTGGTATAACTTTATGTAGATGTGTAGGCTTCAGTTTGGGAAAATTGAGGGAGTTTTTGACCCTTTTGAGTAGTAGAAGTAAGGTCATAAGGGGAGATTTTAGCTAAACTGAAAACAAGAGTATTCATTATTATTGCTTTACCATCATCTGTAGAAGCCGTTAGGTTCCAAATTCCATTTGACTTAAGACATTTTCCAAGGTAACATATCTCTCTCACCTGCCAAGGCATCCTCACATATTGTTCCAAACATGCTGAAACAGCACAGTTATTTTTCCCTAGCCAGTAATCTGATTTAACTCATTAATACACATCCCATCAAAAGCTAAACCATAAGAGATTAGGGAGGAGGAAAGGTAATATTTTAGGATTTCAGTAGTCTTAAGGCTTGATTATCATTAAAATCAATAGGCTTTGACCCTGGACTTTAGGGCCAATGCTTATTTTCATAACTACCAAAACATACAATGTCCTTAGTCAACTTGTAATAAGCACAAACTACAGAAATAAGTTTGGATTTCCAAGCATCTTCCCATATAAACAGAGTGACAATTTGGAAACTCCTGAACAAACTTACAGCGTATTTTATTATATAACTTTTACTGAGTGACCAAAATGCTTAGAAAACCAGGAAAGCCAGTTTTATATGGCACCAACTTCATTTCAACTGTTGTTACAGTGAGTGGATAAGTTATTTAAATTTCCTTTAACAAAAGTCAGCTTCAGAGTAAATGAGTTGGGCTTCTCTGATACATGACTACAGGTTAGTAAACTTTGTAGCTCTGATCTAGGAAACAAGACTGACTGAAAATATAAATACTGACTCATGAAGTAAGTAGATTCATTAATTAGTTCTAGTTCCTTATGCTAAATTGGGCAAAATTGTTTTTCACAAAGTTCAAGATTTTTTAAACTCCTGCCTTTTTCCCAAACTAAAAGGCAATGCCCTTCCTCTCTCAACCACTTCAAATTAAATAACCTCATCGGACTCATATTTGGTTATTTCCCAGTCACTAAGCTCTTGCATGAGAAAGTATGTTCAAGTGTCCCTGGGTGGATTTGGATTTGTGTTTACCCTATTTCCCCCATTCATTTATCAGTTCCTTAAGGATCATTCTGTGTTGCAGTGGTTTTCAATTGTTTCTTATGTCCTGATGATTACTTCACCAAAGAATCTGAATCCTACTATCATAGAAACAAACTCATCTTTTCATGCACTTTTTATTATACTTCTCATTTACTGTGTTATTTTAATGGCCAAAAAAAATGTGGTTATATGTTAGGGTGTACATTTTATTGCAATAAGAATGGTGGCTAATCACGTAGCACAGGGAGATCAGCTCGGTGGTTTGTGACCACCTAGAGGAGTGGGATAGGGAGGGTGGGAGGGAGATGCAAGAGGGAGGAGATATGGGGACATATGTATATGTATAACTGATTCACTTTGTTATAAAGCAGAAACTAACACACCATTGTGAAGCAATTATACTCCAATAAAGATGTTTAAAAAAAAAAGAATGGTAGCTAACATTTATTTAGCACTTTTTACGTGCTAAGCAGTGTTCTAAGTACTTTACATCTGTGACCCATTTGTCCTCTCAACTATTCAATGTGTTGGGTACTATTATGGACCTCACTTGTATAGATTAGGTGTCTGAGGCACAGAGAAGTTAAAATATTCTTGCCCAGAGTCACCTGACCAGGACCAGGATCCACACCCAGGCAATCTGGCTCCTGTACCCACATTCTTAGGGACAATGCTATAAAATGATCCACCATAAAAAACCAATGTTTCACTAGTAATTAAAAATATATAAATAATTTGAACTCTGAACTTTACCACTACAGAAATGAAATAAATGAAATAAAATTTGCAGAAGTAATATCAGCAAGTAAAGTAGGCAGAAAATGGTGCATTGTGCTTGCAAGTGGATATGGGGATTAAGGAAGAGTGAATATTCAGAGATTCTAGTGAAAACCTATGTCCTACCTAGAACATTTTTCCTTCCCCACTGGTAGTCTGCATACCCCTAATGGAGAATTAATGTGGTAGTAAACATTCTGTGTGACTCCCTACTACACCTCCCGTATATGACTACAAACAGAATGGGCCCTGGGTGAATTTTGGTGTCTGATTGGGAAGTTCATTAGTTCATTCAATGACCACTTATTCAGAATCTACCCCCGCCAAAAGCTCGTGTATCTGTAGGGGAGTCAAACATATAAACAAATAATTACAACAGTAAAATAAAGTTATGTGGGGATACCAAGATGAAGAAAAGAAGTGGTGGGGAAAGGATGATAGGGAGAAGAAGGTATCCCTGAAGAGGAAGTTTTCAAATTGGGTGAATGGGCTCTGCAGACAGACAAGGGATAGGGAAGGCCTTTCCAAACACAGGGAGTGGCACGTTTAAAGACTCGTGGATATGAATGAGATAATGTATTCAAGGAACTGCAAGTTCCTTGCAGTGTTATGGGAACGTATGTTGCCCTGAAGGAAAGGAATTGAAGTTGGAGGGATAAGCAAGGACTAGAGAAATATAAAGGAATTTAGAGCTTTATTGGAGAGAATGAAGAGTCAAAGAGTAGTTGTAAGCAGGGGAGTGACACGATGAAGTTAGTACTCAGACAAATTGAGCTTCAACTTCTTCCAGCTGATTGTCACACATGAACAATGTCTTAAAAAGTAATCATGTATATGAGATTTATATATATATATATATATATATATATATATAAAGTGGCCATCCGTAGTTGGCAAATATTGTTTATACCTGCCCAGCATCCATTCTTTCTTGTCATTTTCTGTAATAGCGTTTGATTCTCCTTTCAGCGGTTAACCCTTCCAATGCCTACCACTGCCTGCAATTATCAGACAAGTTATTCTACCTTCCTTAGCTGAAAGTTGAGCAAGGGATCTGAGTAAGTTTCCTCCAACTCCTCCAGGAATTTAAATTTTGTGAGGAGTGACTCAAGGATGGGAAAAGATTGTAGCTGTTGTACTTGGTGTCAGCATCCTGAAGGAAGCCCGTACTTCCTGTTAGGTCATCAAAATCACTGCAATCTTCCCCTTTCTGAAGCTAGATCTTCCCAGATTGCTTTTGGTTCCTTAAACTTCCCTATAAGCTTCCAGTAAATTCCATTTTTGAGATAATACATTCTTTTCTTGCTCAAACCAGGTGCAGTTGGCTTCCAAGCTAAAAACCTTAGTTTATACATCACCTGCAGGGATGATCTGCTTTACCTTTACCTGCTGACATTAGTTGGAAATTTTGTACTTAGGTTGTTGTGCTCTTCCCAGCCTAGACACAGCAGGCAGCCCTTTTCTCCCTGGGTCTCACTGCTGCATTAGTGTGCTGGCAAGACGTGGGCTCAGGTTTGCTTTGCTCTCAGTACCTGCAGACCTCCGTCTCTCTCTCTTCTCCCCTCAGCCACCAACCTAGAACAGAGGGAATCTCTGTCTATGACAGTCTTCTTCCCTTTTTATTTCTGGCCAAGACACTTTTTCTATGTTTAGCACAGAAACATTCATCCCCTTCACAAAGCTATTGTGCTCTCTTAAGATCCTGAAAGAATAATGAAAAAGATTTGCAGACCTCTTCTGCTTTCCATCTTGTCCCAAAGCTACTAGGAGGCAATAAATGCATCATTTTCTACGTGCCTGAATTGGGAAGCAGGTTGAAGGTAAAAGAAAAATGAAAAGACACAAAGGAGGAAAAGAAAAGAAAGGAGGAAAAGAAAAGTAAGGAGGAAAAGAAAAGAAATTAAAACTTTGAAATATCCCAGTAGTTTCACAATAAAAATAATGGTACCTTTCAAGATAGCTTCATTATTCTTTATTGTTTTTTCTGTTTGTGTATTTTGCTTCATTTTATATTTTATTCATGGATGGAGATTGTAGATTTATTACTAGGTGTATCGGGTTGTTTTCCTGGGTACATAGTGACTGTTTTTAGTCACTGTACTGCCAGCAATGATTATGTCTGTGTCACAAGATGAACAATATTCATGCATTTTGCAAGTCATCAGAAAGAGCTCTGGGAAGCCACACTTCCTGTCAGAATGTATGGGGCCCAGCCTGTCCATCTTAAATATTGGCTTTTGGCAAGGTGTTTTTCTTAGTCATATCCTTCATGCACACCTTCTGACATTCAAAGCTTCCTGTATGCTTTTCTGTAATATCAAATCCAGATGGTGGAACGTACGGAGGTGCAACAAATGACTGTGAGTGTTGTAACATTTTTCATGACTGGTCTTTATAATGGTGGACTTTCTTTCCTAAGTCTCTATCTCTGCCACATTCTGTGATATTTTTTACCAGGTTATATAGACATTCTTATAGAAGCAAGGCTCAAGGGCGCTAAATGGTCCAGCCTCTAATCCTGGTCACACTCTCAGTCTCTCTTCTCATATCATTCCTTTCTTAGCCACAGAAACTTGGAGCTTTGCAATATGTAGACGATGGAGACAAAGTAGAAGGAAAAGGCACCAAAAGGAAAAGAAAGACAATAAAGAAAGCTGGAGAGAAGAATGAAAACTTGAAAGAGAAGAAGAGAACCAATACTCAAAACATTTTGAAAGTTTTAAAATGCAAAAGATTAGAGTTCGTCAACAAAAAATTTTACCAGTGTCACTTATGCCTCCTCTCCTCCTTTTATATCTGCCCTCCTTCCCCATCTTTCTCCCCCTCCCCAAGCCTTTCTGATACAGTACATTTTAGTGGACACAGAACCTTTCACAAAAGTAATGATGGTTTTGTACATGTTCTTTAAATATATATATTAGATCTATTGCTCATCAGTACTTGGGATCCTCTAATTAAACAAGAACTGCTTCTAGCTGCTATATCATTACTGGTAGTGAAGTTATACTTCTTGCGAGGGACTGCCTGAGAGGATGACCCAAGGAGGGAGTCAGGATTTGAACCCACCTCTTACTACTCTCCTCAGGATGGAGGTAGCTTGTACTCTGGACCTCATAAAGTCATTTTCTAGTCTTGTTCATATTTATATTTTGTTTTATTAGGATTTTTTTTACCTGCATCTCCTTGGTATTATTTGAAAACTTTTGTTTGGCTTTAGCTCTTTCCTTGGATATGAATGTAGCCAATAGTAATATAAATGGTATTTTGTTCAAGAGTGATGGCAAAGAAAGCCTAGTTCATTCCTTTTACTATAGGTTTGCCTTCTAAGGAGAGGCTACCATGAGATGAAGGTAGCATTATTTATGCTAGCAAATGTTATGTGCTTTGGTGTTCCTTAGTTCTTTTTTTATATATATATTTTATCTTAGGTTTATATAGCTCACAGCCCATCTTTATACTGTAATTCATCTAATTCTCACAGGTTATCCCCAATACTATTTATCATTCATTTATTCAACAAACATCTATCAAATTGGGCATTTTGAAAATAAAGTGGGAGAGATTTCAACCAGAATATAAGCTCCATGACTGCAGGATTTTAGTCTATTTCGTTCACTGCTATATCCCTAGCACCCAAAACAGTGCCTGGCACATTGGAGGCACTCATAAATATTTGTTGGTGAATGAATAAATGAATATTAGTGTGATTTTTTTGAAAAATTCATTTTAGGGTAAGAGATATACTAAGTATATTGGATCTGGGATTGTGAACAGCATAAAGACCTCATTAAGAAAAGGACCCCTTGGAAGACTTGAAGCACCCAAGTGCCAGAGGAGGAATATTCCTTTATGTTCAGAGTGGACAGCTATTTGATGTTCCAGATTGTTTTTACCTCAAAGGAGATATGTAGTTAATTTCATCTTCACTCTTGTTTAGAAAATAAAAAGACTCTCATCTATAAAAACAATGAATTAGTTTTATTAGTCTTTTCTGTGTTCACTTAGTGCCTATCTCTAAGGAATTCCAAGGTGTCCACCAGATGGTTGTATTAAGCCTCACAGCTCAGCACAGAGGTTGTGAGCAGAGCTAGCCCTTGGGGCAGGCAGCATGTACTTCTGCAGACAGCTCCTTAGCCAGTGCCAGCTGACTCTCACTAGAGTTTCCATTTTTGAATTTTCTATTTACTGTTCCTCTATTTCTGTATGCTTCTTAGGGTCAGCAGTAAAGAAAGAGGGAATTGAAGATGGGGCCCTGGTGGAGGACTTGGCTGGCACCCTCTGTCACCCACTTTCTTTCCTGTCTGCCTAGCTCAGAACATCTTTTTTTTCTCGTTTGTTTTTCCAGCAGCAAAGTCAAAGTGGGAACCAACTGCAGATTTGGCTGTGGGCACTCCCAGGTAGAGAGGTACCATCTCTTTCCTTTTGTAGTCACAGGAGCTGAGACTTCAGTGCAACTTTTCCGAGGTTATGCAATGCCTGCAGCGGTGAGACCAGGAGTTCTGTCTGAGGCCTTTGCCATTTTACTCCACCAAAAAACCTTGCATAACACAGTCTAATACTTTTATGTCTCAGTCGAAGTGTTAAGAGATTTCATTTTATAAGAACTTTAAGTCCTACACATAAATCTCTCTCTGGTCAGTGAGGCTTTGTGTTTTTTTGTTTGTTGTTTGTTTTTTTCCCAGTAACTTACTCTGAGTTCATCCAAGGCAAATATTTCTAAACCAGCCGGTTAGAAAAGACACGGTGGCATAGTGGGAAAAGCACAAGATTGCGAATCAGGGTCTCATTTCTAGAGTGGACTTTGTTGCTGACCAGCTGAATCAAGACCCTGTGTCTCACTTTTTTGGTTTATAAACTGAGGGAATTGCATGAAATGAACAGTAGCAGTACTTTGATCTTTAATGTTCTATTTAGGCTCAAGACCTCTGGTCCCTCCTTTCTACCTTTTTTGAATAACGGAATATAAAGCATTGGAAAGAACTGTAGCATCAGTTCAGTAAAAGTTAAGTCTGAGCTACATAGAATCTAGACAACCTACCTAGTCTATAGAGGAGGGAACTAGGTGAGCACAGAAAAGTCAAGTTACTTGCCTAGATCAACAACTAATTAAGAGCAGAAACCTGACAATTATATCAATCATGAATTTTTTTCTCAGAAAAATTCCTCTCATTATCTTGTGGTGGTGGTGCTGGTGCTGGTGGTCGTGGTGTTGGTGGGTGTAGAAGAAACAGAAGTTTTCACAAAAAAGTGGAACTTCTATTTCTGCTGAGGTGGCACTGCCCATTTTGATATTCCCTGCATATCTCTTGACAAACTATTGGTAGCTGTTGTGCAGAAGCATGTGTTAGTTGCTTTAGGATTGAACACAGACCGGAGACTCCTCGAGAAAAAGGCTACCCTGTTCCTTAAGAAACTAACACCTTTCTTTAATTTCTTTTCCTTCTGACCACTTTTAAAATCATGCTATTGTTCAAATGGTAAAGGAGGTTAGAAAAATCTGTTCAGTCAAGAAGCAGGAGTTCCAGTCCTGCCTCTGCATGGGTTTTTGGAAAATCTCATGGATGAGTAACATAAACTAATGTGAAAATAATAACACTGTGCTCTACACACTGTTTTCCTGCTCTGGAAGCAGTGTTGTCTAAGTATGAACTCATCATGCTGTCAGAGGCCGGCTCTTCCTGACTTTTCGCCCTCTTTGAACACTGTCCCTATTCTCTATGTTACGCACACTTCAAACTTGAGTCATCTTTGACTTCCCTCCCCACACTTCTCTGATACGTTGGAGCAGTTGCTAAACTCCATGGATTCCTTCTTTGCAATATATCTTACATCAGTGTTCCTTCTTCACTCCTGTTTTTCATATATGTCACATAAAGTCATATTTTGTGAGCAGTTAAGAACACAGGTTTGAAGTCAGGCAAAATTGGTTTGAGTCCTAACTCTGCCACTTAGTACCTATGTGTCATTGCTTAATCTCCCTGACTCTCAGTTACCTTATCTGTAAAATGGGAATCATAATTTTATTGGCCCCAAAGATTTGTTGTGAAAATTAAATGACAGAATGTATATAAAATACTCAGTAGAGTGCCTAGCATATAGGTATTCAGCACATAATAGTAATTATTCCTGTTTACCCCTCCCTGTCCATCCTACTTCCTGCTAGCAGATTAATCCTCTTAAAGCCCGGCTCTGACATTCTCTCTTCCTTACTCTGGAAGAGAGGCCTCATCTGCAGCTCGACTGCCTGAGTAACCATTTACTAGCTCTGTGCTCTTGAGTATGTTTACTAACTTCTCTCTGCCTCAGTTTCCTTACCTGTGAAATAGGGATAATAGAATCTACCTCAAAGGGTTATTATGAAGTTTATATTATTTAATATTAATAGTTAATATTTTCAAGTACTGGTGCACAAGTTAATATTAATTTTTTTTTTTTGCGGTATGTGGGCCTCTCACTGTTGTGGCCTCTCCTGTTGCGGAGCACAGGCTCTGGACGCGCAGGCTCAGCGGCCATGGCTCATGGGCCCAGCTGCTCCGCGGCATGTGGGATCTTCCCGGACCAGGGCACCAAACCGTGTCCCCTGCATCGGCAGGTGGACTCTCAACCACTGCGCCACCAGGGAAGCCCTAATATTAATTTTTGATAAATAAAAACCTATGCAGTCTTTTATTTACTATTTTATAAACATGCTCTGTATTCCTTCCTTTTTTTTTTTTTTGCCTTTGATAAGTTTACTTATTTATTTATTTTTTAAACGTCTTTATTGGAGTATAATTGCTTTCCAATGGTGTGTTAGTTTCTGCTTTATAACAAAGTGAATCAGTTATACATATACATATATCCCCATATCTCTTCCCTCTTGCATCTCCCTCCTTCTTACCCTCCCTATCCCACCCCTCCAGGTGGTCACAAAGCACCCAGCTGATCTCCCTGTGCTATGCGGTTGCTTCCCACTAGCTATCTATTTTACGTTTGGTAGTGTATATATGTCCATGCCACTCTCTCACTTTGTCACAGCTTACCCTTCCCCCTCCCCATATCCTCAAGTCCATTCTCTAGTAGGTCTGTGTCTTTATTCCTGTCTTGCCCCTAGGTTCTTCATGATTTTTTTTCCCTTAGATTCCATATATATGTGTTAGCATATGGTATTTGTTTTTCCCTTTCTGACTTACTTAACTCTGTATGACAGACTCTAGGTCCATCCACCTTATGACAAATAACTCAATTTCATTTCTTTTTATGGCTGAGTAATATTCCATTGTATATATGTGCCACATCTTCTTTTTCCATTCATCTGATGATGGACACTTAGGTTGCTTCCATGTCCTGGCTATTGTAAATACAGCTGCAATGAACATTGTGGTACATGACTCTTTTTGAATTATAGTTTTCTCAGGGTATATGCCCAGTAGTGGGATTGCTGGGTTGTATGGTAGTTCTATTTTTAGTTTTCTAAGGAACCTCCATACTGTTCTCCATAGTGGCTGTATCAATTTACATTTCCACCAACAGTGCAAGAGGGTTCCCTTTTCTCCACACCCTTTCCAGCATTTATTGTTTGTAGATTTTTTGATGATGGCCATTCTGACTGGTGTGAGATGATATCTCATTGTAGTTTTGATTTGCATTTCTCTAATGATTAATGATGTGGAGCATGCTCTCATGTGTTTGTTGGCAATCTGTATATCTTCTTTGGAGAAATGTCTATTTAGGTCTTCTGCCCATTTTTGGACTGGGTTGTTTGTTTTTTTGATATTGAGCTGCATGAGCTGCTTGTAAATTTTGGAGATTAATCCTTTGTCAGTTGCTTCATTTGCAAATATTTTCTCCCATTCTGAGGGTCGTCTTTTTGTCTTGTTTATGGTTTCCTTTGCTGTGCAAAAGCTTTGAAGTTTCATTAGGTCCCATTTGTTTATGTTTGTTTTTATTGTTGATTCTTCCAATCCAAAAACATGGTATATCTCTCTATCTATTTGTATCATCTTTGATTTCTTTCATCAGTGTCTTATAATTTTCTGCATACAGGTCTTTTGTCTCCTTAGGTAGGTTTATTCCTAGATATTTTACTCTTTTTGTTGCAGTGGTAAATGGGAGTGTTTTCTTAATTTCACTTTCAGATTTTTCATCATTAGTGTATAGGAATGCAAGGATTTCTGTGCATTAATTTTGTATCCTGAAACTTTACCAAATTCATTGATTAGCTCTAGTAGTTTTATGGTAGCGTCTTTAGGATTCTCTATGTATAGTATCATGTCATCTGCAAACAGTGACAGCTTTACTTCTTCTTTTCCAATTTGGATTCCTTTTTTTTCTTTTTCTTCTCTGATTGGTGTGGCTAACAATTCCAAAACTATGTTGAATAATAGTGGTGAGAGTGGACAACCTTGTCTTCTTCCTGATCTTAGTGGAAATGGTTTCAGTTTTTCACCATTTGTTTTTATTTCTTTGCTCTTGCTGTTCCTTCCACCTAGAATGCAGGGTAGTTTAATGGAAAGAGCACTTGTAACCCAGGGAGAGTAGTAGGTTTTACTTACATGCCAGCTTCAACTTAGTAGTGGTTACATGGATTACTTGTAAAATACTCTGAGGCTTAATATGGTTTCAGTGAGAAGTCATCTAGTTTTGTCTCCCATGGGCCCTGAAGGGAGAAGTAGAGACACCCTTGTATTTTGCCACAATGAAGAAGAGGTCATAGTCATTTATAAGAATCACAATGTTTTCATAATATGAATATACAGCTTACAGTGAAAGATAAATTTTCTTAATACTGAGGGCTAAAGAAAAGAATTTTCCATGGCTGTTCACTTTATTTCATTTTATAGCATTCTTCTGATTTCTTTACATACTCGAATTCATTTATTCCTATTTATATACAGCATTGTTATAATACAGCATTTTCTGAGGTGGATACTATTATTGTCCTCATCTCCTTTTTACAGATGAGGAAGCAAAGGCAACGGGAAGTCAAGTAACTTGCATGAGATCATGCAATTAGTAAATGTGAGTGTCTGGGTTTGAAAACTGGTCAGTCTAGTTCCAAAGTCTACACTTTTGGCCACTATACTAAATATGACTCTTGGTCCTTGGGTTACTTTTTAAGTAAATCTAATTTAATTAAACAATAAGGTAACAATGCAATTTGAATAAATTTAATTCCGTACTTTCAGACAATTCTACAAAGGCCCAAATCACTTTTTGAATATGTATCTCTCTGAACATTGGTTTAATCCAGTAATAAAATTAAGAGTATCTTGAGCAATGGATTCAAACCACTGCTTGCAGAAGCCCAGGGTTGCACAGACGTTTTTCTGGGGTCTGAGGGCTGGGAAGTGGTGGGTGTAAAAGTGGCTCTGAGCCTCCACTCTCACTTCAACCAGGGTAGCCTTATTTTATCTATTTAAAAATTGGGATTCTAAATAAGATTTGTTTTGAAGAAAGATCTTTGCCTTTAAAAAGTGAAAAATCACTTATCAAGGGAAATAAATGGGCAGCATATTTTGGGGGGCAACTCTTATTCAATATTATTTCTGGTCAGTGAGCTGCCAATGTGAATTTGGCAGCAGCATTTGCAGAATTATACTTCTGGGAAGAACCTGGAGTGCAAATAATGTTGCAGCTATGGTCAGATACACACTCATTAATGGTCAAGGGCACAAAGGGCAACAGTAATATTCTCTAACAAAAGCATTCAACCTAAACTCACATAATAGTCACTAGGATATTCCTGTACTCAATGGCTCATTTCTTGAATTTTAGTGATTTATATGTTGAAGCAAAGCATTAGGTCTCCTTGTAAACTTCCCCCTCATTTCGCCTCCCCACTGCCCCAGTTTCCTTGTCTTTGTTGTTAGTCAAGAGTGCATGTTTAAGCTCTCTTAACTCATGCATAATAGAAAAAAATACATATCTGGCCTCAATGGATTTTGTAGTGTTTTGAGTGTTCAATTTTTAAATTTTATTTATTTAAAAAAATTTTTTTTTGATGTGGCCCATTTTTAAAGTCTTTATTGAATTTGTTACAATACTGCTTCTGTTTTATGTTTTGGATTTTTGGCCGCGAGGCATGTGGGATCTTAGCTCCCCGACCAGGGATCAAACCTGCACCCCCTGCATTGGAAGGCAAAGTCCTAACCACTGGACCACCAGGGAAGTCCCTTAACTGTTCAAATTTCTTTAAAAATCCTGCTTTTTAATAGTAAGCCATGCCCAGATTACCCTGAGATTGGAAAAATTTACTACTTTCCATTAAGTTAAGACACGTGTCAAATGTCCAACAGTAATCAGCGTCAAGGCTGCAAAGAACAAAGAGATTTGGGGTCTCAAGGACTGCAGTTCAGGAGGCACAGATTTGATAGAACCAAAAGAGTGTTCCAGGAAAGAGAAAGAGTCAGGGGCTTACAAAGGCAAAAGCCACAAGGTTGTTAAAACCGTCTGGCAGGAATTATGATCGACTATGACACAAGAAAGGAAATATTATCTTTAAGGGATAAGCTGTCATGAGTTATTTTAGGGTAAGGTTCCAATAAGTATTTTGAGTTTCTGGAACATAGGGAAGATGTTCTGGATGCCTGTGTTGACAATAAGTGGTCAAAGTTCAGATTTCATCTGGGCTGAGACATACTTTAAGTCACACTTCTCAATGGCCTCCCAGCTCTATTTTAGAGAGCTCTATTAGCAATACCAACACCATCTTGATTTTCCTTCTACACAACTTTGGTTTGGAATAGAGGGAAAACTGAAAAGGAGAAGATAAGCAACACTTGGAAGAATGCTCCTTGGATTTACTTCTCAGAATACAGTGAGGGCCCTAAACATGCCCTGTTCTTCTCCAGAATCCACTTGTGAAAATGCAAGTATTGGGTCACCCAGGGTCCTAGATTAGACTTTTAGAAGTATGCTTCCAAAATATCATCTGTCTTCAAGAAAGGTACAGTTCTACTAGCAACCAGTTTTTCTGTATTATAGGAAGCAGGACTGTGGTGCTAATTATTCAAAACTTTGAGTGAGTAGCTTATTTGGCCTTGGGATGCATTGCATTCCTGACCTGTACAGGATTTCCTTTCCCATTTATGATTTGCTTTATTTTTTTTAATTTATTTATTTATTTTTGGCTGCATTGGGTCTTCGTTGCTGCACGTGGGCTTTCTCTAGTTGCGGCGAGTAGAGGCTACTCTTCCTTGTGATATGTGGGCTTCTCATTGCAGTGGCTCCTCTTGTTGTGGAGCATGGGCTCTAGGTGTGCGGGTTTCAGTAGTTGTGGCATGCGAGCTATGATTTGCTTTAGGTGAGTGGCATTTAAAATGACTTTACACTCACCAGCTGGGGATAGGCAGAGTGGGTTTGAGAGAATGCTAATAGCAGGAGAAAGTCCTCTTGATATTAACATTCCATGTGGAAAACCTACCAAATAGTAATCCACATAGGGGATAATTGAGAGTTAGTTTTACAAGCAAAAGTCATTACTCTAGTTGATTTGTGAGTTAGTTCTGCTGTGACTCTGATCTCCATAGCCTACCGAGTCAATACCTTTATCTCTAAGAGTGAATTAATAAGATACTGATAGAGCAGGAGAAGGGAAATCCTCAATCCTCAACACTGGCACTGCCAACAAAGCCGTGGATACCTGCAGACTTAATTTAAATGAAGTAAGATTTCAATTCCAGCTGAAACAAGTTGTAGAATTCAAAAGCTGTAGAATTTAAATGGCTACCTTTTTCATTTAAAGTTACCTTTTTAAAAGCACTCTTGAAAGCAAATCTTCCTATGGAAGGCAAAATCCTGATCTGAAACAAGGTTGTATTGAGTGAATGTTCAAACAGAGCACCTTCCAGTGGAGTTTTATAAATGCATCTGTGTTGGGTTTCTTGCAACTTCGGTTTGAAGGTAATGAATTTTAGAGAAGTTGGACCCGTAGTCAAATGGAAAATTATTCTGGCTCTTTCCATAGTGGTTTTGGGTGTATGATGATGATTCATGGCCATGACTTAGCTAATGAAGTAGAATCTTTAGTTTTTCAGAGCAACACTGCCTCCTTGTGTAATGAGAATTACCTTCTAGTCCATTAATCTATATAATTAAAAAAATGTATTTCCATTTGAATTTAGATGTTTAAACAACCCAAACCAGATAGGGTGCCTCACTGAAGAAAATCTCTTTGTACCCACATTTGATAATTTCCATTGATAAGACCAACTGTCTTGTTTCCAGGGACTGTTTGCCCAATTTGATATTATCTATATTTTTTGCTCTTACTCCTAATCCCTCTCATTATGACTTTAAACGGGTAGAAAGCAATAGAGAGAGTAGATGAAATACAAAGCAATATTTTTGCTACTCATTACATTATCTTTGGAAGTTTTTATTGGAAAGAAGATAGAAACCTTTGGATAAGTGAAACAATCCACTAATTAGAAGATTCAAATTATACAGGTATTCTAACTTTATCAAAAGCAGTTGATCCAAAGTAGTAAAGCCTGATGCATTTAAGTTATATATTTCCTCACCTTTTCCTACTTATTCTTGTTTCAGGGGATTGATGCTATTTGGCTCCATGCAATTCATTCAACAAATATCTATGTGCATCTGTTAGGTACCAGGCTCTCTTTTAGATGCTGGAGATTCTGTGGAGAATAAAAGAGAAAAATCCTGCCCTCATAGAACTTATCTTCCAGTGGGGGAACAGATAAGAAAGATACTAAAGTAAAATATATAGTTGACCCTTGAACCACATGGGTTTGAGCTGCATGGATCCACTTTTATTCGGATTTTTTTCAGTAGTAAGTACTATCATACTACAGGATCCGTGGTTGGTTGAATCTGTGGATACAGAGGAATTATGTGTTACACACTGATTTTTGACTGCACAGAGGGTTGGCGTCCCTAACCTGCTCATTTTTCAAGGGCCAACAATCTTTTATTTTAGATGGTGATAAGTGCTAAGGAGAAAAAATAAAACAGAGAAAGGGGGTAGTGAAGGTCCAGAGTGAGAAGTGACCTTCAGTGTTAGCTAGGGCGACAGGGAAGGCCTTACTGAGGAAGTGATATTAGAGTGAAGTGAGGAGAAGAGCAGAAAGAGCAAACCACACCACGAGGATATTTGGGAGAAGACTGTTCTATGCACAGGTAACAGCAAGTGCAAAGGTCCTGAGAAGGGGATGTGTGCCTGGCTTATCTGAGTGACAACAAGAAGGCCAGCATGGCTGGAGCTGAGTGAATAAGCAGTAGAGTCATAGAAGATGAGACCAGACAGAATCTTATAGCCTTTGTAAGGGTTTGGGGTTTTAGGCCATTGTGGGGTTTTGAGCAGAGGAGTGAGATATTTTAACTTATTTTTTAATAGAATAGAATGAAAACAGGTAAGAGTGAAAGTAGAGTAGAAGTTTAGAAGACTGGATTTTGATTTTGTAATCATTCCATCATCTATTCTGGAACATGCATACCTTCATGAACCAAGAATTCATTAGTAATATACAGGATACTTCTCATGATCAAGGGTTTGTTATTAATAACAAGTTACCATATAATAAAGTTGAATACTGAGTAGGGAATAATTTTTAGAATTCTCAACAGTAATCAACAAGGAGATTTTTGTTTGAACAAGCAAATGATTAGATTTGGGAATAGACATGCAAATATGATTCTAATTAATATTCTCTGTGTTTGTAGAAACCTACCCCATTTAATAAAATTGTGCCTTATGTAGAAAGAAACTTAGGGCACTTAGGAATAGTTCGTCTTCTAAAAGAGCAACCCTTTCCTGAACGTGTTAATCTAGTCTAAAAATTTCAGCTACAAAGATCTTTTGACGAGAAACGGAATAAAAACTTGCTCTCTTTTCTTTTGTATACAGGCACTCAGCCATCACACCAGTTCTACTTCCCAGCAGTCTTTGTTTACATTGCAACTGTTTCTTTTTTCCCAGAATTACTTTAAATGCACTGCATCACCATTGTACTCAATTCACTTTTTAAAAAATTAATGTTTGGAAAACTTTAACATTATTACCCGAAAGCTAGTCCCTGAAAGCAAACCGTAGTTTCTGTATACACTCTTAGTAAGGGCTTAACACATTTTTAGATTTGCAGAGATCCCTTATATAAATAGTGCTTCCACTCAGGAATCATTAATTTGAGCAATAAAGTCTTTAATAGTGTTGATGATGTTCAGCTAACACTGATGTGGCAACTCTCAAGGACACACCTCATGCCCCCTAAAAGACTCTGTCAGTGGTCTGAGGTAAGAAAAGCCTTCAATGATCCCATGACTTAATACAAAAATCTTTCATTATTTGTTCATTTGACATATATTTACTGGACACCTACTATGTGCAAGTTGATGTGGGAGGATACAGATATTCAAGAATCAAAAGAAATAGCCTTGTAAATGTATGCATTATCTTCAACTTATAGTTTCTTACTAAAAACAACTTCACCCTGTCCTTAGGCATTACTATTCATAAACTGAAAATGAATCTTAATCACATAAAACATACAAATACAGCACGTTACATATTCTGTATTGACCCTGGATTTGAGAATCACTGTCTTTTCTCCTCAGGCTTAGAATAGAGAAGGATCTATTGTCCCTTATCCTTCCACTTCCCACCCATGCCCAAAGTTCTTAAACATTTATTTCATCTTGTCTGATCACAGTTGCCGATTCCCTCTGATTAGCCAAGCTTATTTGACACAAACCCAGTATTCAAGCCTTTGAGGAATTTCCCTGTCAATTCTAGGATGGATTACCACCTCTGTTCCCTCAATTATGTTTCCCTGGATACCAGAAAAAAATTCAAGCTCTTTGCCTAAGCTGTGTTTAGGGCCAGTCTTGCTAAAGCATGGAATTTACTAGGTGCTCATAGCCTCGTTCAAGACCCTTCTCTACTGCAGGCCTTCAGGGGCCCTGTGATGTCCCGAAGGCCCTTGGTGGCCCCTCAGGATCATTTGATAGGTCTCCTTCCTCCCCAGAGCAATCTGAACCTCTCCTAGCTGCCTTTCCTTCTTCAATCTTTTGTCTAGAATTTTATAGGATAAACTTTCAAGCAAACAAATCCTCGTGGATCTCCTCAAACCACAGTAAATCACAGCATTCCACATTTGGGGTAGCTGCTCTGTAGATTTATAACCATAGTATATTTTCAGAACTAGAAAGAACCTTAGCACTTTTCTGGTTTTGTTTGTTTGTTTGTTTTTTAATAATCATGATCTTTGCTTAAAAGAAACCTTATTTGGAAATCCAGCATATAAAACAAGTATGAGTAGAGCTGTGCTAGATGGAGGAGTAATGGGTTCTCACATCCACCTACTTCTCACTATCCACATCCCCAGAGCACCCCAGAGACACCGTAGAAACACTCTCCCACAGAGACCTCTGAAAACCGCCTGATTTGCTAGATGAGGATTGCCCAAGAGCTTCATTTTGTATACTCCCTCCTGCCTCTTGGAGGTCTGATCTCTATTCTTATAAACTTGAGGCTGTTATTTACCTGCCCCCAACCTGCTTGGAGGGTGAGGTGCCAGCCCCCTGGCAGTCACAGTCTTAACAACACTTCACCGTGGTGGGGAGTGTCATGAGGCTGTACTTGATGGATAAGGGTCCTGGAAACTATTCCAAGAGCCTGCATACAAGTGCTAAGTTTTCTCTTATTACAACATTACACTCTTAAAAATATTTAACAAGAATAGAGACGTGAAAATGTTCTCCTTTCCAGTGACTGTGATGAGAAAGTACTTCCCTGTGAGTTTGCAAAGACACAAAACATTTCTCATTCTCACTTCAGCTTTTGACCAGAAAAATCCAGCTGATTTTCCATTCATATCAATAGTCTCTGTCCCTGGAGGAATCTAAGCCCATTTTCATTACTTTAATGGAAGTGGATGGAGGACTAACACGAGGCTGATAGTGGTGATCGTATTTTGGAAAAGTCCATGTTTGAGAACACATTGTTTTATTTACTTGACCTACAGGACAATTTGGGACAGATAGAAGATAATCAGGAAGCTTGACGTAGGCAACTTAGTTTCGTTTAGGCTTCTGATTTAGAAATAAAACCCCATGTTTAATGCTGAGGGAAGAGGAGGGGAGCAAACAGAAGGCCCCTTTCTTTTTTATTGCTGGTAATTAGATTTTGCCATCATATCAGACCACACCCTTCTGGGGAGGCAATGGGGTATAGAGGAAAGTTCAGGAGCTTTCAAATCCTTCATTTTTTTTTTTTTTGTCATTGATCTATGCTTCCCCTCCCTTCTTCTCTCTCTTTCTAATTTATTTATTTTATTTATTTTTGGCTGCGTTGGGTCTTTGTTGCTGCACGTGGCCAGCGGGGGCTACTCTTCGTTGCGGTGTGCGGTGGCTTCTTTTGTTGTGGAACACGGGCTCTAGAGCACGGGCTTAGTTGCTCTGCGGCATGTGGGATCTTCCCGGACCAGGGATCGAACCTGTGTCCCCTGCATTGGCAGGTGGATTCTTAACCACTGCACCACCAGGGAAGTCCCTCTTTCTTCTCTTGACAGTACTTTTAGGCTCCTAAAATGTGCTTGGTGTTGTCAGCTCCTGGGGTCACAACACTAAATTACACAGTACGGTGCGTACGGCCTGGGGAGGATTCCCATTCCATCTTTGCCATTTACTAACTGAGCGACCTTTGTCAAAGCACTTAAAGTCTCTGAGCTTCAGTTTCATCTTTTGTGAAATGGGAGTAATAGTAGCTCTTCACAGAGTAGCAACAACCAAATAATTATATGAGATAACATGTGCAAATTACCTCCCCAGAGTGCCTGGCACAGACTAGGGGCTTCAAAAAATGGGAGCCCATTATAGATTCCCATCTTTATAGTCATTATAACCTGATATTTAGGTTCATTTTCCCACATTCTATGAGGAATTCTCTGAGGGTTTTGACGTCTGGCTCTAAATTTCATTCTGCCTCAGTCAGCAATTCATAGGCCAACAATGGCATCCCAGAGATGCTGAATTCTCAAAGCCCCATCCATACTCCAGCTTCTGTCCCTCAACCTCTCTCTCCAAGTTCACTGTCCCACTAAATGGGATTTTCAGTTCCTTTGACATCTCTGGTCTCTGGATGTCATCTCAGCTTCCCAAACTGTCAGCCTTCCACACTCCACCCGATCCCTTCTCTCCGCCAGCTTCATTTCCTTTCATGTTCCTCCTGCACACCACAGCCAAACATTCACTGCCACAGTCTCACCAGGACGTTACTCATTGCATTGGCCGTGGCAATCTATCACTCTTAATCATCCCAATTACTTGTTTTTTTTCTTCTCATACCTTTGGTTTACCCGTTGCTGCTGGAGAAAAGCACTCAACCATGCCGCCACTCATCTCCTTCAGTTTATATTTCCAGTCTTACTGTCCTCTCAATACTGCCCAGGGATTCTTTTACAAACCTTTGGTTGGTTTGACTTTCCTTTCCTCCTACAGAACTACTCCAGCATAAAACCTTTACTGTTCTCCTTAAACCCTCATTTCAATGCTGTCCTCCTGAAAACACCACCCCCATCACCATCCGAAAGTCATTTGTACTTCCTCTCTTAACTGTCCAGCTGTCCAAGAAGAGCATATACTCTTACTCTTTTCTAAGACTCAGCCTTGATTCTTTCCCCTCCCAACTTCTCTTGAGCCTGTCAACCAATCACTTCTTCTCTCATCTGTCTCTCCCTCTTCATTGGTTCTTCCTCATTAACTTCAAACATGTTCAAGTCAGCCAGTCTTAGGAAAGTTTCTCCTGCCTCACTCTCTCCTGTGGGCACCACCCTGTTTCTTCTACTTTAATGCCAGATTTCTCAATAGTGTTGTTTATCCCAATCACTTTTACTTTTTTATCTATCATTTAAACTGTCACTAGAATTGAGTTTGGCCTTCACCACTATACTCCCTTGGGGTCACCAGGGATCTTCTAAATAGCAAAGCCAATGGTTTCTTTAAGTTATCATCCTTTTTGGCTTCTCTTTGGTTTTTGACACTGTTGACTTCTTCTTGAAATTTTCTCCTACTTTGGTCAATCTGATAATAATTTCTTTTAGTTTTCCTCCAAAATATCAGAGGATTCTGTCTCAGTTTCCACTAATGGTTCCTTTTCTGACCATTCTTTAAATTTTGGTGATGTTCCCCAAGTTTCCATTTTCAGCCCTCTTCTCTTCATTTTCTTTATTTTCTCTTTGGATGATCTCACCCATACCTATGATTTTAACTCTGATATGTAGGCTGGCGATTTTTAAATCTGTGACTCCATTTCTAAGTCCTTCTCCTAAACTCTACTCTTTGTGGTAATAGCTAAGTGGATAAGTTGTAGACCCTTCAAATTCAGTGGAGCTTACCTGCCCCTCCTTAATCTGATCACCCCATCCCTACCACTTCTCAGTTTTAATGTTAGATGCTTTCAGTAATTTCCATGGTGAAATAAACTAAGATCTTTGTAGAATTCTCTTTCTTTCTCCCTCTCCACCATTACAAGTAACTAGTGATTAGCAAAAGTTACTAGTTAATATTATAAGCAATTTCCTACCCCTGGACTTTTCAAAAATTCAAATTGCACCCAGAATTTAAATTACCAAGGCGGGAAAAGTCAATCACCAGGTTCACCTGAGTTGAAGAGACAAAACAAAGAAATGGCCCTAAGAAGTGAGAAACCTGGCACTTAGTCAGGATTTGCCTTATGTCTTGTCATGTGCAGCAGGAAAGGAAATTTCCAGTGTCATTTAAATAAGTTTCTAATATCCTTGGAATACAATTTTGCAGGTAAGGTCTAAAGCTATTAACTAGCTACGTCCAATTGCCTTATTTTTTGTTTTGTTTTAAAATGAAAAAACAAAAACTAACCTGGGCATCTCGGTCAGCAGGGGGAGCACTACTGCTTTGCTCTGGGAAGCTTTTCACCAAGGCAACGACTATCTTTAATATAGATCACATCCTAGCAACGAGGAGGAAAAAAACAATGATATGATAGATAAATTTGCTCCCTTGTGGTTGCAATTTTTAAAAATAGCTTTTTCTGCCTTTGTAATTCAATAGTGTTTGCTTAGGAAGGTGTCATCTGCTGTCTTTTCATCTTCTCTGTCCTGCCTTTCAGTCACATTCTAATTAGAGAGATGTGTTTATTTAATCCAGGAGACAGGGTTTAAAATGGGTCGTGGAGGCTAGTGTAACAGCACCTAGTGAGTATTTAGGCTGTGTCTATGTGACACAGAAACGAAGACACTGACGCTCATTTTATTTAAACTGGTCAATACAGTGAAAGAAATCAGTCAAACCAGATTTCTGTCTAAAAATGACCTTTTGTTTAAGCAAATTGATTCAAGGATATTGAAATGGGGACATAGTGTCCTTCTCAGACTCAGCTGGAGTGAAGCCTATCAAGCAAGCGTGGCAGCGTTGTGAAAAAAGAGTCAGGAGACCAGGCTCTCATCTGGATTCTGCTCTGTGATCGTGGACAAAACATTTAACTTAACTCTTTGTACCATGATTTCTTCTTTTATTAACTTCACACACTTTTATGAAGAGGAAATGACATAATATATTTGAAAATACCTTGAAAGATCAGGAAATATCTACGTAGTAATTTACACAGAGATCTAGTTTGACACATATATACCTGTATGCACATAGGCTATAGGTGCATACATAGTGCATATATACCCTATGTGCATATATGTATGTATGTGTGTATATATATACATATACATAGCTAACTAGATATATCTGTATAAGATATGTATGTATATATATGAAATGTATATATACACAAGTAAATATATGGTGTATATATGTGTATACATAAATATGAAATCTATACACATAGGAGGTAAAGAGGTAAGAACAATTCTTTCTGAAAGTATTGTACTGTTTATAATAATCATTCCACTCACTCAGAATAATAATAGCTTACAGGTAGAAATAATAAAGAATCCAGCACTCTGTAGATAATCATTTGCTTCCTAAAATTCTTATTTGGTGAGGAGAAGTTTGTATGTCTTATTTCCCATGCACATTTTATAAGGAAAAAATTAGGGATGATGCTTTAACTAAAGCTTATAATATACACCCACCCTTATCTGATAATATACCTGATTAGACACTTTGCCAGTTAACTTTTCCCTTGTCTCATTTGTACCCTGAATAGAAGCATGGCATCAAAATATTTTTGTAAGCATTTTGAGAGAAATAAATGATTAAAAAATATACATGATTCCTAATAAAGAGAAATCTAGTTCAGTATGATGAAAAGTGTGCACCTTATTCACTTAGTTTCTTTTTTTTTTAACATAAATGTATTTATTTATTTATATTTTTGGCTGCATTGGGTGTTCGTTGCTGTGCCGGCTTTCTCTAGTTGTGGCAAAAGGGGCTACTCTTTGTTGTGGTGCGTGGGCTTCTCATTGCGGTGGCTTCTCTTGTTGCAGAACATGGGCTCTAGGCACGCAGGCTTCAGCAGTTGTGGTGCACGGGCTCAGTAGTTGTGGCTCGTGGGCTCTAGAGCGCGGGCTCAGTAGTTGTGGCGCACGGGCTTAGTTGCCCCGCAGCATGTGGGATTTTCCCGGATCAGGGCTCGAAACTGTGTCCCCTGCATTGGCAGGCAGATTCTTAACCACTGCGCCACCAGGGAAGTCCTTCACTTAGTTTCTAAAATGGCTGATTTTTTTTCAATAAATCTTTCTCTTTTTCCAAATGACAAAAAATAATTTAATATGTGACATTAGAATTGTTGCTTTTTAAAGTAGTGTATTTTAGAGAAACAAATGGAATAGCTTTCATTTTTACCAATATATTCCTCCATTTTAAATGCAGTTGGATCTAATTTGATCTGTGACTAGTTAACTCAGTGGTTCAAAGTGAGGTGCTAATGAAGTCAAAGTAATAAATTTAATTCCTATGTGATTTAGGTTTATGCATTACTGTGGTCACAGACACACACATCCCTAATCCTAACTAGTCATTCATGCTACAAATAATTATTGCCCTCCAGAACTGAGACCAGACAATGAGATGTCATCTATATAAGGCAAAACTATCTTCATCAATAAGAGGTAACCAACTAAAGTCCTTTACCCTACTTCTAAGTGTTTTCAGTGTCATTTTGGAACAGTTCATTCACAATTATATTTCATATTTATGTAGTGCTTAGGAAAGGTTATAGGTTGAAGAATTCCAGGTATTTTACTTGAACCCTTTAGGAAAACTGATATCATCTCAGACAAAAAGCTGAAATGCAGTGAAAAATATCCTGGACTGGGAACCGGACATACTGTATTTGAATCCCAACTCTTTCATTTACCACTTTTGAGCACTTAGACAAGTCACTTAGCATTTTCTAGCCTCAATTTTCTCATGGAAGAAGGGAGAGAAATACCTATCTCCCAGCTTATTGAAGGGATTAAATAAGATAATATATGTAAAGTACTAAGCATAAGACTTGGCACAGAGTAAGTACTCGGTAAATAGTAGCCATCTTTATCCACCTCATCATTATTATAGCTCCTATCAAAGAGATATGTAAGAATTAAATGAATTCTTTCTTGAACTGAAAATATTTTATATACCATTAAGCATTAAATTCATGTAAAATCTATCTCACTAGAAGGAAATGATGCTAAGAAAAGTTAAATGATTTCTTTGTTCATGAATTAAAAGTTCATTTGGCAAGTTATTGTGTATTATGCACAAAATACTTGGATAGGGCTCAAAAAGTCTCATATGAGACTTTCTCTTCTGGGTAAGATATAGTACGCCATGGCAGGCCAACACTCCTCCCAGTACAACAACTAGGGTAATCTGGATAAATGACAAAAATTATATTTTAAAGGCATCAAGTTGCTATGGAAGCAATAAGGATTAGATGAACTAAAATTTCAGAGAGAGTCGAGTCCTTTCTAAAGTGAGTTGACTCTGTGTGATATTTGTTCCCAAAGGTGTTTGCTGATTCTGAGTGTGGGATGATAGGTTTGTTTAGGCAGAGAACCTCTGCTGGGGCAAAGAAAAAGCAGTAAAGTTCTTAGCAAGTATAATAGGATGATGGGACAAATAGGAAGGAGAAGACTCAAACACATGGCATATTTCCCTCATAACATATTTGCTGAATTCTGGTACTGCACAGGAGGCTACAGAGCTAGGGCAAAAGCTTCAAAAGGCAGAGTGAAATCTACCTCCCTTAGTCTTGAAATGCTTAGGAAACAAAGGCCCTCTGAGGAAGACTTTGCCTCCAGTGTCTCCTCAAGACATTTACCAGATATTTAAGCTGTGCAGGACAGAAGTCTGATGAGCTGGGCTGGAATTTCTGAAGGGCAGAGCTGGATCTCTTGTAGTCTTTCAGGGCTGAGGAGTTGAAGATCCTTAGGTTTACAATCACAAGCCCAGGAGAGCCATATGCTAGGATGGCAGATCAGAGGTAGAGCAAGTCTTAGTAAAACTACAATTCAGGCTCAATGCACCTCAATTTCTCAATATAATGAAAGTGACCAACTCCTTACTCTCTCTGCCTAACAGAGGAAAGGTGAGGCCCTCTTTGGTAGAAGGTAACATTTGAAATCTTCATGATATTTTTATGCCTAATGTCTGGTATATAATATAAAATTAGTGGACACTTGATAAGGCAATAAAATGTGACTAATAATCAAGAGAAAATGCAGATAATAGAAGTAGGCCCATTGATGATCTAGATATCAAAATCAGCAGTCAAGAACTATAAAATAATTCAGAGCATAAAGAGGAGGCCAACAAAGGCACCAACAATTTCAATACAGAGTGACAATCACTTATGATTGATCTATGGTTTGTGGGGGAATGTCCTCACTCAAGAGAAATTATCCTGTTTCTCTCCATTTCATGGAGGGTGCTGGTAAGATAAAGGGAAGAATGATCTTTGGACTGTACAACAGGACCAGGGCCTCATGACCTGAATTGTGAGTGAGAATAAATCCAGATCACCAAATACAAAATTCCAAAGAAGATCCAAGGAATACAAGCAAAAAGTTCAGGAATCAGTAACTGACGTGTGAAGGCGAGGACTGAAGACTTACCCTGTCCAACAAAGCAGCACACAGGAGGCAGGCTGGAGGGCATATATTTGAGAGATATTAAGGAAGCAGAATCAAGAAGAGATGGTGGTTGTTTGGATGAGTGAGTGAAGGAAAGGGAAGAATCTATGGTGTTATTGATGAGTGGTTCCTAGACAGGGAAAAACCAAGGAGGAGGAGGTCTGAAGAACAAGACTTGAATGTGGGACATTTTAAGTACCATCCAGGTGGAGACGTTCATTCACATTGGTTTACAGACTCACATGCACATAAGTAAGTAAGAACTTTGTCAGAAATATAGATATAGGTGTCACCAAAGAAACAGTGGAGAATGTTTCAAATGAGACAATAGCCAGAGATAGAACCCTAAGAAATATTGACATTTGAGGGTTCAGATGGGAAAGGTAAACTTGAAAAGGGACCCGGGTAGGACAGAGGTAGCAAGAAAATAAAGCAAAAAGTATCACAGGAGCCTGGAGGAAAGCATGGCTTAAGAAATGGGGCACAGTCAACTGTGCAAATGCAAATATGAAAAAAATAAGATTAAAACTTAAAAAAAAAGAAAGCATTGGAAAGTAGCAAGGAATTTCTTGGAGAAGTGGCCACAAGATTCAGGGCTATTCCTAAAAGTTTGATTATGAAGGAAAGGAAAGGCATACATAGGTCAGTGCTGGGAGAGGGTGGGGTACTGTAGGACCTAGGCAGGTTTTTTGGTTTGTTTTGTTTTCAAGCTGGGAGAGACTTGAACATGCTTATTTGCTGAAGACAAAGATCTAGTAGAGAGCAAGGGGCTGAAAATGTGGGAGAAGGTAAATAATGGCGTCAGTTCCCGGAAGAAATAGGAAGATATGGGATTTGGTTTAAAAATAGGTATATAATGTCTATATGTATATACTTATATATCAATAAGACTATATAGGTAAAAATCAATTCTCTGGATGGGATTTTTAATATAATGATATGGAATATATTTTATATATGGAATATATAAAATGTATATAATATTTTAAGTGGAGGTGCTATTAGCAGCCAACATGATATAACCCAAACTTAAATGCCACCTTTAAAACTTTATTTTGGAGAGTGATTTTCCAAAATGCTTTACTTTGCCTTCTTAAACAAAATGTTCTGAACATAATTTGACCTTTGCTTGATGACTCGCTCTGAACATCAATCATTGTCCAATGCTATAATACTGCCGTGCCCTCAGGAACATTTGAGGTCCTCAGGGCTCTTAGCCCAATGCTAAATGGCTCCAGACAGCTGTGCATTTACAGTTCTTCTGTCTTCTCACCCTGTCATTTGTCACTTCTCTGCTGTTTTCAGTGTGTCCTGACTCACTGAGGGCTTCTCATATGTTGCCCTCACTATGTATGCACCTGCCGAGTGAGGGCCCGAGAGTGGCTCCGGCCATCCCCAGAGAGCAGACACAGACGTGGGGACAGCTTGTTCAGCCACTCGGGTGCCTTTATGCGGAGTCCTGGCCCAAAGGGACTCGGACCTTCCTGCCTCCAGGTCTCCAGAGGAAGCTTCAGTTGGGAGCTGAGGGCACTGCAAGTCTGACTTCTTGGATAGAGACACAACTGGCAAGCCCTCCAGCTGGGCCCAGCCTGTCCTTGGTCACCAGGCACTCTTCCTTCTCCTGGAGGTGTGTACACCTGAGTCATCAGGAGGCTCTGATTAAACCCTCATTTGCATATGGCACTGCTGTAAATGAGTGACAAAACCTGACCAATGTTTTGTTTTTGTTTTTCTGTCAGTGAGGCCAAATTATTTTGGCCCTGGTAAAAGTGGCTGGATTTTAATAACTTCCTTTCCTATTCTTTAGGAAACATCTACTCCAGAGACAGATTACCCAATAGTTAGAATCTTTGTCTGATATCCCTGGTAGGAGATGTACCTCTCTCTCTCTTTGACTGAGTAGGCCCTCTACACACACAGGTATCCACAAAAGCAGAGGCAGAAACCAGGTGGTAACTGCTGCTCCTTCCCTGCAATTGGGCCTGTACACCGACATCCATATTAACTGCCTGGATGGTTTTGACTAATTCTTCCGGTTCCTTCCCCATTCCTAAGGTCTTGCATAGATAAGAGGGAGTTGGCCCCTGGGGGTTCAGAGTTATGAAGGAAACCAGAACGTTACTCCAAAATATACCACTTTGGCAGAAGGATTATTTTTAGCCAAAGGCACTTGAAAAAACAGCAAGTACAAGAAGGGTGCTCTGACCTCCCCTTTTCTTCCTAAAAGCAGGAGATAAAGCTTCCATGTGAAAGATGTCCTCCCTCTACCAGGAGGAAAGAAACATTCTTATCACCCGAAGTGGGGAGTTGAGGCTGAGAGAATTCTGTACAAACAGACCATGTTAAAATGACTCTTTTCTTTTTTAACCTCCCCATATTTTTGAGTTACTTTTCTACAGTTGCCTCTGGCTGTTCAACCTCGTGTAAAAGCATTTAGGTTTCACCACTTCTTTGGGTCTTCATTTCCTTATGAAGACCCCCATGTCACGTAAAACTTATATTAAATAAAACTTGTATGATTTTCTCCTGTTAAATCCGTCTTATGTCAGTTTAATTCTTAGACCTGGCTGGAAACTCTAACAGGGTAAAGTTTTGCTTCCCTTACAGTTACTTCTGGAAAATTATAGCTTTGCCTTTGGAAGAAGTGGTCAGAATTTTCTGTTGTCCTCTCCTTTAGAATGTCTAGTAAATCTCTAGAAGCAGAGGGTTGTGTAGCTGTACATCAGGCATCAACATACAGGTGGACTCACATTTTCAGAGGCAGATGTGATGTAGTCAGTGGTATTCGCAGGGGCTGTCAATGGGTTTCTCAGCAGTCACTTGCCATGACATTACCAATGGCAAATGTCGCTATCCAGCACTTATATAGCACCTATTAGGTGCGCAATGATTATTGAATCGTCAATAATGAGATCCTGGAGGCTGTAAAAGTCAAAATAGCTTCCTGATTCTCTTGCTCCAAAGCATTTTTTTCCCCTTTGGTGTTATGTAATAAGCTTTGTGGAAGCAGTTGGTTACGGTGGTAAAATCTACTTCCAAGTAAGAATAAAAAATTGAAATTAATAAAAAACAGTTATATTTGATCAAAAAGACACCTTTTTGTGTAAACCAATAGACGTGTGTATTCATAGATACATAGAAAAATCATTTGAAAAAACGTACATAAGAATATTAACAGTAGTTTTGTATGGGTAATGGTGGAAGTACTTTGAAAAGTATTAATTGGCTTTATAGAGGTATAATTTGCATATGAAAAAATATACCCATGTTGAGTATACAGTTCGATGAATTCTGACAATGTATATGCATGTGTAATCACTATCACCGCAAAAAGTTTATCCATGTCCCTTTTAATCATTTCTACCTCCCCCACCCTCCAGGCCCAGGTCACCACTGATCTGCTTTCTTTGCAGAAGGACTTTGAATTTTCTTCCTTTTGCTTATCTGTATAATATCCTTCAGTGAACATCTATCTTTTTTTAATAAAGAAAAAAATAAGCTATTTTAAAATTTAAAAACAATTTAGAAACTATGTTAAAAAACAGGAAAGAAATGCAAAAAATTAATCTATGAGATAAAGTTATTTCCAAATTGATTTATATATTTCTCCTGCATAACATATGCACCAAAGGGTAGGATTTTCGTTGTCCTTCTTTGCCCCCTGACTCTAAAGGACTTCCCGCATCCACAAACCCACCCACAGTCCAGTCATTTAGCTAACCCAGAGTCACTCAGCCCAACCCTGCCCACCCCTTTCATGATTCAGTAACCTCTAGGGGTTATAACAATCTTCTCACCCAAAACGGTAAAAAGGGAGATAGCTCCTTTTTCAGAAGGTTGTAGATATATGACATTGATATAATTTATTGCATGGGACAATCATTTAAATTACTTCTTTTCCTTCAATTCTCTTTGAAATACCTCCCAACCATAGAATGATAATTAAACATAGCGGAAGCTTAACACACTCTAGGTGTGTCAAAAAGAGTATCTTCCATGGATAGCTCTACTGCAAAACCACTGGAAACATTCTGAGACTACAGGAAATGAAGAAACAGTGGTGAATGAAATAGACAGGATCTTGGGATTAGGTAAGGATGCTCCAGACCTAGGAAGCTGGTGGCTTCTCTACCTACAAAGGTTATGAAGAAGATCCAAGATTAGGTATCGGGTACACAGAGTACTTCCATTAAAACCAAAAAAAATGATCAAATATTTATTGACTACCTGCCTGCCTAGTATCCAGATACAAAATCCTCCTTTGTACCATGTATACTTCAAGTGATACAGCCTAGTAACCTTGATCAGAACAAACGGTTTTATTTAGCTAACATTGCCCTAAGCGGGTAGGGATGCAATAAACACTGATGCTTATCTTGTATAAGAACTTTTCATATATTATTTTTCTTAATTTTCTCCATTTCACAGATGAGGAAATCAAGGCTTTGAAGGCTTAAATGAATTGTTTGAGGCTGCATGGAAAGCAGCAGAACTGAAATTTAAACCTCCAAAGCCCTGCTCTCATGAAGGGACTCATGCCTGTTTGCTCTGCAAATAATGACAGCAGCGCCCTTTAGTCTACTTATTAATCTTGTATTGAAAGCATTTGCAAAGAATTCTCATGGATGTTTGTAAGGCTTATGCCTGCACCTTCCTCTTCTCTGAGAATATTTCTTATATTCATTTCATTGTGATTCCTCAAGTGTGAGATAAAGTAAAAACTGACTGGCTTTTATTTATTTGCCTATTTGTTATTGAGAAAACACTATCACCATGGAGAAAGGGAACAATTCAAATAAATGGCATTCTCAGTTCCTTTACTTTATTTACACCAATCTGTTAGACTGATTTCTTCACAGGATTGAGTAGTTATTAGAATGTGGTATAGACAGAACAATTGTTTTTCCTTCAACCTCTGAATTAATAAGATTAATTAATACAGTAAATCTTTATTTTTGTTCTGATAGTTTTAAATGGAAGGTGGGGACATTTTTTATGCGCTAAGCGTTTTACAGAGATTATCTTATTTCTATTATTAACATTCTTGTTTTTCAGTTTAGAAAGTGACTTAGAAAGGTTAAATAATTTGTTGAAGGTCATACAGCTGGTGATTGCTCAAGATCAACAGAGCCAGGTTTCAAATGCAGGCTGTGTGATTCCAGAGCTGTTACACTGTACTGTGCCTCTTCCCAAATTCCGCTGGGCTCTCATAGGACGGCATACTGAATTCATTCACGTAACACGAATACATTTGACATTTCCTTCAAAGAGCATCGCAAAAAAAATGTGGGGGGGAAGAAAACAACAAAAATTCAAGCAATATTAGAAATAAATGAGTCAAATGGAAACAGAAGAAAAGAGGGGCCTCTTAACAAGGGAGAGGGAGTAAAATGGGGTTAGGGACAACGGGGATCTTGATCTCTAACCAGCACTGACTAAGGCAAGGAGTTGTGTCGATGCTTTAAAGGATATTAGGCAGAAAGTTACATGGCATGAGCCGATGCCTATAGAGGAATGAGTTATTTTAATTGGCTGGTGTGTGGCTTCTTCTTTTGTAAAGAGAAGTGTCAGAAAGGGTGGGAAGAATGAGACTAAAGGGATGGTCTTTTAAAGTGATTAATTGGAAAGGACTATATTCATTTGAATGTGTAAGTACTGGCAAGATGGATGAGAAATCATTTTAATCCCTTTATGGTGCTGCCTCACAGAGGCCTGTTAACATAAAGTTATAACAACTGGTCTGAATAGAGCATGGTTCTAATAAGGTCACAGTCATATAATAATGTGTCATATAATAACAGTCATATAATAAGTCATAGAGACTGTCTACAGTAGAGGACATCTTTTTCACCTGATGATGCTCACCCAGCCACGTGCAGGATGCTGGTGACAACGGATTCTGAGCTAGAGAGTATGTGCAAATTCATTGCCATTGTTACACAAAGATTTCTAGATATCTTGCAAATGTTCAGTAATAGAATCATTTTATGGTACAAAAGCAAATATTTATTGAGCATCTACTATATTTTGTGTTCCCATTACGGAAATAACTATAGTTATTATTAATTTAGGCATGAAATCCTAATAGCTTTTTTAAAATTTAATTTTATTTATTTTTTTATACAGCAGGTTCTTATTAGTCATCCATTTTATTTTATACCCATCAGTGTATACATGTGAAGCCCAATCGCCCAATTCATCACACCCCCACCCCCACCCCCCACCGCTTTCCCCCCTTGATGTCAATATTTTTTCTTCTACTTCTGTGTCTCAATTTCTGCTCTGCAAACCAGTTCATCTGTACCATTTTCTAGGTTCCACATATGTGCGTTAATATATGATATTTGTTTTTCTCTTTCTGACTTACTTCACCTGTATGACAATCTCTAGATGCAACCACATCTCTACAAATGACCCAATTTCGTTTCTTTTTATGGCTGAGTAATATTCCATTGTATATATGTACTACATCTTCTTTATCCATTCATCTGTCGATGGGCATTTAGGTTGCTTCCATGACCTGGCTATTGTAAATACTGCTGCAATGAACATTAGGATGCATGTGTCTTTTTGAATTATGGTTTTCTATGGGTATATGCCCAGCAGTGGGATTGCTGGGTCATATGGTAATTCTATTTTTAGTTTTTTAAGGAACTTCCATACTGTTCTCCATAGTGGTTGTATCAATTTACATTCCCACCAACAGTGCAAGAGGGTTCCCTTTTCGCCACACCCTCTCCAGCATTTGTTGTTTGTAAATTTTCTGATGATACCCATTCCAACTGGTGTGAGGTGTTAACACATTGTCGTTTTGATTTCCATTTCTCTAATAATTAGTGATGTTGAACAGCTTTTCATGTGCCTCTTGGCCATCTGTATGTCTTCTTTGGAGAAATGTCTATTTAGGTCTTTGGCCCATTTTTGGATTGGGTTTTTTTTTTTTTTAATATTGAGCTGCATGAGCTGTTTATATATTTTGGAAATTAATCTTTTGTCTGTTGATTTGTTTGCAAATATTTTCTCCCATTCTAAGGGTTATCTTTTCATCTTGCTTATGGTTTGCTTTGCTGTGCAAAAGCTTTAAGTTTCATTAGGTTCCATTTGTTTATTTTTGTTTTTATTTCCATTACTCTAGGAGATGGATCAAAAAATATTTTGCTGTGATTTATGTCAAAGAGTGTTCTTCCTGTGTTTTCCTCTAAGAGTTTTATAGTGCCCAGTCTTACATTTAGGTCTCTAATCCATTTTGAGTTTATTTTTGTGGATGGTGTCAGGGAGTGTTCTAATTTCATTCTCTTACATGTAGCTGTCCAGTTTTCCCAGCACCACTTATTGAAGAGACTGTCTTTTCTCCATTATATATCCTTGCCTCCTTTGGCATAGATTAGTTGACCATAGGTGTGTGAGTTTTTCTCTGGGCTTTCTATCTCGATCCGTTGATCTATATTTCAGTTTTTATGCCAGTACCATATTGTCTTGATTACTGTAGCTTTGTAGTATAGTCTGAAGTCAGGGAGTCTGATGCCTGCAGCACCATTTTTTTCCCCTCAAGACTGCTTTGGCTATATGGGGTCTTTTGTGTTTCCATATAAATTTTAAGATTTTTTGTTCTAGTTCTGTAAAAAATGCCATTGGTAATTTGATAGGGGTTGCATTGACTCTGTAGATTGCTTTGGGTAGTATAGTCATTTTCACAATATTGATTCTTCCAATCCAAGAACATGGTATATCTCTCCATCAGTTGGTATAATCTTTAATTTCTTTCATCAGTGTCTTATAGTTTTCTGCATACAGGACTTTTGTCTCCTTAGGTACATTTATTACTAGGTATTTTATTCTTTTTTTGCAATGGTAAATGGGAGTGTTTCCTTAAGTTCACTTTCAGATTTTTCGTCATTAGTGTAGAGGAATGCAAGAGATTTCTGTGCATTAATTTTGTATCCTGCTACATTGCTAAATTCGTTGATTAGCTCTAGTAGTCTTCTGGTGGCATCTTTATGATTCTCTATGTATAGTATCATGTCATCTACAGTGACACTTTTACTTCTTCTCTTCCAATTTGTATTCCTTTTATTTCTTTTTCTTCTCTGATTGCCGTGGCTAGGACTTCCAAAGCTTTGTTGAATAATAGTGGTGAGAGTAGACATCCTTGTCTTGTTCCTGATCTTAGAGGAAGTGCTTTCAGTTTTTCACTATTGAGAATGATGTTTGCTGTGCGTTTCTCGTATATGGCCTTCATTATGTTGAGGGAGGTTCCCTCTATGGCCACTTTCTGGAGAGTTTTTATCATAAATGGGTGTTGAATTTTGTCAAAAGCTTTTTCTGCATCTATTGAGATGATCATATGGTTTTTCTTCTTCAATTTGTTAATATGGTGTATCACATTGATTGATTTTCATATATTGAAGAATCCTTGCATCCCTGGGGTAAATCCCACTTGATCGTGGGGTATGATCCTTTTAATGTGTTGTTGGATTCTGTTTGCTAGTATTTTGTTGAGGATTTTTGCTTCTATATTCATCAGTGATATTGGTCTGTAATTTTCTTTTCTTGTAGTATCTTTGTCTGGTTTTGGTATCAGGGTGATGGTGGCCTCATAGAATGAGTTCAGGAGTGTTCCTTCCTCTGCAGTGTTTTGGAAGAGTTTGGGGAGGATAGGTGTTAGCTCTTCTCTAAATGTTTGATAGAATTCACGTGTGAAGCCATCTGGTCCTGGACTTTTGTTTGTTGGAAGATTTTTAATTACAGTTTCAAGTTCATTACTTGTGATTGGTCTGTTAATATTTTCTATTTCTTCCTGGTTCAGTCTTGGAATGTTATACCTTTCTAAGAATTTGTCCATTTCTTCCAGGTTGTCCATTTTGTTGGCATAGAGTTGCTTGTAGTAGTCTCTTAGGATGCTTTGTATTTCTGCCACGTCTGTTGTAACTTCTCCTTTTTCATTTCTAATTTTATTGAATTGAGTCCTCTCCCTCTTTTCCTTGATGAGTCTGGCTAATGGTTTATCGATTTTGTTTGTCCTCTCAAACAACCAGTTTTTAGTTTTATTGGTCTTTGCCATTGTTTTCTTTGTTTCTATTTCATTTATTTCTGCTCTGATCTTTATGATTTCTTTCCTTCTGCTAACTTTGGGTTTTGTTTGTTCTTCTTTCTCTAGTTCCCTTAGGTGTAAGGTTAGATTGATTATTTGAGATTTTTCTTGTTTCCTGAGGTAGGCTTGAATAGCTATAAACTTCCCTCTTAGAACTGCTTTTGCTTCATCCCATAGGTTTTGGATCATCGTGTTTTCATTGTCATTTGTCTCTAGATATTTTTTGATTTCCTCTTTGTTTTCTTCAATGATGTCTTGGTTATTTAGTAATGTATTGTTTAGCCTCCATGTGTTTGTGTTTTTTACGATTTTTTTCCCTGTAATTGATTTCTAATCTCATAGCGTTGTGGTCAGAAAAAAATGCTTGATATCATTTCAATTTTCTCAAATTTACTGAGGCTTGTTTTGTGACCCAAGATATGATCTATCCTGGAGAATGTTCCGTGTGCACTTGAGAAGAAAATATAATCTGCTGTGTTTGGTTGGAATGTCCTATAAATATCAATTAAACCTATCTGATCTATTGTGTCATTTAAAGCTTGTGTTTCCTTATTAATTTTCTGTTTGGATGATCTCTCTGTTGGTGTAAGTCAGGTGTTAAAATTCCCCACTATTATTGTGTTACTGTCAATTTCCTCTTTTATAGGTGTTAGCAGTTGCCTTATGTATTGATGTGCTTCTATGTTGGGTGCATACATATTTATAATTGTTATATCTTCTTCTTGGATTGATCCTTTGATCATTATGTAGTGTCCTTCTTTGTCTCTTGTAATAGTCTTTATTTTGAAGTCTATTTTGTGTGATATGAGTATTGCTACTCCAGCTTTCTTCTGATTTCCATTTGCATGGAATATCTTTATCCATCCCCTCACTTTCAGTCTGTATGTGTCCCTAGGTCTGAAGTGGGTCTCTTGTAGACAGCATATATATGGGTCTTGTTTTTGTATCCATTCAGCAAGCCTGTGTCTTTTGGTTGGAGCATTTATTTCATTCATGTTTAAGGTATTTATTGATATGTATGCTCCTATTACTATTTTCTTAATTGTTTTGTGTTTGTTTTTGTAGGTCCTTTTCTTCTCTTGTGTTTCCCACTTAGAGAAGTTCCTTTAGCATTTGTTGTAGAGCTGATTTGGTGGTGCTGAATTCTTTTAGCTTTTGCTTGTCTGTAAAGCTTTTGATTTCTCCATTGAATCTGAATGAAATCCTTGCCGGGTAGAGTAATGTTGGTTGTAGGTTCTTCCCTTTCATCCCTTTAAATATGTCATACCAACTCCCTTCTGGCTTGTAGAGTTTCTGCTGAGAAGTCAACTTTTAACCTTATGGGAGTTTCCCTGTATGTTATCAGTCATTCTTCCCTTGCTGCTTTCAATAATTTTTCTTTGTCTTTAATTTTGACTAATTTCATTACAATGTGTCTTGGCGTGTTTCTCCTTGGGTTTTTCCTGTATGGGACTCTCTGCACTTCCTGTACTTGGGTGGCTATTTCCTTTCCCATGCTAGCGAAGTTTTTGACTATAATCTCTTCAAATATTTTCTTGGGTCCTTTCACTCTCTCTTCTCCTTCTGGGACCCCTACAATGCAAATGTTGTTGCATTTAATGTTGTCCCAGAGGTCTCTTAGGCTGTCTTCATTTCTTTTCATTCTTTTTTCTTTATTCTGTTTTATGACAGTGAATTCCACCATTGTATCTTCCAGGTCACTTATCCGTTCTTCTGCCTCAGTTATTCTGCTATTGATTCCTTCTAGTGTATTTTTCATATCAGTTATTGTATTGTTCATCTCTGTTTGTTTGTTCTTTAATTCTTCTAGGTCTTTGTTGAACATTTCTTGCATCTTCTCGATCTTTGCTTCCATTCTTTTTCTGAGGTCCTGGATCATCTTCACTCTCATTATTCTGAATTCTTTTTCTGGAAGGTTGCCTATCTCCACTTTATTTAGTTGTTTTTCTGGGGCTTTATCTTGTTCCTTCATTTGGTACATAGCCCTCTGCCTTTTCATTTTTCTATTTTTTTTTAAGTCTCTCATATTGATCTTTTCCTGTTTCACTTGTTACTATCTTAATTCAGAACTTCATATCTCACATCAGAATTATTGTCAGAGCCTCCTAAAATGGCATAGAATAGAAAAGAATAGGTTGTTTTATAGTTGAAGGGATATAATTTAGTTTAAATCAGTTACAAGGCTTAGATTCTACCAGAGATTGCCTTCTCTTAAATCATTGCCTTTATCATAGTGTTCATCTATCTTCTCAGGATGCTCAGGGATTTCCTATTGAGTTCAATTCATAGTTTGGCTTTAAAGTTCAACCATGCATTGTGGCCCTATTCTACCTGTTGTCTCATTTTTCTCAAGTTCCCAAAGCACATCCTCTCCTTTGGATGAGCCTAACTTCTTAACAGTTGTCTCCTCCTCATATGGTATTAGGTCTGCCTCTGAGACTTTGCTCATGCTATTTCTTTCTCCTCAAACATCTTTTCTCCCATTCCAACTGTCTAAATTCCACCTATCTCTACATCTTCAATTAAGTCTTCTTGGCTGTTCCAGTCTTCATTTGTCATCTCTCTCTGAACCAATAGTGAAATTATAATGCCTCCCATAAATTAGTGTTTAATTATAGAACTTCAGGATTGAAAATGACTTTAAGGTCATCCAGTTATACTTCTCAGTCTATGTGCGAATCTCCCCTACCACAGCTTTCCCAATGAGTTTTGCTCTTCACTCAAACACATATCTTGGCAGATCTTGCCAACTTTACATTCATTCATTCATACATTCAACTAATATTCACTGAGCATTCAATGTTCCAGGAATTGCACAGGGACTGGGGATTTGACAGTGAACAGGATGGAAAAATCCATGTACCATCATGAAGATAATATCATATAGTGATAAATGCTAAAATAAAATAGAGTGTTGCACTGGAAAGTGCTGGAGATGCTAACTTAGACTGCATGACCAGAAAAGGCCTCTCATAAGAAATTACCTTAATGCTGAGGCCCTTAATGGTAAGAGGCCAACCATGTACACATCTGGGAGAAAAATTTTTCAGTCAGCAGGACTAGCAGTTGCATGACTTTGAGGTGGGGTTGGTGAGTTTGAGGAGTAAGAAGAATAGCAGTAGGTGAAGTGTAATGAGTGGGTGGAAGAGCTGTGGGACAGTGGCCGGAAAGGAAGTCCATGGTAGATCCTGTAGAGCTCATTAGCCATGGCAAAATATTTAGACAACATGGTTTGTACTTAATTTGAGCTGAATGTGGTTCACTCTATTTTCTATTCCTTTATCCTACCTCAGCCTCTAGATGTCATATAGAGCAAGTGTAGAACTTCCTCCACAGAATAGTCTTTTATATATTTGAAGATATGTGTCCTGTCCCCAGTGAACCTTTCTGGGGATAGACATTTCCATTTCTTTCTACTGTTCCCTCTTCTATCACAGAAGCCATATTTATTCTGGCCAATTTCTTCTATACATCCTTCACTCTTTCTATATTCCTCATAAAAATGATACCTGGGCCACTAACATAGGATAGAGTATGCCTATTTCCTTACTCTTTATAATGTTCTATCCATACATCTCAATATTATAGTATCTTCTTTTTCTTTCTTTTTTTAGCCAATCACACTATTTAGTCATATTGAGTTTTCTGCCAAAACCTCTGAATCATTTTCTACATCATCTGCTGTTAAATTATATTTTTCTTCAACCTGTACCTCTGTCATGGTCATTGTGGGTTTGTTTTTTTGTTTTTTTTTTTTCGCATTGCACGGGCCTCTCACTGTTGTGGCCTCTCCCGTTGCGGAGCACAGGCTCCGGACGCGCAGGCTCAGCGGCCATGGCTCACGGGCCCAGCCGCTCCGCAGCATGTGGGATCTTCCCGGACCGGGGCACGAACCCGTATCCCCTGCATCGGCAGGTGGACTCCCAACCACTGTGCCACCAGGGAAGCCCTCATTATGAGTTTTTGTAGTCGATTTTGGATTCAAGGGAAGAGACTTACATTTATCTTTATCATATTTAGTATTATTTAATCTATCACACCAGCCTTTCAAGATTCCTTGTGAATAAATTTCATCATTTGCTGGATCTGCTATTTTTTTACCTGTTTGTCATATACAAATTTAATAAACATATTTTGTGGTTACTCATCAAAGTCATCTAAAAATGTTTATGGAATAGGGCTAAGGACAGAACTCAAGTATAAGATCTTTAAGGGCAGAGACTGTCTGTCTTGTTCATTGTTGTTCCTTTTGCTCATCACAGTGTCTAGTACAGACTGTGTTTGATGGATTAAATTGGAAAAAGTGTTCATGCTCTTTGGTATGAAATCAAGAACCTCCTTTCAAATTGACACAAATCCACCTTGACTACTCTTTGAATAAAGTATACATTCATTGGACTATATTCACATTCACCCAATGTTATCATCTTGACCACAGGATATCAAGAGAGACCTTTGTTTTGTTGCTGCTCAAGGATTCCCTACCTACTACAATTTCTTGATCCACCAGTCTTGTAACTCTTGTCTAAATGGAAATGAGGTAGTCAGAGATGCCTGTCTTGTAGACAGCCTGGTTCAGGCTGACACCTGCAGATTGTCTAGATGATCATTTTCTAAGTGCTTACAATATGGCCCTTTAAAGATCCACTACAGGATCATTCTGGGGATTACACTTCAGACCACACCTTCTGTTCAGTTTTGGAAAGTAAGATGATATTTGTCTGTCTTCCACGTTTCCTCAAAGATCTTTGATCTTTCAGTAGTTTTCGCTATCATTCTTTGGGCCTGGAAACATGAACTCATTGTAGGGAGCTGTGTGCGCTCTTAAAATTGCTTAGCAGAAGTCTTGATTTAGTTATCCCTGACCATTTTTTCCCTGCCTTCTCAGTTTGAATACCACTCATCTTTACTGAAAAGACAGAAATAAAAGAGACAAAGTTTTTTTGGCATTCACAAACTACTATTTTTTCCAATGTAATCCTGATCAAATATAACTATGAAACATTTTTTGTTAACCTTAACATTTTTTGAAACAAGTAGCCTTTGCTGTTTCATGTAATTCTGTATACAGATTGGTGCCATTCTTTTATTCTTCTTTGTTCATTGGCCTTTTTCTTTTCTTTTCTTTTATAAATTTATTTATTTATTTATTTTTGGCTGTGTTGGGTTTTTGTTGCTGCACGGGCCTTCTCTAGTTGTGGTGAGCGGGGGTTACTCTTCATTGCAGCGCGCGGGCTTCTCACTGCGGTGGCTTCTCTTGTTGTGGAGCACAGGCTCTAGGCACACGGGTTTCAGTAGTTGTGGCATGCGGGCTTCAGTAGTTGTGGCTTGTGAGCTCTAGAGCACAGGCTCAGTAGTTGTGGCGCACGGGCTTCGTTGCTCTGCGGCATGTGGGATCTTCCCGGTCCAGGGATTGAACTCATGTCCCCTGCATTGGCAGGCGGACTCTCAACCACTGCACCACCAGGGAAGTCCCTGGCCTTTTTCTTTTATGTTTTGTATGCAGCTGTTATATATAAGCTCATGAGAAAACTGACTGTGTAATTACATTGCTTTTTCCCTTTCTTCTTCATAGAGAAATCACATAGTCAGAATTTCACTTTTGATAACTTTTTAACCTCTTGAGCTATATTCCCTATAAGAATCTTCTGCCATGGAATCATATTTTCTTCTGTACCTCAATCTCAGACTTTCTAATCTTGGAGTATATTCAACCTTTCTTTCCCTGATGAAAAGAAAATGAAAACTTTCCCGGGGATATTTTTCTCCTGGGACACCATTACTTTCATTTCACCAGCAAACTCCTCCTTTCTGGCAAGTCTTAGGTTCAGAGTTGAAATTCCTCTAGACATTTCGTCTACTTTTTGGGAGATGTAATTGTCTGTGTATTAAGCCGAAAGTCAATCAAGAATTATTTTAGCTGGATGAGACCCTTAGTAAATGTCTGAATATTTGAAGCTACACCATAACTCTTTCTTATTCCATCCCATCAAGTGCTTTCTATTGCTTCCTGTGAAAGCCTATTTACCATACCATGCTACAATATCAAATTTCTCTCCTTTATACCCCATACTCTGTGTTAGTATATAAAAAACCTGAGATTATGAGACTGTGAGACTTGTTTAGGACACATTTCTCTATTATTTTTGTTGAAATGATTTGGCACCACACTCACACTGTCATGCTTTTTTCTACATAATTTAGATAAGAATTGTTTGCTTGCAAGAATTAGGTACCTATTCAAACTAACCTAAACTAATAATAGGGAAGTTAATAACAGAATGTAAGGGTATGTCATAGGTTATGTGACTATGGAGAATATCTGGCTCCACAAGGAACTCAGCTGACATCTGGACACTTAGGAATTGATACCGCTCTGTGCTTTGATTTTGAGGTCCATTTGCACCATTCTCCAGCTCCTGCAGCCCAGCATTCTCTGCTTCAGTGTGTACAAGGCAGAAAATGGTGAAGCTATATCCAGTGGACATGACCCTCCTGATCAAGTGTCCAACCCCCAAACTCTGTCTTGGTACCCCTACTGTAAACTCTCTATATCTAATTGCCTTGGAATGGCCTTTGACTTATGTTCTTTGGTATCACAAACTCACTCAGTCCTGCCATTTGAGCTAGAGAAGAAAGGGTCACTTGATACCACAAACTGGGGGAAAATAGGTTTTCTAGGAGGGAGTGTGAAGGCACAGCAGAAAAATGGCTTGGAGTTTCCATGTTAGAACTGCCATCCTCCACTCTAATTATTATTGCCATAGGTTTATTTCTGTTTCTAATTTCTTTTCTTCACAATTACATTAAGTAGTTTATAGACAAACACAGTCTTACACTTCTTTGAAAGATACATTCCCATCTTAGACATGGTTCTTTAATTTCAGTGTTTTAAATCATGGTTTAGGACTTAAATTTCATCTATTGATATCACCCATGTTTTCCTCTTTCTCCCAAAGAGAATCAATTAAAATGTCCCCTATATTCTCAAATATTTCAGTTTCCTTCCAATGATGTTAGTACCCTAAAGATATGTCCCCATTGTCTTTACGGGAGTCAGAATGACTGGGTAGCAATGCTGGGCATATGCTTGAGAAAGATAGCAATACTAGCTGTCCTTTGGTTTATTGTAGCTGCCTCTAAGCTCCACCACAGGGAACTACCAACACCAAGATACATTCCTTCATCCCAGGGTCAGTATTTGATATTCTTGAACTACCAGGACTGTTCAATTATGGCATTTTTTTCCATCCTCAAGGGAGGTCTAGCCACTTCCTCTCTCTCCTTCAATGGGAAACATATCTTTACATGCATTTCCAGCAGACCAGTATCTTCTTTTTCTTTCTCTGTCACATACCTATACTCTTTATTCTATGGATTCTGATTTTAATTCTCTTCTCCTTCAGATTGTTCTGTTGAGCTTCGGATGAAACAACTTTTCTAGAAGGTCTTGGTTTATCAATACTTTTGGGAGTAAGCTCATACCTATTGTGTATGTTTAGTTCAATAGAATTTCTTCATGTTGTCTTTCTCTTTTTCCTTCCCATTCATTCCTCGTTACACTATTGGATCAAGTTTTTTTTGCTGAGCCCAAGCTCACTCTTCTGGCTGCACAACAGGCCAATAAATCAGGAGACAAGTTGTTGGGGCAAGGAAGAACAACTTTAATCGGAAAGCTAGCAGACCGAGAAGATGGCAGACTAGCGTCTCAAAAAAAAACCCCCCATCTTGTCCCAGTCTAAATTCTGGCTCCTTTTATGCAGAGGAGGGGGAGGGGCCCACTGTGTTACCAATGGCTTAGCAGGACCACTAACAGTTACTCATTGACAGTTGCTCGCTTTGGGGAGGGGCCCACTTCGGCGCCGACCAATGGCTGAATGGGGCTGCTATAGCTCATGCCTGCCCCATCCCTATTATAATTCCCCACTGTCAATGTCCATTCCACAGTCTTGTGGGAAAAGGGATGATGATCTTTCTGGCTACTTCCCACTGAACAGGGGCAATGAGGGTGTGATTGTGAAATGGAATTGATCAGTTTTGAGTCGGGAATGTTGCTTAAAATTTTTAGTAAGCAATACAATTCTCTTTCTTTATCTACAACTATTTGAACCTAATGAAATTCCTTCTACAATGAAATATTAATTTCAATACTTATTATTTTTGAAGAGCAACCTTAACCCTTCTAAAGGTTCACAAACCCGTTGCTCTCTAGGACTCTCAGGCCTCTAGTCATTTCTTGATGACAGTGGGGCTACGTTAACCCAAGTGTGATGAATCCATGGCTTTACTCCAGCTAACTTGACAGGTGAATGCGTGGTGAGTAATACCACATGTGGTCCTGTCCACCTTGCACTCAACTGGTGCTCAGGCCCTTGTTCTCTTCAGATTTTAAGGAGGACTCAGTCTCCAGGCCAGAAAGGATGTAAGGCTACCTCAGTTGGATAGGCAGACCTGCTGGAAGCAAACTCATGAACAGAGGTTAGTATTGTGCCCAGAGTTTTAACATAATTGGCAACTGCTGGATCTTTCAGAGCATTTATAGATTCTCCCGCTGGGGCAGACACCTGGAGTGGCCTAGCATACAATATTTCAAAGGGGCTTAATTTAAGCCTGCTTCTGGGAGCCACTCTGATCCATAGCAGGGCAACTGGCAAGGCCTTATCCCAAGTAAAATTAGTCTCTTGACATATTTGAGCAATGCTCCTTTGAAATGTATAATTCATGCTCTCAGTTTCTCCTATTGATTGTGGTCTCCACGATGAATGTAGCTTCCAATTAATTTGCAGTGCTTTAGACACTTGTTGGGTTATGCTAGAGATAAAAGCAGGCCCATTATCACTTTGAAGGGAGTTAGGCATTACAAATTGGGGGATGATTTTCTTAAGGAGGACTTTTACCACTTTGGAGGCTTTTTCTGTTCTGGTAGGATATGCCTCCACCCATCCTGAAAAAGTGTCCACAAATACTAGCAGATATCTGAAATTTCCTGTGGCTCGAAGCATTTGAATAAAGTCTGTTTGCCAGTCCTCGGCGGGGCAGGTTCCTCTGTGTTGGGTCCCCGTCTGGGGAGCTCTGAGAGCAGTCTTTGGGTTATTTTCAGCACAAATCATACAATTTTGCGTGACTTGCTGGATGGTCCTTTGCAGGTTAGGCCCCATTATGTATTTCTGAATCCATTGTAGGGTGGCATCGCTCCCATAATGGGTACTATTATCAGTGTGCTCCAGCACAGTGTCCAAGAGGGCCTCAGGAATCAAAACAATTCTTTGTGCACTACATTTCCAGCCAGGTGAGGTGTGATCAAGAGTGAATCCCCACTCTTTGGCCCTCTCCTTGTCCTTCTCTGAATACACTATCTGGTATTTTGAGAAGCTGACCTGTGATAGAAGTGACCCTTTCATGGCTTGACAATCCCCTTCCTTTGCTGCTTTCTTTGCAGCTTGGTCAGCTAACTGGTTGCCTTTCATTACATGAGTTTCACCCTTTTGGTGGCCTGGGCGGTGCATTATGGCCACTTGTGAGGGCTTATGGACTGTTTCTAAGAGTGACAGGATTTCAGAAGCATGTTTTATGTCTTTATTGTTCAAAGTGAGGCACCCCCTTTCTTTCCAGATTGCCCTGTGAGCATGCCCCACGGAGAGTGCATAGCGAGAGCCTGTGAATATATTTACTTGCCTGCCTTCAGTGAGAAGTAGGGCTCTTGTCAGAGCAATGATTTCTGCCTTCTGAGCTGAGCTCCCTGGGGGCAGGGCTTTTGCTTCAGCAATCTTTTTAAGGGTTACCACCGCATACCCATCGTACCACTTACCTTGGTCCGTGAAGCTGCTTCCATCGGTGAACAGTTCCATGTTCTGGCTCGGCCAAGGTTGTTGAGTCTGGTCTGCTAGAGTACACGAGCTCGATGACCCATAGGCAGTCCTGCTCTGGGGATTGTGCAGCATCAGTCGGGAGCAGTGCCGCAGGATTTAGGGCTGAAGTGACCTGAGGTCCTACATTGAGATTGTCTAAGAGAATGGCTTGGTACTTTCTCATTCTCCCAGAAGTCAGCCAATTGCCCCCTTTTTGTTCCAGTAAAGAACATAGTGAGGGACACACACAGTGGTGGGTTGCCCCAGGGTAAACTGCTCAGCTTCCTGAAGTATGTCACAAGTAGCTGCTATAGCTCGAAGGCAAGGAGGCCATCCCTTAACAGTCTGTTCTAGTTGTTTTGAGAATTCCCCAGAGTTTGAATTAACACCCAGAGATTTATGCCTTGTCTCTCATGGACAGAAAATTTGAAAGGTTTCCTTAAGTCTGGTAGTCTCAAAGCCGGGGCTGGGACTAACTTTGTTTTTATTATTTCAAAGGCTGTTTGACACTTTGTAGTCCAAGTAAGGGCCTCAAAATCATGCCTCTTTTTTTTTTTAAATTAATTAATTAATTTTTATATTTATTTTTGTCTGTGTTGGGTCTTCGTTTCTGTGCGAGGGCTTTCTCTAGTTGCAGCAAGTGGGGGCCACTCTTCATTGTGGTGCACGGGCCTCTCACTGTCGCGGCCTCTCTTGTTGAGGAGCACAGGCTCCAGACGCGCAGGCTCAGTAGTTGTGGCTCACGGGCCTAGTTGCTCCGCGGCATGTGGGATCTTCCCAGACCAGGGCTCGAACCCGTGTCCCCTGCATTGGCAGGCGGACTCTCAACCACTGCGCCACCAGGGAAGCCCTCATGCCTCTTTAAAGCTTCATAAGGGGCCTTTACTATGAGCCCATAGTTCGGGATCCAAATCCGACAGAATCCTGCCATTCCCAGAAATCCCCTCAGTAGTCTGCGAGTCTTGGGTGTTCTCAAGCCTGCCATTGCCCGTTTTCTATCAGGCAAAAGACCCCGCTGTCCTTGGGAAAGGACAAAACCCAAATATGTGACTTGTTGCTTACATACTTGGGCCTTTTACTGGGAGAACTTATATCCACAAATGGGCAAATAATTCAGGGTTCTTATGGTATTTTGTAGACACTTATCATATGTAGGACTTGTTATGAGCAAATCGTCCACATATTGGAGTAAGAGTCCTTCATCCAATATTAAGTTTCTAAGGTCCCTAGCCAACATTTCCCCAGACAAAGTAGGGGAATTCTTAAATCCTTGAGGCAGGACTGTCCAACAATACTGTTGGACTTCCTGTGCTTCTGGGTCCTGCCATTCAGAAGCAAACAGCTGCTGTGATTCTTCTGCAGTAGGAATGCAGAAAAAAGCATCCTTCAAGTCCAAAACTGAGAATCAGCTGTATTCTCCCAGAACAGTTGTAAGCAGAGTGTATGGATTAGGTGCCACAGGGTACAAATCTTAGACTATTTCGTTAACAGCCCTCAAGTCTTGGACAAAGCAATACTCTGCTGAATTTGGCTTTTTGACCGGGAGGATAGGGGTGTTATATGGGAACGTGCAAGGTATAATCACTCCTGTTTTAAACAACTTTTCGAGAATTGGCTGTATTCCCTTTTGGGCCTCTTGCCTTAGAGGGTATTGTTTTAGATTAGGTGTCCCAACATCCCTTTTTAAAAAATTAATTAATTTGGCTGCATTGGGTCTTAGTTGCGTCATGCAGGATCTTCATTGCGGTACGTGGGCTCTCTAGTTGTGGCTTGTGGGCTCAGTAGCTGCGGCACGCGGGCTTAGTTGCCCCGCGGCATGTGGGATCTTAGTTCCCTGACCAGGAATTGAACCCGTGTCCCCTTCTTAACCACTGGACCACCAGGGAAGGCCCCCAACATACTTTTTTAATGAGATTTGTATTGGTCATGTGTTTTTGGCCTTCTCTGGGGTGCCATCAACCCACACTTCTGGCCTTACCTTTTCATAGACCTTGGAGGTTGGGGGAGAGCTCTGTCTCCTTTTCTGGGGCGTCCATGAGTGCCATATGTAGGCTTATAGCATGCTCTGGTGTCAAGCTGTCCTGGCAAAAAAGTTACTTGAACATTTAATTTACAAAGGAGGTCTCGGCCCAAAAGAGGGATTGGACACGCTGGCATAGATAAGAAACTGTGTTTCAGGGTGAGGTCCCCTAATTGGCATTCCAGAAGTAGTAAGAAATAACAGTTTTGTATTTCTCCAGAAACTCCCATGACCAGGATGGATTGAGATGTTTTCTGTGCCACCTTGGTGTTTACCATGGAGCATGTTATACCCATATCTATCAGAAAGTCAATCAACTTGTCCCCCACTATCAAAAGTTACCCAGGGCTCCTGTGGGGAAATTGGAATTGGACACCTCAAGTCCAAAGGAGCCCCCAGGCCTCTTCATTCATCATGAGAGTGTTCCTCTTTTTCTAACATATGAGAGGTTCCCATCTTTCTTTTATTGTTTTCTTTCTTATTCTTTAGGCTGGGTCAATCATTTTTTCCAATGCCTGTCCTCCTTAGAGGAAGCACATTGGTCCCTCCATGATGGTGGCTTACCTCTCTTTGGGTTACTTGCTTTCCCGGAATCCAGTGCTGATGCCAGAAAAGTGGTGTTCCATCTTGCATCCTCTTGCTTCTGTCGTTGTTCCCTGTTAAGGTTGCTCCAACTGTTGTTGATCACTGTAAAAGCAACATCTACCAATTGAGAAGGGTTCATTCAAAATGCACCATCTAACTTTTGCAATTTTCTTCTTATATCTGGGGTGCTTTGCCCAGTGAAGATCATATTTACCATTCTCATATTTTCTGGGGACTCAGAGTCTGTATCAATGTAGCACCTGTAAGCTTGATAAATTCTTTCTAGAGACTCTGATGGATCCTCATTGGGTTTTTGGTGTGTCTCCTGAATTTTGTTTAAGCTCTTTTGCCTAGGTACTCCTTTTCAAAGACCCGCTAAGATACACTTCCTATAATGTTTTAGGAGTGGCATATCTCCATTATTAGGATCCCAGTCAGGCTCAGCAATAAGAACTGCCAGATTTGCTTCTGGAGCTCCATCTGGATCTGCTAGATGAAGCTGGTATGCTTCCTTTCTAGCCTTGTCAATGACGATCCTTCTTTCATCCCCAGTAAGCGTCATATTCATAAGAGTGTGAATGTCTGCCTAAGAGGGATGGTGAGTGGCAAAGATAGAAGTGAAAAGTTCAGTCATATGGAGGGGGGCCTCTCAGTACGTAAGGTTATGGTTTTTCCAGTTAAAGAGATCTGAAGTTGACAATGGCTTGTGCATCCGTAGAAACCCAGCTGGTTGGCCATCTGCATTAAGGCCTCCCACAGGATATCAGCACAAGGGAAATTGCCCTGCTCCAGAAGTGACTCCCAGTCCAAATTGGATGCCCTGTTGGGTCTTATATGGTAAAGCCAAACCAGGCCCCTGTGCCCCTGGGGTTAACATAGAAACTTCTAATTGATGCCCATAAGTAGGGGAAACAGGAGGCAGTGAATATGTTGGTGGCATGGGGGTGGTCGGAACAACTGCTGGTACAGCCTACTTGGCCAGTGGGGGAGTCTGGTTGGCTGGAGGGGGCATTTTAAGTTTTGGAATAACATGTCCTCACTCTCACTTTCACCTTCTCCCTCTTGAAGAGCAGGTTTTCCCTTGGTTTTCCTTTTAGACTGCTGTACCATAAGGTGGGAGCCTTCTGACTTCTTTTCCTCCTGATGCAATAGCATAAATGCTTCTATGTAAGGAATCCCATCATTTTTACCTGCTCTTTCACAAAACAATTTTAATTGCAAGATTGTATAATAATTAAGTGAGCCATTCAAGGGCCTTCACTCTCCTCATCCTAACATATATTGGGCCCACACACAATTACAATAGAATATCCTCTCTTCCTTAGTCATAGGCCCACAGCTATATTTTGCCCATTTATTTAAGATACACCCCAAAGGGCTTTCCCTAGGGACAGATGGAATATTTCCCATATTTATAAGTTCAAGAACAACAAAACACAAAAAGCACAAGCAAATTCCAATACCAAAAACACAAACAGATTCCATCATGAATGAACGTAAAACAAAAGCCAACAAACCGGTTTACAAATCAGGTAGAGTCCAACAATAATTCCCCCCTCCAACAGGGTACCCCAATCGAATGAACAAATTGGCTTTTCCCTTAAAGGAAAAGCCCTAACTGAGAGGAGAAAATGTTCCCAGTTGGCAGTTCCCAGTACATACCGGAGTGACTTACCCTACTATATGGGGCCCATTGGCTCCCAAATGTTGATTTCCTTGCTCCAACTGCCAAGCGCTGGGGAAGCTGGTGCCACTTCAGGGAATTTCAAAGGGAAAACCCTCAGGACAAGTGGTCCTGGCAGCTGCTAGGGCCTTACATGAAAATTCCCCAACCAGTGCTGGCAGGCCACAAGCAGCAGCGCTCCTGGCTGGCTTCGCCAAAATTTGTTACCAAGCTTGGGCTCAGTAACATTTTTATCCTCTTCATTTTTAAAGTCAGGATTTTGTATTCTTCTAATCTGATTTTATCGGAATTATTTATGCTCAGATGCTCTCTGCAAAGCTAAAACATATTTTTCAAACCTCCTTATGTTTTCAAGCATGTAAGTTAGTTAGCTAGTATTCAACATTCCCATCACTTATGCTTGCTACTGACAGGAAGACAAACTTTGTTTTTTTTCTCTGCTTTCCATTGAACCAGTGCCATTATGTCCTATGAATTTTGGTTGATTAAGACCTCAAGATATGTATTATCCTATATCACATCACTTTTTAAAACTTGTCTCTTGAAATAGCAGTTAAGAGCATAGCCTTAGAGGTCAGATAGACCCCTGTGATAGTGGACAAGTTACTGAAACTCTGTAGGCCTCAGTTACCTTGTCAGTAAAATAAGGATTATAACAGTTCCTACTGCATAGCACTGTTATGAAGATCAAATAAGAAAATGTGGGTTGACTGTTTACTAGATAGTAAACACTCAATAAGCGCTAGCTTTAGTTATTCTTATGATTACTTTTGTTAGATTGTAAGCTTCTTGGAATTAGGAATCATGTTTCAAATTTTAGTAAACAATGAGTGCTTAATACAAATTTATTATTGTTTGCTTATATAATAGTTATATTTAGTGATAAGAATTCCAGAAAATGAAACACACTGGAATTAAGATTACTAGATTTGATTCTGATTTCCTTATGTTACACTTCTTTATTTCTCCCCAAGTTGGTGGGTTGTTTTATTTCTTTCTTCTAATCTGACTTCTTTTTTTTGGCTGTCACTTATTTTATTTTTTTATAAAGTATTTTATTTATTTTAAAAATTTTGTTTATTTGGTTGCCTTAACTGCAGCAAGCGAGCTCCTTAGTTGTCACATGCGAACTCTTAGTTGCAGCACGCATGTGGGATCTACTTCCCTGACCAGGGATCGAACCCGGACCCCCTGCATTGAGAGGATGGAGTCTTAGCTACTGCACCACCAGAGAAGTCCCTGACTTATTTTTTCCTTTTGGAAAAATATTACTCATTTCTAAATTTTCTTTGGTCTTTTCTCACTGCAGGGGGATTCACATTTAAATTCCATAAGTCTTTTAAGTGTCAACTGGGCCAGGCTCTGTGCTATTTGCTTGAAGATACCTAGATATTATCTCCATTTCATAGAGAAGAAAACCAAGGCTCAGAGAGTTCAGGTGAATGGTCCAAGATCGTACAGTTAGTAAGTAGTAGCTCAAGAATGACCAATTAGACTTGACCATAAACCATTGAAAAGAACTCTAGGAGGAATATGACTAAGTAGTTTGATGTATAGAGAGATAGAAATGTTTTTTTCTTCAAAAGGGGGTGAGGAGGAGAGTCAGGGAATTCTTTGTGAAGATGAAATTACTCTAAGAGATGGCCAGTCAATCCATGGACAATTGAGAGCTGACTAATCTGGAACAACATTTTTTCTTTCACTCCTTCTATTCTCACTTTAGATATACATAACAGAGTGTGTTTATGGCATATAAATGCTAAGTAGAGGGGTGGGATAGGGAGGGTGAGAGGGAGACGCAAGAGGAAGGAGATATGGGGATAAAGGTATATGTATAGCTGATTCACTTTGTTATAAAGCAGAAACTAACACACCATTGTAAGGCAATTATACTCCAATAAGGCTGTAAAATAAATAAATAAATACATGCTAAGTAGATAAATTGCCACTATTTGGAAGATAAAATGGTAAGCATGGGAGAAAAACATTTTATTTGATGGTATGTGGACCATAAGTAAATTCACAGGCTTTTAATATATAAAGAATAGATCTAGTAGAAGAAGATACCATATCAGTGTTGAAAATGATAGCACATATGTCCTTTCACCAAGTTTAGTTACAGTTCTCATAATATAAAACTAATCCTTGGAATGCTTGGTAAATATGCTGATTCTGGGTACAAATGAATCCTCCACTTCTGAAGGCTTGGTGTGGGCTCCGATTTAGGTCTCCAATACATGTCCAGCGATTTTTGGTGCCCTTTTGGGAAATACACCATTTGGCATGATCCTGATAAGAGCTGAAATAAGATTGTCTAGATAACTTAATTGCTTTGACATTGTAGACATGGTAAGGAAGGGAGCAGTTTGAAGGAAGCTCTTGTCTCTTTCGCTGCCAGGTTTCTGTTAGCAAGTGAGTCTTCAACCGTTGAGCCATCCAGGCTGCAAAGATGTCTAGAGTTTATAAAGAGAAAAATAGTGAGGTTAGTATTTAAACTTAGATAAATCCCTGAAAATATCTCAGGAGTAGAACCATCACGCACCCCTGATATGTGGATGTCACAAGCACAATAGTAACAACATGACTGAGAGAGTGGATAGGAGAACATTTTATAAACGCTAAAGTGATATGCAAATAAAAGTTACTAGCATTATTACTAGGATGATATTGGTCTCTGAAAACGTTTTCTATTCCACACATACAAGAGAGCAATATAGGCTTTTGTCCTGAAAAGACCTTTGGAAAGAATAAGGATAGAGCAGTAACCAGAGTCCAGCATCTAGAGATCTTTATAAACCATGCCAAAGTGTTTGAATTTTCCTGAAATCAATGGGAAATTTTTTAAGGAGTGTTATTGGGGGATTAATAGAAACTGCTTTATGACCATAAATATCAATTGAGAAACAATGTGCAGGATGAATTGGGAAGACTACGTTAGATTGGAGAGAGGAAAACCACCAGCTTGTCACAATAAGTGTGGTAACAAACACAGGTGTGAACCATGGCCATGGCAGAAAGTTTAGAGGGGGTAAGATAAATGTGAGTTATTAAGGACTGGGAACTGATTTAACTTGATGATTTGATAAGGGGGAAGAGAAAAAAACAGGGATCAAGAGTTCTAGGGGACCATGCAGAATATGAGAAAAAGAGTGAGATATGTTAGGAATAATGATGAGATGAGTTTGGCGTGTTGAATTTTGTGTGGCTGTGCCACCCTGCGAGCAGAAATGTCCCACTCACTGATGAATACTTCTGTCAGAACAGAGGTCTAGGGTGGAGATCTAGACTTGGGAATCACCTAGAGGAATATGTATATGCGATAAGGGTAAGTAGAGGACCACAGGGCAACCTAGTCACATAAGGAGTATGCAGAGGAGGAGGACCTGGCAGAAGAGACTTATAAGAAGTGGGAGGAAGACCAAAAGACTGCGTACTTCCAAAACTCAGGGAGGAGAACGTTTCAAAAAAGAAAGGGTTCCAACTGTGCCAAATTCTGTGGAAGCTATTTCTGTCCTGTTAATTTTGGGATCTCTAATGCCTAACACAGGCAAGTAGTAGGCATTCAGTAAATTCTATTCAATATTAAAGGAAGGAAGGAAGTTAGGAAGGAAGAAAAGAAGGAAGTTAGGAAGGAAGGAACGAATGAAGGAACGAATGAAGTAAGTTAGGAAGGAAGGAAGGAAGGACGGAAGGAAGTTGGAAGGAAGGAAGGAAGGAAGACAGTGAAGTCAATTAAGATGGCCATTGGTGACTGGAGAGAGACTGTAAGGTCTATAGACAGAGAAGCAAGACTGTAGTCAAGGAGCAGTGAGCAAGTAAAGACCCTGAAGAGTTTTCTAAAAGTAAATTTAGAAGAAAAAAAACAGAGATATAGGGAATCTAGAATTGAGGGAGGGTTTTTAGGAATGTTTATATTCTAAGGGGCTTGTAGAGCAGGAGAGCTGAAGTAGAAGAGGGAGAACAGGTTGAGTTTATGAAAGTATTCTGAGGCTGGGATAGGTTCCAGGGCACGGAGTGCACTGCTTCTGTTTGGATGAGAGAAAACTGGTAAAAAAAAGAATGAAAATAGCTTAGATTGTGGAGGGTGGGGTGTGCTCTTGAAGTGGTTTCTTTCTGGTGATTTCTATTCTCTCTATGAAGGAAAAGGTGAAGAGGCAGGACTTGAGGGTAAGGAAGTCTTAAAATAACTACTTAGGGAGTGAAAGAAAAAGGAGACATCTTGGTTCTGTGCCCAGCTGAGGCTGGAGACTGAGTTTTTACTGGCCTCTGGCTAGATGGTTGTGAGATACTTTTGTGGTTGGATCAGCAACCCTTCTATTCAAGTGGCTAATATTTTAATTGACCCTTGGTGTCCCTTCTCCCTTTCCTTTCTTTGTCCTTCCTCCTTTTCTACTTCTACTCCCCTGAATAATCAGAATATTTCCTCTTTGCAATCCAAAGTGAGTCCAGCAGCAGTGTAATAGCATATTGTTTGATGATGGGATTTCATACCGTCAAGAAAATAATCAGACTTTGCAAAATGGAGGAATTTTTGTCCCTGGGCTGACTGAAGTGTGGTGAGATGCCGGCCAGGGATCTCTGATGAGCTGGATCTGGCACACAGCTGGGGCATGTGAACGAGCTCCTGGTGAAAGGTTACTGGGATGGAACAGCTATAAACGTTTGGGTTGCAGACCAAGAGCTGAGAATCTGAATCAAGAAACAATAAAGAAAAGTTGAGAATTAAGACACAAATGGAAATGCTTGTTGGTATTTTAGGTCTTGTTGTGAATTAAAAAACTAAATAGAATGAAAAACAAAAGCAAAAGTATTCCCTTCTTTAAGCGAATAGCCTTCAAACTTTTGGTTAAAATAGTTGACACTCCCTACTTTCCAGGCATTATTATGTGGGTTTACTAATTTAATCAGAACAACCTTATTATTAGGTAAGTTCTTTTATTATTATCCTCATTTTATAGATAAATTAATGGAGAATTTATGTCACGTGCCCAAGGTTATAAGCTTGTAACTGAAGGAGTTGGTATTAAAGCCCAGGCAGTCTGGTCTTGGAGGCCATGTGTTTTTTCCCCCATGTGTACACATACAAAAGTAGAGAACACCCATGTACTGATCATCCAGCTCCAAGAATGACCAACTCATCAGCATGCACACCTAATCTCTATGCTATTAAGCTCTCTAATCATTATAGGAACTCAGCTAGTTAGACTAGGGCTTAATTTGGGTGAGAGGCTCAATAATCCTTTCCATAAGATGGAAATATGTTAAAAAACAAAAATATTCTAAACCTCCTATATCCAGAGGCAAATAATCACTCTTTACTATTTAGCAGCTTCCTCAGTAAAAAGTGATTGGTAAAATACCATTCCTACTTCTCTTCCCTATTCCTACTTCTCTTCCCTATTCCTACTTTGGATTTTCCAAATCCAAGTATTTTTGGCCCTTTGAACTTGAGATCTTAAGGGAAGATCATCTGGTTTATGCTCTGAAATGTCATGTTGGTGGCCTATAGGTAACATGAGTTCTACACAATTTAAAAAATAAATAAGATTGAGACCATATTTGAAAATCAGAGGATCTATCTCCCTCTTTCCTTCTCTCTCTTGTATTCTTACATCCTCCCCTAGGTTTCTGCTTCCTCTAAAAAATATGGAGATGTAGGTCTGTATTCCCACAGAACCACAGTATAATGGAGCTGAAGCTTTTGAGGGAAGCTAGGGGAGAGTCAACAACCCAGTTTGTCACTGTCCCCACTGCCCACGCAATGTCCACCTGTGTCACCCATTTTTGTTACCTGCCTGGCCCCTGTAGACATTTGAAACTACTGCCTCTGATCAAGTTCAAAGACTTCATTGGTGGACCAGGAAAGCAAGGTCCAGTAAGTGAGCCTGCCCGAGACCTCACCAAAGCCAATATTAGAATCTAGGTATCAGAGGGTTTATGAATAGAGAAGCAAATGAAGTGATAAATTTATTAATATATTTCCAAATCCCTTCTTCAATATTGTTACCTCTCTCTCTCTCTCTCTCTCTTTTTACACACTCTAGTGTTACCTATTGCTTCATACTGGTTGTACTTGAAAGTTATGCAGATGCCAGTTTGTCCATTTCGTCTCCCTGTGGGTGGATACTCATAGCCTTCTTCAGGAATTGGAGGAAAATGGGGAATGGAATGAATCAACCAGAACCCCTGGATTCTGTTCCACAGAAGTAAACCTACCACAGATACAGTAAATACAGATAAATTAGAAAAACAAAACTCCTTTAAAGAAAACAGAGTTCAAAGCTACAACATTTAAGCCCTTTATACTTCAGGCTAATTTTTTATTAGGCTAATAATTACAAGGATCACGCTCTTTTTCAATAATTTCAAAACCAATTCAGGTACACATCATATTGCCCCATTACTGTTAATAACCCACCACAAAAGGGAGCTAGGGCAGCCACCCTGTGAAGAGTTGAGAGGCATTTCATGTTGAAACTACAAGGAAAATTTGTTTTGGCAGAATGCAAATTTGCTAAATTGGTATTTGACCTTGTTAGACTATGTAGTCACCTGGCAAGCTTCAGATAATGTCTTTACTGCTAAGCAGCTAAGCTATTTTCAAAAGCCAGCTAAAAAGCAGAGTTGAAAGAGAAAATATCAAATGAAAACATGTACTTGCAGTAATTTATTGTGAGAAACTGATGCTCATTTATGTGCAGAATTCACCCAGTTCCACAAGATTGAAAAAAGAGGCAGAGAGAAAAAAAACAGGGAAGCCATATTCTAAAACACCCCAGTTAATTGTATTTAGTAAAAATCTCTGGAGCAGACTAACATGAAAGCCAGAAAAGAAGAAAACAGAAAGATTTTCATCATCTTGTGACATGGCACAAAGAACCCTGTCCAACAGGCATCTATGACTATTTCTGTGTTTATAAATATATCAAGACAGTTTTGGTATGCTAACTAGACTTTCCAGTTTGCATATGACCATGGAGACATAAAAGTCATGTTTGCCTTAGTGTTAGAACAGAAACCAAATGCCTGCCAGTTATTTCTTTTTCAAAGAACACACTTTAAGGAAGCAGAGTATTTGTCAGTGACTTTGTCAGTGGCTATGGAATCAATACCTGTGTTGAGATGGAAAATGTTCAAAGTTCAGTTGCCTCACAGAGCTGGATGATCTTCAGGGACTCTCTTCGGCCCAGATGAGTATTGCTGTTTGTCTGAAATCCTAACTTCCTGGTACAAATGCCACAGGATGTCGGGACACCTGTTGGCAGGGAACTCCCCAATGTGACATCAGGTCCCACTCCTTTTCCAGCCTTTTTTCTAAACCCTTGTATCAACTAACAGGGTGGAGCGAAAATGGTGGTGGGAGGTTGGTAAAGGAGAGGTTGCAGAATGCGGCATGTTATAAGAATTGTTGGGTTCCATGCAGATAGGACCATCAGGAAGGCAACTTAGCTAAATCAAAGGCTTTCAATGCTCATGACATTTGACAGCCATTACAAATGATATTCTGAATCAGAGGTTGCAAACAGGCAGCCCACAGGCCAAATCTAGCCTGCAGATACATATTATTATGCTTGCAGAGTATTTTTTAAAACTTTGAATTTATTACCAACCTTTAAAAACTGGGGAGATTTCCCACAAACTCTAATTTTCTCTGGAAAAATTGCATTCCCATAAGGCAAGCTGAGTAGTAACTGCTTCCTTAGAGCAAGTATATACTCTCCAGTTCTCTAGTTACCTGCCAGTTCAGCCCCCTTAGCTTGCTGACATCACTTGCCTGCCTCTGAAGACATTTGAGTTTGAACCTTCTGAAGAATACTTGTTGCCACGGAAAGTTATTCATGGTATATTAAGTTGAAAAAAGTTTGAAGTAGTCATTACAATAGTTTTATAAAAATGTTTCAAAATATGTGTCATAGAAAAAGTAGAAAGTATTAAGTGTAATTATCTAATGAGTATTAGGATTACAGATTTTTTGTTTACTATCATTTTGAATTTTTCAATAACATATATATACATAGTTTATAAATTGAAAAACACCAAAAATCACTATAATAAAAATTATTATAATTATAGAACAAAATATATAACAACAAAAATTACTATAAAAGAAAAAATATTTTAAAATACTTTTTCAAAAGTGTTTACTGTATTTCAAATGGAACTTGACATTAAGAAGTGTGAATTTTACTCTATGCAAATTATACCTCTATAAACCTGACTAAAATGTGTGTACAGTATACACACACACACACATATATAGTCTGGCTGGTATTCCCAGTAGTCAATATTGGATTTCTTCTTTAAAGTATATATTAAAAGATACATTAAGAAATAAAATGGGATTTGTGAGAAGGATATTGCAAAGTCAAAGTATATCATTATAACCTGTGATACAGAAATCACTCATTTTGATAACTCAGACCATTAAAAAGAAAAGCTATCTTTTTAGTATGGAGTATAAGACTACTGAAGATGGAATGTTTACAAAAATACTGATTTCCAGTAGGAAAGAGAAAATAAGAGCCTTTATCATACCTTTGGTGTGTCCATACTTTCTGCTGTAATTCATGGATTTAGGGACTCCATCATTGTATATTAGATAGGCTGTGTTGTTATCCTGCAGGGACATTTTAGGGTTATAATGGCATAAATCTTTCACTCATAAATGCTCACAACATTTCTACCAGCTACCCGGCCTGCAATACAGAACTTTCATTAATACACATGAGAAGTCATCCGTTCTAATAGGCAGCTTTCCCATCGATATGAATTCTGTGACGTGCAAGACAAGGGACAAGAAGTCCATTCTCAACCACACATGGTTTTGTCTTGTGTGACAGGAGCCCTGTGCATTGTGATGTGTGTGTGAGGGCAATATTCCTATTTCAGTTATTTTGGACCCATGTTTCTGATCTGGCAACTAGTGTATGATAAAGGGGTACTTAAATATTCATTCAGGAAATGCAGTAGGAGCAACCAGCCAAGGATTACAGCTAAGTTTTCTCCATTGATATTATAGGCACAATGCAGAATTGGCTGTCAGGGTCTGATTTCCTCTGCTTACTTTGTGCTTCACTGCTTGGTCATAGCTTCCTGTTTAATCAGGATTCCTCATTCTCTGCTTCTCCTAGCTCCGTGATAGGGGAGGATTTTTCTTCAATCCATTTCTCCTGTCACTTCACCTTTTCAACTTGACATTTTCCTGCTTAAAAAAAGTGGTATGATTGAATGTGATAATGGATTTCCTCTGGTAAGGCAACATGCGAGTACATTCCCCAAACAGTTGGTCAAATCTCTGAGTCAAAGTGAAGCTATTATTTTGATAGTATCTCTTTGTCATGTTTTGGAAACTTGCTTATATTTTTTCTGTGTCGTTCCATTTCAGTTGTGTCATGATGCAGTGACTTTTAATGAAGCCAATGATGTCAATATTAAAAAGTCTCAGTGACATAATTAAAAGCAGGAAAGGACAACCCATCCCCTTAAAAAAAGACCCTTGCTTGTCTCTCAGAAAAAAAATCAATAACTGAGTTTCTTACAGGTGCTTCATTATTTGATATAATCTAAAACCATTTTTTTAAAAAAGGCACAACATAGTCTCTACAGCATTCTTGGCTACTATGTTTAGGAATATTTAGGAAAGTAAGCTGTTTTCTTACCTGCATTTTCTGTAATTGACCATCGTTACCGTTGGCGTTCAGATTCTCCACTGGAGAACTCTGACAGTTAGTTATCCTGTGAGCCTGTATGGAATGCGGTGACAAGGCCATTGTGTGCCTTTGGGGTACAATGTGGAAGGCCTCTGGGAAAATTCAGTAAGGAACTTAATTCTTCTAATAGATGAAGTTTAACATTCTAACCAGAGGTATAACAGCCAGCTAAGGTAAATGGGATGTAGCTCTAGTGAAAAGAGGCTCTCTCATAAAGCGAAAAAATCATGACCTAAGAATAGGACCTGAAGATTATCATACTAAGTGAAGTAAGTCAGACAGAGAAAGACAATATCATACGATATCGCTTATATGCAGAATCTAAAAAAATTGATGCTAATGAACTTATTTACAAAACAGAAACAGACTCACAGACTTAGAGAACAAACTTATGGTTACCAGTGGGGGAAGGATAGCGGGGAGGGATAGATTGGGAGTTTGGGATTGACATGTACACACTGCTATATTTAAGATAGATAACCAACAAGGACCTACTGTGTAGCACAGAGAACTCTGCTCAATATTCTGTAATAACCTAAATGGGAAAAGAATTTGAAAAAGGATGCATGTATATGTATAACTGAATCACTTTGTGGTACACCTGAAACTAACACAATATTGTTAATCAACTATGGTCCAATATAAAATAAAAATTAAAAAAAAAGAATAGGCAGACCTAGGCTTGTGCCTCTAGACCTTTTTTTTTTTTTTTGGCCTCGTGGCTTGCAGGATCTTAGTTCCCCACCAGGGTTTGGGGTCCAACCCAGGCCCCCGGCAGTGGAAGCATGGAGTCCTAACCACTGGACCACCAGCGAATTCCCAGGACATCTTTATTCCTTTAACACTTATGTTAGGTATTATTTTGACTACTGGATGTTGAATAAGAAGGCTACGGTCTCTGACCCCAGTCTAGCAGGGAATAGTCAGGTAAATATAGGCAACTGTGATATAGTTTGATAAGTGTTATTATCAAGGTATATGAAAGGTTCTCATTTACAAAGGCAAAAGAAGGGATATTTTCCAACATAACCCCGATATTGGCATAACTTGACATTTGAGGTTTAAAACCAGTTGGTCTGATCTTGCATTCTACTCTCTGTCAGAAGTTCAATTCCAGATCAGAAGGTGGGGAAGTTGTGTTCTCATGGTCACTTCTGGCACATAGTTCCAACTTCCAGAGAACACTCAGTCTTTTTGGTTGTTCTTCTTTGGGCTCCATGCCAATCAGACATGGAAATCAGCCCCTTTACTGTCATTTTCTTCCCAGAATCCACCACTCAAGACATTGCTTGTGAGCAGGTTTTACTGAAGGTATGAAACATTGGATGGTTTTACATAACCAAGCTGACCTGCCTCCAATCTCCCTCCATGTTCTGTATACTTTTTAATTCCTAGCTCCCATCTACCCCTTATTTATTTTGCAGAGCAGTTTAGCTCTCACTCCCTCCTAGGCTCTGGGGCTACTTTTGCACTTCCAAAGATCATTATTATAGTTTGCCAAACGAAGACCCATCTTCCCCAAATAAGATAAATGACAGAGGCTGCAATGTTGCTCTTGCTTTTCTCTTCTTGGACAGTCTGCAATTGGGAGGGGAAGAATGTGTTTATTTTCTCACTGATGGGTTATACTCCAGGTTTTCCATCCCCAACCTTGGAAAGCAGAAGCAGCTACAGGTAGTTTTGCTTTTACACAATAATTGACTAATTCAAAACAGGGATGTTGCTGAGAATGAACAATTTCTAAAAGCCTCTAGGACAGTGTTTGGAACATCACATGTGCTGAGACAGCTTACAAATAAGTTTTGACTTTGTAACTTGGCTCCGATGGCTGGTCTTAATGACAGGTGAATAAAGTGGATACCTGTGCACAAGGTGACAGCTCTCTGCATATTTTCAGTAAATGTTCAAATAGTGGTGCTAGAGTCTAACTCAGTATTGTTGTGGGGATTAAATTAGTTGACATATGTAAAGACCCAGCACGTTGTAAGTGCTGAGTTATTTTACATATTTACTTCTCTATAAATTATTGTTAGGAAATGCATAGACGAGTATAATTGGATGTTAATTATTGTTCGATTTTACTTGTCACCCCTGGTTGAAAAGCAGTATCTTGTCACTGAACAGCAGATGGTGCCTGGAATGTTGGGAGACTGCCCATATTGAGGTAGTTAACTCATTGCCTGATGGAGTCCAGATAGCAGGTTTAAGCTCCATATTCAGGCAAGTTAGTTCCAGGGCCTTGAACTAGAGCCCTAGCTCTCAACCTACTATTTTGAAAATGATTAATTAAAAGGAAGACCAAGCGGAACCCTTTACTTTTCCCACCAAACTCATCCCACCATGGCTTAAACAACCCATAACTCATGGCGTATTGATCACAGATCTATATTGCATTGTAATAGGAGAGGGCACTTCTCTCTATTTCCATTAAAGGAGTAAGATAGCAAGTACTGAGCACATTGGCAGAGTTTGGCAGCCAAAAGATTTCAATATGTAATTAGTTCACACTTTGCCCAGTGATGCCACTGGACATAGTGCCGAACATATCAACAATCTGGCATTGCTATGGAGTATGTTGATGTATTCCCTAAGGTCTTAGTTAGATTGATTCAGATTCTGAGCTAGCTTACTTCTAGTTGCTAGGATTGCGCACTGGGTAGACAAGGAGTTAAAATCTTTTGGAAGCCTTGGAGTCTGTATTATGCATTTTATATGATTCAAATAAATGATAACTATAACATACCTCGGAAGCATATGCTTCATATAGCTGCTGTAATGTCCTTCCCAAAACACTCTTGGTGGTATTCATTAGTTGCTTACTCCTTCTCCAGCTTCTGGTTGCAGAGTCTAGGTATAGGTACTCTACCCCAGTCTCTCGACTTTCCTTGTCTTGCCTTTTAGGCAACTTATAAAATGTAAACCTAACAAAAGAAATAATTATGAATCACTAACATTTCCTAACTCTTTCCCTGATGGCAGCCACTGTGTCAAGCACTTAAATGTATCATTTCACTTATGTTTCACAGAAGGCCTCTAAGTCTAAGGAAGGGGATTTGCACGAGCTCTCTGCCTCTTTTTCCACCCTTACTGTTGCTCCCTCCCAATGAAGGAAATGCAAATCTGACTGTACGTGTTCTAAAAACATTTACTGGCCTGGGGGGTGGGATCCCCGTGGTAGAAGTTCGCATACTTTGAGAATGACTTCTCTGTTCTTTCCTTTCCTTTCTCTTCTCTGTTTTTCTCTGCTGCCTTAGGTGCTTGGCATGCTCATCTCTTTGTAGTGGGCTGGCTGCGTCTGAGATTTGGGTTTAGTCATCAGAGTCAGTGGAGGCTTTCTTGAGCCTCTGGCCTAAGCCACATTCTTCAGCTCAGTTTATCAGAATGCTCTGCATTGAGGATTCAGGTCCAAGACCAGCCAATTAAGTAAATGCCTTGCTTTCTTTACTATTGTCACCTATCTGTATATCTCCTTTGGTTATCTCACAGGGAGGAGAGGTTGTTAGACCCCCATGGCATTCAGCCATTCTTGGATCATCTAACCCAGGGTTTCTCAGTGTGCTGTATTCACATTTTGGACCCCATTATTCTCTGGGAGCCTGTTCTGTGCATTGCAGTATCCCTGGCCTCTTCCTATTAGATGTCGACAATACTCCCCAAGTCGTGCCAATCAAAAATGTCTCCAGACATTGTCAAAAGTACCTGGAAGGCAAAATCGACCAGTTCTAGCCAAACACTCTTTAATAGCACAAACCCCACGATTAACCCTCAAATACTCACACTGGACCAAACATTGGAATGCATTCACTATTACCCCACAACAGTGTCTCACACTGCTGAGAAAAGCTTCAACGTTCACTTGGTTCTCATCAGTCTTATGCTTCCACTTATGCTCTTTCCTGCTCTGTCCAGGCTTTCTTACTCTCAGGGCCAGGTCCTCACACATGGGAGGAAACATGCAATTATTCTTTGATGCTGACCTCAAGTTCCTCTGCCCTTTAACTCCCGCAGGTAGTTGTAGCAGCTCGAGACTGTGCCTCCCTGTCTGCTTAGCACAGCATTCTCTCTGACAGATATTGCTAAGTAATATGTCCATTCGGTTGTGGCAAAAATAAATTTTATATATTGATCACAATTTGGTGGCCCACCATTGAAATGTTTGTCAACTATCATGGCACACCAATTAAGGACTAGTGCTTTTAAACATTTTCCTTGGGTGACCATCTCCAATTATAAGCTGAAGATTTCTGAATCTATTTCTAGCCCAGATCTCTATGCTGAGGTCTAGATAAACCCAAATACAAAGATGTCTCAGAGACCTCCAACTCCATATCTTCGAAACCAAGTTCACAATATTTTGCGACAACTCTACTCATCCCCTGCTCTTAGGGAACACATCCACACAGTCACAGAAGCCAGCAACCTGCAAGTCTTTCTTAACTTCTTCCTCTCTCCTACTCCCCTGCGCCTATCCATTACCAAGTCCTCTCAGCGTGTTCCTCCTCTCTATTTCCTCTTCTTTAACTTGGGTCCATACTTCTTCTCACCTGTAACACTGCCGAAGTCCTATTGGTTTCCATGACTGTAGACTAGTCCCCAGCCAGCTGGCCTTCAGAGTACTGCCAGTGGGCTTTCTAAAATGCAAATCTGACTTTATCAAGTCCCCACTTGAAGTCTGTCAGTAGCTCCCTTTCATGGTCAAGTTCAGACTCAGCAGTTCAGCACATGAAACCCCTCATGACCTGGCTCTCACCTATCTCTCTAAGCTCCCCTCTCCCTTCCTGCCATTTCCCCACGTTCTCCCGAAGCGCCAACTTTACTTAACTGCTTCCAAACTCTCCCCATTGCTTATTGCCTCTGGACCTCCTCATTGCTTCTTCATTGACCTGAGATGCCCTTGCATCTCCCTTGTTTTTATAACTAACTCATAATTGTGCTCAAAACTTAGCTCAAAACTATTGGGTTGGCCAAAAAATTTGTTCGGGTTTTCCGTGCGATGGTATGGAAAAACCCGAACAAACTTTTTGGCCAGCCCAATACTTCCCCAGAGAAGTCTTCTGGGCTCTATCCTCCCCAGTGCCCCATCTAATGCCCCATATATGCCTTTACCACATAACGATGAGCTCCTCGAGGGTAAGAACTATGTTTTGTTCATATTTGTATTTTCAAAACTCAGCACAGGGCTGGTGTGAGCTCAGTAACTGTTTGGTGAGAGACTGATTGAATGGATCTATGTTCTCTAGCCTGAAGTTTACACAAAGCTTGATGCCAACCATAAAGGCTAACCTAAACACCCTAATTAAAGAGTGAAAAAGTGATCAAAGCTTTCGGAGAATCCATGACTGTAACACAAAGCTGTGTTTCGTCTCTTTGACACTGCAGGAGACTGGTGACCTACCACCCACTCCAACAGCTGTCTGTGCTGTCCAATAAATAAGGTTAACCAAACAGTGCTCTGTACCATCAAGCCCTCTTTCTCCTTCACATAAGGAGACGCTCCAGTGTCAGGGAAAAATTAACCTCTCTCCTTCATCAACTCTAAAAGGATGTTGGAAGGGTTCTGTTAGGAAAGCCACAATGCAATTAAAGGAAATTGCCAACTGAGAGAAGCTGTCAGCTCTAACACACCTCTGTGGCCACCAGCCTTGCCCTGCTGAGAGCATGAATCAGGCCCACGAGGGGCTGCTAAGCTCTTTCTCAAAGGGAAGCTCTCTCATTCAGAAGCCTACCCCTATCTGGATACGTGGCTCATTTACACACTTCAACTTGCTTTCTTTTTAAGGGGAGAGGTGGAGTGGAAGTCTCCTGAACTTCACAGTGCACCAGTTAGCCACCAGTACTCTGGCTTTCTATCTGCACGCACCAAGCCTTACATTTCATTTACCTACCAATCCACAGCTTCACCTTCCTCGTTTCTGCACGATATTGTTGTCGCCTTCAGGATCCCAAAGAGGCCAAGGAAGAGCAAAGCCAGGGGTGTTCTTAGAAGTCTTGCTGTCATTTTCTATCTGGCACCTTTATTCCATGGCGCAGCAGGAAACTTTCCCCATGGATCGTGGAGTCTGAGTTTCAAGTCTCTCAGACTGTGCTGGCTCTGACATTTGATTCCATTTGCTTCTGCCATTTGCTGTTTAGGCATTTTCAGAATGGGACGAATCCCATGTAATTGTGTGATTCTGTCACAACATGCCGGCGTGACTCTGAATGCCTTTGTGCTGAATTGTTGACTGCTGAATAGTTTGCAACGTCATCAAAAAGTCCTGGCAAGAAAAAAAAGGATGTATCGTTAACTCTTGGGAGTAAACATCATGCAGTATGAAATTCAGTGGACAGGAGAACTCTGTATTGATAAGTAGATGTTGAATAAAAACTATTTCATGTTTTTTCCTTTATGATTGTCTCTCTATGAGTGAGAGCAAATGTTTGTGGTTCAGACATTACACAGAAGTGACAAAACTTTATATCTTAGTAATAATTAGGATCTATCACTTGTAATATTCTCTATCTTAAGGAAACATTTCCTAAAGGGTACTTCAAAGGCTTGCTTCAAAGAAAGAGCAAATTCAGTTGTATTTTACTGAAGATGTTTACATAGCCTCTCCACCTCCTGGTTTTAGCCACTCAGCGTGGTGCTTTACTCCAAAGAGGCCTTGGTGTCCAATTGGTTGCAATGCAATCAGGTAAACATATTGACCGCTCACGCTTCAGATCAAATAAAAATGTTACAAGCATCTGTTTTGCCCAAATTATTCTTTCCCATTCTTGAAACTGAATCTGAAGTTGAAGGCAAAGGGAAAATGGCTCATTTCCATGACTATACAAAGGTGAGACCATTCTCTTTTTGGAGGAGGGAAGAAGTAGATAGGCATATGAAAACATTTCTTTAAGTGCATGATGCCTTTGAATCAATTATTAAAGATGCTATAATAATAAATAGCAGTTTACTTTATGCCTGAAAGTCATTATGGCTCTGATCTGTCCCTTTGCTTATGGATCCAGATCAGAGTCACTGAGGGATTCAGACTAAATTGGACCCTTGCAAACTGGATCACTTCTATGGTTGAGCTGGTGTTGTTCAGGATCCTTGGGGTTCATAAAAAACGAAGGGCTTAGAGCTCTTTCTCCTAAAACAGAATTTTGTGAGGAATGTTATGGGCCACCTGCCCACATCTTCCTGTGGTGCTGGCAAAAAGGGACCTCAACCCAAACCTGCTAAATAAGAATTCTTCCAGTTGGGCTCAAGAATCTACATTATTTACAAGTCTTTTGGTGATGCTGCGGCACCCTAAACTTTGAGACTTAATGCCCTGAGGCCAACGTTGTGCTGTATCTGGTGTCACAACCTACCCAACTGGTAAACCGAGAAGCATTTTTCTGACCATTCCTCCATGGGTATCATCTTATTTAATGTATGTGTTTACTGCACTCAGAAAAAAAAGGATTTCAGCAACCCCAAAATTTCATCAGTTTTTAAAAAAAGTTCATAGCATGAAGTTTACTTTTCTAAGTTAAAGTGAAATAAATTCAATTTTATCTTGTGATAACTTTTGGTATTATAATGATAACAGGTGAGTACACGAGGCTTAGGATTCATTAATTCATATACAGAATGCAAGCAACTTGTTTTCATTTATGTAGGCTAAAGAACGTTTTTTGAATAGGATATAAAATAATTCTCATTTTCTCCTCATTACACGCTTAGCACAGTGCCTGGCAAATAGTAAATGATCCATAAGTGTTAGCTAAGATTATTTTTACTACAACCTGAGCCCTTCCTGTGATTGAGCTGCAGGATATGTGTATTAGGATGGTTTTGCTAAAGCCAATTTTATTTCAAGATCTGGAAAAATGCAATTAGGTTCTTTCCTTTCAGGTGTCGCTTTCAATAAGCTTTCTTATCTCTCGTTGTTGCTGAACTGGTCATGCTGATGGTCAGTCAACAACCTTCCTTATGCAATCACTAGGTGTCAAACACTGTACCCGTGGTTGAGGGGTTCCAGAGATTTCAACATTACCCTAAAGCCTGGATTCCAGTCCTGGGTTTTTACTAAAATCAGCAAAGCAGTGTCGTGGAAGGAAGCACAGTGAATTCGGTGGATGGAGAAAACACAAACTGAGCAGAATGGTTTTCACATTACCCGCTTCTGAAGCCCAGTTAGTACAATATTATGAAAATATCACGTCTCCTTCACAATATGGTTACCTCTATATAGTAGAACTAGTAGTAAATCCCTTCATTGTAATTTGGCCAAGTATAGTGAACAAAGACGAGTACTTTACTTGGTAATGGGCTTCTTTTTTAATGGTTGAAAGTTTGCATTCATTCATCCAATAATCCTAGAAAATCTCAGTCTTTTTTTTAAAATTTAATTAGAGTTTACAATGTTGTGTTAATTACTGCTATACAGCAAAGTAATTCAGTTATACATACATATTCTTTTCTTTTATAGGCTTTTCCATTATGGTTTATCATAGGATAGTGAATATAGTTCTCTGTGCTATACAGTGGGACCTTGTTGTTTATCCATTCTCTATATAAAAGCTTACATATGCTAACCCAAACCTCCCACTCTATCCCTCCCTCAACCCTCTCCCCCTTGGCAACCACCAGTCTGTTCTCTATGTCCATGCTTCTGTTTCCATTTCATAGATAGGTTCATTTGTATCATATTTTAGATTCCACACATATAAGTGATATCATATGGCATTTGCCTTTCTCTTTCTGACTTACTTCGCTTAGCATGATAATCTCTAGTTGTGAAAATCTCAGTCCTGGTCTCTTCAAATTTTGCCTCTTCCACATTCTCTCTATCATATGTTTCTAGTACATTTTTAATACTATTCTTTAAAATTTTTTTTTAATTGTAGTTGATTTACAATGTTGTGTTAGTTTCAGGTGCACAGTAAAGAATATATATATATCCTTTTTTTAACATCTTTATTGGAGTGTAATTGCTTTACAATGTTGTGTTAGTTTCAGCTCTATGTATACATATAACCCCATATTCCCTCCCTCTTGCGTTTCCCTCCCACCCTCCCTATCCCACCCCTCTATGTGACCACAAAGCACCAAGCTGAACTCCCTGTGCTATGCGGCTGCTTCCCACTAGCTATCTATTTTACAACTGGTAGTGTATATATGTCCATGCCACTCTCTCACTTCGTCCCAGCTTACCCTTCCCCCTCCCCGTGTCTTCAAGTCCATTCTCTATGTCTGCATCTTTATACCTGTCCTGCCCCTAGGTTCTTCAGAACCGTTTTTTATTATTTTTTTTTAGATTCCATATATATATGTTAGCATACAGTGTTTGTTTTTCTCTTTCTGACTTACTTCATTCTGTATGACAGACTCTAGATCCGTCCACCTCACTACAAATAACTCAATTTTGTTTCGTTTTATGGCTGAGTAATATGCCATTGTATATATGTGCCACATCTTCTTTATCCATTCATCTGTCGATGGACACTTAGGTTGCTTCCATGTCCTGGCTACTCTAAGTAGTGCTGCAGTGGACATTGTGGTACATGTCTCTTTTTGAATTATGGTTTTCTCAGCATATAACATGGACCTACTGTATAGCACAGGGAACTCTACTCAATATTTTGTACTAACCTACATCGGAAAAGAATCTGAAAAAGAATATATATATTCTGATCCAGATAAAAGTCAATGTTCAACTCAAAAGTAGCTGAATACATATATTCTTTTTCAGATTATTTTCCCATGTAGGTTATATTACAAAATATTGAGTAGAGTTCCTGTGCTATACAACAGGTCCTTGTTGTTTATCTATTTTATATACAGTAGTGTATATATGTTACTCCCAAATTCCTAATTTATCCCTCTCCCCAACCTTTCTGCTTTGGTTACCATAAGTTTGTTTTCTATGTCTTTGAGTCTGTTTCTGTTTTGTAAATAAGTTCATTTCTAGTACATTTTATGTCTCTTTCATATATTCTGTCTCATGTGTGTCTGCATTAATCCCTGATTCTTTATTTGGATCAATCTCCCAGTTCTCTAATTCTCTCTTTGGCAAGATTAATTTGTTACTTTACCTCTTACAAATAACTAGTTCTTTCTTCAGTTGTGTTCAATCTGTTTCTTAATCCACTTATTAGTGCATTTCTATAAGTTCTGTTGGGTTATTTTTCAAATTTTCTTTGTCTTTTTTATAGTGCCTTATTTCTTGCTCCAGAGAAGCTATTCAACCTTCTCTTTCATTTCTGCAAAAATATTAAATATATGACTTTTATTTTGTCTGATAATTCCAATCTTTGCTGGTCACACTTTGCTACCTGTTATTTCTATGACTCTCTCTCATGATACTTTGCTACCATGTGTACCTTTGATTTTTGATTATGAGTTCATGTTCCTTAAAGCTTTATGTGTGAGGATTTGAGGTTGAGATAAAGTTGGGTTTCTCCAGACCCTGGTCTGTGCTGGTTTCATCAAAGTGCAGTCATCCTATGAGGACTCCTGGGAGTTAGACTGTTGGTTTTATTTATTTATCCTCAATAACTTTTTGAGGTATGGTGTACATACCATAAAATTTTCATATTTAAGTTCAACTTTATTTTTGTTCAAACTGTTAAAAGACTGTTAATATACAGAGTAAAATCTAGAATGTGACAGAAAGTTGAATGCTTGTTGCATCATTATTTTGATGAAATGGGATGAGACAAACAAAATGACTCAGGCATTTGTAAAATAAAGAATTGTTCATGAAAAATGTGGTTAAAGGGAAATATAAGTAGAATAAGTGGAAGAGGACCAGACAGTTTTATTTGGTTAATTCCTACTCATCACTTAGGGGGCTTTGTGGATACCAGTTCCTCCTAGAAGCCATCCCCCATCTCTCTCAATCCAGCTTAGGTGTCCCTTACAATATAGTCCCAAAACCCACTGTATTTTTTCAATTAGAGTAGTTATCACAATGTGTTCTAAATACTTGGTTTCTTTTCTGAAGTTCCTCTAGAAAGCAGAGGTCAGCAAACTCCTGTGGGTCAAATCTGGCCCACTGTCTGTTCCTGTAAATAAAGTTTTATTGGAATACAGTCACACTCATTCATTTATGTACTATGTATAGCTGCTTTATGCCATAATGGCAGAGCTAAGTAGTTGCAACATAGATCATACAGCCTGTAAAACCTAAAATACTCTGATTCTTTACCAGAAAAGTTTATTCTACTCTAAAGTTTGTTCTAATCTCTATCAGGGCAGAATAGTGACTGCCTTGTTTGCTATTTATCTCCAGCACTTACCAGGGTGCTTGTCACTAGAAGGAATTAAATAAATAGAGATGAATGTATGGATTGAATGAAAAAGGTTTCAGAGACTTCAGTTTTGGGGTTATGCAGATTTTAGAATGAAGTAAACCTAATCAGAGAAACAAATAAATGTGGGTATGTAGGTAAAATCCCATTATAAAGAACTTCACTATAATGTTATATCAGGGAGATAGCTGAGTATCATAAAAATAATCAGGCAAACCTGGGTTCCATGCCTGGTCCTACGTCTCATTAGCCATGCAGTTTTGACCAAACTGTTTAACCTCATGAGTGTCAGCTTCCTTTTCTAAAGGTGGGACTCATGAGCTGCACCTTTACAAAATGCTATCAGGATTCGGTGAGATGCTGTGTACATAGCCTCCAGCACGTAACTGGTGCTCATTAAATGTTGGTTCCTTCTTACCTTGTTTCTTTTCTATCATGATGCAGTTACTTCTTTGTCTTGCAGATGGACTGAAAACAGTCCTTTAGTGATACGGTTCTACTGACTACAAAGAAACCTCCATTACTCGTGTTTTCAATGGTCCTGATCCAGAAAAAAGTCAATGTTCAACTCAAAAGTGGTGCCACGTTGTTGAAGGCACGAAGCTGAATTTTAATCCTGCCCCAGAGGGGAAGCACCCTTCTTTCCTTCCCCTATTTCACAGTTTAAACAAACCTGCAATAAACACAGAATTCATCTGAACTTAGAATTTATCCGTAATTTAGAAAAATGACTGAAGTGCTAGAAAAACCAATGGTTTGAGCAGGGGGCATCTCCCAGTTTTGGGTAAGTTCTGCCTAGTATAGTGTAGGTAGAATAACACTGTTCGGTCTCAGTAGGGCCCTTTACACTATACCAGTCTGCCTGTCAGCTGTGTGACTTTGGGAAGCTCACTTAACATCACTGATCTAGTTTATATTAAAATAAGCGTCCTTCCCACCATATCACAGGGTTTTGTGAGGAATAGATAAGATAATATAGGTCTTTACTGGATAGAAAATTTTTAAATGGTATAGAAATGCAAGTTTCTGCAATAGCCTGCCCACTTCCCTCCTTCTGGGAGGGATCAGAATGCTTCCTTTCTCTCCCTAATGAGTGTAGGGACTCTGACGTAGTGAGAAAGAGCGTCACTTTGGGGCAAATGGTCAAGGTACTCCTCCTCCCTCTGTCACCCAGGAACTGTGTGACCTTGTCAAGTCACCTAACCCTAGTGTCTCCCTTTGTAAAACTTGGTTAAGGATATCTGCTTCACAGGGTTCTTGTAAAGGGTTAGAGGAACTCATATATAGAAATTTCCCATCAAACCGTCACTAAATTGTTGCTACTATTATTTTTATTTTCAAGTCTTATACATTAGGAAAGAGAAATCTTTCAATGTATGCATTTCAGTAGAATTTCCTTCCAACTGCATGTTTGGAGGTCTCCATCAATTCTTCGTTGTGAGGTTTTCTGCTCCTACTCCTAGAGGCTCCTGAGGCCTTGTTCCAGTTCCCTGCCCTAAGGCTCTTCGTACTGTGGAGAGGCTGGCAAGAAGAAAATTAGCACTTCCCTTGACATTTAGTGATGAGTCTCTCATCCTTTGTAATAGGCAGAAGTATGAAAATAACGGAGCACCTGTAGATGGAGTCTTCATTAGGTGACAGATCGCCCTTTCTGCAATAATTATGCATATGAGTTGTTATATTGTGCTTGAAACATCTGCTTGACAAATCCCTTTGGAGCCACACTTTGAACAAGACTCAAGGCATATCCCCCCTTGATAGTAAAAATAAGCCACTCTACAGCCTAAAGCAACATGACATTTGCTAGCAGATATCAATATTTTTCCATCTGAGATTTAGTTGATCCCAAGCAGCCAAAAAATACCAGATGCCTCTAAGATTATTATTCATCATTATTGTTCTTCTCTTTATGTATTATTAAGATCCAACAAAGTGATATTAAGATGGTTCATATGAGTGCCCCCTTTTCTCATATTAGTTCAGCGTTTTTCTCAGAAGTCTTCTTGTTCACAAATGTCCAAGAAAATAGCCGGGCAAAGGAAAAATCTAGGTGGAAAATTGAAAGGACTTCTCTAGCACATTCCAAAGATAGAGAGGGAGGCATGTCTCCATGCATAGTTCTTCCATCTATCACTGCACACTGCAACTGAATTGATGTTTAAATATGTGTGATGGGTCCAAAATAGCTAGCACTTCTGTATTTCCCTCTGTTATGGAGGGTAGAGATATGCTTACAAAAGCTCTTCTAATACTTGAGATAAAATGCTAGTCATTTTAAAATTAAAATTTATAAAAGTTTTCCCTTATCTTTCCTAATATTTTTTCCACCTCAAATCCATCCACTGGGCCTTATAGAGCTTAACAGACTCCAGGCTAAGAACTCCTAGACCTGTAGTGACAACCTACATCACTTTCAATATGATGTGGAAATAAGAGAACACTCAGTATCTAAGCGAAAATGCGTAAGATTCATTTAAAATCTCTGAGAGTTCTCTCCTACATTACTTGCAGGCAATCGATGATTCTCTATCCCTTTATATTTCAAGACATGTCTAAGAAAAGGGAATTTTTCTTGTGTAGAGCCAAGTATAGATTTACTCCTACTGACATTTACAAGTCCAGAGTATTACTCTAGGAAATTGTTTCCTTTTATGACTTTGTTCCCTCAAGCCACACAAGCCTGAGGAAAGACAACCAAAGTATGAAGGCAGAAGTAGGCCATATCATAGCAGCAGTCTTTGATTTTAGCCACCCTAGCTCTGGATTGGTGTACAGTCTGACTATTGCTCTCTAACAGTAACTGGAAGGACCCTTTGATGGAAAATATGACATATAATTATTATTTATCAATGATAATCATAGCTACATTTATTGAACATTTCTTATTTGCCAGGCACTTTTCTAAGTGCTTTATGTTTTTATGTCCTGTAATCCTCACAGCAATCCTGCTAGATGGGCACTACTATTATTAATTTTATAAATGAAGAAATTTGCCGCCATTCACAGAGCTAATAGGTGGTGGAACAGAGACTCACACTTGGCTTGTCTGACTCCATCCTCTCAGCTACCCGCCCACCCTCCAGATGAGAGCAACCTTGGGATTTTACTGTACGGTCATCTTGGACATGGATCCCTGCCCTACACTGTGTGTTATACACAATAGGATTCTGGCACCTACTTCCGGTTTCTTAGACTGCAGAACTGGGGAGGTCTTATTGATGAGAACAGCCTCAGTCTGGCCTGGGCCATTATCTGTTCTGTCAGGTCCTGCTGAGGGACTCTTGGGTGTCCCACACCGTTCTTGTTCCATCCTGCTCCAGTCTCAGATGGTCATGTCCTCTTTATTCTTTTTTTTTTTTTTTTTTTTTGCTGTACGCAGGCCTCTCACTGCTGTGGCCTCTCCCATTGCATAGCACAGGCTCCGGACGCACAGGCTCAGCGGCCATGGCTCACGGGCCCAGCCGCTCTGCGGCATGTGGGATCTTCCCGGACCGGGGCACGAACCCGTGTCCCCTGCATCGGCAGGCGGACTCTCAACCACTGCGCCACCAGGGAAGCCCTGTCCTCTTTATTCTGACTCTTTTCTCAGTACACATGATTACTCAGCCTTTGCCAGAGCGTCACAGTCCAGGCGGGAGCTTGCTAAAGAGTGCTGACCTCTCCCACGTGTGTCATGCATGAACCCCAGGATAGCTGCACGGTGCTAGAATGCTCTGTCTTATTAGCAATGTGAACACTTTGTGCTGTGTCACTAACTTTGTCTACTTGCAATTCTGCCCTTCCTGGCCCTTTATTCTCCAGCCAGCTGTGCCTGTGATCTCCAGGCTGTGGTGACCAGAGGGCAGAAGTTGCTTTCCTCACTTTCCCAAGAAGAGGAACTTCCTGATTGGGGTCTGAGCCGAAGCAGCTTTTCCTGTATTGCAATCTTTGGGGGATTTTCATGAACTATTCCATGTCACTACACAAGAGGTGCAGGTGTTGGGGCAGCATTCGGTCATCCATGATACATTTATTAAGCACCAATTGTGTTCCAAGCATTCTGCTGAGCACTGGGGTTGCCATGGCGACCAAGATAGAAATTGTTTCTGCTTTCATAGTTTACTATTTTTGAACAAATCAGACCCATGAAGAGGCTATTGTAATGTGATTTCATAAAGACTCTGATAAGGCAATAACAGAACATTCTGAGAGCACATAGAAGGGCCACCTACTCCAGACTTGAAGGGCTGGGGCAAATTACCTAGTGGAAGTGACATCCGAGACTTAAAAAAGTTGAGTCAGAAGAAGTTAGGCAGGTAAAGAGATTGGTATAGTTGGGTAGCAAGGAGGAGAAAGAATGTTCAAGAAAGAGGTAATAGCAAATTCAAAGGCCTATAGGCAAAGAACACATGCAGGGCCTGGGTGACAACAATTAGCTCAGGATAGCTGAAGTGGAGTTTGAAATAGGGTGTGGCAAGATATGAAGCTGAACTGATGAGCAGGGGTTGGGAAATGAAGGGTAGCTATCATTTAATCTTACTCTGTATCTCATGGGTACCACTTGCTTTCAACAGACTAAATACTTGGGTATTTAGTAGCAGGGGATGGGACTGAGGACTAACATTTGTTAAGTCCTGCTGTGTGCCGAGGATGATGGAAGGTCTCAGAGACCTTTGGTCTGGAACCTCAGCCCATACCATCCAGGGACCCCAAGCCAGCCAAGTGCCTACCTGGCCCGGGTAGAATCCCTTGCGGTTCGAGACATGTCAGAGTCTTCCTTCTGCTGTTTCCAACAGTGCTCCCCACTCTAAAAACTAGTGCCCTTAATCAAGTTCCCCTCTGTTATCTCTTCTGCTGCTACATCCACAGCCAGGCCTGACATGGCCACTCTTACTGGGGTTGACCTCACTGTACCACCAGGTACCAGGGACTGAGCCAGCCCTTTCACATTCACCAGCAACTCTAACTTGTAGGGGCAGTTATCTCCATTTGTACAAAGCGGGAAACTGAGGCTCAGGGACATCAAATTATTTGTCACAAGCCACAAAGCTGTAAGTGGTAAGGCAGAATTTGAAGCTGGTCTGATTTCAAAGCCACTACAATCACACAGCCGTGCCTCTTTCCCTGTCAGCATTGTAGTTCTTATTAGGATCCTTTAAGTCTGCTCTTTAGGTTTTCTTATTGATACTTTTCTGGAAGATGAGTCCCCCAAAAATTGGGTCAGATGCATCCAAGGGGCCTCTCCAAGAGTTGTCCCTTACATGTGTCCCTCGTACAGAGGAAGCACTGAATTCAGACACCACAGACCTTCAGGGTATGTTCAATAACGAACAGCAGCATGCCCTACCAGGCTCTATCCCCAAGATTTAAGACAACCTTCACTACCCCACTTTGATTAAGAATACAACAATAATTTCTGATGTTGGCTAGCATTTTTAAATTCCTCCCAAGGGATTTGGTGATTTTTTTTTTATGCGGGTAGATATTTAGGCAGCCCTTGGCCTATCTGAGCATATCGCCTACGTGGGATTCGCAGACGAGGTTTCTTCTTTGTGACCCTCCCCAGATTCTCACTGCATGTTGTTTTTGGTTTACTTTTATTTTGGTCACCTTTTCTCATTACCATTTTAATGTTAATTTTCATGCTAAATAAAATAGGTTTTCCTGTCCCTCGGCTTCCTCCTGCCTCTTCTCTCAAACACCAATAAAGCCCAGGGACAAGTCTTAATAGAGTCTAACAGTGGAGATGGACGTATTCACTAGGGAGGGCTCCAGCTTCAGACAGGGATACTAATGAATCAGTCACAGGCTTTTATTAAGTGTTTCTTCGCTAAAAGCGTAGCTTTCCTTGCAGCCATTTGGCTCTGGCTCTGTACTGCTGAAGGTAGTCTAGACCCTGTCACTAATTACTCTTCTTCCTGGCAGCAAGTAGAAGAAGCAATTTTCAAATTGTTTTTATTGCTCACAGGGCAGTTTCTCCAGAATACTACTCTCTATAAAAAAGGGGATATAATTATTTCCAGTTAACATAGTCAAAAGATTTTATAGAGGAAGGCAGTTTATGTAGTAGTTAGAAGTACACAATTTGAAGTCAACAGACCTGAGGGTGAATTCTTGGCTCTCTCCTTTACTAACTGGTGTAAGTCACTTAAATTCTTTGAACCTCAGTTTCTCCCTCTGCAAAATGTGAATAATATTAGTTCATAGGGCTGATATAAGGATTAAGTTAGTAGAGATTAAATAAGAGTAAATAGTTTGGCTCAGGAGGTATGGTTATTATTGTTGTAACTTATTATTAAGAAAGCCATCTACCTGTCCCTCTTCAGGCCAATCTGATATATTTTCATCTTTTCCTTGTGATTCTCTTTTCTCCATACAAATTCTCATTCTCCTTCAAAGGTAGGGCATGATCTTTCTTTCAGGAATACTCTGACTCTTACCTTTCATGATTACATGATATAATTAGGGTTCAAAGAAATTGCAGTTGACTTCTTGTTTTCATTTAGCCTTCTTCATTAAGATGACTGTTTTCATTGCAGAATGATGAGATGGAGCTTGTCCGAACTGGCTATGGGAAGGATATGGTAAAAGTTCTCCATATTCAGCGAGATGGAAAATATCACAGCATTAAAGAAGTGTCAGCTTCAGTGCAACTTACTCTGATCTCCAAAAAAGATTACCTGCATGGAGACAATTCAGACCTCATCCCTACAGACACCATCAAGAACACAGTTCACGTCCTCGCAAAGTTCAAAGGTGTATGTGTCATTCTACTTCTTAGCTACTGCCCATCTGGATGCAGAAATCACTGTACTATGTTATGAGGATACTACTTGCTTATTTCAAGTTCCCTGTACTTTTTAACCCTATTTTTTACATTTAAACCATTGAAAAAAATTCCTTTTCTAATTCTAAAAGTCTCAGCTTTACAGAAAATCTTGCTTTTTTTTTTTAAACTCACCTCTTTATTCTCTTTTCTTTTCTTCTTTTTTCCCCATTTGTTCTCTTTTCTTGTTTCTCAACTCACTACAACATCTTTTTGGCAGAGAATCCTACTTGACAAATTTACATGTTATCTCTTAATTAGGATCATTGGCAAATCAAGGCCCTGAGAAAATTTCCTAATAGAATTTTACACGTTTTTGTTATGCAATTATTTGAGTCCTATTATTTTTTTCTTTTAGAATGGTTTGCATTTATAGAAGAAAGTACCATTTCTCTTCTTGGTATTACTCTAGAAGAAAATCAAGTATAAGATACATTTCGAGATCTGTCCAACTTTTAATACCTTCCTGATTTTCCCAACTCCGTGACCACTTAGCATCCACATTTGATGGTAGTTGTACTTTTCAGAAGGGTCTTGGAACGGATAGACTCTAATCTCTTAGCACTTTTACCTCAGGTTTCTCTAAGTGTGAGTGAAACTGTGCTGGACGACCAGCAGATTTCTGGGCAATTCAAGATCATTTTTTTATTTGCTAAGAAGTCTAGAAAGGCAAGAAATGTAGACTGGAAAGCTTCTTTCTCATGCTTTTGCATGAAATTCACACCCATAATACACAAAATGAGCAAACTAATTTTTTTTTTTAGAAATTTATTTATTTATGGCTGCATTGCGTCTTCGTTGCTGCATGCAGCTTTCTCTAGTTGCGGCGAGTGGGGTCTACTCTTCGTTGCGGTGCACAGGCTTCTCATTGTGGTGGCTTCTCTTGTTGCGGAGCATGAGCTCTAGGTGCGCGGGCTTCAGTAGTTGTGGCTCACGGGCTCTAGAGCTCAGGCTCAGTAGTTGTGGCACACAGGCTTAGTTGCTCTGCAGCATGTGGGATCTTCCCAGGCCAGGGCTTGAACCCGTTTCCCCTAAATTGGCAGGCGGATTCTTAACAACTGTGCCACCAGGGAAGCCCGAACAAACTAATTGAAATATTATTTCTGCAAGGTCTGTCTACACCCTGAACCTTTCTCTTGCTAATCAGAATGGCCCAGCAAGTATGGGCAAGGCTATGGAAAAAGGCATTGCTTTCTTTAAAAATGAATTGAAAATAAGCTCTGTACTGTGCTAGAGAAGAGGGTCTCTATATAACACAAATTCTTATATTTCCTGTACTATGTGAGAAGTTCAGAAAACTGAAAGAATGGACCTGGATGTTAAAAACAATTTAAATGTATTCATTGTAGATAGAGTGACTGCATAATTTCTCATCCAAACCAGGATACTTTTCAGAGTGAAATAGGATGCTAATAATAATTATTCTGAGACAACAGGTATAAAACAAAACTATCCTTGGGAAACCTATACAGTCTACCTTAATTATAGGCAAAGCCATAAATAATCTGTAGACTGTACTAGGACCATAAAACATTGCCTAGAGATTAACCTGAAGAATTTGGATGGAAGTAGGGAGCTGCTTTATGGGGGTGGAGAGCTGGGGATGGTCAATAGAAGGCCTGTTTGCAAGGCAAGGAAGTTGAAGTGACCCTTCATTAACATTTTTCTTTGGGAAACTGGGAGGTCTGTTTCCCAGCCTCATGAAGAGAGCAGAGTGTTTTGAAGTATCCTGCAGTACTTTAGCTGGCATGGGTGATGATTGAGCTCACCGTGAGGAGAATCTGGACGTTAAGTTCCTTTCTGCTCGTCCACTGATGGATAGACACATCCTCTCCTGCACGCAGTTTTCTTTTAAAAACAGGATAGTCTCACCTGGTGATGGTGATCCATTAACTACACTTAGGAGCCCTTGTGAAAAATTGGGATTAGGACCAATTCATCTCTAATTCTTTCTAATTCTTTGTTTCTCTGATTCTAAAAAACACTTTATCAGGAAAAAGAGTCCCATGGATATTTAAAAATGATTTTTAAGTAGGACAAGTATTTCTGATCATTCACATTTATTTCTTTTTGCAGATCAAAAGCATAGAAACTTTTGCTGTGAATATCTGTGAGCATTTCCTTTCTTCTTTTAACCATGTTATTCGAGTTCAAGTCTATGTGGAAGAAGTCCCTTGGAAGCGTTTTGAAAAGGTTACCTCACTTATTCGTGCTCTCAGTTTAATTAAAGAAATTGGCTTTATGACATATGTTGAAATTTTACTGGAAATATTGTTTTTTCTAATTTTCAGAATGGAGTTAAGCATGTCCATGCATTTATTCATACTCCCACTGGAACGCACTTCTGTGAGGTTGAACAGTTGAGGAGTGGTGAGAAAATGTTTTTCATGTTTTGATTCTGCAATAGCAATTTCAGGGTTTTTTTTTTCTTTTCTTCTAAACAACTCTGTTTATTAACACCCAGGAAAACTGTAGAGAATTTTGAAGTCTTTTAAATCTGAGATGGGAATGAACAGTGTGACCTTGGATTACATTAAAGAACTATCTGCTTTTTATCTTAAAAATATAAAAATGAAATAATACCCTTTGCAACAAATCTGTGGGTTGAGTGGGGTAGATCATTTTTATTGCATGATTTTGAAGTGAGGGAAAAAAGGGCACAGGCTGACAAAAGCTCAAATCTCTGAATTTTCTGACCAGTAATTTTTGTACCATACCATGCTTTGATTATAATAACCTTTATAGGAAATACCTAGAAAATAACAATCACATTTCCTTGAAATTTTGTCATAATAATAAAACCACTGATATTATTATAGTTACCATAAAATAAACCTCATTTAAAAATAGCAGTGACAATTATATAATTCTTTCTATTTACCAAGAAATCTAAAAATTAACTGTGGAACATAATTACAATATAGACCTTATTAGTACTGATTATTGAACTTAGCAAGTGTGTCTTCCACTGACTCGTTGAGGTTGTCAGAGCAGAGTTCAATAATTGACTAAGACTTAGACTAGAAGACCTCTAAGAACCATAGAACCACCATAGTAGAAGTGTCTCTATCCTAATAAAAAATAAACTTTAATGATCATTATAACTTGAGAGTGTGGACTCTGAAATTTTTTCTTTTCTATTTTCCTTTTCTCTTTTTTCTTCTCCTTTCCTTCCCTTTCCTGCTTGTTTCTTTCATTTTATTTCTTTTCCTTTCTGTATCTCTCTTTCTTTCTTCTCTAGCTCTTTTAGTAAGAATTTGAGGTGACATCTCATAAATGTCAGAAATTTTAAAAGGTTAATAAAATATAAGTTCTTCTCATTCTAAGTTCTATTGGATAATGCCTTCCCTTAGGAAGTCCTAGTGTTTTAGCTATCATTTAATATTTGTCCCTATCTGTATTAAATTCTAGACACAGCCAGGGCCTTTTCAGTGTTTGATTAACAGTTATGAAATTATTATTATATAAAGAAGACTGAATAACTAGTTGTTAAGTTGAAAAGATAATGATTTTTTTAATCCTCCAAATATGTAGTCATGTGATATATTAACTTGTTTACTGAGCTGTTTGTTAGTTAAAATGTAACTTCCTTTCTTTCCTTCCTTCTTTCTTGCTTTATGTATGTGACTTTGGAGGAGAGAGTTTCCTGATTCCCCAGGCCAGTGTTTTCCTACCCAAATCACAGTGAATACCCCTGTAAAATTATAAACTTTAAACTGGCACTTCCCAGCAGAAATATAATGCAAGCCACATATCTAATTTTAAAATTTCCTAGTAGTCACATTAGAAAAGTAGAAACAAATTAATGTTAACAATACTTTTTATTTAACCTAATATATCCCAAATGCCACCTACATATGTAATAAATATAAAAAGTATTAATGAAATATTTAATATTTGAATTTCTGTGTTTATTTTATATTTACAGGACGTCTCATTTCCCATTTACCATATTCCAAGGGTTTCATAGCCACATGTGGCTAGTGGCTGCCATATTGGTTAGCTTTAAACCATTTTGAGTGATTTTTGCAATACTTAACATGTTTCTCATTCCACTTTTAATTATGTAAAACAATAGCAGGGGCTAGAATTAGATTTCAGGAGAACTAACTAAAAAGATAAGAGCCTGTATAAAATGTATTTATGTCATTGATTGAAATACTATTCATTCAATAATGATTTTGAGGACTTGTTAGGTATACTAGTGGTGGTAGATTAAGACGTGAATAAGACATTCTCTGACCCTCATGAGTTCACAGTAGATGAATAGTAGGAGATAGACTTGTAAATAGATTTATTGCAATATGAGAGGCTAAAGACCACTATGAAGGAATTAAAGGTATGCTATGGGAGTAAAGAGGTGCAGAAAACTAACTCTTCCTAGGGCAGTCTGGAAGGCTTGATGGGGGAGGAGGAAATATTCCAACTGACTTTTGAAAAATGATTCAGAATGTGCTGGACATAGAAAGGGGAAAGGAAATTACAGGCAGAAGAAACAGAATGTACATGGGTAGGAGTCATAAAGAGTGGAAGAGGGAAACAAATATTTTGAGCATCTGCCTTATGTAGATCACCATACTAGGCAAATGATTTTAGTGTTGAGAGGGCAAAGAATTTGAGCAACGGTTGAAGGGTTCAATTTTTAGAATGTAAGGAGCAGAGATGAGGATGAAGAGCTTGGTTTGGGCCTAATGTGCCATACTAGCAAGATTGGCCTAACTAGGGAATTCCTGGCGGTCCAGTGGTTAGGACTCTGCACTTCCACTGTTGAGGGCCCGGGTTTGATCTCTGGTCAGGGGACTAAGATCTTGCAAGCCGTGCAGCATGGCCCAAAAAAAAAAAAAAAAAATTGGTGTAACTAGGAGGCAGTTTTTGCATGGTAGTTAAGTCCATACGTCTTGTCAGACTAGACTTTTCATTTTGTTTTTTTTTTCCTGCTTTGCTATTTTTATTAACAGATTTTTTAAACCTTTTTTAAAATTGAAATATAGTTAATTTACAATGTTGTATTAGTTTCAGGTGTACAGTAAAGTGATTCAGTTATACACACACACACACATACATACTTGTATATGTATATATATATATTCTTTTTCAGATTCTTTTCCACTAGAGATTATTACAAGATACTGAATATAGTTCCATGTACTACACAGTAGGTCCTTGTTGTTTATTTATTTTATATATAGTGGTGTGTATATGTTAATCCCAAATTCCCAATTTATCTCCCCCGCAACTCCTTCTATCCCCTTTGGTAACCATAAGTTTGTTTTCTATTTCTGTGGGTCTATTTCTATTTTGTAAATAAGTCCATTTGTATCATTTTTTTTTAGATTCCACATGTAAGTGATATCATATGATATTTGTCTTTATCTGATTTACTTCACTTAATATGATAATCTCTAGGTCCATCCATATTGCTGCAGATGTCATTATTTCACACTTTTTTATGGCTGAGTAATATTCTTTATACATTCATCTGTTGATGGACATTTAAGTTGCTTCCATGTCTTGGCTACTGTAAACAGTGTGGCTGTGAACATTGGGATGCATGTATCTTTTCAAATCAGAATTTTCTCTGGATACATGCCCGGGAGTGGGATTGCAGGATCATATGATTAACTCTATTTTTAGTGTTTTTAGTTTTTTAAGGAACCTCCATACTGTTCTCCATAGTGGCTGCACTAAATTACATTCCCACCAACAGTGCAGGAAGGTTCCTTTTTCTCCACACCCTCTCCAGCTTTTAGTATTAATAGACATCTTAATAATGGCCATTCTGACCTGTGAGAGTGCTACCTCATTGTAGTTTTGATTTGCATTTCTCTAATAATTAGCAATATTGAGCATCTGTTCAAGTGCCTGTTGGCCATTTGTATGTCTTCTCTGGAGAAATGTCTATTTAGGTCTTCTGCCCATTTTTTTCATTGGGTTCTTTGTTTTTTTGATATTAAGCTGTATGAGCTGTTTGTACATTTTGGAAATTAATCCCTCGTCAGTAGCATTGTTTGCAAATATTTTCTCCCAGTCCATAGGTTGTCTATTCATTTTGTTTATGGTTTCTTTTGCTATGCAAAACTTTTAAGTTTAGTTAGGTCCCATTTGTTTATTTCTGGTTTTATTTCTATTACTCTAGGAGATGAATCCATAAAAGTATTTCTGCGATTTATGTCAAACAGTGTTCTGCCAATGTTTTCCTCTAGGAGTTTTATACTATCCAGTCTTACATTTATGTCTTTAATCCATTTTGAGTTTATTTTTGTATATGGTATTAGAGAATGTTCTATGTTCATTCTTTTACATGTAGCTGTCCTCTTTTCCCAGCACCACTTATTGAAGAGACTGTCTTTTCTCCATTGTAAATTCTTGCCTCTTTGTCATAGATTAATTGACCATAAGTGCCTGGGTTTATTTCTGGGCTTTCTATCCTGTAACATTGATCTATATGTCTGTTCTTGTGCTAGTACCATACTGTTTTGATTACTGTAGCTTTGTAGTATAGTCTGAAGTCAGGGAGCATGATGTCTCCAGCTCTGTTCTTCTTTCTCAAGATTGCTTTTGCTATTCAGGGTCTTTTGTGTTTCCATACGAATTAAAATTTTTTTTGCTCTATTTCTGTGAAAAATGCCATTGGTAATTTGATAGGGATTGTATTGAATCTGTAGATTGCCTTGGGTAGTATGGTCATCTTAACAATATTGATTCTTCCAATCCAAGAACATGGTATATGTTTCCATCTGTTTGTGTCATCTTGAAGTTCTTTCATCAGTGTCTTACAGTTTTTGGAGTACAGGTCTTCTGCCTCCTTAGGTAGGTTTATTTCTAGGTATTTTATTCCTTTTGATGCGATGGTAAATGGGATTGTTCCTTAATTTCTCTTTCCGATCTTTCATTGTTAGTGTATAGAAATGCAACAGATTTCTGTGTATTAATTTTGTATCCAGCAACTTTACCAAACTCATTGATGAGCTTAGTAGTTTTCTGGCAGCATCTTTAGGATGTTCTATGTATAGCATCATGTCATCAGCAAACAGTGACAGTTTTACTTCTTTTCCAATTTGGATTCCTTTCATTTATTTTGCTTCTCTGATTTCTGTGGCTAGGACTTCCAGAACTATGTTGAATAAAAGTGGCTAGAGTGAGCATCCTTGTCTTGTTCCTGATCTTAGAGGAAATGCTTTCAGCTTCTCACCATTGAGTATGATGTTAGCTGTGGGTTTGTCATATATGGCCTTTATTATGTTGAGGTATGTTCTCTCTATGCTCACTTTCTGGAGATTTTTTATCATAAATGGATGTTGAATTTTATCAAAAGCTTTTTCTGCATCAATTGAGATGACCATATGGTTTTTATTCTTCAATTTGTTAATGTGGTGTATCACACTGATGGATTTGTGGATTTTGAAAAGTCCTTGCATCCCTGGGGTAAATCCCACTTGATGTTGTATGAGCCTTTTAATGTACTGTTGGATTCAGTTTGCTAGTATTTTGTTGAAGATTTTGGCATTTATGTTCATCAGTGTTATTGACCTACAATTTTCTTTTTTTGTGGTATCTTTGTCTGGTTTTGGTATCAGTGTGATGGTGGCCTTATGGAACGAATTTGGAAGTGTTCCTTCCTCTGCAATTTTTTGGAATAGTTTCAGAAGGGTAGGTGTTAACTCTTCTCTAAATGTTTCATAGAATTCACCTGTGATGCCATCTGGTCCAGCAATTTTATTCATTGAGAGTTTTTAAATTACTGATTCCATTTCACTACTATTAATTGTCCTGTGCATATTTTCTATTTCTCCCTGGTTCGGTCTTGGGAGATTGTACCTTTCTAAGAATTCGTCCATTTCTTCTAGGTTGTCCAATTTATTGACATATTGTATTTCTGTGGTGTCAGTTGTAACTTCTCCTTCTTCATTTCTGATTTTGATTTGGGCCCTCTATCTTTTTTTCTTCATGAGTCTGGGTAAAGGTTTATCAATTTTGTTTATCTTTTCAAGGAACCAGTTTTAGTTTCATTGATCTTTTCTATTTTTTCTTTTGTCTCTATTTCATTTATTTCTGCTCTGATCTTTATGATTTCTTTCCTTACACTAACTTTGGGTTTTGTTTATTCTTCTTTCTCTAGTTGCTTTATGCATAGGATTAGGTTGTTTATTTGAGATTTTTCTTGTTTCCTGAGGTAAGCTTGTATTGCTATAAACGTCCCTCTTAGAACTGCTTTTTCTGTGTCCCATAGGTTTTGGATCATTGTGTTTTCATTTTCACTTGTCTCTAGGTATTTTTTGATTTCCTCTTTGACTTCTTCAGTGATCCATTGGCTGTTTAGCAACATATTGTTTAGCCTCCACGTGTTTGTGTTTTTTTGCAATTTTTTTCTTGTAGTTGATTTCTAGCCTCATAGTGCTGCGGTTGGAAAAGATCTTGATATGGTTTCAATTTTCTTAAATTTACCAAGGCTTGCTTTGTTGCTCAGTGTGTGATCTATCCTGGAGAATGTTCCATGTGCACTTGAAAAGAATGTGTATTCTGCTGCTTTCAGATGGAATGTTCTATAAATATCAAGTAAGGGCAGCTGATCTAATGTATCATTTAAGATCTGTGTTTCCTTATTGATTTTCTATCTGGATGATCTGTCCATTGATGTAATGGAGAGCTAATGTCCCCCACTATTATTATGTTACTGTCAATTTCTCCTTTTATGTCTGTTAACATTTGCCATATATATTAAGGTGCTCCCATGTTGGGTGCATATATATTTACAATTGTTATATCTTCTTTTCGGATTGATCCTTTGATTATTATGGAGTGTCCTTTGTCTCTTGTGACAGTCTTTATTTTAAAGTCTATTTTGTCTGATATAAGTATTGTTACTTCAGCTTTCTTTTGATTTCCATTTGCATGGAATACCTTTTTCTATCCCCTCACTTTCAGTCTGGTGTGTCTCTAGGTCTGAAGTGAGTCTCTTGTAGGCAGCACATATATGGATGCTGCTTTTTTATCCATTAACCAGTCTATGTCTTTTGGTTGACCCATTTAGTCCATTTATGTTTAGGATAATTATCAATATGTATGTTCCTATTGTCATTTTGTTAATGTTTTGGATTTGTTTTGGTAGTTCTTCTTTTTTCCCCTTTCTTCTTTTGTTCCCTTCTCTTGTGATTTGATGACTATCTTTAGTATTATGTTTGGATTTCTTTTTCTTTTTTGTGGGTATTTTTGTTTTGTGTTTACCATGAGGTTTTTGTATAGCAATCTCTCTATATATAGATACCTTGCATTTGTACTCTGCTCCCTTCATGATTACTATTTTTGATATTATATTTTACATCTAATTGTTCTGTGTATCCCTTAACTGCTTATCATGGATACAAATGAATTGACTACTTTTGTCTTTTAACCTCCCTACTAGCATTGCATGTGGATGATTTCCTAACTTTATTCCATGAATACTGAACTGTTTTTGAATTTGAGCTTCTCTACTTAATAACTTTGTGACTGTGAGCACATTAAATATACTACTTCAGTGTTTTTTTTTTTTATTTCTAACATGAGAATAACAGTGCCTACCTCAGCAATTACCCAGAGAATGAAAGGAGATAAATGTTAATTTAACATTTAGCACAGTACCTGGCACATAAGAAGCACTCCTTGAAAGAAAGCTGTTATTATTATTATTTTGAATGATAATAGAGATCCAGGAAAGGTCTTTATGTGTATGTGTGTACTGTTTAGTAATTCTGACCAAGGTTATGGTAAACTGGCTGGAGAAGCAGGCAGTAGTGAGACATTTGGAGACTTGTTGCAGAGATGAAGAAATGATGGAGTCTGAACTAAGGCAGAAGAGGTAGAGATGAAAAGACTATACAGAGGTTGGGGAGAGACATTATGTGAGGCATTTCTGAAGTATGCTTATAAGTCTGAGTATTTGCGTAAGGATGGAAGGTTAGCGAGAAGGAGGGGTTAAAGTTATCCTAAAGTCAGGGGCTTGTGGGTGTTGACTAAGAATAATACATATAATGAGGAAGTTTCCAGAGGAAGCTGGTAAGTTTGGGAATAAGGGATGGATTTGGAGACCAATCTATTTCCAAATTGGTTGGTGAAGCCATGGGGAAGAAGGAACAATCCAGAAAAACATATAAAGTGAGAAGAGGAAAGATGAGAGGGCCTGGGGAAAAATTCCGCAGTTCAAGTGTTGGACAGTTTAAAGAGTGAGAGAGAAGAATGGTCAGAGGGACAGGCGGAGGCTTGGAGACAGTGGTGCCATGGAAGCAAAGGGAAAATACATTTCAAGAAATGAGGGATAGTTATTGAGATAATAGAATGCATAATAAGTAGGCTTATATGTAGTGGCTTCACACATGAAGTTTACAGCTTTTTGTAAAAGTCAAGTTCAGTGTGTGTGTGTGTGTGTGTGTGTGTGTGTGTGTGTGCGTGCGTGCGTGTGTGTGCGTGTGTGTGTGTTGGAGGATGCTCCTCTCCAGGAAGTTATTCAGGAATCCAGGTTGATGCAACCAGACAGTTTTGATCCTCACTTTCTGGGATCACCTTCAGAGTAGATTCCGCATACCAGACAACGAGGAGAAGAAAAGACCTTCAAGATAAAAAGGAGGAGGCGAAACTGCTCAAGGCCTGAAGTAGCACAGAGCACATCAAATGAAGAGGACCCAACCACACAGCCACACCTAACTGCAAGGAAGGCCAGGAAATGTAGTCTAGCCGGGGACCCAGGAGGAAGAGGACCTGCTAGTGGTCTCTGCCACAGGAAGGTTAAGAAGTTTGGTTTAAAAGAAGACTGAAGAGAGTGTGCAGTTTGGCAAGTAGGCATCGTTGGTGACCTCCCTCTGCAAGAATATTTAGCAGACCCCTGGAGGTGGAAGTGCAGTGGCCAAATATAGGGCTCAGCTGATCATAGGAAGAAAACAGGCTGCTCTTCACACCCTTGTTCTTTCCAGGAATTACCAGGAGCTATCATCAGCCTGAATTCTAGTCACCTGGCTGCTACGGGGAGGAAACTAATCAACAGAATCAGGCCAAAGCTTTTTCTTTCTGCAGAAAACTTCAGGGTGTTGTGATCACTGTGGCAGTGTTCCCAGAGCTCCAGCTTGACTTGTCTGGAGTCCAGCACCTCCCCCCTTCCATAGCATGTGGGGGCTGGCAGGGGTCAGCAGGGAAAGAGGCATCTGCTGCCTTGGGTGTGTGCGGTATGTGTGCACACGTTCCTGAGTGTGTGTATCTTCCTGTGTTGTCTATTTGAAGATGACATTTGTACTCTGTCCCTCTTTGGAGAGTAGGGGTCTATGCTGTCTTTTTTTTGGTAACAAAGTTTAATTCTTAATTTGCTTATTTTCCAGGAGCTAAAACTGCAGATATCATGAGGTGATTCAGTGTACAATCACTGTCATAAGAAATGCCCTTGCATAGGCTTAACGAAAGAAAATAATCATCTTACACAAACACACACCCCCCAATTCACATGCTGAAGGCTGTTGTTACAAACCTCTAAGTAGGGCTTTTTGTGGGGGGCTGGCTAGGATAGTGAGAATTCTGCCCCCTCAAACACATGTACTTAATCACCCATTCAGCCTGCAAATTTTCCCAGCAGGATATGTAACTGGGTTTCTCCTGGTGGACTGGATTCATTCTTATTAATTGAACAAACATTTATAGAAAGCCTACTGAATCTGAAGCACCCACTTTAAGCCCTGAGAATTGCCATAAAACTCCCATTACACTATTTTTTCCTAGGGTATCTTTTTAAGCTACATCATTAAGTGTTCTTTTAGCTGTTTCAAAGTCTGCTAGTTCCATGGGAGAATCTGGAAGAGAGAGAGAAATTTTTTCACCAAAGGGATGAGGGCTGGTGTTATTTTTGTGACTTCCCCAGCTCCGAGAGGAGAGCTAGGCTCTGCATGTGCGGTACAGGCTGTTGATGTAGGTGTTATATGGAACCTCGATCTTCCAAACTGTTTCTCTGTGAGTCTCTGTGAACTACAAGCTTAGCCAAGCCTTGAAGTCGCTGGGATGGTTGAGTCACTAATTTAAACTAGTTGAACTAAGCAGAGAATCTCCCCAACACCCGCCCCCCCAACACACACACAATTAGAATTATAATTCATAATTCTTTAAGCATCAAATTTCTCCCAATCTGACACTAATTATAAAAATCCAACTCAAGCATAACCAAATAGAGGAACGGAAAATAGAGAAGAGGTTTCAAATAAGAGATACAGTCCTGTAGTGGTGAAAAAAGAAATCTATTGACATGGAGACTAGTAGGGGTAGGAGGAAGATTTTAGGAAGGGGATTGATAAAACTAAAGTCCTGGAGGAGAAGAGATTTAAGAGGTGTCAAGCAGGGCAGATGGAAGAAGTGAGATGGGGAAAGTGGGAGACTCAGGACAGAGATGGCCACTGACAAGAAGGCTGCTTGTGTCATTTTGATATCAAGACTAAGACACTCTTCAGTTATTCCAAAATAAAAGTTCTTGGCAAGCACAAGATTTTTAAAAATCATCTTGATCATCACCTCATTGTACAAAAACCCAGTTAACTTCCTTCCATCTGGGTGACATCATCTCTCCCCATCCAGAATTGCATACAGGGAGCTTTCAACCTGCCTCCATGAGCTAAATGGACTCTCAAAGGCAAATGATATTTAATTGATCTTCACTTTTTCTAGCACTTTACACATTTGAGGTTTTCTACTAGAATGATTTAATATAGTTTTAAAATATCCTCCTTTTAGCTATTTGTGTCCTTTTTGGAGGTGTTAAGTGTGGAAGCAATTACCCCCTTCATGACAGGATTTTTTTTTCTTGGCTCGGTAAAGCTTTGTGCTTTGTGACACCTGATGCGTAGGTAAGGAATCAGGCTTAGTTTCTATTAATTTGCAGTTTCTTAGAGACCTGAAGGGGTAGGATGTATGCTTCTCTGAGAGATAAACCACAATCTGTTAAGTGTGTAGGAGGACACTGAAAGTTAGAAAAGATTATGTTCTAGCAAAGTAAAATGTGAAAATCTTCCTTTTGCGTTACTCCATAACCATGGCAGAAAGGCAAAAAAGAGCTGATTAAGTGGTTTCATAGGAAGTAACCTAGAAAAGGACAGTCTTTTGGGTTGAATTACTTCTTGTTAGTCTAAACTGGAATCTTTTTAAGAGTGTGTGAAGCATCGTATTTTTAGTTGATGGGCCCATGAATTTGAAAGGCTCAGGTTCCTACCAGTGTTCAGAAAGCTGGGGCACCGCCAACAGAGAAGATAAAATAAGCTCCCAGATTTCATCCAGGGTGTCTGATGCGTGCCAAGAAAATGTATTTTTCAAATTCAAAGAGAATAGGTTTTTGTCATTGTTCATAGAATGATGAGCACACCAGAGTAGATGTTTTGCGTTCTGCCTAAACTGTGGCAGTAGTGAACTGTCTTTGAGAACGTGAGATGTTTTATTCCACGTGAAACTGAGGTCACAACACATTAGAAAATGCAACTGCTTTCTCCATTTTCAGATTCTAGCAAGAAAGTAGATCATTTCAAAGTTGCCTAGCAGACTGGCACTCCCCAAAGATCAATAAATCTCAGCACAGGGCTGGAGGTGGATAGGGATGGCATGTCAGAAGGAGTTTTCAGAACCCAATGAACCTTTGTGAAACATGGGAAGTATTTACAGGGAGTTGATGTCAATAAGAAAAGGTCAATTAGGGCAAAATCATAATAATAATTTTATAGAGCATTTCCTCCTGGACAGCCATTTTACTAAGTTACTAAGTCCTTTATGTGTATCATCTTAGACATCTATCATCTCTAGGAAATAGTTATGATTGTCATCTCCTGCAGATGAGAAAATTAAGGTAGAGAGAGGTTAAGTCATTCTATCAAGGAAATACTGCCCATAAATAGGGGAGGAGAGGCATGGAGAGTACTGAGGCTGAATTCAAGGAACCTGAGTCCCAAGACTGTGGACTCAAACATATGTAACCCTGCATCTGGAAATCCTTTTATGATTGAGACAACTGAGGATTCAAAGTCTGGTTGGCTCACATAGATGCTGGTGATGAAGGCCAGCTGTATAGGAAAAGCAGAAATAGATAAAGTTTGCCTTTGGTTTCCCTTGACTTCTCTTTATCCCCCTTCGAGGATTCCCACTACTTGTTCTAACCCCACTTCTGATTACAAATTCAAGTTTCATTTCTATAGGATTTTTTTTTTCTAGAAGGGATTACTGTTGGAAGTAAATTATGATATTAGTTTATAAAGGCTTAAGGAGTCACTCCTCTAAGGGGTCTTGGTATTTCAATTAAATTTTAAAATGATAAAATTTTTCAAGACACATGGGGTCATTTCTAAAAGTGATGCTTCAATCTTCATTTCAAACCAACGGGGATGATATTTTTCAACTGGGGGCTCTGTCTGAGCCCTGAATGCACATTGCGGAATGGCGGTGGCAACTTTCTTGTCTCTTGGAAAGTCCTCTTTTATTACAGAAATGGGAAGAGAGAGTTAAAGGAAGGAGGAAACATTTTGAGGATGGGGAGTGATCCAAAAAGGGGGAAGAAAAGCATGAAATCTCGTAATGGGGTGCTGAGTTCAAACTCCACCTCTGCCAGTGTCTAGCCATATGACTAGAACGCATGCTGGCGGTCAGGACCTTCTCATTCAGTGTTGATGCCCTCCCCTTCTCCCCCTGTCACACTGTCTGTGTGTGAGGGTTGAGGGGAGGGGGCAGATCAGGAAGGGAAATGGTAAAGATTGATGGAGGAGAACTGTCTAGAAGAAAAAGACACTAAGTTGTAAGGCTAAGTTGTTAAGGTGAGTCAATTTTACTGCACTCATTCATTCATTTAACGGATACTTATTGATCGCTTCTGCAATTCTCTTGGGTCTGAGACTTAAGCCTCACTTGGGTCAGCTGTACACTGTTAGAAATGCTGATTTTGCAGAATCGTGTCTTTTTTTTTTTTTTTTTTTGCGGTACGCGGGCCTCTCACTGTTGTGGCCTCTCCCGTTGCGGAGCACAGGCTCCGGACGCGCAGGCTCAGCGGCCATAGCTCACGGTCCCAGCCGCTCCGCGGCATGTGGGATCCTCCCGGACCGGGGCACGAACCCGTGTTCCCTGCATCGGCAGGCGGACTCTCAACCATTGCGCCACCAGGGAAGCCCCCAGAATCGTGTCTTGATAACACTTAGAATCTGATAAACCCAGCCAACCTAAGGCATGAAATCATTGCTGGTATCTTTCTCTTGATCCTGATTCAGATATAGCTTCCAATGAGAACTTCAGTATTTTCCAATCGAGAAAATACCATTTTCTCTCTTACCACATTATCCTAGAACACTGTGACCAGAACACCTTATTTTATCAGCACATATTTAATCAGCAAATCTACCACTAACTATGGCCACTGCTCTCTCTGGCAGGTACACACATGTGGTTGGGAAAATATCAAAATATAGTCATTATTTACCTACTTCTGAAAGTCCACAACTCCTGAGTTAACCACAGCAATAGAAATCACACAGGATGATGTAAACCATTGGATTATTAAGAGCTGCCCTGGATTTTAATTGAGGATTGTGGGTTACATTCTTATTCTTCAACTAAGACCATGTATAACATAGTGATGCCTGATACCTCCAGCTCTTGGCTTAAGATTCAACAGGTCAAAAAGCATAGATACTAGTCTGGACTAATTTCAAGACTGAAAAGAGGTGATCTAAGTCATTCTGCCTTGACTATGCTTTTGGGAGTTTGTACCCAAGTGCCCCCTGAGTGTCCTGGCCTCACCAGCCTGCACATACAAATAAGGCCATGGTGAAGTTAATTCCCGAATTTCCCTGACCTTGTTGCTCTCTCATTACAAAACTGTTGTACCTCTCCAGCCAAACTTTCCTACCTTCTCCCAGCCTGGAGGGCTGTCTCACACGTGCTCAGGGAGAAGTTTGCATCCACTGAGTACAACAGCTGCCTCACTGGCTCTGCCTAGCATTTGCTGTGCCAGTTGCCACTCCTCCTTGGGAAGAAGGCTGCTTTCCACAGACATTGTACCCTGGGCTTCCCAGCGTGTCACCTGGTGCCATGTGTTCTTCAGGCTTCACCAAACTGCTGGAACTACAGTGTGTTCCACATAGAAAAAGAAAGAGAGAATCTTCCCCTCACTAACTCGGTACCCTACCTGTCATCTGGGCCCTGACCTAGAACTGCCAGGCATAAGTAAACAGCTTTTTCAGATTGATTATGCCTCTCTCCCCTCCACCTCCCTGACGCACCTCATGAGGTAATATAGGGACGGCCGGAGAGCCATGTCATCTCCTCCATTGTTTTCAACTCTGCCCACCCCGCCCAGGTCCCCACAAGGCAACTTTGTGCCTTCTCAGTTCAGCCAAAAAACAAAGGCCTTTATGAGTATCCACATAGGCAATCTATACCTCATGGGTCACTGACCTCATCTTCCCAGTCTCTATTTAGGCTCATCCAGGCCCACGATGCTACCTATTCATGAAAATTTCTGGTGTTGCTGAGTTCATAAACACAAGGGAACTGAGGGGTCTGGTGGTGATTGGAGCCATCAGCAGTGTAGACAATCCACATGAGGACCACCCCCAGTAAAGGGTGTCACAAGAGCAGACAGAGGAGCTGCTTTTGAGTTTATTAACTCATTCCAGCATGACTGCCTGCTGCATGAGATGGAGCTCAAAATGTGGAAGGTAATTGGCCTAGAAGATACCTCTGCACATAGCTGAGAAAAAGATATTTGTTCCTGTGGGCTTCAACACAGCATGGACGTTTAGTCTCTGACCATAAGTTCTCCTAGGGCATGAGAAGGCAGGGAGTTGTGGAATTCAGAGAGAGGGAAAGGCACACCGTCTTCATCATGTGGACTTCAGAGGAGACAGGGAGAGAGAAAACACAGGCAGTGATGTAGCTCTTTGTACAAATGTAGTGTGCCACGTTTTAATGACCAGGATCCTCAGGGCTAGGCAGTAAGAAGGCACTGTTTTCTTTATGACCTCATCCCCTCTTACCTTTTGACGTAAAACAGGACCTCCAGTCATTAATTCTGGAATCAAAGACCTCAAAGTCTTGAAAACAACCCAGTCCGGATTTGAAGGATTCATCAGGGACCAGTTCACCACCCTCCCTGAGGTGAAGGACCGGTGCTTTGCCACCCAAGTGTACTGCAAGTGGCGCTACCACCAGGGCAGAGACGTGGACTTTGAGGCCACCTGGTATGAACGAGTGCTAGGGCCTGGCGCTGGTGGAGGTAGTGTCCGCCCTCTTTTCCAGGGGCCCAGAGTTCATGGAGTCTTCCATCTGAAAGGGAAACTCGGAAGCCATTCAATTCCGCCTCCCCATTGTAAGACATCCCTTCTGATGGATAACAGGAAGAATACTGGTCTTACTTTGAGTTAGTAAATCTGCACTATTAGCTAAGATGCTATTAGCTATGATGACCTTGAGCAGACCACCTGATTTCCCTGATCCTCTGTTTTTTAATTGACTAAATCAGTAGTACTCAAACATGATTGTGTACCAGAATCACCTGGAGGGCTTATTAAACTGCAGATCACTGAGCCCAACCCCAAAGGTTCTAATTCTATGGCCCGGAATGGGCCTGAGAACGTGCATTTCTAACAAACTCCCAGGTGATGCTCATGTTGCTGGACCAAAGGCCACACTTTAAGAAACACGGGATCAAATGAGGATAATGGCCTTGTTACTTCATGGCAGATGCAGAGAGGGCTAAACCAGGCTGACCGACTTGTCCCAGTTTGTCAAGGACTTTCCTGATTTTAACACTGAAGGTCCTATGTCCTAGGAAACCCCTTGAAGCGGCCACCCTAGGCTAAACTCAAAATGAGATGAAGTTACAGAAGCATTTTATAAATGATAAATGCTTTAGCATTGTAAGGTATGACTCTTATTTTAACATCCTCAACAAGCAGTGATTAGGCCTCTGAATCCCAGTTTGCTTTTTGAGCAGGTATCTCATTCCTTTGCTGAAGCTCTAATTGTTAGAAACTTCTACCCTGTGATAAGCTGGAATCTGCCCCCTGGTAGCTTCCTCCCACGGGCAGAGTGTTACTCTGCTCCTTTTATTATGTGATAGGTTGGAAATGCTTGAAGAGAACCTCACCTCAATCTTTTTTTCTCCTTTTTTCAAGTGTTCCCCATGGGCAGCAGTCTGATGTATTTATGTTGAAAAGAGCACGAAATTGAGCCAGTCGGGGTACAAGCTGGGCCTCCCACTAAGGAGGGGGACTGAGTAGATCATTTACCTTTTAGCTCAGATTCCTCATCTCTAAACTGGAGATAATAATAGTACCTGCCTCAGGTATATTGAGAGAATTTAATGAAGTAATTACATAAAATACTTAGCACACAGCCTGACACGGCAACACCCCTGAAAATGCAGCAATTCAAGCAACGGGCCAAGCCAAGCAGATTAGAATACTAGGAAGTCCTCTTCAAAAATTCTTCCAGCATGGAGGGAAACTTACCCTGGAAGGCCCACTGGGCCCTGGTGCCAGATTATGAAGATAACCTAGTTAGGCTCAATAGATTTATTGACTTGTGTGTGTGTGCGTAGGGAAATGGGAAGTTAGGGTGTTTTTTTTTTTTTTTCTTTTTGGCATTATAGGATATTAATCCTCTCTAAAACCAGCAATAAAATTGTTTTCGGGGAGACAGAGAGGGTACCGCTTCTTAGCTTCATAATACATTCCCCAAAGACCACCCTGTGAGGGCCCTCAGTTCTCTTTTCTGTGTTTTAGGGACACTGTTAGGGACGTTGTCCTGAAGAAATTTGCTGGACCCTATGACAAAGGCGAGTACTCGCCCTCTATCCAGAAGACCCTCTATGACATCCAGGTGCTCTCCCTGAACCAGGTTCCTGAGGTAGGTTTTGTCACTTGCCATTCCGAGGACTGAGAGAACTTGTGTCTCCTGTCAGCTCTGAGAAAGAGAGTTAAAATAAGAAAGTGGAAGACACATGAAAAATGACATCTGTTGTTGCTCAAAAGCTTGTTATAGAAAGTGAGAAGAGAATAAAAAAATGTAAAAATCTGTCTGACCTGAAAACACAGGCCACTGCTGTAGTTTTTTAGTTTTGTTGAAAATTCTGAGTCTCTTCAACCTGCTACAATTTAGGACACTCAAATGCCCTGAAGGAGGGGTAATTATCCCAAGGGTCTATGTTTCAGGAGAGCCAGAGAATGAAGGATAAATGCAGAGAGATTTCATCCATCCATCCATTCGATATTATTGAATGGTTATTATGTCTCTGTCAGCACTTGAGGAAATCAGAGATAAATTAAACATCCTCCCTACCCTCAAAGAGTTCATCATTAAGTGAAAGAAGAAAATAATTAAACTTACAGTTCAATAGAGAATAGAATATTATGGAAATTCAGAGGAAGTCACCTAACTCCAGTGTAGGGGATAGTGCAAGCCAGGCTTTCTGGAGGAAGAGGTATTTGAGCTGAGTCTTAAGGGACAGGTAGGGGTTATCTGAGTTCATACTCAAGGGTGAGGGAGCAGGTAGGGATGGAGACAGGAGTCAGCATGGAACAGTCATTTACTGCTGAGGCTGTGCCACAAGTGAAGCTCCAGGAGCGAAAGTCTTTCCACGTGCCTAGAGATGAGTTGGGAAGCAGACTGGGAAGCCCTTTGTGGGCTTCTCTGTAGAGTCTGTATTTTACCCTGAAAACTCTTGGGAGCCACTGAGGGATCTAAGCAAGGTGTGGCGCTACCAGATTTGCACTCTAGAAAGACCACTCTGAAAGACATGTGATAGATTAAAGGGATGGTGGGCCATAGACAAGGAGACCTGTTGGGAGGCTGTTGCAGAAAACTGGCAATGAGGATGTGAACTAAGGCCATGATGGGATGGAGAGGAACAGTGCCATCCTTAGACCTGGGCACAAGGGACTCCTGCCACGGCCCACACTCCCCCTCCAAGCCCTCCTCTAGCTATGCCTCTCTCCGCTGGATGAGGAGTTGGTGGGACCAAGGCAACAAACACTTCAGGAGCCCGTGCTTCCCCTTCTAGACCATTCTCTGGATGTTTACATCCCAGAATGTCCTGCCCAAATAACCCTGAGACTACTCCCAGAACCTGTGCAAGCCTGTTCCCCAGATCTATCCCCTAGAGTGCAGGTCATGCCATCAGTGTACCCTTAAGCCCGAGAGTGAGAAAAGGGGCAGATGTTTGCTAGAGGTATGAATGGGCCTTGACATGCAAGCTGGGGTAACCACCCACATGAGTCCAAGAGAGAAGATGGGACGGCCAGGGCTGAGGGCTGGCTCTTCCCATGATGCCAGGTCCTGGCATGATGCTGCAAGGAATCAGAGAATTTTAAATTCGATACTGACCTTGCAGATTGCGATGAAGGAATATTTGTCAAGTTAGAGGGACAGAATATATTTCACTTGAAAGTATTTTAGCTTGATTCATAACATTTAAATCTTTAAACATTTGGTATGGGGATGTCCAATTATACTCTTACTCCAGGGCCTGCAAATGTTAGGGACAAGCCTGGAGAGGAGGGAATGGATGGAGAGGGAATTTAAGAGGTTGACGAGCCAGCACCAGGAGGCCAGTTGGATGCTGCACATGTCCCGGGTTTCTGACCCAAACGGATTTCATACATAGAGAGAAGAGTGGGTCCATCATTTAATAATAGTACTAGCAGGAGAGAACTGTGTCAAGCAGTAGGGGAACATCAGAGGAACATCTCAGAGACAGGTAGAATCTGAGTAATGAGCTAGTGGGTAGTTGTGGGGAAGGAGTAACAGAGACAGATTCACAGTTTCCCCATGTAATGCATATTGTTGTGGATTTCAGATAGAAGCTATGGAAATCAGCCTGCCAAATATTCACTACTTTACTATAGACATGTCCCAAATGGGACTGATCAACAGGGAAGAGGTAAGAGAACTTCAAACATATTTAAAGCACGTTTCCCCCCACCCAGTCTTTACCCCTCTTTACCCCTCTTTATAAACTTGGGATGATACTATCCCCTGTCACAACTCCTAACAGCTCTTGCTTTTGGAATATTTATAGTTGCCACTGTTTAGAGCCCTCTTAGACTCTGGCCTTTCACTATCTGAGGCTGGAGCATGCTAGAAGTGGATGAATACTTATAAAGGAAGGTTGGAAGTTGCAGAGAGCAAAAGACAAAGAAAGAACGGTGTGCCCAAGGAAATAGCTTTGAGATCTACTTCTCTGAAAATTGCCACAGAAGGTCACAGCTCCATTATTCTTCTATCATGAAGCAATGAGGAGGAAAAAAAGATTCTATTTTCATTTTCTTCTATCATCTTTAACTTTTAAGTATTCAATTTAAGTGGAATACAATATGCACACAAAAAAATGAAGATATTTGTGTTCGTAGTTGCAATTACAGCAGGCAAGATGAGGAAGTTCATTTTTTGAAAGGAAACCTTGCCTTGAAAAAAGCACTTACCCTGACTTGTTTTCAGCCATGCAAAAACAAGTCAGTGTGTCTGACTAGCCAGCCTGAAGTCCCAACAGGTAGCCTGCTGTGGTCAGTCCTGGGAGATCAGAACTGTCCCTTCCCCAGCTGGACCACTCTCAGAATGGCAGGTTTTCTCTATTTGATCCATCTTCCCATGGGCTTCTAGAATGCTAAAAAAACACCATTCTATTGGCTGCTTTTAGTGTGTAGGGGGAGTGAGATAGGAAGGGACTGTCTATTACCATGGCCCTGCTGCTCATATCCTTTGGTGGATAAAGGCCAATGAAGGGAGTCCAAAAGGTCCTACATTCTGGGCCTGCTGATCCAGGGGCCTTATTAGTCACAGCCCCCCTGGCCAGGTACCTTGTTTCTGTTCTGCAAATTATGTTGATGGCTCCATCGGGCTCTGTACCATTACAGCTGGAGCTGGAGGCTGGGGAGCAGTGCTGGGTACCTAAGGTCATGCTCGGGTGCCAGGTGTAGCTGGTATAGGGCCCTGAGTTAAAGAGGAGTGCAATCTTGATCCCACTTGCTGTCCACTCAGCTGAAGGAGAGGCAGCACTATTTACTTCAGAGGAAGGAGAGGATGTAGATTCCCAGAATGCTGTTAATTAGAATGTAAAGACTTTTTTGACTGATTACTTTTTTTTTTTTTACCACTATACATTTCCAGAACTTTTTTTTTTTCTTGTGTTGGGTCTTCATTGCTGCACATGGGCTTTCTCTAGTTGCGGTGAGCGGGCTTCTCATTGCAGTGGCTTCTCTTGTTGCTGAGCACGGGCTCTAGGCACGCCGGCTTCAGTAGTTGCAGCACGGGACCCCAGAGCACGTGGGCTTCAGTAGTTGTGGTGCGCGGGCCCAGTAGTTGTGACTCGCGGGCTCTAGAGAGCAGGCTCAGTAGTTGTGGCGCACGGGTTTTGTCGCTCCGTAGCATGTGGGATCTTCCCAGACCAGGGCTCGAACCCGTGTCCCCTGCTTTGGCAGGTGGATTCCCAGGGAAGTCCCGACTGATTACTTTCTAAAGGGCAGGAAAGGGACCTGGCCATGTTCAACAAAGGTGAAACCAATGGGCCCCAAACAGAGAAAGGGTCAGGCATCATGACTAGAGCAGTGCTTAGCTCAGGAGCCCCGATGGAGAGAGGAGGGTCTCCCAGAGCCCCCTGATGCCTCGGGCCTGCAGTGATCCTAGCTCGAAGGTGTGCCAGCAGACTGAGGCCACAGTGTCTTTTGCTCAAGAAGTAAGACACGAAGCTTCCTCTGGAGACCTGGAGGCAGGAAGGCCCGAGTCCCTTTGGGCCAGGGCTCCGCATAAAGGCACCTGAGTGGCTGAACAAGCTGTCCCCACGTCTGTGTCTACTCTCTGGGGATGGCCGGAGCCACTCTCGGGCCCTCACTCGGCAGGTGTGTACATAGTGAGGGCAACATATGAGAAGCCCTCAGTGAGTTAGGACACACTGAGAACAGCAGAGAAGTGACAAATGACAGGGTGAGAAGACAGAAGACCTGTAAATGCACAGCTGTCTGGAGCCATTTAGCATTGCGCTAAGAGCCCTGAGGACTTCAAATGTTCCTGAGGGCACGGCAGTATTTAGCATTGACAATGATTGGCGTTCAGAGCGAGTCATCAAGCAAAGGCCATATTATGTTCACCACACTCTGTTTAAAAAGCAGGGAAATGTAATGAATTTGAGAAACATTTATATCCTGATGATTAAAATTTTTCAAACAACTCTTTAATTTTCTGGAAAATCGCCTCATGTCTCAACTATTGCCAGAAAAGTAAGGTATTACCTTGCTTGAAGTAACTACTGTAGGGCCTATACAGTTTCCTGCTTAGCAAGTTGTTTTTTGTTGTTGATTTCATATTGATTTGTAGAAAAAAGGGTAGGTCTGTTTTAATGCCTCTGAATTTACCATGTGGTTTTTCTACAGGTCTTGCTACCATTAGACAATCCATATGGCAGAATTACTGGTACAGTCAAGAGGAAGCTGACTTCAAAGCTGTAACATTGTGGCCACCAGTGGGAGTCCATTCTCAGTTGAGGCATTCCTTAAGCCACTTGTGATGCTGGAAATCATAGCGTGTAGCCCTGCAAAATTTCAACCTAGTATGTTGATTTATAGCGTTCATTTCGTGCCTACATGAAAGAATTCTTCTATACCTAGCTCAGCAAGGTGTTTCAGAATTAGTAATTATAACATGCTTTGTGGACACGGTTTACTTCACAAATGCTGAGCAGTATTAGAATAATCATAAATCAGTATTTCAGTGGTCTTGTTCCTTCCTGTCTTAGAGAAGCTTTAAAATCCATTCATTAAGAAGACAATCATGGATCAATGGAGGTGTGACACCAGTTAATTCTGTGCACAAATTTAAGAAGTCGGCATTGTTTTCATCCTACTGATGCTAAAACTTGCTCCTTGGTAATGCCGAAAATGTAATGATAATGTCATATTTTGAAAAATATCACCATTGTGACTTCAATTAGACTAAATACTTAAGTTCTTAAGAATGCTCTAGCATATGTATCACTGGGACTATATTTCCACTCTAAAAGTACTTTTGTAATCTTAATGTATTGCTTTTATGACTTTTACAACCCTTAAAGAATATTTAGTATACACTGAGGCACTGAAAAAAGTGTAAATGGTTTGTCTTTGAATAATGCATCACTTTGGCACAAAGAGCCACATTTAATAAGTGGTAAGTCAATACCCAGGTGGTTGAATATACATATAGAAAGACTAGAGACTATATTTATGAAAACATCAGCAATCATGATTTCTGGATGGTGGGATTATGAGTGATTTTTATTTTTTTTGTCATGTGATTTTCTGAATCTTCCAGATATGAACAATTTATTAATTTTATAATCAGGGAAATAAATTTAACTGATGATTTAAAGATGTATGCAGATCTGAGTGGTGGTTATCTTTGTATCAGTTATCGAACACTACTGTTGTATATATACCATAAAGCTTCATAAACTATAATTTTAGCAATCATGACAAAACCTTGTGCACATGAACATTCTAGATAAACTACCTCCATTTAAAAATCTCTATTTATTTAAACTTTTTGTCTCCATTTTTTTTTTTTTTTTTTTGCGGTACGCGGACCTCTCACTGTTGTGGCCTCTCCCGTTGCGGAGCACAGGCTCCGGATGCGCAGGCTCAGCGGCCATGGCTCATGGGTCCAGCCGCTCCACAGCACATGAGATCCTCCCTGACCGGGGCACGAACCCGTGTCCCCTGCATCGGCAGGCGGACTCTCAACCACTGCACCACCAGGGAAGCCCTTTGTCTTCATTTTTAATAAATATTTACCTAAGAGTATTTAGTATTATTTGATAATTCTGCATTCACATTTATGATACTGCTACTTAAGGCGGTATGGTGCCGTGTTTGATTGCACAAACTCATTTAAATCCTGGCTCCATCTCTTACTAGTTCTGTGACAAGATTCCTCATCTGTAAAATGGATATGAAAATAGAACCTACCTCATAGGTTTTTTTGAGGATTAAATGAATTAATGTTTGTAAAGAGCAATGGTAGTATTTATGCCTGACACATAGAAATTTCTGTGTTTGTTAAATGAAAAATCCTGCCTTCTTTTCATTTGTTGTTAGACCTACATGGAAAGTCATCACTGGACTTTATGGATGAGGTGAGAGATGGGAGGTCTGAGAGCAGCAAACCGTAGAAGGTGCCACAGGCCATTCTCGAGCTGCTGCCTACTTGCAAAGAACATGAGATAAGAAGGATGAAGTAATGTGATAAGGAATGTTTTGTGCTATATTGACTACTCATGTTACAAAATGTGCTTCTACATCATGTAACTTGCATGGCCAAATGGCTAGTACATTTTATTCCTCTGCTGATTTGATAATTCTCTGCAAAGAGGAATTTAGACTCTAACACGATTTTTCCTAAAAGAAAAACAAAAAAAGAAAAAACTTAATTAGGCCCTTTTTACTCGACATGTTTTGGTCATATAAATTTTAGAAACACTGTATTTGTTTCAGAGAAGAAGAGCAGAATTCTTAGAAATTGTGGCTTATTTTATACATATATGCATTTTGCTTCTCCTGAGTTCTTAAAACATTTATTGTAATGAGTTGCAAATGAGCTATTGGAAATTATATCCTAGGTGTGTGGCAGGAAAGCCTGTAGTCTGTGAAAATTTCAAGGACCAGGTTATTGTTTTGTGAAGGATGTTGTATGGTCAGGCCACTCAGGATGGCTGTTCTCTTGCTCTCTGTGCGTCCACTGCTCTACCAGTCCCTGCTTCACTCACATGACTATCCAATCCTCTGAATCATAAGGCTTAATCAGTAACTGCCTATGTGCTTGCACCCTGCCCCAGCTGCTGGTTTCCCTGGTAACTGATGAGCCAACCTGATGTCAATTCCGCCTATAAATGGTAGCCTTCTCCTCCCCCAAGTAGTGAGGGTTGTTGCCATGTCCTGTCTGCCATCTGCCAGACACGGTAGGGTGTTGCTCCAGGACCCTTTGCTTTGGATGTGTAAGAGCTCCTATCCAATAAGCCACTGATGTCTCTGTCTCTGTTGCTGGGCTCTTTCTTTGGTCTCAAGCCTGGGCAACTACAAGGCTTGCAGTCCTGCTGGTGCCGCCCAACAATTGGCGAGTCAGCCAAGAGGCCAGGGAGATTCCTGTGAGCACCAAGGTGTCAGGAACTAAGGACAGGAAACGGAAAGTTGAGGGGGTACCCCGGAAGTGGCCGACCGCTAGCATGCGGGGCCCTGTGGCAGCCGACCGCCATGAGAGATGTCTTTCTCTTCCATTACATTGACGATATTTCCAGCCCCGTGCTTATGGCTCATCTGACTGCATGGGGGTGGCTGGTGAACACAGACGAAATACAACGACCTGGATTATCTACAAAACACAAGCAAACCCCCGACCCACCACTTCTAAACAGTTACAGACAGAGCCTCTATGGATATTAACTCAGGGACAGGCTTGTGAAATGGACATGGCCAGTTACCTGGAAGGGTTTGGTTGGGGCTTGTGGCAACGGAAAACAATAGGTGCCCTTGGACTTCCGGCCCCAGCTCTGGAAGGGGCAGAGCCAGGATACAGTGTGACGGAACAGCAGCCATATGCAGCCTACAGTGCCTTACAACAGGTGGGAGACGTTACAAAAGGCCTACCCAAGTCATCAACGAGAAAAACCACTTTTTGTGGTCTAAAACAGCTATGCACGCTATATAGGATGCCCATGGACATTGAGAGTGACCAAGGAACCCACTTTACTGGCCATGAAGTTCAGAAATGGGCTGATAAAAACACCATACACTGGCGTTTCCACCTGCCTTAAGACCCCACCGCTGCCGGGCTAATCGAAAGGAGGAATGGGTGACTCAACAGCAACTGAGGCTCCCAACACAGGGCCACACCCCAGGAGCAATTGTCCCAGTGCCTCTGCCGTGTTAACCCAGAGGCAGTTAGTCCACATCATCCAAGTTCAACTGATGACCATGGAAGGACCACCGCCAGCTATTGGTCAGGACAATAACTCGCTTCTGCCCTGGCCACAGGATCTACGCTCAGAGGAACCCACCACGGAAAGGCCCTGGGACTGGCAGGTAAGCCCCTGGTGGTTTGAGTTTGCGACCTTGTGGGCAACAGGATTAGGAAGGACTTGCCGGTTTCCCCTGTCTTCTGCCTGGCCCCAGCCGAGACTACTGAGGTAAGTAACCCGGGCCCTACTGAGAAAGGCACTGCTGTGTTAACCCTGTGGTCTGCTGTTACACCACCCCTCCCGGCCTCGGCACCGGCTGCGGGCACTGAGGGCGGACAGACGGGATGGCGCTGCCGGCCAGGACAAGAGCACAGGCAGGGGTGGTGTCATCTAGAACGCTGTTACTGCTTGTAGGTCGCTTAACGGTCATGATCTTCCCGGTATCGTGCCTGTTAAACATCTCACATTTCGTCCCTAGTCTGAGCAGAGGGAATCTGTTCCTACTGGGCAGCAGTGGTGGCCTCACTGAAAACGAGTCTGATTTCTGGGTCGACAGTGAGACGCTGTTGTCGTCCTGCTCTGGACTTCGTGGACACCTGACATAAGCGCCGGGCTTCCTGTGGATACTCCTCAGCTGCTGGCGTGTGTGCTGCATTTGCGGCATCTGGTTGCAGTGCACGTCTCCACACCTGACCCCAGGGGTACTGTGGAAGAGGGGCAGACCCAGATGGTTAGGGCCGTGTGGGGTGCGTGGGGATGGAGCGTGTGGTCAGCCCCTCCAGATGGCTGTTCTCTTGCTCTCTGTGCGTCCCCTGCTCAGCCAGTCCCTGCTTCACTCCCGTGACCATCCAATCCTATGAATCATAGGGCTTAATCAGTAACTGCCTACATGCTTGCCCCCTGCCCCAGCTGCTGGGTTCCCAGGTAAGTGATGAGCCAACCTGACGTCAATTCCCCCTATAAATGGTGGCCTCCTTCTCCCCCAAGAAGCGAAGATCGCCGCCATGTCCTGCCTGCCGTCTGCGGTGGACCCTTTGTTTTGGACGTGTAAGACCCCCTATCCCCTACCCAATAAGCCACTGATGCCTCTGTCACTGTCTCCGGGCTCTTTCCTCATTCTCAAGGCCGGGCAATTGCAAGGCTTGCAGGCCTGCAGGGTGCAGCCCAATAGATGTCTTTTTGTGGTTAGAATTGTAAATTATATGCAGAAAACCAGGCTTCCTGTTTCACCTGCTCCTCTCAGCACTGGCAGAGGAGCAGGCTGTCCTGAGCTGCAAACACCTGTGAGGTAATTTGTATCAAAACACTTTGTAATTTCGTTATGGAGGGTCACATGGACTCTATTCCAATTTTCTGGGAAGCAGAGCTGCTCTCACAGCACTTTTCCCTCTCATCGCCGCATGTTTAGCCCAACCCCTCAAGTACTTTCATAGAGGAATAAGGCAGGCGATTCTAGCCCATTCACTACCTGGGAGGCAGTCTGCATGGTCTTGGTGGAGCAGCTGTCACATGGGGCTTGGGGTTTTGGCAGCCAAGATTCTGACTAAGACTTATTCCAAATCCTCTAAATCTCATCTCATAGGTTTTCATAGAGACGGGCTCAGAAAATGTCCCTTCCTTTCCTTTTTACAGTTAGACTTAAGTTCATACCATTCTTTACTCTTAGTAACCTGCTTTTTCTCCCTTCCCCCCCAATATAATAGAAATAACTCTTGAGACAACATTTTACTTTGTCATTGAAACATAATATACCCTTTTCAATCACCTGCGAGATTCAACTGCAGAAGTCTGAATTTCTCTAACCTCCTAACCCTCTATTCAGAGAAAGCACTCTCTTTCCTTTGAACGTGGGGCTGTCTGGACTTCTCGTTTTGTAGTCTCCTTTATGAAACCTTTGTAACTCCTGCTTCCTCACCTGCATGTATGAGGAAACCAAAGCTTATTTCTAAAGACATGGATTTCCAGTCTTCTAACCAGACGCACTGGGTTATTCCTGCTTCCAAATACTGGAATCTTCATCTTTTATAGTCTTTGTTCTTGCTTCTCCCAGAGCTCAGGTGCCTCTCATTCTTCCATTTGCCCAACTCTGTCTCAGAAATTCTTAATGTTCTTTGGAGCCTATGGAGACCCTATTGTACATATAATGGCTATGGACCTTCTTCTCAGCAAAACATTCATTCACATCTCTACAGATGCTCAACATCTGCTAAGGAAAATGTTTACACTCTGTCTTTAAAGTATAAAGGATTCCATTAGAAATTTACCACGTAAGGAATATATTCAATCAAATGTAGAAGAAAGGCATACTGATTACCTTTATATGAGAAAGGATACACGTGTGTTTAGAATAAAAGAATGGTCGCAGATGTATTAATTTACTGAGGCTACTGTAACAAAGTAACACAAAGTTGGTGGTGTGCATAACAATAGAAATTTATTCCCTTATTGTTCCGGAGGCCTGAAGTCCAAAATCAAGGTGTTGGCAGGGTTGTGCTCTCTAAAGGTGCTAAGAGGAGATGGTCTTTACTCTTTTAGCTTTGGGTACCCTTAGGGATTCCTTAGTTGAGGCTGCGTCACTCCAAGCTCTGCCTTCATAATCACATCACCTCTTCTGTCAGTCTCCACTGTTTGACCTTTTTAAGAACACTTGTCATTGGATTTAGGGCCCACACAGACAACCCAACATGTTCTCATCATCTCAAGATCCTTAACTTAATGACCACTACAAAGACCTTTTTTCCACATAAGGTCACACTTATAGGTTCTGGAAATTAGGATGTAGACACAGGATTTTGGAGCCACCACTCAGGGAACAGTAAGCTTCCTGAGGGCAGCTCTTCTGGTAAATATTGAATCTTTAGCTACACACAGGCTACTGCTCCTTTCAGATCTGGGGATGTCACATCCCCTTCCCAGTTTGATCACATAGATGTTTTTAAAATGGAAAAGAGCGTGGACTTTGGATTTAGATAGTGTGACATTTTAGACTAGGCTCCAGCAATTTCTAAGCTGTATGACCTTGGAGAAGTTACCCTAAACTTTAATTCTCTAATTTTGAAATGGGAGTAATACCTACTTCAGAGTAACTGAGGATTAACTGAGATAATGCATGCATGGGTTAGAATGATTTTGGTTGCCAGCAACTGAATACCTTACAGTGTCTTAAATGGAAAGGCCTTCTTATTAAGTTTAGAGAGAAGCTATCCAGGATTGATTTGGCAACTCGGGCTCATGCCATCTTTTGCTCTGCCGTCTCCAGTGTGTGGTAATGGTTCCCCCATGGACACAACATGGGTGATAAAGCTCCTATTAAAGATGCTGTAGTATATTACCCACCCAGGTCTCCCTTGGGACCAAAGCACTCAGATGGCAGAAGTGTTGGTCTCTGGTGGCCTATAGTTGGCTCCCTCTGCAGGAATTGCCCTTGGCTGAAGGAGGTTGTCTCACCCAAGTTTAGAGCCACTCCCCAGGAGCAGCTCATATCCAGTGCTGGTCAATGTGGGAGATACAAAATCTTCATTCTCTTGCCTCAATTGAGACAACCCATCAGGGGCATTCCAGCTCCATAGCTCCTGATTGGCTGAGGCTTCAGCAACTGCATCATAGATCCAATTCTCCCTCTGCCCAATCCTGCTTCCCTGTCTGCTCACAGGCATTGTTCTGGAGAGCACTCCTCACTAAACGTCCTGCATGAAAATATCAGGGTCTCACTATGTGTTTCATGGGCAAGACTATCTGTGATAGCAGGGTATAGGAAGGGGTCTGTAAAATGGGATTTTAGGAGCTGGGACACCCATTGGCCAGCTGGCAATGAGCCCCTGGAATGTTGTAGTCATGCCATTGTTACAACTTTTACCAGAGTTGAATTGGGATGTGATACTAGAGGCCAGGAATATACTGGCAGGGGCAATATATCAGATGTTGCTGATACAGCCAGATGGCAGAAAAAGTTAGGACTGGGCCCAGGACTTAACTAAGAAAAGCAGAGCTCCAAGAAAGATTGAGTTTTCAACCCTGACAGGTCTGCCACCCCAAGGTTAGGGTCCTGACTGATGCATCTGAAATCTTGAATCCTCAGATCTCCCTCAACTCTCTGGACCTGCAGAAGTGACCTAATCCTCCCTGTTAAAAGCTAGCACTGCACTCCTTGACTGAAGACAAGACAGAGGCTTCTTCCTGGCAAGGAAACATATGCCCCCTTGAGATGTATCCCCACCTCCCCTCCTGGCTACCAGACCTATAAATAGGATCAATTCACATCGTACACTACCCAGAGACATGCTGGGCCTGCTGCAGGAGGAAAGGGACTATAGGCCAAAAGAGTAGCAAAGACTTGATCAATATATACAGGATCTGGAGGATTATACATGGGACTTGATACTGAGGGTGCTGATGGGATAAAACCTATCAGACTTTCAATCAAGGAAGAAAAGAAGTGGTTTCCATTTGCATGGGATGGATCATTGTATACATTTATGGTTTTGCCCTAGGACTACATTAACTCTCTTGCTATTTGTATATGTGACCTGGACCATCTGGACATTCCTCAGAACACCACATTGGTCCATTGTATCCATAATATCATGTTAATTGGACTGGAAGAGCAAAAGTGACATTTGTTCTCTGGAGAATGGTAGAGAAACCCATCACAGACCTACCATATTAATGAAGTTTTTAGGAGTCCAGTGGTCTAGGGCAAATCTGTCCCACAACCTATTTTTGTAAGTTTTAATTGGAACACAGTCATGCCCATTTCCTTATATATTGTCGTGGTGGGTTTTGTGCTACAATGGCAGAGTTGGGTAGTTATAACAGGCTGTTTGGCCCATAAAGCCTGAAATATTTACTCTGGCCCGATATAGAAAATGTTTTTGATCCCTAGTCTTGGGCATTCCAGGACATCCCTTCCAAAATAAAGGACACATTACTGCATTTCAAATTTTCTACCACGAAGAAGAAAACACTGTGCCTAGTAGTCTCTCCAGGTTTCAGAGGCGTCATGTTCCACTGGGATATCCCAATGGGAATATTCACCCAACCCATTTACTGAGTGACAAAGAGGGCTTCCAGTTTTGTGTGGGCCCAGAGCAGTAAAAGGCTCTGCGACAGGTCCAGGCTGGGTACGAATATTCCTGCTATTTGGGCCATATGAATCAGCAGAGCCTATGCTATTAGAGGTGTCTCTGATTGTGGAAGATATGGGATTTGTGGTAAGTCCCAGTAGGAAAATTATAAGACAGACTCCTAGGATTCTAGAGAAAGTCTATACTATCTGTAGCAGAGAATTACTGACCATTTGAAAAATAGCTCCCAGTGTGCTATTGGGTTTTGGTAAAGACAAATGTCTGACTAAGGGGAAGCAAGGGATTCTGTGGTGGAGCTGGTTTCTATCAAACCTATCAAGTATTACCGTCTGGCGGCCTAGCAGCAATCCATTGTAAGATGGAGGTGATAGATCCAGGATTAGGCACAAGTAGGGCTACAGGACACAAGAAAGGCATATGGCCCCGATCTCCATGTCATACACCACTGCTTCAGCACCTCTCGTGGCTGTAAGAGCCACACTCTTCTTATGACAGTGGTGATGGGAAATCCCTCTAATGAATAAAGCTTCAGGAAATGCCCCAAAAGGTCATCTACTTTGGGGGAAAAAAGTGGTTTTAGATAATATATATAAACTCATGGGCAGTGGCAAATGGCCTGATTGGTTGGTAAGGATTCTGAAAAGAGAAAGATTGGAAGGCTGGGGAGAAAAAAAGAGGCTTGTGAATGGATCTGTGTATATTAATCATGTTTTTAATTTTCTGTATTTTATGTTTTGACATGTTGGGGGCCTTAAAGACCCAGGGAGAGATTGCTCCTCCCACAGGTAGCTAGTACCTAAAGAGAGAAAACAACTTACTTGACAGCATGCCTCTCATATGCAAGTCAACCACCTCCTTATTGAACAATCAGACACCAAGCCAATACTTCCCCTGCCCTATGTCAACCCAAGGCCAGGAACCAGAGAGCTAGAGATAGCCCCTATGCCCCAAAAGCCTGCTGGAATTATTCAAACCAGACAACCTTAAACTATTTACTCTGCCCTGCCTGGGCAGACAGCGGTTACCCCAACAAAACCTAGGCTTTCCCCTAGCTTCTGCTTCTGCCTCCTAACCAAAACCTTATGTTTCCATTGTGGCCCTGCATGGCATGGCTTGCCCCCTTTTCTCAGGAAATGTAGGTAATCAATTTTTTTAAGTTAAAACCTGGGCACAAGGCTCTGTGGGAGTGGTCATTAAATGTGAATGTTTTTGTATTGCATAACATCTACCAAAGGGCATCAACCATGGAAGAGGCACTGGCCAATCAAGTAGACAGAATGACTTGGCCAGTTGATGTCAGTAGGCCTCTGTCATTGGCAATCCCAGTGCTGGCACAATGAGCTCATGAATAGAGTAGTCATGGTGGCAGGGACAGAGGCTATGCATGGACCCAAAAGCATGGAATCCTGCTTTCCATTACTGATCATAACTGTTGCTAACAAATATCCAACTTTCTAGTGGTAGAGACCAATATCAAGTGAGATCTTTATGGCACCAATCCTTGAGAAGACTAATCAGCTACTTGGCAGCAAATTGAATACATAGATTCTTTTCACTCTGAAAGGAACAGTGACTCATCTTAACTAGAACTGATATATATTTTGGATATAAGTTTCCCTTTCCTGCCAGTGGGGACTCAGCCAGCAGCACTGTCCAAGGGCTTACACATTAATCTTGCATAGCATAGCATTACTCAGACTAAGGGACGAAAATGCCTATTTTAAAGGAGATGTGGCAGTTTGTAAATGACCATATGATCCACTTGTCCTAGCACATACTGCACCATCCAGAAGCTGCTGGCCTGATAGTGATGGAGTGGTTTTTTAAAGGCATAACTGGGGCTCCAGGTTGGGGATGATACTATGTGATGATGGGGTATCATCCCCCAGGATGTAGTACATTCCCTAAACACTTGATTCTTATATGGTGCTATGTCTCCCAAAAGTAGAACACGTGGATCTGGTAAACAAAGTGTAAAAATAGAAATGGCCCCACTTACCATCATCCTAGTGACCCACTTGGGAAGTTTGTGCTTTCCCATCCTCTCAACTCCAGGCTCTGTTTGTGTAGAGGTCCTATTCATAGAGAGGAGTTACTTCCACCATGGGTTTAAAGTGAGAGTAGTTTAAAGTGAAAGCTACGGGGTTGTACAATAAGCAAATTTGACAATTCTCAAGAAAGGCAGCTGTTTCCAGCCCACTACACAGCCAAGAGAGAATCATAATCAGACTGAAAGCACAGGACATTTATGAAGGGGAAATGACATTGTAAAACGTGACAATGCTGTGAGTTTTAATCGAATGGTGGAGAGAAGCAGTGACACATATAAATCAAATAATTGGATTCTTATATCCAATCGAAGACATTGAGTGCTGAAATAAACTTCTAGTTGATTGAACCTTTTATTTTACATGGGAGGCAGTTGAAGCAAGAGAGGTTAAGAGGCTTGTACAAGGTCTTATATAGATAAGTCGGCAGTGGATCCAGGACTAGAACCCAGGTCTCCGGACCCCTAGGTCCAGTGTTCCCTTCCTCTTCTGTGGATTCAAATCTCCAGTTTTCCCTTTTAACTATGTGTGGATTAGGCCAATGTTAACTTATTCTGCATTCTACATGCACACCATACAGAAGGCTGATGAATAGCCTACAGACATTCTGGTGGCTGGGAGAAGTCACGTTAGCATTAAAAATTCATTATAAAATCAGCCCAAATAGACAATTAGACAAACTGATGCCAACCTAATTGGCTCAAATTAATGCAGATCTACTGATATTTTTAAAAATATTATTAAAAAAATTTTTTGGCTGTTTATTATTGACCCACACGTCTTCATTAAAATCACAAAGGTATCAGAGGTCTCCCTTTCCTTTGTCTCACAAAACCATTTTGAATGTCATTGAATGTTCATTTTGGATTAGGAAGAGGATGTATTTAGAATGCACCAAATGCCTCAAACTAACTTCTCTACGTCTTTGGGGACCAATAAAAGCTTATATACATTTTGCTGAGCACATTTCCCTTAACTCAGCATAACAATTTTTCATGGAGCTTAAATTATGCAAGTTTTTTCCTTTTATGTGCCTTTATGAAGATAAAGCATCTAGAACCACCCAATATCCAAGGACCTAAGAAAGTAATTATTTTATATTTCAGTAATATTAGGGTGCACCAGATGAACAGTATTGGAGTTTAGCATGTGTTTGTGAATTCCGGGACTGGGCTGGGTTTAAAATGGAGTGAGATCATAGTAGTAAAACCACACTTTCAAGCACTCGTCATGTAATACTAATGACTGTACAATGTACTCTCAATCAATCCTCCATCAACCTTATGAGATTGGTACTATGGAAGGATTGCTAGCTTCCCCCCCAGTATCCATCCTCCTGTCCTTGTTTAGCTGAATACTTGGCTGCCTGAAAGAAAGACTAGATTTCCCAGCCTTCCTAGCAGCTAGGTATGGCCAAATGACTAAGTTCTGGTTAAAGAGATGCAAGTGGAAATGCTGTATGAAACTTCTCATAATAGGTGTCTTTCTCTCCTCCACCTCCTTCTTGGCTAGAATACAATTGTGATGCTGAAGCTTAAGCAGCCATCATGGACCACATAGGAAGCTATGTGTTGAGGATAGTAGAGCAAAATTCTAGAAGACTGGGACCCAACGATTATGGAGTAGCCATACCAACTCTTATCTGCTTACCTTGAGACCTCATATATACTGTAGAGAAATTGTCTTGTCTAAGTCACTCTTATTTGGGTTGTCAACTGAAATGAATCCTAACTGATACACTGAGGCTGTCTGTCCTGAGATGTACTGTAAGTATAAAATACACAGTGGATTTTGAAGACCTGAAGAAACGATTGTAAAGTACATCATTAATAATTTTTATATTGATTACATATGGAAAATGGTAATATTTTGGATATATTGGGTTAAATATATTCTCCTGTTTCCTTTCACTTTTTAAAATGTGACTACTAGAAAAATTTAAATTGCGTATGTGGCTCATGTTTATATTTTTAGTGGCCAGTGCCAGGCTAGTGCTGCTTTGCTCTCTGTATCTGCACTAGAGAATAGGTGAGGTACCTGAGGCTAAGAGGAGCCGTACAACTTACCCAAGTTCCCATGTCAAGTCAATGATGGGGCTGGATTCATGCTCAGAACTCTCTGGAGCAGCCCCAGTGCTTCCACCATTGTACCACAGTGCTTTTCAACTGGTGTCACTGGGTTCTGGCACAGCAGAGAGGATACTGGCCCGAACATTCTTTTTTTTTTTTTTTTTTATAAATTTATTTATTTATTTTTGGCTGTGTTGGGTCTTCATTGCTGCGTGCGGGGTTTCTCTAGTTGCCGCGAGTGAGGGCTACTCTTCTTTGCAGTGCGTGGGCTTCTCATTGCGGTGGCTTCTCGTTGCAGAGCATGGGCTCTAGCCACGTGGGCTCAGTAGTTGTGGCTCGCGGGCTCTAGAGCACAGGCTCAGTAGTTGTAGTGCACGGGGCTTAGTTGCTCCGTGGCATGTGGGATCTTCCCAGACCAGAGATCAAACCCGTGTCCCCTGCATTGGCAGGCGGATTCTCAACCACTGCACCACCAAACATTCTGAAGCCCCAAACATTCATTCTTAAAGACAGGAACTGCTGGTTGTTTGAAGAGTGTTACTGAGTTTTCCTCAAAATACATTTATATCCTGATAAATTTTATAGTCTTATTTTCAAATTGTCTATTTCCCAGTATATAAAAATAGAGTATAATCCACTTAACTTATTCTGTGGAAGAAGGACATATTTTTTATTTGGAGATTGCCTGGCATCCTCAGCTTTTGTGATTTCTCCCTAAAGACAACTGTAAACAGGAACACCCGGTCCAACTAAGGTAAAGAGACATCAACCTAGCTACCTATTGTGGGTAGCCAAAAACTACTCTTGCTTTACTCACAGGGTCCTCCATTATTCTGCCCCTCTGTTAGACTAGACACTATTTTTTTGAGGTTCACAAAGACACGGCAGCCACAGTCACCAAATGAGCCTGGATGTGATCATTTTAATCTCTTTCTCTCTGTATAGAACTGCCAGTACTGGCCAGAAATGGTACACAAAATACTTAATTGCCTACAGAGCTACAGCATGAAGCTAACAAGCTGCTCATTAATGCACCCATTGCATGCTCTTTCCTTCCTGTAGATTCTGTTCCTGGTTTAGAAGCAGAATTAAGTTTTTTTCTAAGAGGCACATCAGTCCTATAGCAGTCAGGTATTTGAACATTTAACTTCATCTTGCAAATCATGACAGAAAACACTTAATGGCTCTCTGCCCAGACCTGACCCCTGCAGATCCCATTTGTAATGACCGTCAAAGACAGATGGTTCACCATCAGCAAGTACTTTTTGCATTCGGCTTCTAAATATGGGAGTGGTTGGGCAACTCTAGGTCGTTAGACTTTTTCAAATTAAATACCTTCAAAGATATATTTCACTAATGCAATAGAAGGACACTGTGTGCCTCTGACAGTGGATGCTAAGCTCAGAGGGACAAATTCCTGCTCACATAGGATATTTGTTGAGGACAAAATGAAGAGACTGCTACCAACCGGTCTCTTTTTCATTGTCATCCTACCCACTAGGTATCAAAAAATGATGCTTAAGCCTGCTGCACATTCCAATGCAATATGCCAGCATGTTTTCTTTTCAGCTAAATCTACATGCAATTTCTTCTTCCCGAATTAACTTACTCTAAGGAGGCTCTCTGTGTGTGTTCTTTGTTTTAGATCAGAGTCCAGTTAGTGTAAAAGGGCGCAGCTGCTGGTTGCAAGATATTAGGGAAGTAAAGAGACTGTAATAAATTGGAGCTTTCGGCCTCACTTAGAAGAACACAGATGTAGTTGTAAAAACATACACATACTGCACTGGCCAAAGGAAAACACGTCGGCTTAGATTCTACTGAAAAGCAACCGGTTTGTGACCTTGCCTATAAATCAATTCATTAAATGTCCTTTGTAGAGTCTGGATCTGAGGTTCAAATGTGGGGAGGGGAGGTGGAGTGGCAATTACTTTTTAAAATCCCTCGTGATTCCGATATCCTGTCTGCGCCTCTGGTTGAGAATAATCAAATTCATCATTAAACAGTTCTCACATAAAATATATTGCCATCAAGGCAAGCTCATTCCCACTTATACTCATGAATTGCTTCCTTATGTAGCATGCGTTTTTGCTGTTTGTTGCAGACCCAGATCACATTAATAGAAATCCAGTGTGATCTGAAAAGAAATCAGACATCTCTGGTTTTACAGCTGTCTGGAGACAAAGGCTGCCTACCTGCTGAATTTCAAGTACTTCCAGCCTCTCTCTATGGCCTATTTTGATCACACTGCTTTTCCCTGGATGGGGTGGGGGAAGGAGGGAGGGAGGAAAGCACCTTCAGATACTGCCAAGGCACTCAGGCCTGCCTGTCATAGGCCTTTATTCTGGGTATAAGAAAGGCAGACTATCTTTAATTTGCTAATTTTGCCTGAAAGCTGTCAACAGAGACTGAGGAATGATTTGATTTTTTTTCAGTTTGCTTTTCAATTAAGATATTTTCCTCTCCTTTTTTTTTTTTTTTTTTTTTTTCTGACAAGCATTTATAGAGTAGTCCAGGTCTAATGATTAGTTGAGTTAGGTTGGCGGTAGTGAACAAGGCTTCCAACAGCTGTGAAAGGTAACTGTGATAAAAAAATATCCAGAGACTGAAGGGAATGTGAGCCCAAGTTCAAATCTAGAGAAAAATACAATACATAGAGAAGATACATAGAGAAAAATACACACTTTCAGTGTCATTTTCTCCAGTGTTCAACAGCCGGCTGACAGTGTTAACAGGAAGTTGTCCCCTAATACCCCTTTTCCTTTGTCTACAGAATAATGGGACTTTTGAATTTTAGTTGGGCCCATCGGCTCTAAGAAACAAGCCTCCCTTGCAGCTTAGGTATGGGAATGTGACTGAATTTTGGATAGCAAGATATAAGAGGAAGTAATACTACTTCTTACTACAATTTCTTGGAAGTGTTCTTAAAGGAAGGAGGTATGTTCCTTTTCTCTTTTCTTCTTCCCACTAGTTGGAATTCAAGTGGTGATGGTGAGAGCTGAAGCAGCCATTTGGGCTGTGAAATGATTCTGGGAATGAATAGCTGCATGATGGAGCAAAAAGATGGGAGGAACTTACTTCCCTAACATCATGGAGGGCCTTACCGTCCTTAGCCCCTCTATCTGGACACTTACATAAAGAAAAGCAAGCTTCTGTTTTGTTTACATTACCTGGCGGGGTAGTGAGGCAGGCAATTTTTTTTTTATCATTCACAGCCAAATCGTTTCCAAACTAATACAGAAGGAATCAGGTAGATGCACAGAAACAGGGCTCGGACATTCCTCATGCTATCCTTTTGAAGTAGAGAGGGCTCAAACATCATCACTATTTCACTTGTGGGAAACTCCTTCAGAGAGGTTAAGTCCTTCCTTCCATCTTCTTTCTGTCTGATCTTCTGTCCCTTCTTTCCAACCCAGGTCTCCAGCAGGTGTAGTCCTTCTGTTTTGCCACTATCACACCTCACAGTACTTTACTATATTCTGCCTTTTGGTCTTATGTGTTTTGTAGACTGTGGAAAGTTGGGGATGGAGAATGTCTCTTTTGTAAATCCTTCTCCCACTTATGCAAAACAAAGCATTACTTAAGTTTCAGGGAATTCCCTGGCAGTCCAGTGGTTAGGACGCCGCACTTTCACTTTCACCGGGATCAATCCCTAGTTGGGGAAAAATGTGACTTAATTTGGAATACGTTTCTGAACCCCACTCACTATACCATTTCCTCTGTTTCTTTTCACTCTCATCTTTTTAGACTTTCTTTTCTTTAGAGGAAATATCTCCACAGGGGACTGAATTCTAACACTCTCTAAAATAAGGACTATTAACTTGAGGAGGGGAAAGAGGGAACTCTGGGGAGTCCATCAACTCTGCAAAGTTTTGTATGTGGGAATATGAGCTTTCATCTGGAGGGAGGGTCCAAAGCTTTCATCAGAATTTCAAATAAACCCCACAACACCCTTTCCCCCACTGGCCTACAGCGAAAAAAAAAAAAACTGGCTAAAATGACACCTAAACTTGGTTGTTGGATGGGGGTAAGGAAGAAGGCCTAACAGACAATTCAGTTCATAAAGAAGATAAATCTACATATAGATCTATATGTTTTCAATATCTAACGTTTATTTTTTAAAGAAGGCTTAACTTTCTCTCCATGGTTTCAAGGAGTTACCTTAATCCTTAAGCCCAACCAAAGAGGCAATCAAACTGAAAAGATCAAAAATAAATACACTGGGAATAAACTGAAGCAATGCTTTATTGTGACCACAAAGCACCAATTCAACAAGGCATTGACACACAGAGATTGAACAAATGTCTCTTTGAACAGAGATGTAGCAAGCCCACTTTTTCAAGTTCTTAAAAACAAGTACTCAAATTGGAAATCAAACAAAGCATCAGAGCAATTAAAAAAATATTACACCATCATGAAGGAATATATATATAAAAATATTCTGTACTAGTAACAAGGCTTTTCAATCTATAACTCTTGGCAAATTTCTTCAGAAACAAATTATTATAAATACAAACCATAAAGTGAAAAAAAAAATGCTTTCTTCAGAAACAAAGAACCAATTTTAAAGCAGATCTATGCAGAAAATACCATTACCCCCATGAAAGCTAGCTGAAGATGGATGGATGTCCCCAAAATACAACAGAGTTTCTCTTTTCAGAGCTACAGTCTGCTCCTGAAGGGGCCATGATGCATGTCCGTTTCAAACAGCGCAGCATATCCCAGTGAAACCTTAATAAGGTCAAGTGGAGGACCCTCTACAAAAAAGGGTGTCGGCAATTCCATCCAAATAACACAAGCTCTAAGGAGCAGAGGAATTCAAGGGAGGCACAATCCCTTTCTCTTTCTCCCCCTCCCCAAGTTCTTGCTTTTGATCTTCCCACATCTGTAACTGAAAGATGCTCATACCATTCGATTCTTTTTTCAGGAATCTGGGAAAGCAAACTATGAAGAAAATCCTCTTTGTGGGGAGGTCTGTCTAATCTCATCAAAGATCATTCTATTTGACAAACTCCACAAGGTAAACCATCCTGTCCACATGTCCTCGCTCCTCCTGGCTGAGTTCAGGTCAGCCGATGGATTGCCTAGTCTATCCAATAGGATAACGTTTCATTTGATTGAGATTCTTTACATATACACATGTATGTATTCTGTTTACAAAGTTTCATCACATGAAACTAAATTATGTCATTATGTATTTTTTGAGGTCCAAGACCCCAATTTGACTATACTATGAAGAGTTGTTCTTTAAATGCTTTGTCTGCAGAGGTTTTACGTGATACTCATAGATTTTCAGAGCAGGCCCCAATTTTAACTGAAGTCCTGTCAACACATCATTTCTTGTCATCAGTAGCAGGGATTTTCCATCAATTTCCTATAATGGAAGCAGAGGGTAAAGCTCAAGGATAATGAAGAAAAAAAGCAAGGTCAAAGGAAGAAGTCGTATTGCTTGTCTCCACGCTAAAAACATTATTTTTTTAATAGTGCCAAAAATGGAATCTTCTACTTTTATCTTCCACCTTTTACATTTATTTTGGAGTTAAATATAATCTATAGCTGATCTTGTTTTCAAGATCACATCACAAATGTCACATCTTAAGGAGCTGACAGCAAGCTTGGAGTATGTACCCTGAAGGATCAAAGATGCTGCTTCTGAAAGGAATAATGACACTTTCCACTTGTAAAATCTGTTGAAGTTTATGCAGATTTTTTGTCTAATTCCAAAACAAACCCTATAAATTAGGACAGGCAGGGATTGCCATCTTAATTTTATGGGCAAACCAAGGATCAAGGCAAGAAGTCAGCCTGCCCGAGAAGTTAGGAAAGGGTGGCCCAGAATTTGAACTCCCATCTGCCTATGGCCAAAGCCGATGTTCTTTTCATAACTCACTTCTGTTTCTCTTGACACTTAGAAGTAAATATGTGCTGTCTAGATGGACCAATGGGAACCAGAGCCTTGGGTTTTCTGAAACCTTTTCAATCGTAACAATGGACACTGGAAAAATGACTTACTCTCTGTGAACTTCTTTCCTGTCCTTTAAAAGGAGAACCATCCTGCCTCAACCTGAATATCAAGTCTCATGCTACCCCACTCCCTCTCGGTGGAGCCTCAAGATTCCAAAGAAGGTAGCGAGGGGCAGAGCTGTGCCCACCACAGATTCCCTCCCCTATTCTCCTCGCAGTCCACTCCCCACTCCTCTCAAGTCCCCAACCAGGTGGACTTCACTCCAGGTACCCTGGAGACTACAAACCTTTGGAATGAAATAAAAGTAGGCTTCTCGTGAAAGAGACAAGGACCCCAAATATAGAAAGTCTACAGTTTGAAAACCTTTGGAAAGGATGCACTGAGAAGAATGCCGAATACCACCTTCTTTTTGTTATTGTTTGTTGTGGGGAGAATCTGAGCTGGTTCTTAGGAAACCTGGGTTCAAGAGATGGACCAGCTGCACATGCTCAGTAAGCCTCGACACAGCTGTTCATGATTTTACCCACCTCCCCCACTGATGGACAGACAAGGAGGCACTGTGTGCAACTGCAGCTACATCAAACTGTGACTCCCTCCTCCACTGTCCCCAAGAGGGCCATTCCTCCAGAGTCTCTCATGTATTTTGCCAGGCTGTGAGGAAGATGTGCTCTGAATGTCTGAGTATGTGGGAGATACGGCACTGGGCTAGGGGCTGAAGAAACACCCACTTTGTGACCTTAGGCAAGTCCCTTCCTCCTCTGTCTCCTCGGTTGATAATATGGGATATTGGGTTTTGACAGGATTTCATGAGATACCACCCTTGCAAGTGCTCCCTGAGCTTTGTGTTACACAATCACATGTCAGTATTCCGGGACAGACTGCAGCCCTCATTTTACAATTATTTAAGGACAAAGGAATTGACTTTTCAATCCTAAAGTATCTTTTTCTATTTAGGCAGCTAGTAATCCCAAAGACTGTCCATCAGTAAAACCTGCAAGTATGAGAGTTGGAGAGGAGCCCTGACACCCGGAAACCACTGCAGCAGCTCTGAAGGCATTGTGAGGTCACAGGAATCTGAATCGCAGGTTACATCAAAGCTCATGCTCTGTCTTACACACTGAGATGAATAGTGATTCACTCGGGCTGCTTCCAAAAACAGCAAAGCCCTTCCTGCTCTCCATCCTTCCTTTGCTGTTGTTTGCTCATATCTAACTTACCACATATTTTAAACGGGGGCCAGGAGGAGATGCCACTGCTTTCATTTCTATACAAGAAAACTTCCTTGACTAACTGCAAATGAATTTTTTTTACATCTTTGTTGGCAAAAAGTCCTTCTACAACTCAGCATTTCTGTCAAAAGCCAAGTACGTCTGTGAAAAATGCTGAAATTTGGATTTTATTTAAACAAAATGGAAAATCATGTTTCATGCTCCAATTTGATTTTCCTTTGTTTGGTAGCTACACTGCCGTTCACCTCAGATGAGGGTTGGTAAAAGAAAGCTCCATCTGGAATTCCTCATTTAAAAATTTTTGAAATGAATATAATTCATATATACAACAAAACTTTCCTCTTAAACCATGACTATGGCAGCTCAGATGAATGGGAGTGGAGATGGCATAATGGAAATGGGAGCTTCCAGGTCAAACAAACTGCAGTCTGAACACTGTCTCCACAACTTATTGTGTGGCTCTGGGTAAGGGACGTAACTTCCCTGAGCCTCAGTTTCCAAACTTGTAAAATGGAAATAACCCCCTGAAGAATTTTGGAGGTTAAAAATGATTAATTCATATCAGGCACCTAGCACCGTGTCTGACATATAGGACGTTCTCAATGACTACTAAGTGGAAATGTGTAGGCTTTGAAAGAACTGGGATGTGTTCCAATTCCAAATCCATCTTCTGTTTCTTTTCTGGAAGTATGTCCCCTGCCTGAAAGCTACCCTTTGCCAGAGGGATGCAGGAATATTCTTGTTCAAGTTCAGAAAATTCACTGAGATTAAAAAAGTTCAAAGACTACATAAAAATGTGTCTCATAAAAATCACAAACATAGGAAAGTTCCTTGATTAAGAAAGCTAATCATTTGTTATGTTATTTCTAGAAAAGCTTGCAAGGCAAGTGAAATCCAACTTTTGCCAGTCAGCATGGTATACTAGGATGCGCGTGAGACTGGAAATCGGGAGACAGAGGTTCTAATGCAGACTCCATCAGTAACTTTCCACAAGGAACCACTCCTCTGGAGCCTAGTCTGTGTATAAATGAAGGAGTTGGAGTGTGACCAGATCCAGTTAAACAAACAAACGAAAAAATCCCATGATTTTGCATTAACAATCCAAAATTCAAAACAAAAATATAATTCACATCTTGGGATTTTGTTTACATTTCTGTGTTAAGGGATAATTGTTTGTTAGTTTCAGTGAAACTTTTTACATTGCTTCTGTCTTCTGTCTTCATGTTAGAATAACCAAGTGTCTGCTGGGCAATAATACTCAAAATGCTTGCCTACTTAAGTTCCCACAAGTACTCATGCATGGAAGTAAGTTTTAGAGATGACAGGTGTAAATTTCCAGTGAGGCCAAGACCCTAGATCTAAAAATAAATGAGTAGAATCCGTAGATGTTATAGCTCAGGAGATAAGCATGTGTTTCAGAGTAAGACACTATGTTATTGCTTATTAGGCGGGGCCTGGGGCAAGTTACTTAATCTCTCTAAACCTCATTTCCTTATCTATATGGGGGGGGGGGAAGTAGCTACTGCATCTCACTGCTGAAAAGATCATTGAGATAACACATGAAGTAGAATTCCTTACTTCTACTGAGCAGTCGATAAATCCTAGCTATTTTTAAAAATATATTTAAAAATCTTAACCCATTTACTTTTCACTCTTTCTCTGACAACTTTATATAATAGGTGACTCTTTCAGTTAAGCTTAACTATGATATGGTCTATTGGAAATGGGGAAAAAGAAGAGATGGGGAGAGAAGAAGCAAAGAGAAAGAGGCTAGGAAGAGAAAAAGGGCCATCAAGAAAGAGGCAATGGATAATAACAAGGTAGGGCGGGGAAAAAAAAAGGAAGAGGAGTCAGTGGGATTTATAATGGTAGGGCCCTGCAAATGTCTCAGAAGGCCATATCTGTGGTGGTCTCTACTGTCCCAGATAGAGTCCAGGAGAAAAGAAGGCTCAATTTAGAATCAGAAGACTTGGGCTGGAAGCCAAACTCTGCTGCTTCCTAGTTCCTATGGAGCATCTGGCCCATTATTCCCTCCCTCTGTGAAATGAGAAATTTGTATTAAGCTGACCCCTGTCCATTCCAGTTCAACACACTCTCAGATTCCAATTCTGTCTTTGACAAGCATCAGACTCACCAGCCTCACAGCAAAGTCTCCCCGTGGAAGAACACAGCAGCAGCTCCTTACCAGTGGTGTGGAGGAATCCGATGGAACAGGCGTTCTTTTCCCACTTCAGTCTTCCGCCTCACATATTCTAGAACTTTCTTTATAACAACTTCCTTGCCACTCACTATCTGGCTACAAGTGGTGACCAGTTTGAAGTTTCCCATTCCACTGCTTATAAAAGGTATAAATGTCACAGAGGAAGGGGAATTTGGTCCAGAGCCCAGGGATACAAAAGTGGAAAATCCTGTGTCCAGTATGGGGGTCACATAAAAAAAGGAGGAGTGGAACCTCCTGGCCCTACCCACATGGCCACTGGGAAAACAGTCTCCTGAGAAGGGCTCTTTATCTTCAAAGACATTTTGAAAGCCACAGTGTGGCCTCTCAAACCACAGTTCCTCCTTCAAATCATCCTTGTCCCTGCCATCTCCTGTTTTCCCTTTTGATGCGATTCCTTCTGGACTTGTCATAGTTGTTGCGTTTCTCGGCATCAGACAAGACGGCAGAGGCCTCTGCTACTTGATTGAACTTCTCCTTAGCTGCCTCCCGGTTTTCTGGGTTCTCGTCTGCTTGGACCCCAAGACCTAACTGGTGATAAGCCTTCTTAATATCAGAGGAAGAAGCATTTTGTGGCATCCCCAGTACTTTGTAGTAATTCACCATGTTTCTTTAAAGGACTTTTCCTCACCAAGACACAGAGTTTATTTTCTGAAGAATTTCCGGGTAACTTTGGAAAGGAAGATGGCGGACTACTCAAGTCTACAGCAAGACCTTTTGAATCATATCACATGATTCTTGGGACAAAGGCTCTTCTGGGGGAGAAATTCCTATTTGGGGCTGGTATCCTCTACAATGTCCCCACCCCTTCCCTGACCTCTGCAGCTCATTGTGGGTGGAGTGACTATGAGCTCAACACCATCATCCAATGACTATCAGCTGATGCTGTGCTTGCCTTGCAATCCTATTGGTGGAAAATTTGGGGTGGATAATATACATCTTGGAGGACAGAAACTAGCTGTGTGGCTCAAAAAGAAGTCTTTACCTCATTTGTTAAAGTAACAATTGGAAGCAACATGGGTCTTGCATTTATATCAGACACAAAATCCATTTCTGCTCATTATGCAGGCTCATGCCTTCAGTAATGTAACGGGTATCTCCCTGTGGATATCTGCTGCGGGCACGAAATGGGTGATAAAGGGGCTCTATTCCAAAAAAATCACGTACACATTTCTGATGAAGGAAAGAGACTGAAACTCATGTCATCAAATGAGGAAACTAGGTTACAGAGAATTCTGCCTAGATAAGAAAGAAAGAATAGATTGAAGGAATAGAATTAGAAGTGAAGGCTTCCCATGTATGGTCAGATAAGGCTTCTTCACTTCAATTGATCTCTTAAAGTTAGTCTTTTTGAAATTTATCTCTGGACTTAAAGATAGAACTAAGTAGCAGTGTCGCATCAGCCAATGCTTTAAAGAATGGCTTTAAAGCTCAAGTGTAGCAAGGCTGCTCTTTTTCCAGGACACACAACTACACATTTCCCAGACTTCCTTGCAATTCGGTGTGGCCGTGTGACCACATAGTGGCCAACGACATGTGAAGGGATGACGTGCACCTCTCTCCAGCCTGGCCCATAAAACCACCACGTGTGCTCCTTCTTGCGCTTTATCCTTACACCAACTGGATGTCAGTGCCCAAGTGATCTGGAAAGCATACAGCTGAAGATGACAGAGCTCCCATCAGCCTGGGACCTTGAATTACAGTGGAGCAGAACACCTCCACCAACAACCTTGGACTATTTATATTAAGAAACTTCTACTATAGTTAAGCCATTATATCTATTTTCATCTACTTGTGACAGCAGTTGATGTCTACTCTAATACACCAACCATTTCTACAACTTCACCTTCCTTATTAGAACCTAATCTTATAATGTCGTCAACCAGAAGAGTCCCACCTCTGCCACGCTGGAAGTCCAATATCCTAGTCTATCTCTCACTACTCCCTCCCATTATACCCACTTTTTCATTTCAACTCCTCTTTCTCCAGGGTAATGAGTCCCCTGCAGACTCCTCTTTTGTATCAAATCTGCACCCACTGGTTGGCCCTTGCAACCATTCTTTTACATGCCCTCTCGGATCACCCTCTTAGGCTATTAGCCCTCCACTGTGCCCATGCCATAAACACTCCATGCAGGAGCAGTCTAGCAATCAATCCAGCTTCTCTGATTCCTATACCTGGTGAAGTGGGAGAAAAAAAATCAAGAAACCAAGAAGATGAACACTAAACATGTGCAGTGTACCAGTCTCGGCTGGGTCAGGAGAATATATCAACAGTTCTTTTATTTACTGTTGCTCAGCTCTCTCTCCCATTCCCCTAGGTGGCCATTCTTAACCTTCACTGCTCTCCTCTAGTTCCTTAGTAAACTTCTACCCATCCTGTCCACTCCAAGCAGAGGAGCTTGCCTCTTGGTTAGCAAAGAAAATAGAAACTGTCAGGAACTGCCTGAATGTCCCTTAGGACAAGGGCCATCTCAGCTGTATCTGCACACATCCTTACCTATGCTCCCAGAGCACAGGAAGGACAGAGGAAGATGTCCCTGTCTTGCTCAGAACTAATTCCCAATATATTTTTTTATATTGACCAAATTGAATCTTCATGTATATTACCTGACATTACATTTTATTGCAGTAAAATATATATAACATAAAATAGGCCATTTTAACTATTTGTAAGTGTACAATTCAGTGGCATTAGTGATATTCACAATGTTGTACAATTATTGCCACTGTTTTTTAAACTCTTCTATCACCAAAACGAAACCCCATGAAGCAATAACTCCCTCCTCTCCACTAGCCCTTTATAACCTCTAATCTGCTTTGTGTCTCTATGAATTTGCCTATTTTAGATATCTCATATAAATGGAATCATATAATATTTGACTGGCTCATTTCACTGAGCATACTATTTTCAAGGTTCATCTATCTTGCAGCTTGTATCAGAACTTCGTTCCTTCTTATGGCTGAATAACATTCTATTGCATATTAGGTACCACATTTTATTTATCCATTCATCTGTTCATGGATACTTGGGTTGTTTCCACCTTTCGGTTATTGTGAATAATGCTACAATGAACATTTGTGTACAAGTATCTGTTTGAGTCCCTCTTTTCAATTCTTTTGTGCGGAATTGCTGGGTCATATGGTAATTTTATGCGTAACCTTTGGAAGAACTGCCAAACAGTTTTCTATAGCGGCCACACTATTTTATATCCCTACCAGCAATGTATGAGGGTTCAAATTTCTCCATGTCCTTGCCCCTCCACACTCTTTTGATCTCATCCCTTTCATTGTCCTCAGGGATTCTGCTTCATTGAACTGTTCTCAATTTCATTCAATTTTAACTTGTCCAATTCTTCTGGCTACTTTCCTGCATGTAAATAAGTTTGAGCATCTCCTCTCTTAGGAAAGAGCTCTCAGGTCTTCATGACCCTCCTACTGCTGGAGCTCCCTCCACTTGCCTCCCACTCACTCCTCAACTTGGAAGAAAGAGTCCTCCACCTTCCAGTCCACCCCCAGCTCCAGTGAAACTCCAGTGTCATTGGCAGACCCCATTGGGCTTCGCCTTTTTGAGGCATTTGACCTTGTTGATCATTTCACTTTTTTTTGAAACTCTTCCTGTCATTGGTTTCTAGACAACCTTTCACACTGAGTATTTCTCAGATGCTTTTGCCAGTTCCCTTTCTTCTCCTAACAATTGAAACCTGGGTGCTCCCTAGGGTGCTGTCCTTGGCCTTTTTCTTTTCCCCTTTTAAATGCCTGTCTCATCCTCACCCCTTCCTATGACTGCTGATGACTCTCATGTCTCTCTTTCTAGGCCTCGCCCTTCCCATGAGCTGTCTTCTAGATATATCCACTAGATGCCTACATGCTCTCAAACTGAACATGCCCCAAACTGTATTCATTCCATCTGTCTTAAAACTGACCTCTTGGGGCTTCCCTGGTGGTGCAGTGATTGAGAGTCTGCCTGCTAGTGCAGGGGACACGGGTTCAAGCCCTGGTCTGGGAGGATCCCACATGCCGCGGAGCAACTAGGCCCGTGAGCCACGACTACTGAGCCTGCGCATCTGGAGCCTATGCTCCGCAACGAGGGGCCGTGACAGTGAGAGGCCCGCGCACTGCGATGAAGAGTGGCCCCTGCTTGCCACAACTAGAGAAAGCCCTCGCACAGAAACGAAGACCCAACACAGCCATAAATAAATAAATAAATAAATAAATTTAAAAACAAACCAAAACAGAACTGACCTCTCACTAAAGTCCTGGTTAATGACACTTCTTTGCAACTAACAAATCCAGACATCTAGCAGTCGTCACCCAAGCCTCCTCCCTCTCCCACACTGAGCAGTGAGCTCAGTCCTGGGGCTAAGGTAGAGAACTGAGACGGGACAAATCTTCACCCTCCATTGCCAATGATCCACTAAATTCTCTTGACCATCTTCCCCAGATGGTCTTTCTAATCCATCTCTTCCTTTCCATCCCCAGTGGAATGATTATATCAGCTTTCCTGCCTTCTGTCTCCTTGTCTTCCAAGCCACTCTCCACATTGTCACGAGACTGATCGTTCAGAAACACAAATCTCACCCTGGCACTCCCCACTCAATATCCTTCAGTGGTTTCCTAGTCCCTCTCACCCAAACAGACTATCTGCTATCCGGACCCCTGTTTATCTTTCAGTCTTATCCTTAGGCATTCCCTGCTCCACACCTCTTATGCCAAGGTTCTGGGAGTTCTCCAGATAAATCATGTTTTTTCATGCCCCCATGCCTTTGTATCTAATCCCCCTTCTGCCCAGAATCTTCCGTGCTTCCTTCAAACAATTATCATACCTACAATAGTTTCAGGTGGCCTTATTAAAGTAAAATAATACTTGTAATAATGATCATTATTTTACTTTAATAGTTTCATTTATTTTATTTTTGGCTGCATTGGGTCTTTGTTGGTGAGCACGGGCTTTTCTCTAGTTGCGGCGAGCAGGGGCTACTCTTCGTTGCGGTGCGCAGGCTTCTCACTGCAGTGGCTTCTCTTATTGTGCAGCACAGCCTCTAGGTGCATGGGCTCAGTAGTTGTGGCTTGCAGGGTCTAGAGCGCAGAGCTCAGTAGTTGTGGCGCACAGGCTTAGTTGCTCCACCACATGTGGGATCTTCCCGGACCAGGGCTTGAACCCGTGTCCCCTGCATTGGCATGTGGACTCCTAACCACTGTGCTACCAGGGAAGTTCCAACTTTATTAGTTTTATATTTATTTTCATAAGTGTTAGAAAAAGCTGTAACAGCTATGGAAACAAATGAACAAGTGAATAAGCCAAAGAAGCACCACATACCTGGCTATCTTATAATGTATTATAACTTCTCATTTCACATGAATGATTTAAACAACAATTTGGGGGTTTGGTCTATATAAATCTATTCTATTTCAATCAAAAAATTCAAAAGGTTCTTTCCTTATCAGTTTTGCTTCCATTCTCTTTGCTGTTTTCTTATTGCTAGCATTACCCATTTGTTTTTTAACTCTTTTCTAAATTTTTGTGGGCTGAAAGGACACATCAGCAGAGTCTAAGTTGCCACTTCCCCTGTTCATTATGCCACAAAATCTTTTAAGCATTTCAGACTGTTAAGAAATATCATGTGTCAAATCACCTCGTATATTTCCAGTACTTGGTATTATAATATGCTGAAAAGGTAATAAAAGTTATGGTCAATTTGTGGGATTTTAACTGGTCTAATTCAGAGCTGGATTTATTTATTTATTTGTTTGTTTGTTTATTTATTTATTTTTGGCTGCATTGGGTCTTCCTTGCTGTGCGCGGGCTTTCTCTAGTTGCGGCGAGCAGGCTTCTCATTGTCAAGGTGGCTTCTCTTGTTGCGGAACATGGGCTCCAGGCGCGCAGGCTTCAGTAGCTGTAGCTGTGGCACGTGAGCTCAGTAGTTGTGGCTCGAGGGCTCTAGAGCACAGGCTCAGTAGTTGTGGCACATGGGCTTAGCTGCTCCATGGCACGTGGGATCTTACCAGACCAGGGCTTGAACCTGTGTCCCCTGCATTGGCAGGCAGATTCTTAACCACTGCGCCACCAAGGAAGTCCCAGAGTTGGATTTACCATGAAGTTAATGAAGCTTAATTTTTGCCTTAGCAATTTTGTATCATGATTTTGTACTTTTATTCCAAAGGAAGGCTCTTAAAATTGTATGATTTTAACCTCCCTCTCTCCCCCAACCTCTGCAAACCTGGATTTGTCCCAGGTCTAATTAGAACTATCCATCTAGAGCCACTACAGTTGAAGTCCATTCAACTATAACTTAGGACCATGCTCGTGGTTACTCTGACTGGCCTTTCCACTTTACTACTCCATTTGAGGAGGTTAGTGTTACTTGGCAATTTGTAACAATAAAATATTTTATTTATAGTTACTAAGTCAGTGGCCTCAGAAACGTATCAAAAGTTAGCAATAAGCCATCTGAAAAGAAATGTCAGTCTTGGAATTTCAGGCAAACAGCTTAAACAACCAGTTGGACATTTCAGAGTAAAATACTGTTCTTATTCGTGTGGTTTAGGGGAAGTGAGGCGATATGGAGTAAAATTAATTTGTCACCATGAGTTGCATATTATTTTGTCATGATACTCTGAGAAAAAAATTCTCAATGATTCATATTGTTCTAGAAACAGATGCACTGATGTCGCTCACTTGTGAGTTTGAGGATCTGAACAATATGAATTAAGTGACCTTCATTGAATGGCCCCTCTCCATGTCCATCTTCTTCACATACATTCTGAGTGAATGAGTCAGATAGTGAAGAAATGAAGTGACTACCCACAACGGGCACACTGTCTTTGCGACCTGCAGTTAGGGTCTTTCTCTAGTTGTGGTGAGTGGGGGCTACTCTTCATTGCGGTGCATGGACTTCTCATTGCAGTGGCTTCTCTTGTTGAGAAGCATGGGCTCTGGGTGTGTGGGCTTCAGTACTTGTGGTGCATGGGCTCAGTAGTTGTGGCACGTGGGCTCTAGAGTGCAGGCTCAGTAGCTGTGGCTCACGGGCTTAGTTGTTCTGCAGCATGTGGGATCTTCCTGGACCAGGGCTCAAACCCGTGTCCCCTGCATTGGCAGGCAGATTCTTAACCACTACGCCACCAGGGAAGCCCCTAGGTCTTCCCTCCTGATAAGTCTTTTGGTTTGCACCTGTGGCTCACACAGAGGCTCAAAAGAGGTTGGCCAGAAGAAAACCTGATGGAGATAATTGCACTAGTGGGAAACTTAATGGAGATAATTGTTAGGTGTCAGTGTGCCTGCATAGACAAAAGGAGGTTATACAAAGATCCCCCAGTTAATTCAGCTGCCCCTCCATACCACAGGAACATGGGACACGCCTGCACTTTGGACAAACCTCGCTCAATGGCCTGACATCTTCCAAGGGAGCATGTTGCTAGAAATCCACCTCTGAGTCTGGTTGCTATAACAAGAGAATATCCAGTAATGTACTGTGAGATCATACCAAGAAGACAGACACTCTCCTGAAAGTTGGCACATGGGATGGTGGACATGTCCGATGTCAGTGTTAGTGTCTTAGTCAGCTTAGGCTGCTATAACAAGACACCATGGATTAGGTGGCTTAAACAACAGAAATTTATTACTCACAGTCTGGAGGCTGGAAGTCCCAGATCACAGTGCCAACACGTGGCTCTTGGTAGGGCCCTCTTCCTACCATGCAGATGGCTGCCCTTGTGCTATACCCTCACATGGCACAGAGGGAAAGAGAAGCTCTCTGGTCACTTCTTTTCAGGGCACTAATCCCATCGTGAGGGTTCCAGCCTCATGACCTCATCTATCTCCCAAAGGCCCCAAACACCATCACACTGGGAGTTAGGGCTTTAACTTTAACGTGAATTTTGGGGGGGACACAAATATTACATCCATAACAGCCAAGAAATTAAGTTCTCACATCAACTGAGACATGCTACCCTTGGCAACCCTTTCTGAACCTGCCCTTTTCTAAGGTGGTTTAGGGGATGTTCACATCCCTGCCATGCTTCCATCAGATGGCAAGGCAAAGCCTCCCTTAAGGAGATTTCAGGGTGTGACCATTCTTATTGTTTCTCAGCTGCTGTGACCTAGAAGATGTGCCTAAAAGGGTCATGTGTTTGGCCTGGGGGTGGCCTGCAGTCTTCCCATCTGGGATGATTGGTGAGTGACAGCTGACTGCTTGAGGTCCATTGCCGGGAAGATCCTTGGAGGTGAAAGACTGAAGGCCTCTGAATCATGAAATGGAAGAGGTAGGTTAACATAGTAGAGGATCTTGATCCTCAGTCCTCATGAAAATCACAGCAGCTGCTTGTCATATCAGCCTGAGCCTGGCCAGTGGTTCCCTCCTTGCCCTCTACCTCCTTTAATGAGAAGAGGAAAGACAATGAGAATTTCAAAGCAGGAGGAAGATTTGAATCACTTCCAGAGAATAATTCAAGGCAGACTCTTTTCCCCGCCCAATTGCCTTTCCACAAGAATGAAGAACTTGAGCTTGTAGACAATACTTGCAAAATTCCAGTCCCCTGGGAATTCATTTCTCAGGCTCCAGAGTTGGAGAAGCAAGATGGTGCTCCTTTCCTCCCTTGAAGGACTTCTGAATGAGATGCCTTGGGAAAGTGTGTTCCCTTTTGCCCCCCACTGTCACTGGTGCCAGAGTGATGTCATCCTTGGGAGAAAGTACCTGCTCCTGGGCCGAGCTCAGAGCTGGCCAGTTCCATTCCAGAATCTGGAAGGCCCAAAGAACATCCCCACCCCCAATCTGGGACATCTGCCCCGGAGGAGTCTGAGCAAAAGCTCATTCTGAAAAAATGCTTTTGGACAGCAGGGAATCTGGCCAAGAGACCTTTTAGCTAAGTCCCTTTTTTTGTTAACCTTTCACAATATTCTTTAAATTTAATTTTAGAAGTGAGTTAACTCAACTACAATGACACAAATGGACTCTATATCATTAAACCAAAATAAAATATGTTCCAGCTGATCAGCCTTCCACTTTCCAACCTGAGCTACTTCCCCCCACAATTTTATTGCAAAAATTTTCAAACATAAAGTCGGAAGAATATTATAGGGAACGCCCATACTCCCACCACCTAGATTCTACAATGAACATTTTCCATACTTACTTTATCATATGTCTATCCAACTACTCATCCCTCTAGCCAACTATCAATCCATATTTTGATGCATTTCCAAGTAAGTTGCAAAATCAGCATACTTCTCCCCTGAATACTTCAGTTTGCATACCATTAATTGTTTTATTTTTTTACAGTTCTTTTCATTTTGAGGAAACATTTATTGGCTATGTAATACACAAATCTGAATTGTTTGCATATACCTGTGCATACATATGTGGTGACCAATGCATATACCCATAACACAAACCCTTATCAAGACACAAAACGCTACCATCACTCAGAATGTTCCCTCATGCTCCTTCCCGGTCATTCCCCTCTCCCACCTATCCAGAGGCAACCACTGTCTGATTTTTTTCTACCACTAGTGCATTTTCCTGTTCTCATCATTTGTCTGAATGGAACTGCTGTGGTCTATTTGTGTCCCCCCAAAATTCATATGTTGAAACCTAACCCCCAATGGGTGTTAGGGATATTAGTAATGGTATTAAGATGTGGGCCCTTTGGGACGCAATTAGATCACGAGGGCAGAGGCCTCGTGAATATTTGTGCCTTTATAAAAGCAGCCCCAGAGACCTCTCTCATCCCTTCCTCCATGTGAGGACACAGTGAAATGACAGCTGTCTCGGAAGCAGTCCCTCACCAGATACCCAATCTGATAGTGCCTTGATCTTAGACTCCCTACCTGCAAAATCGTGAGAAATACATGTTTGTTGTTTATAAGCCACACAGTTTATGGTATTTTTGTTATAGCAGCTTGTATGGACTAAGAAGCCATTCAGAATGAGCTCTTTTATGTAAGGCTTCTTTCACTTAGCATAATGTTTTAAGACTCATCCAAACTATTGTATATATCAGTACTTCATTTTTCTTTATTCCATTTTATGAGAAGACCAGAGTTTGTATATTCACTCTCCTATTGATGGACACTTAGGCTTCCAGTTTTGGACTACTATGAATAAAGCTATTTAACAATGTGCTTTCATTTCCCTTGGGTAAATACTCAGGAAGGAAGTTGTTGATCGTGGGGTAGATGTACGAGTGTTTATTTTACACTCCCACCAACAATGTAGGAGAGTGTGGTTGCTCTACATCCTCGCGAACATTTGCAATCAGTCTTTCTAATTTTAGCTATCCTGGTGGCTGCGAAGTGATTTAAACTGTTATTTTGGCACATTTTCCAAATTAACAAAAGACACATATGCATAGGGATCAGGTGGAAGGAAATACTGATTGAAGGACATCTAGAGATTGGAATATACGGTATTAGAAAAGTGCACTTATCCAAACCCAGCTTGAGAGAGTAAGAAATGGCTAAAGGGATGTGCAAGAAGCAGCCAAACACATTGCTCGCTTTATAATTCTCTCAATTATATTACAACATTAGAGAAGTAAACGTAATGCTTAGGAGACTGCAGACTTCATTGACGGGGAGATGGGAACTCTGTGTTTTCCTACAGAGCTGGTCTGGTGTGGACCACGTGTACCCCGATTTGCTTCCTCATGGTCAAAGCCCTTTGAGCACCATCTCTACAAAGCTGGCCCAGCTTGGAAAATGGAATTGGGACTCACCCAGACAATTGGGAAGGACCCCCTGCTCCTCCTTCCCTCTCTCCAGTACCAACCCTGGACCTGAGCGAGGGAATTAACTTTTGGGGGCATCAGCGTTGGGCCAGCACCTATCCTAGGCACTGTGCCTTCGCTGTCCTTTAATCCTCACGGCACCACCCTACCAAGTTAGGCATTGAGAGCCTCCTCTTACAGATGTGAAACCAAGACTCAGAGAGTCATAGTAGCCTGTCTGCGGTCACATAGAGTTACAAGAACTAGGATCTGAGTCTATCTGAGTCTAGTGTCCTCTTTCCACTAGACTTTGCTCAGCACCCAGCAAGCAAACTGGAGGAGACTTGATTAACAGCTCAGGTGGTGCCAAGCCCAGAAGCAGACGAGGCTGCATGTCTCTCAGCCAGATCGGCCCCTCCTTTTTCTTTCTTTTCTGCTTTCTAGTGTGTTTGTGTGGAAGGTAGGGCTGTGCCGTCTTTCAGAAGATGCAGGTGTTGAGGAGACTGAGCCCTCCTCTCTGCGGCTGTGACTGTGTCTCCTCTCCTCTCGGGGCTTGGGTTTTTCTCTTGCAGGAAGGAATCGGTAGCTTGTCACTCCTGTCCTGCCCTCTCCCACCCCCTCAGTTTCTCAGGGGCTGGGATGGTCGGGAGCCTCACTCAGCCTTCACCAGCGGGAGGTGATCACGTTCATCATGTGTTTCTCTAGACCGAGTTACCTGTTCCTGAAACGCACTAGCTTGCTCTTCGAATCCTGCGGTTCGGAAGTAATTGACGACATCCATCACGGCCCAGTCTGCAGGATCGGGTGGCCTCCCATTCTCCATGGAACTGCAAAATAACAATCAAGATGGCTGTCAGGGCAGAACATGCAAGTGTGTGCGGCTAGGCTCTCCACTCAGCCTCCCAGGGGCAGGCCTGGCCCAGCTCACTGTAACCGGAGGCCCAGATCCCAGTGTATGTGCCTCAGAACCAGAATCACTCATGCGTTTCTTGGGCTCAGAAGATCACTGCTCTCACTGGCTCAGTCACTCCTTTCTCTATGAACCTTTAATATAAAGTATTTCCTCATGTATTGTTTTTTAATCCAGAGATATTAAGAGGGGTCCAGGGCTTCCCTGGTGGCGCAGTGGTTGAGAGTCCACCTGCCAATGCAGGGGACGTGGGTTCGTGCCCCGGTCTGGGAGGATCCCGCATGCTGCGGAGTGGCTGGGCTCGTGAGCCATGGCCGCTGAGCCTGCGCATCCAGAGCCTGTGCTCTGTGACGGGAGAGGCCACAACAGTGAGAGGCCCGTGTACCGCAAAAAAAAAAAAAAAAAAAGAGTGGTCCAGTGATTTCTGGCGGCCCACAATATGGCATTCATACCCCTGAGCTAAGAATACCAGACCTCTTACAATGTGGCCCCAACATGTCATCACTTTTCCCATCCCCAACCCCGCACATCCAGGGCTAAAGCCATTCCCCAACACACCATGCCCTTCACATGCTGTTCCAGCCACTGAATGCCCCCTCATTTTCCAACAAAATCCTACCCTTCCTACCAGTTCAAATGCCATCATCTCTGTAAGGCATTTTCTGGCTGCACCTGGGTAAGTGTTTGTTATAACATCCTCTGAGTTCAAGACCTCCATTCTAACTCCAACTGCAGCACTTTTCCCACTGGATTATACTCCACTTATTAGACAGTCTCTAGGAGACTGTCTAATCTTTCTACGGAGATGTGGGCTGAAGAGGTACATTTGGACCAGGAGATGTGGGCTGAAGAGGTACATTTGGACCTGGACCATTTCTCACTTTATTATCCCTTGTGTCAAGTACATAGTTAGGAATTCAGTCAATGTTCAGACGACTAGATGTTGATCAAGCATTAGTTTGAGAGGGTCTCTGGGTAACCTCCTCAATGGATTTAGAGAGGAGGGGAGGAAAGGTGGAAGAGAGAAAGAGTGGCAAGGACCTGCAGTTACTGTGACTCTTATTTCTGTGTTTCAAGAGTATTTGTCTAGATTTCTCTATGCCTCGTCCGCAGTGATTCTTCCAGAGTGTACATCCCATCACATTGTTCCCCTGCTTCCAATCCTTCAAAGACTTCTTCCCATTGCCCTTTGGATAAATTCCAAGTAGTTTCACTTGGCTCAGGAGGTCCTTCAGGACAAAGCCCCCTCCTAGCCCTCCAGCTGGGAATATATTGGTGAGTGAAACAGAAGGGTCATTAGTCTTGTGAATACACAGCACTTTTGGGGTAGACACTGATCGGTAATCATACGACTAAATGTACAGCCACACAATGTAGCTGAAGGATAGGCACTCTGTACTATGGCAGTTTGAGGGGCTAGGAGAGGCTTTCTTGTGGAAGTTTCTTTTGAGGTAAGGTCTAGAGAGCAGCCAGAAGGTTAACCATATAAAGGAGTAAGCTGAAGATTATTCCAGGCTCTGTAGCAGGAATATACAGCCCAGGGAGCCATGCTGGTGTCAGAGGCCACATCAAGGATTCTGGGTTTTTGTCTATGAGCAATGGGACTTGTTAAATGGTCTGATGTAATGGGTGTGACCTGATCTGACTCACATTTCTAAAAAGAGGGTACTGGAGAGGAGCCAGAGGAGAAGAAGGGACCAAGCAAGAGATCATGGTGACTGAGACTATGGTGGAAAAGGAGAGAAGCATGTGGATTTCAAAAATATTTAACCAATAGAATCAGCATGACCTAGTGGTGGACTAGACATGAGAACAAAGGAGATCGAAGTGTCCTGGAACTGGATGGATGGTGGTAACTGCACTTAGACTGCATCCCCAGGTTTGGTTGGACACACTGAATGTGGGGTACCATCTATATCGAAGTTGAGATTTCATGTGGAACATGGGTCTGGAACTCAAAGCAGACAGGTGGGCTAGAGGTACACAGCGGGGAGCCAGAAGCGTTTAGATGGCATGTGAAACCTTGGGAGGGGACGAGAGGAGAACTGGGCCTAGAATCAAGCTTGGGAAGGTCCAACATTTAGTGCAAGTTGCAAAGATTCATGTTACTTTTAATGGAAATGAAATTGCCCAGACTTTGGGGATTCCTGAAAGTCTTCAAACATCCAAAAGTCAAGGGTTGACCTGTGTCTCTGCCTTGTTCCCAGGATAATGTTTTGCTCATAGTAGGAACTTAAAATATTTGATTAAAACAACAAACCTCTCCTAGTTAAAGAAAAGGGAGTCACTAATCAATGGCACATGTGATCAACTACTTATCAACATAGCACTTAATTTAAAAACATTTAGAGCCAATGCTTGCTAGTTACAAGTATTTTCCCTTTTGGGCATAGAGATTGTGAATCTATAAATACTGCCCATGTACATACACACTCACGTACATGGTCACTCACACATGGCATGTGCCCCCCTGCCACCCTCCTACCATTTAACAGTCAATATACATGGGGAAAAACTAGTTTTTACTCTAACATTGTTAAACATTAACATGTACTTTCAAATCAAGACTAAATGTGTTTTTAAAAAATTATACACATGCTGGGATTTTCCACCATCTCTTTTTTTTTTTTTTTTTTTTTTTTTTTTTGCCGTACGCGGGCCTCTCATTGTTGTGGCCTCTCCCGTTGCGGAGCACAGCCTCCGGACGCGCAGGCTCAGCGGCCATGGCTCACGGGCCCAGCCGCTCCGCGGCATGTGGGATCTTCCCGGACCAGGCCACGAACCCGTTTCCCTGCATCAGCAGGCGGACTCTCAACCACTGCGCCACCAGGGAAGCCTCCATCATCTCTTTAACATAAGCAATCATGAGCTGACACAGGGGACTCTCTTTTAGGTACCATTTTCCTTCCCTCTCTTGCTTAAGTTGGGCTTGAAAAATGTTTGGAAAGGATTCATTGTTTTAACAAATCTTTTAAGTTTTCTAGTCAGCTTGCTTCTAGCAGCGAGCACAGCGCCCCATTAGATGCACTTTTAAGTGCCCCAGAAAACATCTGAACTCACTCTCTCTGTGGCTGACTTCAATTAGCTGCCTTTCTTCATAAAGAATTGTTATCTAATTATGATAAAAAAAAACTATGCTACATTGTAATTTTAGTATGGGAGGCTTTCCTGATTCTTATTCTGCTGGGATATGACATCATCACTTCCTCAGTTCTGAAATATCCTTGAGTACTAGCATTGCAGCAGAGAACAAAGGCTTTGCAAAACCGCTGGCAGTGTACCATGAAGAGCACCAGTAATGAGGAATGTCTCATACTTAGGGTGAGGGGATACACAGAAGAAGCCAGTGTTAGACCACTCACATCCTGAGAGGAGAAACTATCTGTCTCCATCTCTGCCTCTCTACAGCTCCCAGCACAGGTTGGACTGGTGTGTACAGTTGATACATGGCAAAGATCTGTTACATTAATGGAATAACAACCAGAGAGCATTTAGAGTCTACAATGTGCTTTTCACGCATAATCTATTATCAGCCTCCCAGCTCCTTGTGAACTGGCTACTATAACCTGTTTTTAGGAAACTAAGGCTCAGAAAGGTTAAGAACTCATCCCAAATCACATAGTGTATAAAGCCAGGATTGGGTTCCACATATGCTTGCCTCCAAATCTATGCTTTTTTTCACTCCATACTCATTGATACAACAGATATTTACTAAAAGCCTACTGTCTTCTCAGTACTGTGCTAGAGGCAGGGTTACCAGGATAGGAATGCATATGCTTCAAGGAGCTGGCACTCTGGTGAGGGGAAGCAGCATACTCTAAGTATTAGAACTGGCGGGGGGGGTGAACTGGTGCTATTGGGGATGCACGCACTTGAGGGCCCAGATAATTCTGCCTGACCAGGACACTTGAAGATTTTAATGCAATTCTGAAAGGCATCAATTGCTTCAAACACACACTAAGTTCCTCCGTGAGAGGGCATGGCTTGCAGAAGCAGAAATATGCAGGCACACATTGTCACTTCTAGGTTATGTTAAAGGATGATGGATGATTTTGCTGGACCCGTCCAGTGGTTTCAGCAACAGTTTAAACAAGAAACCTGGAGATTATCCAAGGCCACATGACGGTGGGTGTTGGGGAGGCCAGAGTGCCAAAGCCAGATAAAACTAGGAGAACATTTCAGAGGATGGATTTAAGCGTCACCTTTCCCCACTGGTAAAGCCAGTATGTCTCCTCAAGGACTGTTATTTGTGGCCAAACTGAGATACTTTGTTCCCTTTTAAGGGGACCATTCTCTCCAAATCTTTTCTTATAACTCATATATGTCAAATACCAGGAGGAATTTAAATGGTGCTGTTTAAAACACCTCCCAGATGGTGGTTCCCACTGTGGCTGCTAATTCTGCACTGATGAAATGAGATGGCAGATATAAACGTTCCATTATAATTTGATACTTATTATTCATTATTGTCATAGAAAAATACTTCCTAGACTATAAGGTATAAAGATGATAAATTCATGAATATTTTTCCAAGCATGAGGCTTTAAAAATATATATGTATGTTACCTTATTACAAAAACTAGCAAGAAATGAAGGGCAGAATTTGTCTCCAATCCCATCACTTAATCAAATCAATGTTTCCATTTAACATAGTCACCTTTCAGTCCCTGTGCATATGGTTGGGTACATCACGTATGGATAAAAATTACATAATGTGTGAATAATTCACACTAGGAACTGATTATCCCTTAATTAAACAATCACCTCACTTTTAAAGAGAGCTAAAGAGACACGATCATGAGGACAGAAATGCAATAAGTAACAAATTTGGCAGATACATGCAGATCGAGACCTTATAATAAACGTTTTCATGTTGGCACATGATAATTTTAAGTGCTGGTGGCAAAAGTCTCCATTTCCCCTTTATATATTAGTGGAGGCAGATGAAAAATAGTTGAAACCCTTTCTCAGAATTTAGCGTGTGTATATTTTATGGCATTTATGATATTATAGATTCTGAGGGTTGATCAGACCAAAAGGAAACTCTGGATAAATACAGCCCATATGTGATTTCAAAACCCCATTATACTTATTAATTGCATTTCTGCTTTAAATTTCAGAGCAAAAGTTACCTCCTACTAGTTAATTATGGTGATATATTTATTTATCATGCTACTCTTATAAAGCTAATTCTCAATGTTACTTGTGTTTCCACTCAGAAATGCACTCTAACTTTGTACTTCCTTGATCTTTATAACTTATTTTCAAAATTAAATTAACCTGCTCTTTGCCCATATCTTAAATCAGCCTTTGGCTAAAAACAATGTAATTCTGATTGTAATAAATTAACATTGATCTCTCGGCCTAGGACATAGCTAAGAATGAAGAGACCAAATGAGCTTTAGTTTTATCTCCATTTTTTTCTCCCTCTCCCGTCATCCTAACAAGCAGGGATCTGGCTGAAAGACAGTTGGAGAAAGAGAAAGGATGATTCAAAGTTTCTTGACAGGACATTTTTCATTTTTTAATATCCAGCTAAATAAGAGTTGACTGCATTTAGCTGCAGCATACCCAAGCAACGAAAGTATTGAAAAAGCAAATAATTCTTCTGTATATTTCAAATTCTTTAGCTTGGCATTCAGGGATTTAATTCAAACATAACCTTCCAGGCTTCTTTCCAATTCCAAGTTTGTACTGAAATCCAACCAGTCAACATCCTGGACTTTCCCATATCCACAGCTTTGGTTATGCTACTCAAAGCCCTGTCTGTTCAACTGCCAAGGATTAGAACCCTACTCATTTTTAAAAAGATACTGGTTAAATGTCTCCTTCCTAATAACCCCAATCAATCTTCCATTCCAATAATGAATTAATTTTAACCTGCCCACAATGAGCCGGGTACTTGATAAGCCTTGGGAACTAATCTAGTGAAAAGGAAAATCTCAAGTCAACTGCATGATGAAGATGGTCATATGTGTTCCCTGTCTTCATTATTTGTAGTGAGGTGGATGGACCTAGAGTCTGTCATACAGAGTGAAGCAAGTCAGAAAGAGAAAAACAAATACCGTATGCTAACACATATATATGGAATCTAAGGAAAAAATAAAGGTCATGAAGAACCTAGGGGTAAGACAGGAATAAAGACACAGACCTCCTAGAGAATGGACTTGAGGATATGGGGAGGGGAAGGGTAAGCTGGGACAAAGTGAGAGAGTGGCATGGACATATATACACTACCAAACGTAAAATAGATAGCTAGTGGGAAGCAGCCATATAGCACAGGGAGATCAGCTCAGTGCTTTGTGACCACCTAGGAGGGGTGAGATAGGGTGGGAGGGAGGGAGATGCAAGAGATATGGGAACATATGTATATGTATAACTGATTCACTTTGTTTATACATCAGAAACTAACACACCATTGTAAAGCAATTATACTCCAATAAAAATGTTTTAAAAAATAAAATAAAATGAAAAAAAAAAAAAGCAAGTAAAGAACAGAAGGACTAGCTAGATGGAGGAAGGAGGGGCAGTATGAGTCAGGCTGTGCTAGGTGTGTGGAGCCCTGAAACAGCAGTAACACCATGATCAGGTCCCAAGAACAGACGAGCCATCTCCCTGCATCATTTCTTTCCTCTTAACAGGCATCTTGCCTCAGGCTCATGGCTTTCCTCTGAAATCACATGGCACTCTGTCCTTGGCATATCTATGCTGCGAATGTCTTCTGAACACCCCACCCCATCTTTCTGAAAACAAATCTGCCTCTTTCCTCACCTGCTCTCAGCTTTCTAGTATAAAGACCTCTGAACTAGTGTAAATAAGGACACTCCTCTCAAGAGGACTCATGAATTTCTGTTTTTCATTTACTATCAGATGCAATTCATGCCCACATTCATAATAAACAAAAACATATGCACATTTCATATCCCGATCATTAATACTAAAGAAAACTGCATACAGATTGCCGGAAGAACTTTCCTTCCCTGCTCTGAGCCATGGCACAATGGTCACTATTCCAAAGAACTTAGTGTGGCTTTAATGCTGAGACAAACTCAGGTTTCCTTCAGTAGGTTTATCAGTAGCACACCAGAATCTATGTAGAAAACAGCAACCCTTCAGAACTTCTAATGTATAGAAGATAACGTAATGCATGTTTGTGAATTCTGCTGGCATCAATTGGAACTCCTGTTGTTTTCACACTTAAAATATGATGATATGCTTAGCTGATTCTATAGTTTTACTCATTTTACTCTTTTGAAATGTATACTTCCTTAAGGCAGTTATTTACAATGGACAAAATTGTACAAGTCAAAAAAGTGAACAGACTCAATTCTTAACCCAAGTTGTCATTTAATTTAAGGGAATAACCAAACATAACCAAACTTTTAGCGTAAGACCATATGATAAGACTGAATTGTGTCCCCTCCACCCCCAAAATTCATATGTTGAAGCCCTAACCCTCAGTGTGATTCTATTTGGGACTAGGGCTTTTAGGACATAGAGCAATTAAGGTTAAATGAGGTCATAAGGGTGGGGTCCTAATCCAATAGGATTGGTAGCCTTATAAGATCTGCATGCATGCAGTGAGGCAAGTCCATGTGAAGACGTAATGAGAAGGCAACCATCTACAAGCCAGGAAGAGAGCTCTCCCCAGGTAATGAATCAGCCAGCATCTTGATCTTGGGCTTCCCAGCCTCCAGAACTCTGAGAAACACATTTATGATGTTTAAGCCACCCAGTCTATGGCATTTTGCTAGGGCAGTCGAGTAGACTAATACACCATATATCAGAATGAGCAGACAGCCATAAAATACTAAGGAATTAACTTTGGCTTCACTAAGAAAAATTAAAATGCACCAATTAAAAGTATCACTATTGGGCTTCCCTGGTGGCGCAGTGGTTGAGAGTCCGCCTGCTGATGCAGGGGACACGGGTTCGTGCCTGGTCCGGGAAGATCCACATGCCGCGGAGCGGCTGGGCCCGTGAGCCATGGCCGCTGAGCCTGCGTGTCCGGAGCCTGTGCTCCACAACGGGAGAGGCCACAGCAGTGAGAGGACCGCGTACCGCAAAAAAAAAAAAAAAAAAAAAGTATCACTATTCACTACCATATATTCTCTGTATTCAAGAATCCATACATATGGCACTCTGACTTATTCCACCAAACATATCTGCAGAAGGGTTATGACATCAGATCCTGATTAGAAAGGTCAGTTTTCAGGTTTGAATTAGTGGCTCAGTTTACTCCCCTCCTTTCTTCTCCTTTTCTCTCCCTCTCTCTTTTCTTCCTCCTCACTTTCTTTTTCCTCCATTCCTCCTCCCTTCCTTCTTTTCTTCCTAACAAACTATCTGTTAAGAAGTATTTGGTATTTAGCCACTTATACTGTCTTGGGAGTTCTATTTTTCCATGCTTTTACTATAGTGGTATCTTTCATCATGATCACTCTCTGTTCCAGATTGCTGTTCCCTGGAAAGAACAGCATCCCAGGAACCATCACTCACTGTGTTCAGGTAGAATTGGGCAGTATGGTTGTGGGGTTTGAGAAAGGTGTATGAAACAGAACACTCAGGAACTACCTAGCAAGCTGGTTACAATCTCCTCGTGGCTTTCAAAGAACATACATCTAAGGACTGCTGATCATTTACTTGACAACACAAAAGGACAGAAATATGAGTAAATGAACAAAAGCTGAAGCCACTGATCAGACACACAATTACTTCTAACAGTTTCTTCTTCCTCCTTCCCTAAGGAGCCTGGCAAGACTTCCAGGCAAATAAATAAATATCCTGTGAAGTTATTTATTTAGCCCTAGATGTGACCACTTCCGTTAGAGTTAGACCCCTGGCTGATGTGTGGGTTGCTGTATGTGTAAACACTGTTGGATTCTTTTTTATGAGGTAGTAATAGTAGCCACTGTTATTTTTGTTATATAAGAATTCTCTTTGATAATTCTACAATGAAGTCAGAGTTTTGAAATTCTAGCAATACAAATAATAATTTCTAACTCTACCCTAACATTTTACTTCTATCATTCACCTCCTAATCCTCTAATTCACATGGGCAAAAATGACAACCTCTTTATTTTTTATTTATTTATTTTTTGCGGTACGCAGGCCTCTCACTGTTGTGGCCTCTCCCGTTGCAGAGCACAGGCTACGGACACGCAGGCTCAGCGGCCATGGCTCACGGGCCCAGCCGCTCCGCGGCATGTGGGATCTTCCCGGACCGGGGCACGAACCCGCGTCCCCTGCATCAGCAGGTGGACTCTTAACCACTGCGCCACCAGGGAAGCCCTGACAACCTCTTTAAATTAATAATTATCTTAATATTTAATAGTTAACAGCCTTCAGAGAGGGCTATTCCAAAAGTTAGTGTTAATGCATATATGGCCAATTAATTTATGACAAATGAGCCAAGAATATACAATGGGGAAAGGACAGTCTCTTCAATAAATGGTGCTGGAGAAACAAGAGAGCCACGTGTAAGAGAATGAAACTGGACCACCATCTTACACCATACACAAAAAATTAACTCAAAGTGGATCAAAGATTTGAATGTAAGACTGTAAGACCTGAAACCATAAAACTTGTAGAAGAAAACATAAGTGGTAAGCTCTTTGACATCAGCTTGGCAATGATTGTTTTTTGGACCTGACTCCAAAAGCAAAGGCAACAAAAGCAAAATTAAACAAGTGGGACTGCATCAGACTAAAAATCTTCAGCACAGCAAAGGAAATCATCAACAAAATGAAAAGGCAAGATACTGAATGAGAGAAAATATTTGCAAATCCAAAATATATAAAGAATACATATAACTCAACAGCAAAAAATAAACAATCTAATTAAAAAATGGGCAGAGGATTTGAATATACATTTTTTCCAAAGATATGCAGATGGCCAACAGATATATGAAAAGATGCTCTACACCATTAATCATCAGGGAAATACAAACCAAAACCACAAGGAGATATCACCTCATGCCCTTTAGAATGGCTATTATCAAAACAAACAAGAAATAACAAGTGTTGGCAACGATGTGGAGAAAAGGGAACACTTGTGCACTGTTGGTAGGAGTGTAAATTGGTGCAGTCAGTATGGAAAACAGTAGGGAGGTTCCTGAAAAAAATTAAAAGTAGAACTACCATACAATCCAGCAACTCCATTTCTGGGTATCTATCTGAAGGAAGAAACCACTAAATCAAAAAGATATATGGACCCCCACACACACATTCATTACAGCATTACTTACAATAGCCAAGACATGAAAGCAACCTGAGTGACCATCAATGGATAAATGGATAAAAAAATGTGGTATATATACACAATGGAATAGTATTCAGCCATAAAAAGGAAGGAAGTCTTTCCATTTTTGACAATATGAATGGACCTTGAGGGCATTATGCAGGGGAACTAAGTCAGAGAAAGACAAAAATATATAATCTCACTTATATGTGGAATCTAAAAACAAAAAATTAAAAAAAACATTTAAAACCCCAAATCATAATACAGAGAACAGATTGGGGGTTGCCAGAGGTAGGGGTTGGGGGTATACAAAATGGGTGAAAGTGGTGAAAAGGTACAAACTTCCAGTTATAAAATAAAAGTCATGGGGATGTGACATACAGCACAGTGACTATAATTAATAATACCGCACTGTATATTTGAAAGTTGTTAAAGGTAGCAGATCTTAAAAATTCTCATCACAAGAAAAAAAATTTGTAATTCTATATGGTGATGGATGTTAACTACACTTATCAAGGTGAACGTTTCACAGTATACAGAAATAATGAATCATTATGTTGTACATCTGAAACTAATATGCTATATGTCAACTGTATCTCAGTATTTCAAGTTAGTATTTTAATATTAAAGTGAATTTAAAACTTTCCAACATTCATTACTAAAAAGTATCACTTGACTGATTTTAAAAGAAATGTTATTTCCAAAATTAAAAGAGTCTTTGCTTCATAATAAACAACAACAAACTGAACACAAAGGCAGAGGAAGATGGTGAGATACATGTGCAAGAAAAGGCGTGGTTTTAATAAGAAAGAGCTTCTTTTGAAAGTCACTAAACTTTGTTGCTCTGAACTTTCTCTTGCAGTAGAGCTTCTCCACTGAGGGGTGAGGGGCATGGTGGTGGTGGGGAGATAAACCACTTGTTGTTGAGAAGCTGCTGACTTACTATTAGCATTATTGTGTGGGAACATTGGTTCCTACTCCATCCTAGGAGAAAAGGGAAGAAGGGAAAAAAGACCAACTGATGAAAAAGGGAGTAAGATTAAGTGAATGGGAAAAAAAAATTCACATTGTATACTTGTAAGTTGTACAGATATGAACATACATGTGAAACACCTAGAATTTTTTTTTAGAATTTATTGAAAATTCTAACATGGATCTAACATGGCTAAACATAGATCAATGGTAAGAGTGTCATGTACCAAGGTTTTGATTAATCCAAAAATCTGTGTATCTGAAATCCACAAAAAGAGAACACTATGATCCCATTTGTTCAGTAAAGGTTTATGTGTACCTTATATACATATACATATGGATACAGAGAGTATTTGTACAGACACTGTCTAGAAGGACACATTCCAAACTATTAAGATGGCTCCCTCTTAGATATTTAGTTATTTTTAAACTTAATAAACACTATGAATCCACCAGGCAAAATAAAACCTATAATCTTGACAATAATTATATCTATCCCATGCCTGTGTCCCCCACCTGAGGTAATCATCCTCAACCTTATATTCATTTAACCTTTCTCCCTGTGCACATGTGCAAGAGCTTGTCTTGGCTAAGTACCTGTGCAATATGGTAGCCTCTAATCACATGTGGCTGTTGAGCATTAAAAATTTGACTAAGAAACTGGGTTTTTAATTTTCTTTAATTAGTTTAAATTTAAATTTTGAACTGGTATAAATTATGTTTCTGATAAACACAACTTCATTGTTTTGGTGTAACAACATTTCTCTTTAACCACTGAATCACCCAGGATACTACTGTTGAATTGAAGTTCTATCAGATGCAAGTCTCCTCTCTAGTTTTACACGTAAACACATGGCAATCTAGTTGGTGTCCACACATTGACTCAGGTCAAATGATCTTTTCTATGCACCCATGTAATATTGTAATGTGTTTGATGCAGACAGCGCAAGTTATGAAAATCTTTTCATGTGCTGTACTGGTAATTAATAGTCTTACTATTTTAATTTTAATATAATTAAATATTTTTTAGTTAAAAATAAGTATGTATAAATTTTAAAATTTAAAAAGGAGGCATAGGAGGAGTCAAGGTGGCAGAATAGGAGGATGCAGAATTTGTCTCTCCTCACAAGTACATCAAGAGTACATCTGCAAATGGAACGATTCTCACAGAGCACCTGCTGAACATTAGCAGATGACTTTGGACACCTGAAAGGACAAGAAAAATCCCCTCACAACTGAGTAGGACGAAAGAAGGAAAAACAGAAAAGAGGAATCAAAAAAGGGACCTACAACCCTGGGGCATTTGTGGGAAGTGGGAGGGGCACCCATCTGAGCAGGCTTGCCTGCCCCTCAAGCCAAGGTCACCTTGACCCACATAGGCTCCAGGGTCTTGAGCACCACCCATTCCAAAGCCTCCTTGGGAAACAGACCTGGGAACCCCTGCCTGAGACAGGAATCCACCAGTGCTGGTGGGGGCTGAGTGCTAAAGCGTGAGGTTAAGAGAGCAGATCCAGGGAGAGGACTGCTGTTGGCTGTGCAGATACAACAGAGGGGATGGGAGTAAGGGGCACTGCGGCTGGGAATGCCCCTAGCAGAAGTGTGGTCTGCCTAGGAAATGAGGTGCCATCGTTGAGTGGCATGCAATGGGTGGGGCCACCACCAGCCTCACATGCCAGCCCCTGCCTCCGTGCGCACTGGGAAGGACTCCACCAGAGCGAGCGAGCCCCAGTCTGTTGCAACTGCCTGCTGGTCTCTGCTGCCACAGGCACTTGGTGCATACCCCAGTTGTGGCTGCCACACCCCTCCCTGGCCTGAGTAAGTGTGCCCCAATCAGCCACTGCTTTTTCTCCCTCTCGCCTGGGTGGAGAGCAGACGCCTGAGGGTGGTGCACACGGAGAGGTGGGGCCAAAACAAAAGCTGAGCTCCAGGGGCAGTGTGACTACACAGGCCATGGATTAAGCCTCCGTGATCAGCTTGGTAAATCCTGCATATGGGATATATGAATACACAATGAGTGTTCCCACAACTTAGACCAGTCTAACTTTAGCAGCAGTGGACTCTGGGTGCAGATACAAGCAGCAGTTTGGTCAGGTGAGAGTCTGAGTGCCCACTGGGCCCACAGCAGGTCCAGAGACCTACTTAGAGGTACTGGAGAGCCTCCTGGGGAGGCAGGGGTTGGCTGTGGCTCACTGTGGGAGCAAGGACGCTGACAGAGGAGGCACCAGGAAAATATTCTTATTACTATTATTCCTTTTTAGTTTGCTTCATTTTGTTCAGTTGTTGGTGTTATTGTTTTCATTATTTATTTTTATTTTCAATATTTTTAATTTTTCTATTTTTACTTTTGTGTGTTTTTTTCCTGTTTTTGATTTTTTTGGGATCCTTTTTATGTGTTGGTTTTATGTTTTCTTTGCCTTTTTTTTTTTTTTTTTTTTTTTTTTTTTTGCGGTACGCGGGCCTCTCACTATCGCGGCCTCTCCCATTGCGGAGCACAGGCTCCGGACGTGCAGGCCCAGCGGCCATGGCTCACCGGCCCAGCCGCTCCACGGCATGTGGGATCTTCCCGGATCGGGGCATGAACCCGTGTCCCCTGCATCGGCAGGCGGACTCCCAACCACTGCGCCACCAGGGAAGCCCTCTTTGCCATTTTTAAAAATATTAGTTTGCTTTCAGTTTTAGTTTTGTTTTTCATTTTTTGTTTTCATTAGTGTAGTCCTTATTGATTGTTCTCATTTTTGAGTTATTTTGTTTGTCTGTTCCCTTGTTTTTTGTTTTCTATGTTTTGTTTTTGTTTTTTCTGTCTGTTTCTTTGTTTCTTTCTGGTTGTTTGGTTTTCTTTTTACCATTTGTCTTGGGCTTGGTTTTCTTCTTTTTGTGTGTGTGGGGGTTGTTGTTGCTGTTTGCTTGATTTTGCTACTTGTGTTGGGGTTTTTTTTGTCTGTTTTATTTTCCTTTCTTTTTTCTCTGGTTATGCTACGTAGTTTGCAGGCTCTTGGTTCCCCGGCCAGGGGTTGGACCTGGGCTTCTGGGGTTGGAGCACCGAGTCCAGGATGCTGGACCACCAGAGAATTCCAGAGCCCAGGGAATATTAATCACTGTGCACTCTCCTGGAGGTATCCATCTCCACACCAAGACCTGGCTCCACCCAACTGCCTGCAGGCTCCAGTGGTGGAAACCTCATGCCATACAAAAGAAAGGAACACAGCCCCACCCATCAGCAGGCAGGATGCCTAAAGTCATACTATGCTCACAGACACCTCAAAACACACCACCTGATGTGGCCCTGCCCATCAGAGGGAAAAGACTCAGCTCCACCCACCAGAGCACAGGCACCAGTCCCTCCCACCAGGAAGCCTACACAAGCCCCTGGACCAAACTCACCCACCAGGGGGAAGACAAGAGAAACAATGGGAACTATGACACTGCCGCCTGCAAAAAGGAGACCATAAACACGGTAAATTCAACAAAATGAGACAACAGAGCAATATGTTGCAGAGGAAGGAGCAAGGTAAAAACCCACAAGACCAAATAAATGAAGAGGAAATAGGCAATCTACCTGAAAAGGAATTCAGAGTAATGATAGTAAAGATGATCCAAGATCTCAGAAATAGAATGGAGGCATGGATTGAGAAGATACAAGAAATGTTTAACAAAGACCTAGAAGAACTAAAGAACAAACAACCAGTGATGAACAACACAATAAGTGAAATGAAAAATACACTAGAAGGAATCAATACCAGAATAACTGAGGCAGAAGAACGGTTAAGTGAGCTGGAAGATAAAATAGTGGAAATAACTGCCAGGGAGCAGCATAAAGCAAAAAAAATGAAAAGAATTGAGGACAGTCTCATAGACGTGTGGGACAACATTAAACACACCAACATTTGAATTATAGGGGTCCCAGAAAAAGATGAGAAAGAGAAAGGGTCTGAGAAAATATTTGAAGAGATTATAGTTGAAAACTTCTCTAACATGGGGAAGAAAATAGTCGCCGAAGTCCAGGAAGCACAGAGAGTCCCATACAGGATAAACCCAAGGAGAAACATGCCCAGACACATATTAATCAAACTAACAAAAACTATATACAAAGAAAAAAATTTTTAAAGCAGCAGGGAAAAGCAACAAATAACATAAAAGGGAATCCTTGTAAGGTTATCAGCTGATGTTTCAGCAGAAACTCTGCAGGCCAGAAGGGAGTGTCAGGATACATTTAAATTGATGAAAGCGAAAAACCTACAACCAAGATTACTCTACCCAGCAAGGATCTCATTCAGATTTGATGGAGAAATCAAAAGTTTTACAGACAAGCAAAAGCTAAGAGAATTCAAAACCACCAAACCAGCTTTAAAACAAATGCTAAAGGAACTTCTCTAGGTGGGAAACACAAGAGAAGAAAAAGGCCTACAAAAACAAACCCAAAACAATTAAAGAAATGATAATAGGAACATACATATCAATAATTACCTTAAATATAAATGGATTAAATGCTCCAACCAAAAGACACGGACTGGCTGAATGGATAAGAAAAGACCCATATATATGCTGTCTACAAGAGACCCACTTCAGACCTAGGGACACATACAGACTAAAAGTGAGGGGATGGAAAAAGATACTCCATGAAAATGGAAATCAAAAGAAAGCTGGAGTAGCAATACTCATATCAGACAAAATAGACTTTAAAATAAAGACCGTTACAAGAGACAAAGAAGGACACTACATAATGATCAAGGAATCAATCCGAGAAGAAGATGTAACAATTGTAAATATTTATGCACCCAACATAGGAGCACCTCAATACGTAAGGCAAATGCTAACAGCCATAAAGGGGGAAATCGACAGTAACACAATAATAGTGGGGTGCTTTAACATACCACTTACACCAATGGACAGATCATCCAGACAGAAAATTAATAAGGAAATGCAGCCTTAAATGAGACATTAGACCAGATAGACTTAATTGATATGTTTAAGACATTCCATCTGAAAGCAGCAAAACACAATTTCTTCTCAGAATATTCTCCAGGAACATTCTCCAGGATAGATCACATCTTGGGTCACAAATCAAGCCTCAGTAAAGTTAAGAAAATTGAAATTGTATCAAGCATCTTTTCTGACCACAGTGCTATGAGATTAGAAATCAATTAAAGGAAAAAAAAACTGTAAAAAATGCAAACACATGGAGGCTAAACACTATGCATCTAAATAACCAAGAGATCACTGGAGAAATCAAAGAGGAAATCAAAAAATACATACAAACAAATGACAATGAAAACATGATGACTGAAAACCTATGGAAGGCAGCAAAAGCAGTTCTAAGAGTCAAGTTTATAGCAATACAATCCTACCTCAAGAAACAAGAAAAATCTCAAATAAACAGCCTAAACTTTCACCTAAAGCAACTAGAGAAAGAAGAACAAAAAAACCCCCCAAAGTTAGTAGAAGGAAAGAAATCATAAAGATCAGAGCAGAAATAAATGAAATAGAAATGAAGAAAACAATAGCAAAGATCAATGAAATTAAAAGCTGGTTCTGGTTCTGTGAGAAGATAAACAAAATCGATAAATCTTTAGCCAGACTCATCAAGAAAAAGAGAGAGAGGACTCAAATCAATAAAATTAGAAATGAAAAAGGACAGATTATAACTGATACTGCAGAAATACAAAGGATCATGAGAGACTACTACAAGCAACTGTATGCCAATAAAATGGCAACCTGGAAGAAATGGACAAATTCTTAGAAAGGCACAACCTGCCAAGACAGAACCGGGAAGAAATAGAAAATATGAACAGACCAATCACAAGTAATAAAATTGAACTGTGATTAAAAATCTTCCAACAAACAAAAGTCCAGGACCAGATGGCTTCACAGGTGAATTTTATCAAACATTTAGAGAAGAGCTAACACCTATCCTTCTCAAACTCTTCCAAAATATTTCAGAGGGAGGAACACTCCCAAGCTCATTCTATGAGGTCACCATCACCCTGTTACCAAAACCAGACAAAGACATCACAGAAAAAGAAAATTACAGGTCAATTATCATGGATGAACATAGATGCAAAATCCTCAACAAAATATTAGCACAGTGAAACCAACAACACATTAAAAGGCTCATACACCATGATCTAGTGGGATTTATCCCAGGGGTGCAAGGATTCTTCAATATATGCAAATCAAACAATGTGATACACCATATTAACAAATTGAAGAATAAAAACCATATGGTCATCTGAATAGATGTAGAGAAATCTTTTGACAAATTTAACACCCATATTATGATAAAAACTCTCCAGAAAGTGGGCATAGAGGGAACCTACCTCAACATAATAAAGGCCATATATGGACAAACCCACAGCAAACATCGTTCTCAAATGGGGAAAAACTGAAACCCTTTCCTCTAAGATCAGGAACAAGTCAAGGTTGCCCATTCTCACCACTATTATTCACATAGTTTCGAAGTTTTAGCCAGGACAATCAGAGAAGAAAAAGAAATAAAAGGAGTCCAAATTGGAAAAGAAGGAAAACTGTCATTGTTTGCAGATGACATGATACTATACATAGAGAATCCTAAAGACACTACCAGAAAACTACTAGAGCTAATCAATGAACTTAGTAAAGTTGCAGGATACAAAATAAATGCACATAAATCACTTGCATTCCTATACATTAACTATGCAAGATCAGAAAGAGAAATGAAGGAAACAATCCCATTTACCATCACATTCAAAAGAACAAAAAACCTAGGAATAAACCTACCTAAGGAGGCAAAAGACCTATATGCTGAAAACTATAAGATACTAATGAAGGAAATCAAGGACGACACAAACAGATGGAGAGATATACCATGTTCTTGGATTGGAAGAATCAATATTGTGCCCTATCAAATTACCAATGACATTTTTCACAGAACTAGAACAAAAAAATTTTACAATTTGTATGGAAACACAAAAGACTCCGAATGGCCAAAGAAGCCTTGAGAAAGAAAAATGAAGCTGGAGGAAACAGGCTCCCAGAGTTCAGACTATACTACAAAGCTACAGTAATCAAGACAGTATGGTACTGGCACAAAAACAGAAATATAGATCAAGGGATCAGGATGGAAAGACCAGAGATAAACCCACACAACCTATGGTCACCTAATCTATGACAAAGGAGGCAAGAATATACAATGGAGAAAAGACAGTCTCTTTAATAAGTGGTGATGGGAAAACTGGACAGCTATATGTAAAAGAATGTAATTAGAACACTCCTTAACACCATACACAAAAATAAACTCAGAATGGACTGAAGACCTAAATGTAAGGCCAGACACTATGAAACTCTGAGAGGAAAACATAGGCAGAACACTCTTTGACATAAATTGCAGCAAGACCGTTTTTGACCCACCTCCTAGAGTAATGAAAACAAAATAACAAATGGGTCTTAATGAAACTTAAAAAGCTTTTGCAAAGCCAAGGAAGCCATAAACAAGACGAAAAGACAACCTTCAGATTGGGAGAAAATATTGCAAATGAAGCAACTGACAAAGGATTAATCTCCAAAATATACAAACAGCCCATGCAGCTCAATATCAAAAAAACAACAACACAATGCAAAAATGGGTGAAGACTTAAATAGACATTTCTCCAAAGACATATAGATGGCTAACAAACACATGAAAGATGCTCAATATCACTAATTATTAGAGAAATGCAAGTCAAAACTACAATGAGATATCATATCACACCAGTCAGAATGGCCATCATTAAAAAATCTACAAACAATAAATGCTGGAGAGGGTGTGGAGAAAAGGCAACAGTCTTACACTGTTGGTGGGAATGTAAATTGACAAAGCCACTATGGAGAACAGTATGGACATTCTTAAAAAACTAAAAATAGAACTACTATATGATCCAACAATCCCACTACTGGGCATATACCCAGAGAAAACCATAATTCAAAAAGACATATGCACCCAAATGTTCATTGCAGCACTATTTACAACAGCAGGACATGGAAGCAACCTAAATGTCCATCAACAGAGGAACAGCTAAAGAAGATGTGGTACATATATAGAATGGAATATTACTCAGTCATAAAAAGGAACGAATTGTGTTTATTTCCAGAGACCTGGGTGGACCTAGAGACTGTCATTCAGAGTGAGGTCAGAAAGAGAAAAAACAAATATAGTATATTCACACTTATATGTGGAATCTAGAAAAATGATTTAGATGATCTTATTTGCAAAGCAGAAATAGAGACACAGTTGTAGAGAACGAGTGTATGGATACCAAGAGGGAAGGGGGTGGTGGGATGAATTGGCACACGGGGATTGACATATATACCGCACTATGTATAAAATAGGTAACTAATGAGAACCTACTGTATAGCTCAGGGAACTCTACTAAGTGCCTTGTGGTGACCTAAATGGCAAGGAAATCCAAAAACGAGGGGATATATATATACATATGGCTGATTCACTTTGCTGTACAGCAGAAAGTGACACAGCAGTGTAAAGCAACTATAATCCAATAAAAATAAAATGAAATAAAATAATGAAAAGGAGGCATACTACTGATGCAGAATCAAAAGGAGATGCAGAAAGTAGCACTAGAACCAGAATAGTAAAGAAAAAGGAGCCTGGCTAAAAGTATGTCGGAAATTTCATGATGAACAGCAATTGCAATTTGTTGGAGCAGAGCAAAAGGAAAAAAGCTGTTTGTTGGTTGTGTAAAAAATGGACAATATTAAGAGACATTTTTAGCAAAGACATAGTGAATTTGGTAACTTGCTTCTCAACAGTCAAAAAGAATCGATGACATTAGTCACCTGTAATCAAAATTAAATGTACAATGAAACATTTTGAAGTGATTTTAAACAGAATCTGAGCTGATTCTGTATCTGTATGATACTAATGTTCAGTCTTCTAAAGCAGATTCCTGAAAAGTGTCATGTATACCATTGTTAAATCATTCAGTAAATATTTGCAAATGCTATGGATCAATGCCAGACAATGGAATTCTTAAAAGAAATAGAACACAATACATTTAATATCTGTGTTCTTTGCCTGTACTTGTTGGTTAAGTCATGGAAGAAATATACAAAGATTTATTGTATTGTTAAGTCCAATTCAAGATTTCATTAAAACAAAAAAATGCTCTCCAAATATTCAATAATTAAAGACAAAAAATACTTAAAGGCAAAAAAATGGCAGAGTAATTTATATTTTCTCATTGATATCAGACTACATGTAAATGAGCTTAATTTGAAGCTCCTAAAAAAAAGGAAATGCTGATTTGTAGCCTAGCTAACCTAGCTAAATAGGCACAAAATTTCGTGTTAAAATTGAAACTTTTCAGAGTACAAAACAATGAAATTAATTTTACACATTTTCTAACATAAATCAATTTTAAGAAAAAGTTGAAGAATTATTTGCTGACATTGATAAATTTATAGTTGCTTATAAATTTATGCAATACCCTTTTGAATTTAATGTTGAAAATATGACTTAAGTATCAGTAAACTTATTTAACTTGGACAGAGATAGTTTTGAAACTGATGCTATTGCTTCAAAGTCAAATCAAATCTTCTAAAAAAAAGAAGAACCAGTTGTGTTAATGTACATGCATACATTAAGAGAAAATAATTTTTTGGTACGTGATTAATTTATTGGGACTTTTAGGTATGTTTGGAATTATTAGGGTATGTGATTCTGCTTTTTCAATTGCAAATTTTATGAAATCTAATAGAGATCAAGCATTTCTAATAAAAATTTGGCATCCAAATTGAGACATACTCTAAGTATAAAATACATAGTGGATTTATAAAATTTAGCATGAAAAATGTAAACTATCTCATTCATAATACGCTATATTGATTACAGTTCAAAATGATAACATCTTGGGTATTTTCAGTCAAATATAAAATATACTAAAATTAATTTCATCTGTTTAAATATGACCACTAGAAAATTTTAAATTACATACATGTCTCAAATATCGTTTCTACTGAGCAGCACTTGTATATATCCAGAAACGGAATGGCTGAGTTATAAAATATTTTATGGTTCTACACTTGAAAATAATGCCAAATTGTTTTCCAAAGTCTCTGGATTATCAGCATCAACATCACCAGAGAACATGTTAAAATGCAAATTCCCAGGCTGAATCAGAAACTCTGGAGATGTGGCCCAGCAATCTGTATTTCCAAGTGACACAAACTCAAGTTTGAGAAATCACTGTCCTAGTACTTAGAACAGACTTTAAAATACTCTGTACCTAGAAGAAATATGCCATTTTGGAAAGGGAAGTCCTGTCTTTGTTATGGTCATATTTTTGAATGTCTGCAACATCTACAAATCTTGGAGACAAAAATAGGCTTCTATAGCCTCCTGGTAGTGAGAGCCATGCCTCTGGTGAAAGTGACTGAAAGCCACCTTTAAACAACCTAGTCACCCTAGTGCAGAAGAAAGGACTCAGGCTTCAGAACCCGAATACCAGCACCAGCACTCCTTAGCTCTGAACTCTTAAAAGGTCTTTACCTCCTGGAGCTTTGGTATTCCTCTACTATAAAGTGGGAATTATAGCACATACCTCAAAATATGGTTGTGAGGATTAACAAGGCTCACACAAAGTGCTAGACACAGAAAAGGGACACCATAAATAGTAGCCTTATAAAACTAAAGCTCTGATCAGGAGCATGTGGCCAGTGAATAAGAGCCATTATCCTAGGCTTCTTTGGAAATGACCCTTTGTGAAGTACATTCCCTAGTAAAGCAACTATATTTTCCATATCTGGAAAACAAAATGGAAGCAACTGTGAGCCCCAGTTTGGGCAGATCTCAGAAAGAGCCTTAAAACTCTATGTTTAGGAATTCTGTATTATAATCTAACTCTACCCTGCCCAAAATGTTAGCCGATAGCCACTTGGCTATATAAATTAACTGCAACTTCTATTTCTGATCAAGATGGAGTAGCGGGGCCCAGACTTACCCTTCTGCCTAAAACAGCTAAAAGAATAGACAAGATGTATGAGAATGGCACTCAAGGCATTCACTGGACATAGGCAATAAAGAACAGTGACCCCTGAGGGATGGAAACAAGCATGGTAAGCCGTATCCACTTTCTGCCTGAAGAGAGATTTTAGGCTATGCCCGGGAAAGAGTTCTAGAGAGGAGAGAGCTACACAGAGAGAACTCTGGAGAGGTGTAGAGGCATCCCGTCAAGTGCTCAGCAGAGTACTGATTATCACATACACATGAGGAAACAGGCTGGGGAAAGAACCACGAAAAAGAGACAACAATCCTTAGAGATCACACAGAGATGGGAATGGTGCCTGTTTCCATCTGCCAGAGAGGAAAATCTCATCATTCAGGAGCATTGGTTAGAGTACAAAGATGGGTCTTACTTCAATAAAAGGGGGAAAATACCCTTAAATACAGCTCTAGTCCTGCACAACAATGCTTAAAAGAATCAAATTGTTTGTTTCCAAGTAATTTAGGCACATCCCAGGACAAAGATCAGGAATATTTTTAGGAATACAAAAATATCCAACACCTAACAAAGTAAAATTCACAATACCTGACTTATAATAAAAAATTACCAGGCATGCAAAGAAGCAGAAAAATATGACCCATAATGAAGAGAAAAGCCAATCAACTGAAGCTGACTGAGAAATGATAGAATTAGTAGACAAGGACGTTGAAACAATTATGAATATATTTCATATGTTCAGAAGCTAGAGGGAAGAACATGTTAAGTGAAGACATGGAAGATATAAAAAAAAGACCAAGTTGAACTTCTAGAGATGAAAACTACATCATCTGAAATGAAAAATGCACTGGGTGGGATTAACAAGAGATTATAAATTTCAGAAGAAAAGATTAGTGAACTTGAAGGGGAGGCAGTAGAAACTATCCAAAATGAAACACAGAAGAAAGACTGGAAAAAAATTAACAGGGCATCAGTGAATTGTGGGGCAATATCAAGCGATTAAATAAACCTATAACTGGAGTCCCCAAAGGAGAAGCGGAGGGGGACTAAAAAATAATTTAGAAATAATGGTTGAAATGATGAAAACTAAGTCCACAAATCCAAAACACAAAACAAACTTCAAACACAAGAAAGATGAAGAAAACTACACGGAGTCTCATAATCAAATTGCTCAAAAATAAACGATAAAGAGAAAATTTTAAAAGCAGACAGAAAAGAAAGACACATTTATACAGAAGAACAAAGACAAGAAAAAGAGTAAATGTTTTCTCCTAACATCAGGAACAAAATTAGGATGTCTAATCTCACCACTTCTATTCAGCTTTTTACTGGAGGTCCTATTCAGTGCAATAAGGTAGGAAAAAGAAATGAAAGGCATCCACACTGGGAAGGAAAAAGTAAAACTGTCTTTACTCACAAGACATAACTGTCTATGTTAAATATCTGATAGAATCTATGAAAAAGCCACTAGAAGTAATACATGAGTTTAGCAAGGTTGTAGGATACAAGACCAATATAAAAAAAAAATCAATTGTATTTCTATATACTACAACAAACAACTGGAAATTCAAATTTAAAAAGCGCTACCATTAATAATAGCATAAAAATATGAAACATGTAGGGATATAGACAAAAGATGTGTAAGACCTGCACACTGAAAACTATAAAACATTGCTGAGAGAAATTAAAGAAGACTTAAGTTAACAGAGAAAAATGCTATGTTAATGAGTTGGAAAACACGATATTGCTAAGATGTCAATTCTCCTTAAATTGATCTATAATTCAATGCAATGCCAATCAAATCACCAGCAGGCATCTTTCTGGTAGAAATTGACAAGCTGATTCTAAAATTTATATGGAAATTCAAAGGACTAGGAGTGCCAAAACTAGTTCCAAAAAGAACAAGTTGGATGGCTAATACTACCTGATTTCAAGGTATATTATAAAGCTATAGTTATCCAAACAGTGTTGTATTGGCATAAATATATACAAAAATATCATTTGAATAAACTAGAGTCCAGAAATAGATCTACACATATATGATCAATTATTTTTCAACAAAGTTGCAGAAACAATTCCAAAAATGGTGCTGGAACAACTGGATATCCACAGACAAAAAAAAAACAACCACTGTGACCACCACCAAAAGAAAGACTTTAATCCTTATCCCACACCATGCACAAAAATTAACTCAAAAATCATAGTCCCAAATCTAAGAAAACATAAGACAAAATCTTTGTGACCTTGGGTGAGGCAAATATTTCTTAGATGTGACACCAAAAGCACTATCCATAAAATAAAAAATTGATAAATTGGACTTCATCAAAATTTAAAACTTCTGGTCTTTGAAAGGCACTGTAGAGAGAACGAAAAATAAACAAATCACACACCACAAGAAAATATTTTCAAATCATGTACATGATAAAGGATTTGTATCCAGAATATATAAAAACTCTATGCAATAATATGTTAAAAAACCAGCCCAATAAGAAATGGGCAAAAGATTTGAACAGTACTTAAGAAGTCTATGGATAAAATAAGCACATGAAAAAATGCTCAATATCATCAGTCATTAGGGAAATGAAAATTAAAACCACACCTAATGACATAAAGAGCAGTGATCACACCAAGTTCCTGAGCATATAGAACAACTCACACTGCTGGTGGGAACATAAAATGGGACAACTAGTTTGGAAAACAGTTTGGCAATTTCTTACAAAGTTTAACATACACCTACCACACAGCCCAGCCACTTCATTCCCAGAGATTTATCCAAGAGAAATGAGTATGTCCACACATAGACCTGTACACAAGTGACCAAGTGGCTTTAATTGTAATCCCTAAAAAAATGGAAACGATCCAAATGTCCATCAACAAGTGGGTGGATAAACAGTGAACAAAGTATTGTATATCCATACAATAAAATATTACTCAGTAATAAAAAGCAACAAACTATTGATACACACTATAACATGAATAAATCCCAAATTAATTATTCTGGGTGAAAGAAATGACCCATTCCCTCCTCCCAAAAAAGTACATTATGAATAATTCCACTTATATAAAAATCTAGAAAAAGTAAACTAATCTACAGTGATAGCTTATCAGTGGTTGCCTGGGGATATGAGGGAAGGGAAGGGCAGGAAGGAGAAATTACAAAGGTTTATGAGGAAACTTTGTGAGTGATAGATATGTTTATCCTAATTTTGGTAATGGTTTCATGGCTGTATACAAATGTCAAAACTTATCAAATTTTATACTTTAAACACATGCAGTTTATTATATGTCAGTTATATTTCAATGAAACTGTTAACTTTTAAATCAACTTAAAGTTGATTTAAACTGAGTAAAACTAAAAGTTCAGTTCATCAGTTACACTAGTCACATTTCAAGTTTTTAATTGCCACATGCAGGTCATGGCTATCATTGTGGACAGTACAAGTGTAGGACATTTTCATCACTGCTCAGAGCAGCTGATCTAACTAACACATTGAAAAAACATCTGTTTCTTTCATTCCTCCTCCATCTACCTACCCCAAACTTCAAAACTGGAAATAAGCATGGCAGCATGGCACTGATATATAAATTACGGGAGAAGCTTTTTTTGTTTGTTTGTTTGTTTGTTTTGAGGTACGCGGGCCTCTCACTGTTGTGGCTTCTCCCGTTGTGGAGCACAGGCTCCAGACGCACAGGCTCAGCGGCCATGGCTCACGGGCCGAGCCGCTCCGCGGCATGTGGGATCTTCCCGGACCGGGGCACGAATCCGTGTCCTCTGCATCGGCAGGCGGACTCTCAACCACTGCGCCACCAGGGAAGCCCACGGGAGAAGTTTTAAAAGCAGATTTTATTAAGTTTAATGTAAAATACACCTCCTATTCATAAACATATATAGCACACTATTTCCTCACTTAGGTATCACAGCTTCTATGGATTACATTTAATTAGTTTCTTCCAAAGCTCAAGTTGAAGGCAATTTTAAACTGACATGGGAAAAATGAAACAGACAGCACTGTCTCGAAACATACTTTTGCCTTGTAAGCCAAGTGGTTATAGCTAAAATATAACTCATAAAAGAGAATATACATTTTTTTAATATACTTACAGATATTTTATGAGTTACTCTGAAATACGTAGCGTGTTTCAGAATACACTACATAATGCAACTAAATTTTCTTATTTAAAAGAATCAAGCATATAACTCACAATAAATATAAACACAAGTTTCAACTGTAAGAACAGATGTAAAAAGAGAAGACTATGGTATATATGGAAATGTTTCACATTCAAGTTCATAAAATTAGGACAGAGAAGTCGTTAAACTTAGTATGCTTACTGACACTTTTTTCCTTCTCTCCCTATAGCTTTCAGTTTAGAGAGGGGTGATTTTATTAAAAAAGACTCAAACTCTCTTTTCTGTTTCCTCCTACCACCACCTCACCCTTCCGTGTAGCCTGTGGACTTGGGAGGCAGAGTCTATGTTTGCTCTGTGTTTTTGTTTCAGTATACAGAACTCAGGGCTGGAATCTTCAACCCGCCCTGTTCCAAAGGCTGATACACTAAACCTTGATGCACAGTTTGATGTCTGAGTCATCTCTGTCTTAGAAATGGATACAGAAAAAGGCAATTGGAGCTGGCAGGAGAGAGGAGGTTGGTGGCCAGTGTAGACCAATCAACCAAGACAACCCCCAAACAGTGTATTGTACTCGATAAGCAAGAAGTATAAAAATAGAACCCAAGTCCCTCTGTTGTTTGTAGAAGCAGAACTCACAAGCCAGTTTCACTTACTTTTTTACACCGACAGAGCCATTTTCCTTGTTTTCCATGTCAACAGATAGCATGGGGAGGCTGCAGGTTTCCTTTACTTCAGCAACTAATCAATAAGGGAGAAAAGCTTGTGTTTAATTCTTAGAAAGTGAGAGAAGAATATATATTCTGAATCGGAAACATAATGGCCCCTTTTACAACCTCACACCAGTTCACGTATGTTTGCTTACATCTCTAGTTCCCTCAGCGACCGGAGAGACGTGATTAAACCTAAAGAACTGGAGGAGACTATTGGGGTGTGCTTTCATCTGTACTGGCACTCCCTGCCTTGACAATAAGCATTTGCAAATGAAATTGAATCCTTGTTCAAAACAAGTGCTGTGTGAACTGGCACAGCTTCCTCCAGGTGCCAAGCTCTCACTTAAGACATTGTAACTTATAAATGAGTCAAAGTCGAGAAAAACAATCCCCCTTTTCCTCCCCTTCCCACCACGGGCTATGATTTCTTCTTTTCTTACTGTATTTGTTTTTCTGTCCACTCCCACTGCTCCTCTGTTTTTTCATTGCGATGCAAAAGAGCACTTAAAGCTTTCGTCAGCAAGTATTCCCCTACCTCACATATTCTCAATGAAAACCTCAAAAACCCGTCTGTGAGATGGCCACACTGTGGTAAATCTGGAAGCTCACAAAAATGTCAGATAGCCCTTAGCACAGAAAGGTGGTGCTGGTGTGTGTGTGTGTGTGTGTGTGTGAGAGGGTAGGCAACTCGTTAGATTTATATAAAAATCATCAAAACACTCAAGGAGATATAGTAGCATCCATCACTTTGTCTTTTTGTTTAGTAGGAAGAGGACTGAAAAAATAAAATCCCTCCACAATTAATATGCAATTAGCAAGATGAAAAATCTATGAACAAAACTGCTGGAAAAAAAAAAAAAACTAGTTCTGAAACGTGCTTGTTCTTCTGCAGCTGAAGCCATAAATTAAATACGTTTCCTCTCCAATCACTTTATACTTCGGCACTCCTTCCCCTAGGGATTACTCTGACATGACAAGTGCATCATTCATTTAGTATATTCACAAGATTTTATCACTGTTAGAGAAGTAGATGATTAACAAATAATACTGTTAAGTGTGGGATTATCTTCACTGCTGATACATACACATGCGCACGCACACACACACACACACACACACAAACTTCCAGTCGCTAAACCACTTAGATCATCCATAGAGAAATCCAACATTTAAGATACATATAGATATGAACACACATCCACACACCGTTACAGAGAAGACAGAAGACAGTGCAGCTTACTCCATGCCAAAAGAATGATTTCACTTCAGTTGGAAACTGTTACACATTCACCATTTTCTAAGCATCTCAGAAACAAAACAAAACAAAACACTCACAATGATACTCTGCAACACCACACTACATTGTCTTATTATTATTTTCTTTTTTTGTGGAAGAGTAAAAAGAAAACCTACCTAGAAGCAACTAAAACATGTCATTTTTTATAGGCTTATCAAGAACAGCCAAAGAAACCCCAATGTTTTCTTTCACAAAGTAGGCTGGCAAAGGAATTCAATAAGGAGGTACAATTTGACACAGTGAAATAAAACCAGGCTGGCTCTCAGCCAACATGACGTTAGGAATCACACACAAGCTGCACCAACTGCCTTCTGGTTCATGGCTGACTTTTTAAAGCTACAGTGTGCCTGTTCACTTTTGCTAACTACCTTCAGCACAATTAGTGGAAGTGAGTGAATCATGGGTCTCCAAACTGCAGAATTCTCCCTGCACCTGTCTTGTTCAAAGAAAAACAAGCTATATCAAGAGCCTCTTATTTTCTCCCTCCCCTTCATTGTTTCTGCATCATATGTCTTTGCTGCTGTTCTGAGCATGAATGCCATGTGTCAAACTATTTCTTTTTCTTTCCTGTAGGAGAAAAGAGAAAATAAGACAAAGCCTGGTGCTTAGGCGCTATACCCAGTGAACACCCAGAAGCTGCAGTCCTGTTACCCTTTCTTCCTAGTTGAGACTTGCCAACAAAGTTTCCAGGGCTGGCTTTTAAGTAATCTCTGTGAGAATAAGGAAAGCACTGCCTAGATGAAAATCCTTTTATTTCATTATGCAGGAAGTAACATATTTCAGAGAGGATGCAAAGTAGATGACCAGATCTCCTGAGAATGCCCACATTCTTTAATTTTGGCATTCATCCTACCCGATGAAGTCAGCAAAAAATTCAAAATAAAACAAACCTTATTCTACAAAACAAAAACAATTAGTCTGGGAGGTTTCATTTTAACTGTTTATCCCAGTTGCGTAAAAAGCATAATTCAACAGATTCAACACTTATTTTCTATGAGCACCTGGTACTATATTAGTTACATATGAAAAAGAAGATCTTGTGCCAGCCCCCAAATTCATAGTATCTTCCACCACCATCCTAGGTCCCAGGTCTGGTAAGTGGGAGATGGAGTAGGGACTGGGCACGATCTTTTGATTAAGTTACCCCGGTCAACCTCACAGCTCTCTTGCTTGCTTGGCTGGGAACTAGTGCTCAAGCGAAACATTCCCATTTCACAAATGTGCTGTACATACACTAGAAACATAAATGGTTGTCAGTGAAATAAACACCAATCAATATTTGCACACTTTTAGGTCAAAATGTCAACAAAACCTCTCAAGGTAGGGCAGAGAATTACAGGTTCTCAAGAAGGATCCTAGAAAAAGTCATCTGCTGCTGTAATCGTGTGTAGACTTCAGGCAGAATTGAGGAGAAACCTGCTGGTCTCCCTTTTCTTTAGTACTTTTTAAGGGTACTAGAAGATCAGCAACTATGATCCAAATTTGCAACCTGAATTTCAAAGTCAAGTTTTTCCCCTTACTTATTGCAGAAATTATATTAGAAATTTTCAACTTCTTGAAAGATCGTCGCTGAGAAAAATTTCAAGGGCTGTCTCTGCCCATCTTTGCCATTGCCCCCTTGAAAGAGCAAATAATAATAATTTAGGAAAGAATTCTAAATGTTCTTATATTTTTGAGTAACGTTTTTTAAGCACGGCTCAAACAGGTGGGGTTTTTTTGTTTGTTTTACCACCACTGATCAAAATGATGAACTCTTCTGGAGATAGAGCACTCTTTCACCAACAGATTCTATAATGCTTTTGGGTTTGATCTGAAATTTCTCAACTGTTCTACAACTAAATTCAAATGGAAGGGCGCTGGGCTGTGAGTCCTGAGGGCAAGGGATAGAGAACAGGGTGTCCTGACAGCACTGTCATGCCACTGCTCAGAAAAAAATCAGGTTCAGCACGCCACTCTTGAAAGGAAAGAGGCAAAGAAAATGTAGTTATGCTGACTCTTCCTTAGACACACTCACAGGAGAAAGGATTCTGTGAAGTTTCTCCAGGAATTTCTTCCTACATATAGAAAAGGACATCCCTTCCTGTCTTGCCTGCTGTGATCAAAAGTTTGCCTGTTACACAAGGGTATGGCTTTCAGGAGGTGTTGTGAAAAATCAATCCCATTTTATACAAAATGAGCCACGAATTCTGACAACAGGAGGTTTCACTCATCAGCTAGTTTCTAACTTTGGAATAAACTGACATTTGTGGGTATAAGTATATATACTAGTACTCAACCACTTCCTCTTCACTCCCTCCACCAAACTATTTGATATTAACCCTCTTCTCTGCTAATAAAAATTGTGTATTTATGTGTAGTGTGGTGTCTGGTTGTGTGTGGTGCATAGCATAAAGGCAATGTGTGTGATGAGTGTATGTGTACGCTGTGTAATATGTGCGTGTTTGTGATGTGTGTAGTGTGTGGTATTTGTGTGTTGGCAGAACGTGTAGTGTGCACGGTGTTTGTGTGTATGTGTGTCTGTAGTGTGTAAGCGTAGAATGAGAGATACACATGCAAACCGACAAGACCTTCTGATCCAGGATATCATGGGATGTGCTAAAATAACTTCGGAGATCCTTGTGCTAGGATTCTGGAGCAGAACTTTCCTGGACACTTGGGAATGGGCTCAGATAGCAGGGGAGATGGGTCAGAAAGGACGGGAAACTGGCGCCTCGATCGGCTGCTTTTATTGATCCGCACTCATCCCCCAGAGACCCAGTGCCCTCCCCCAGGAACCTCCCGCCGGCCTTGTCGCCAGGAGTGGGCCCACAGGCGCATCCAGCCCGCGTCCCAGAGCGCAGACCTGGGTGCACAGGGCTGCAGAAGTAATCTCGAGAAGCCGCCCGAGGGCACGGCCGAGCGCAACGGGTCCCCAAGGGCAGCTCAAGGAAAACTAAGGAGGGCCTGGAGAGGGGGCGGTGGGGGCAGAACAGAGGGCAGCAAAGGAAATGCCAGAGAGCCTCTTGGACCAGCTGGTCCCGTCCGATAGCCAAACGACTCGCTTGTGGCACTGGTGACAGAGGGGAAAGTTTCTGGCTAAGACTTTCAAGAAGAAACCGTTCGTCCTTGAGACTGGGGACTCCCCGGGGGAGCTTGTCTTTGGAAAGGGAGTAGGGGGGTGTGGCGCTCGCTGTGCGCCCAGCCGAGCCGTGCCACCTCCCGGTCCCATCCTGCGAGCTCTGCCCCGCAGCCCGCGGTGAGCCGCAGCTCTCCGCGGAGCCGGGCACGCTTCTGTCCCCAGTTCCACTCCAGGGTGACAGATTCCACGCTCGGGGGTGCAACAAGCTGTAGGAGCACCGGACACACAGCAGAGACGAGGGAGGGCAGGGCGGTTTTTATTGTGGCTTTCTTCGTTTCCTTCCATCCTGGAGAGGGGGGAAGACGGGCGCGTTCCCAGCGCGCTCGCAGCACGAGCGGATCACTTACCTCCCCGCATGGCCGGCGCCGGGAGGCTTTACCCCGCACAGAGCTCGCCGGCCGCCACGCGCCCAGCCCCAATGCAGCCGGCCGGGCGCGCTGGGCACGCCGGGACTTGTAGTCTCCGCGGGCGGGGTAGGGGTCCAAGGGCTGGGGCGGCTCGGAAGCCGAGAGGCCCGGAAGGGAAGGGACGAGGCCGGGGCGTTGAGATGGTAAGGTAGGACGTTTGCAAGAACTTAAAACCTCCTGGGAGCTGGAGGTGAGAAACACTCCTGGAGAGACTTTTAAATTGGGGATCTTCAGGCTGGTACCATTTTTTCTTCCCGTCTGACTCGCACGTGGCAACTCTGATGAAGTTTTTAGCTGGGTTTTGGCAGTTATGACAAGTAGAGATTTCCCGGGCCAAGCCCATATTGTTTAGGGCCTTACTCTGCCTTCACCCCGAACGCACACGTGGCATTCTCTGCTTGGAACACCTATTCTGTGGCTTACTCAGTTGAAGCCCTGGGCATGCAAAGGGAGAGTGAATAATTGCACCTTACGTTTGTAGAGCACGCTGCAGTTTACAAAGCACTTTTTATGTACTTGGTTCATTATATTAGAACCATAGGATTTTAAAACCCAGGGATTTTACCAGAGTGATTTTGCTTGTCCCAGTGATTTAGGATGGGGAACTACCGGAATGTAGTTGGTAGGGCCAAAGACACTAGACATCTTGCAATGCCCAGGGCAGTCCTGCCCAGCAAAGAATTATCCCACATCCTGTGTGACTTGACTGTCCCACTGCTCATTCACGTGGATGAAAAACCTGTTTATATTTACCTGAGCCTAGAATCTATTTTATATATAAACATAAGCTTTTTCACACAGTGAAATGGCAATGCCATTCCTGGAATTTGAGTCACCAATACAGTCCATTTTGTGCTGCCCATTTCATGGTGACTCTACAGATTGGATGCAAGAGTCTGACTACTTCATTGCGTCTTTTAGTTTAGGGGTAACTGAGCAGTTCCATGTTGAATCATGTTTACTTTTTCCTTTATATTACAGTGAAGGCATTGCTTTGAACTGTTTAAAAATTACATGTGTAGGTACCTTATGACTTTCCCTTCATAAAGGTAAAGAGTTTATTAACTCATATTTGTTGTTCAAAGGGGCATTAGGTTTGACAAGGCTGTGGACCATTCATTCAGTCAACAAATATCTTTTGAGTGCCTACTACGTACTAGGCACCATTCTAGATACTTGAGATACATCAACAAATAAAACAGAAAAAGTTTACTGCACTTAGGGAGCTTGCATTCTAATGTGAGTGTGGGAGAGGCAGGCAATAAATAGTAAATATAAACTAAATAAGTAAATTCTATATATTAGAAAGTGGCAAATATTATGAAAAAATAAACAAGATATAAGAGATTGGAAATGCAGGAGAGTGCTAAATATAGTAAATTTTATTGAAAAGGTGACATTCAAGGAAAAGAACGGGAGTTGGTAAAAGAGTGGCCTTGTGGATTTCTGAGGGAAGAACATTCTAGGGAGAGAGAAGAGTTAGGCATAGGCCACAAGGTGAGTATGTGCTTGGAGTTTTCAAGGAACAGCAAGGATGCCAGTGTGGCTGGTTTAGAGAGAGTTGGGGGTGAGAAGCAGGATGACTGAGGATGACCGCTGGGTTGGAACAGGGGATGTAGGGCTTGGAGGACATTACAACACCTTTGCCTTTCATGATGAATTAAATGGGAAACTACTGGAGAGTTTTGAGCAGAGCAATAACATTCAGGCATATTTTTGAAGGATTATTCTGGCTGATCTCTCTGGGATAGATCACAGATAGCAATGGTGGAAACCAAATAGGCCAGAAGCTATTGCAGTAATAGAGGCAAGAAATAATAGTGGGTTGAACCAGAGGGGTAGTGATGAAAAGTGATGTGGGAGAGGACTCATGAATTCCAGAGGGCACTGTAGGAGAGTTTCAGGGATTGGGGAAGCTGGAAGATGGAGACAGATTAGGGGATGTTCGGAGCCTTGTGGTAATGAGACTTCAGGTGGGACCTGGGAGTCTGGGACTTCTTGTGGTGATTGACATAGACAGGGATAAAGGGGATATTGTAATCAGTCCCAGAGGAGTCAAAATATAAAATGGTGGGAAGGCTGTGAGTATAGGGAGTAGGAATGAGTGTTGGGCTCCCTGACTCTGTGGATGGAGGCAAAAAGGTCTGAGAATCAGGTGGATTCTTGATCCATTTTGGTGGAATGTGAAGGCCTGTGGAGGGGAGGACTCAACCCTGGTGCAGTGCTCATTCCTGGGTCCTGCCAGGAGAGACACTGACTTATTATATTCATAGGGCATAGTCTCCTCCCCCTCTGCCCTTGATCTTTTTGATGGAGTTAACCCTTTTGATGGAGTTGAGGATTTGAGGGCAAGTTGGTAATTACTCTAAGCACAAAGCCTCGTAAACAATATTGATTCAGTAGAAATTGAATGTCTAGAAGAGGTGGATTTGTAATTGCAGAAATGGAGGATGCAGTAGAGAATTTTGGCAAAGATGGCCAGGAGGAATCTGGGCTCTTAATGTGAAGGGATGCTCTAGGCTTGGGGATAGGAGACAGCTGTTTGTAGGATGAAGTGAAGAAGCCATTAGAGGCAGAAACATGGAAGTTCAGAGCAGAGGGGATAATTGATGGACTGACATTCCAGAGAAGATGGAACTATAAGACGTTCATCCTTGGAAGGGATGTGAGACATAAGAAAGGAAAGAAAGACAATGGAATTATTCAGGAGTATTCTCAAGAGGAGAAGGAACATTTAAAAATTTTATTTATTTATTATGAAAGCAAACTATGTGGTAAAAATTAAAACAATCAGAAATTAATAATATAAAGTGAAAATTCCCAATAAATTCATTCCTAGAATAATTCCTATTAAATGTTTGGTATATATTGTCTACATTTTTTCTTCTGTGCATATGATTTCGCTTTGTAAATGTTACATGGGTATCTAAAATATTTGTATTTTTTCTTTCCTGCTATTGATTGTAATATGTGCTATGTAACAGATGCTCAATAAATACTTATATGAAATATAAATTAAGTATTTACTGAGCATCTGTTATGTAGCATATATTACTATCAATCTTTTTGATCATGTTATTCACATTCTCAATATCCGTACGTACTTTTTTTCTTGATTTTTCAACAGTTTAAAAAAATTCACTGAAATCACCTGATGTTTTATTTTTTCTCTTATTTCTTGAAGTTTTGCTTTATGTATTTAAGGTTATAGTATTTGGTACATGAAGATCATACTAGCAGTAACTATTGTGAGCTGTATCCTTTGCCATTTTAAAGTGACTCTCTTTGTCCCATTTAATCATTTTTTGGAATAGTTTATTTTATTCTACTTGAAATTATTTTAGTTAGGCATGTTTAATCTTATCTGTTATGTTTGGTTCCATTTTGAATCTTTATTGTTCCTTTGTTTTCTCTTTGCTTTATGAACTGTGTTTTCTTTGTTTTTGTTTTGTTTTGGTTTTATTTTTATCTTCCTCTGTGTATTAGTTATCTATTGCTGTGTAACAAACTACCCCAAAACTTAGCAGCTTAAGACAACACATATTTTTTAGCTCATACTTTCTGCGGGTCAAGAATCTTGGCATGGCTTTAGCTGAGTCCCCTGCTTCAGGGTTTTCACTGCTCCAGTTTTCACAGATGTTGAACTGGGCTTCATTCTCAGCTGAAGGCTTGACTTGGGCTGAATCTGCTTTCAAGCTCACCCCCTGTGGTTGTTGTCAGGATTTAGTTTCTCATGGGCTCCTGAGAGCCTCAGTTTCCTGCCCCTTGGACTTCTCCATAGGGCAATTCACAGCATGGTAGCTGGCTTTATGAAAGAAGCATGCGAGAAGAGTCAGAGAAAGATTGTAAGCAAGACAGAAGTCACAGTCTTTAATAACCTAATTTCAGAAGCACTTCTGAATGAATTCATCATTTTGCCACATTTTCTTTGTTACAGGTATGTCATTATGTTCAGCCTACACATAAGGGCATGGATACCAGGAAGCGGGGACCACTGGGAGCCCCTTTAGAAGGTCACCTACCACACTGGCAATTTGGAAGTTGTAAAGTGTATTAAATAGTATGCTTACATTTGTATTTCTCAATTTACCTTAGAAATGAAATGATGAAAGACAATGAAACTAACCTATTTAGACTGTCTTCTTCTCTCCCCATTTTCTATTAGTTTGGAGAGCAAATATGATTCTTGTTTCAGTCTATTATCATCGAAATATTATTCTTTACATTATGTAATTTTTCTTTTAGGCATTATAACAATTATATTTCATTTTTATGACATAGAATACTGGGTTATTTAAATATAATTTATGTATAAATAGATTCAAAGCTCATCACCAAACCTTTTATACCCCATGACTTTCTCATTCATGAATTCATTATTGTTACTCATCTATTCATTGTCTTGAACTTTTTTCCTGATAAATTTTTCAGAAGTGCATAAATGTTATGTTTCTTGAGTTCTCGTATATTTGAGAATTTCTTTCTCTTACCATTACACATGGAAGGTGGTTAGACCAGGTATAGAACTTTTTTTCCACTTCAATATTCATTAACCACTGTTCCATTTTCTTCTAGCATCCAGCATTGCTTGGAATATGTCTAATTTCTTTGTTTTTGAAGATGACCTTTCTCCCTCTGCCTAGATGACTGTAGAATTTTTTTTCAATCCTTGAAGTTCTAGAAAAAAGCTTTTATTAAATTTTCTTGGCATATGATGAGCCCTTTCAAAGTGTAATTTTAAGATCTGCTTTATTTCAGAAAATTCTTCTATTATGTAAACTTTTACAGTTCCATTTACTCATTCACATCTTCAAAGACAACAGTCATTCATATGTCAGTTCTCCATTGTCTGTTGTTCATATCTTTCATCTTCTCTGTGATCACCTGTATTCTATTCACCTATTTTCATGTTCTGCTAAATTCTATGTGATTTTTTTTCAATAGCTTGCCCTCCATGTTCAGTTTCTTCAGTTTAAGTTCTACTCCTTGGTGCATTTAGTGTGATTTTTCAGTGATTTATTTTCTTTTCCTTGTTTATTTCCTCTGCTTTTTAAAATTTCTTTTACCTTTTACTGTTGCATGGGTCCTGTGCTATTTTTATTTGGGATTTTTTTTTTAATCTTTGAAGGAAGTCAATGAGATCAAATTTATTGCTCAAGAATAAAGTGAGTCATTTTCTTGCCTCCCTCTCCCTGTTTACCTGTGTACTGTTTGAATCATCCACTTAAAATGTAAACTGGAATATAGAATGTTCCAGTTATAGATGGCTCATAATCTTCAATCAGTCATTCAGTGATGGATCAGCTGGAACAATAGGAAAATTTGCAGTGAATGACAAGGAGAGAGAAAGAAAGAAAGAGAGAGGCAGAGGGAGAGAAAGGGAGATTTACTTCTTTTTTTTTTCTACCTATTACGTACATTTTTTAACAAAGTATTCAAGTGACTGGTAATAATATCAATACAAGAAGCAATTAAAAAAAATTATTTAACATCCAAATGAAAATAAAATATCAACACCAGAGGAGAAATAAAAATACACATATGTAGCTGCAGCATACTCAAAGTTATTCATAAAGTTATGGCTGAAGTTTCAAGCTTCCTGGTAACCAAAGCAAGAAAAGATTGCACATAATTAGATATATGATTCCCACTGACTAAAAGAAAACCTGCAAGTTAGTCAAAGGGAAAATTTTTATAACACTGAGTTCTGAAAAAAAAATCAAATGGGGCAGGGTTCTTAATGCATTTGATTAGTAAATACAATTGTGGCACTCTTTTAAGCTATTTCTTATAGCATTGCTTAATGAAAAGTGAAAACCTGGCATCCAAAATAGTCCAGAGAAAGCAAATTCCTGTCGTTCTAAGACAGTGTGATTCAAGCCTCTTTGGAAGGTAAAATGTTTCCTTTGGAGGAATAAATACTGTTATCGGGCTGAATTGTGTCCCTGCAAAAGGTATGTTGAAGTCCTAACCTCCAACACCTTAGAACATGACATATTTGGAAATAAAGTAATTGCAGATGTGATTAGTTAAGATGAGGTCCTCCTGGAGTAGGAGGAGGGCCCTAGTCCTATAAGACTGGTGTCCTTGTGAGAAGTAAGACATAGAGAGGGAGAGGCTATGTGAAGACACAGAGACATACAGAGGAAAGAGGGGGGTGAAGGTGGGAGTTGTGCTGCCTCAAGCCAAGGAACATCTGAGGCTAGAAGAAGCTGGAAGAGGCAAGAAAGGAACCTCCACCAGAGGGTACTTGACTCTGCCAACACTTGATATATGAGAGAATACATTTCTCTTGTTTTAATAAAGTTTGTGGTACTTTATTATGTCAGCCTTAAGAAACTAATACAGATAAACTGCACTTCTTTCAACAATTTTTAAATTTTATTTAATTTATTTTATTAAAGTATAGTTGATTTACAATGTTGTGTCAATTTCTGCTGTACAGCAAAGTGATTCAGTTATACATATATATACTTTTTCATATTCCTTTCCATTATGGTTTATTATAGGATATTGAATATAGTTCCCTGTGCTATACAGTAGGACCTTGTTGTTTATCCATCCTATATGTAATAGTTTGCATCTGCTAATCCCAACTCCCAATCCATCCCTCCCCACACTCCCACCCTTGGCAACCACAAATCTGTTCTTTATATCTGTGAATCTGTTTCATAGATAAGTTCATTCAACAATGTTTTATAAATATTTGTTCTCTCAATCAAGATTTGATATGTGATGTTGTATGGTCAGGCCACCCAAGATGGCTGTTCTCTTGCTCTCTGTACATCCCCTGCTCAACCGGTTCCTGCTTCACCTACACCCTCCTGCCAAGACTGACCTTCCCTCTCAATCATAGGGCCTAATCAGTAAATGCCTGTGTACTTGCTCCCGGCCCCAGCAGGCAATTGTTCTAATCTTTAGATCAGAACTATCTCCACTTTGATAGTCTATCAAAGGAGCGGTGAGGGGCGTGGTCCTCTGCTGGTTTCCCTGGTAACCAGTGAGCCAACCTGACGTCAGTTCCCCCTATAACTGGTAACTTCCCTCCCCCTGCCACTTTAGACATGTATGATCCCCTATCCATAAAACCACTGATGTCTCTGACTCCAGGCTCTTTCTTTGGTCTTGAGGCTGGGCAAGTACAGGACTTGCAGGCCTGCGGGGTGCAGCACAACGGTTGGACAGTAGAAGGTTTGATAAAGGACTAATGTAGCTTTTATGTGCTGATACTGAGGATGGATCCATATACTTTACATGAAAAACCTGTAAATACTAGTAAGCTAAACACTCCTTGTGAACATTGCCATACCTAAGATTCACACCTGTATTGCTGGCCATCACACCAGTAGGAAGTGCCAAGAGTATACTTGAGAACAAGTCCAGGATTTTTGTTTTTGTTTTTAACGGTGTGAGATCTGTTTTTCCGCATGAAATGAATGAACATTGCTGATATTATTTAGTCTAGAAAGTTTACAAAAGAGGTGATACCTGTCTCTGACTGCAAGAATTGGACTGACACATGATAACAAACCATAAATCAGTTAGAAAATGCAGGTTAATTTTAGTATAGTTGATAAGCCAGGATTTATAACAATGAGTAGATAGCAGTTCTGCTGTCTGTTGAAACTACCCACAATCATGGAAACGCATCATTGGAATACAGGATACCTGCCCTCACATTCTCTATAGTGGGAAGGACATATATACAGATTTTCCAAAAATTGTCTTCCTTCCTTCCTCTCTTTATTTCTTCCCATCCAGAGATGTTTATTCCCAGGCAGATGGTTTTAAGCAACAAAAGTTTGTACAATCTCATCTCCTTAACCAAAGGTCAAACTTTTGGACTTTCTCCAAAACACAGCAATTGTCTAGAGATATGAAAAGGAGGAGGTAGGTCTCTGAGAGAAATAGTCATAGATCCCTGAATCTAGGGCTAACTGGAGACAGACTCAGCAACAGGAGAAAGACCTGAACAGCAGACATAGGATGATATTGGTTTACCTACAATAATGGATGTTGTATAGTGAGAGCGGGGCCCATAGTGATAACTGAACCAGAACCAGACATCTAGGGGCAGGGAAGGATCCAGTGGTAATGTAAGTTTGTTATATCCTAAGGCATAAGCAATTAGAAATAATAAAAATATTAAGTTAAAATATATAGAGGACTTCTCTTACTCTGAAGCAGTTAACATGAGTGATAAAATATATCATCATTTAAATGCATGGATAAATGTAAATGAGTGTGTTTAATATGGAAATGGCATTGCAGATAAGTGTAATTGGCATTGCGACAATTGGTTACCCACGTGGGCGGAAAATATAATACACTTGGATCTTTGCCTTACATCATATCAAAAAGCATCTACTTCAGGCAGATTAAAGACATCAAGATGAAAGGAAAAACCTTAAAATTTTTGACCGAAAATATAGGAGACTTTATGCCAACACGACAAGAAAGAATTTTCTTAAAAAAGACACAAAAATGTAATTTATAAAGAAAAATATTGAAGAAATTTGAGCACAATAAAATTAGAAACTTTGGTACATCAGAACATACCACAAATACTTGTAGCACATTTAACTGGCAAAATACTAATATCCAGAAGAAGAAAGAATCTACAAATTTCAAGAAAAAAAGCTCACAACCAAATGGATAAACAGGCATTTCACAGAAGAGGAAACCCATATGGCCAAAAAAAATATTGATATTCAATCTCAATATTAGGAAAATAGAAATTCAAACCCTGAGAAGCAGTTTTACACCCAACAGATTGGCAAAATGTTAATAGTTTGAGGAGATGTGAGGTGTGGGACAATCAGAACTCTTATTTTTCTGGAGTGTAACTTAGTGTGATTATTTTGGAAGATAATTTGACATTATCATGTAAAGTTGAAGATCCATATACTCTGTTACTCAGCAATTCCACACCTAGGTTTATACTGTGGTAGAATAAGACCCTCTACCCCAGGATATCTTTCCACATCCTAATCCCAAGAACCTGTGAATATGTTAGGTTACATGGCAAAGGAGAATTAAGTTTGCAGATACAATTAAGTTTGCCAAATCAGTTAATATTAAAATAAGGGGATTATCCTAGATTATCCAGGTGGGCCCAATAATCACAAGGAACCTTAACAGTGGAAGATGGAGGCAGGAGAGTCAAAACTAGAGAGATGACACCTAAGAAAGACTTGACCAGCCACTCTTGGCTTTGAAGATTGAAGGGTCTACAAGCCAAGGAATGTGAGCAGTCTCTAGAGGCTAGAAAAGTCCAGAGCTTCCAGAAAGGAATGCAGCTCTGCCGTCACCTCGATTTTATCCCAGTGAGACCCATTTCAGATTTCTGACATCCAGATCATTAAGGTAATAAATTTCTGTTGTTCTAAGCCACTGAACATCTAAATTTGAGGTAATTTGTTACAACAGCAATAGGAAACTAATACAAGACTAGCTTAGTCGTTCAGGCTGCTATAACAAAATACCATAAATTGGGTAGCTTATAAACATGTACATTTATTTCTCACAGTTCTGGAGACTTGAAGTCCAGGATCAATATGCTGGCAGAGTTGGTGTCTGGTAAGGGCTCATTCCTGGTTCTTTTCATTATGTCCTCACATGGCAGAGGGACAGGCCCTCTCTGAAACCTCCTTATAAGTACCCTAATCCCTTTCAAGAGGGTTCAACCCTCATGACCTAATCATCTCCCAAAGGTCCTACCTCCGAAATAGCATTACTTTGGGGGTTAGGACATACGAATTTGAGGGACCATAGCAGACACATAGGGATTCTCAGTGCAGTGCTCCAGAATAGTGATTTCACTGGGTTTGTCATGATGCTTTGTAACATACATATTACATATATTATTTTGTAAGCACTGAATATTTCATATATTAAGAAATAGATGGGAGTAGAAAGAAAAAAAAAAAACCCTAAGTATGACAATGTAGATTTGTCCTGTGGTGCTTGAAATAATTAACTGAGCTGTTTGAAGCACTACAATTTACTTGATGCTCGAGTGAGTATTAAAAATGCTATTTTTACATAAAATGAGTAACTGGGAGTTACTGTCACGCATGTGGCTTAACTGACAGCTAATCTGTGTCCATAAGATCAGAGCCAAGAAGTCAGTGAAGGTGACTGTCTCATGGAGAGTGACTTGGAGGCCAAAGAGCCTGCCTCGCACCACCTCCACCCCTAACTACTGGTCAACACTAATGAGTGCTTGCTCTGTCCAGCACTGTTCTAACCACATACAATCCTCACAGCTGCTGTTTGAGGCAGGTACTATTATTATTCCTGTTTTACAGATGGGCAAAACGAGATCCACAAATGCCTTGCTCAAGATCTCACAGCTAGGAAGTGGCAGAGACTTGTTTCAAACACAGTTTGCGTCCAGAGCCTATACTCTTATCCATCACTCGATACTGCAGCTCAATTGTTCCCCCAATGTATTGTCAATAAGATTTACACTGAGGCACTAAATTAAAATGCCAGTTCTTATGACATGGTAGCTCTGAAATAGGTGTCTCTAAATGAGCCCTGGATTTTACATTGTCAGCTGGCACTTAAGCATTTGCCACTAGTTTGACTTCTGTCCAATTTACCCTTTCCACAAACACGATCATACTTCTCTACTAAAAACTCTTCCATGTCTCTCCCCAGCATCAAGACTCTCTTAGCTTCTTAGTTCAACCCTCTTAGCTTAGCACACGGCCCTTTGTGCTTTGGCCCCTGACTGTCCTCTTCGGGTCACAGCCACCCCCTTAATCCTTCCTTTACTTCCACGGACCTTCTTCCAAAACTGTGCATAATGGCATTTCACGCCTCCGTGTCTTAGTACATGCTGCTTTCCCTGCCCAGAAACACTCTGCCTACCTCTTTACCTAGCTAACTCCTACCCATCCATCAAAATTCTGAAACTTCACTTTACAGCTTTGCCCAATATTGATTTAGAAACCTCCCCTCTGCTCTCTGAAATATCATATAAATATATCGTGGTGCAAAATAGCACTACATTGTTAACTTCAGTGTACTCAGATGTCTCCTCCTTTAACAGTCTGTAATAATAGTAATAAATGCCACTTACGGAGCAGTTGTAGGCAATTTATATATTATTTCTAATTCCCCATCCAGCTCCATCTTCAGCTGCATTTTAAGGTTGAGGACACTGAGGCTTAGAGAGTGAGGTAGCAAGTTCATGGTCAGACCATTATAATGGCAGTACCACCCTCACATCTGGTCCCCCAATGTCTTTGACTCTTTCTCCCCAGTACCTGGCATTAGTGCTGACACCTTCCCGGTTAGATGAATATGGATGGATGGTTGACCTGGGTTTCCACAGATCCAGGTTAATAAGAAAGACAAACAAAGCCAAATTTAAAGTCAGAGTGTGAAGGCTCTTGCTTGGGTTCTGCCTCTGCCTCTACCTAGCTGCTAAGATAGGAGAGTTCCCAAATGCTGAGCATGTCCAGTGTGGCAAGCAAGCGTTCTCTGGCTGGGAAAGAACTTAGCACTAGAGGCTGCAGATCAATGGGGAGGGCAGAAAGAGTCTTAACCCAGAGGCAGAGTGCCCACTGGCACAAGTTTGCTTTGTGGAAGAACTATATTGTCATGCGGTCTTTATCTTAGTTCCTCAGATGGGACAGAGCGATTTGCTATCTCTGTGCACAGCTGTGACCAGAGATTGCTGTGGGCTTGGTCTCAGGGCCGGTGCCTGCATACTGCCTGCCTTTTGGTTTGTGTCCAAGGCTGCTGTTTTCTGAAAATAGAAGCTGATACTGCCTCTGACTCAGTCCATTTCACCTCATGCTCTTTCTGGTACATTTGTCCTAAAAGTATTGACCCATCTCTGATTCCTTGCTAGATGCCAGGTTTGCAAAATTTGCGAGTTAGTACTGAGAGATTTACACTTTCTTTTATTAATTCCTGGAAGCTGGTGTCTTGTGAATCAGAGGAAATATATATCTTTTTTATGTTACCTCTCCAATAATATACAAGGTCATGGGGCCTCCTTTCTGCTGAGTCCTTTGAATAAGGTAACAGTTTTTTTTTAAAGCCACTCTCTTGGGGTCTGCCCCACCTCCGTTAGTGGGGAGTGAGGTTCTGCCTCTGGATTAGCCTTCTTAACTTGCTCTGACTTGCTGAGCCCCTCTTAACTCCCTCTCCAAGGCTCCTCTCCACCCTCACTCCTTTAATGTCTTCCCCATGTGACTGGAAGTGGTAATGCTCAAGTTTTCAGCACCTGCACAGGCTCCCTCTGTGATCTAGCCAGTGGGCCCCCCTCTCCATTCTGTACATCTACAGAGAAGCCCCGGGTAGGTTTCTGCTTCCCTATCCGCCACCCTCACCACCTTCCTCCCCAACAAACTGTGAGACTGAAGCATAGATGACTGCTTTCAGCTCTTTTTGTATTTTCATCAACTGGTTAGACTCTGCACATTTAATTCCCTATGATGCAAACTCTCTTAGCTGTATGTAACTAAGTCTGTCTATTTCTCCCTGACACTTTCAGTCTTACATCATCCCAGATCTACCATCTACTGGTTGGGTAACCTTGAGCCCATTACTTTGCCTTTCTAAACTGCAGCTCTGTCCTGTACATGGATGCCCTTGGGCTTGCTCTCCTCAGCCTCTCCCTGTGGCCCCCAGCCTCATGCCAGGTGTGGAAGATGGAAGTCCAGGAAGCAATGATTCCCACTGCTCTGATGCAGGTCCCTGCAGATGCAGAGGGCGGTACTCCTCCTGGGCGACGAACATGACCACATCCTTGGAGGCCACCTGAAGGCAGCATCTTGGAGTCCATCTTCTTTTACCTGGGCCTGGTCTTAGGGAGCCGATGCTGAGCTTTCATTTAATTGGATGCACTTTTGAGGGTAGGGAAAGGGCTACCCAGACTGTAAATCATTGATCAAGTGTCTCTCTCAACAATGAGCAGCTCAGGAACTCCCCCACCCCATTTCTGGGACTGAGGCTGCTCTTCCTTCCAGAAATTCTCAGAGTTATGCATCATTATTTCAAACTTATGCTTCAGAAACCCTAACACACTGGTGCCCACAGGTGGGGTTTTCTTAAACATTCCTGGGCCCTACCACTGAGACTGCATCAGTAGATCTGGGGAAAGGCCCAGGAATCTATACATTTTAAAGCAACACACCTGATTTTACAATCAAACAGATTTGGGAAGGACAAACATATAACTCTTCCTGCATAATTTTCGTTGTTTAACTTTACCTTTCCAAAGGGTGGCAGCTGGGTGGGTGTCGACTCCTTTCCTGCAGCATAAATCACCAGCCCTCCCCAGGTATGCTTAACAGACAAGTGTGTCCAAGTCCCTCCCCAACTTTTACTAAAGTCAGTTATTTTTATTCCTAAGAGAGGTCTACGATGGAATGTTCTTCCTAAGTAGGGGGAGATCTAGGTTTTGTTGGTCCCGAAGATTATACAATTTGGAGAATCCTTCTTTAAGGAAAGGAAGATCAAAGTACGAATACAAAATTAAAGACAGAGCCTTGGAAGAGACCTATGCACGTGAAAAACCCAAAAGCTTAAACTTCATCACCTACATAGCAGTTCTGCCTCTGAACTGCTTTCTCTTTCTGGAGCAAATCAAAAGAACACTGTTGCTCAAATTGTCTACACCTTCCATATGTATTAGATGACCTGTATTTATGGAAATGAAAAGGGGGAAAAAAAAGAACCCCACAGAAATAGATCGTTTTGGCCTAGAAGAGTCTGGAGCTGAGTTTTTAACCACAACATAGCGACCTAGGCTTGGTTGGTGAGTTTACTTATTATTCCCTATATTCCCTGAAGCTGGAGAAAGAGCCACGTGGTTCCTTACCACTCACCTCCCATTACTTTCTGACCACATCTCCTACTACTTTCCTCCTTGCTTCTCCTCTTCAACTACACTGGTCATCCCGGAGCAGACCGGGCTCGCTCTCACCTTTGGGCCTCTGCATTGGGGGTCCTCTTTCTGAAATGGTGTCTCCATGTTACAGGGAAAGACACATGGGCTCAGAAAAGCTCAGTGCTTTGACCAAGTGATTAAAACCCATGAAAACATGCATAATGTTTTCCCAACAGTCTCATTTTTTTTTTAATTGAAGTATAGTTGATTTACAATATTATATTAGTTTCAGGTATACAACTTAGTGATTCAATATTTTTATAGATTATACTCCATTTAAAGTTATTATAAAATATTGGCTATATTCCCTCTGCTGTACAATGTATCCTTATAGCTTATTTATTTTATACATAGTAGTTTGTACCATTTAATCCCTACCCCTGTCTTGCCCCTCCCCACTTCCGTCTCCCCACTGGTAACCACCAGTTGGTTCTCTATATCTGTGAATCTGTTTCTATTTTGTTATATTCATTTGTTTGTTTCTTTTTTTAGATTCCACATATGAGTGATAACACAGAGTATTTGTCTTTCTCTTTCTGACTTATTTCACTAAGCATAATACCCTGTAGGTCCATCCATATTGTTGCAAATGGCAACAAGTTATTGCAAATGGCAGAATTTCATTCTTTTATATGGCTGAGTAATATTCCATTGTCACATTCTATGTATGTCACACATCTTCTTTATCCATTCATCTGTTGATAACTTGCTTCCATATCTTTGCTGTTGCAATAATGCTGCTATGAACACTGGGGTGCATGCATTATATATTGAAATTATAATATTTTGAATATATTTGATATACAAAATATTAAAAATAATTTCACAAGTTTCTTTTTACTTTTTTCATGTGGCTAAGAGAAAACTTAAAATGACATATGTAGCTCACATTTCTGGCTTGAATTATATTTATAATTTATATCAGACAGCACTAGTCTACATTATCTGGTCCCTCCCTAAAACCTTTCCGCATCTTGTCTCCTGCTCACTCCAGTTCTCACTCACTGCAATCCAGCCACACTGGCTTCCTTGCTAGTCTTCGAACATAGAAACATACCATGCACCCTCCCGCCTCAGGGCCTTTGTACTTGCTGTTTTTACTCCTAGAAAGCTTTCCCTCCAATTATTTGGATGATTTGTTCTTTAACTTTCTCTGGACTTTATTCAAACTTCACCTTTCCAATGAAGCTTTCTCTGACCACCCTGCTGAAATTAAATTCCTCATCCACCTCCACTCCTGTATTCACTGAGCCCCTTCCCTAATTTATTTTCTTCTGTAGAATCCATGAGGGCGGGGAATCGTTTAAAGCTGTGATCCTAGGAACTATGCTTGGAACATAGTACGTGCTCAACAAATATTTGTTAAATGAAATACTGAATGAATTTTAATCAACCACTTAATTATACAGGTGAAGAAACTGAGAATAAGTGGCTTTTTCAGGGTCTCACAGAGAGTTAAGGGCAGAGTAGAGGCACTCTCTGTATATCAAATGCTACTGACCAGAAATGCAGATGCCACCACCCAGATCTCAGCCCTTTACTTATGTTTGTGTTACTCCTTTGGACTCTGCCCACAATTTCATGCCTCTTTTAGGACTCTCACTTAAGAAGAAAAGGATCTACTCCAGAAATATATTCTATCTCAGTCATTACACCCAGGAGATGACCTCTGACATTCTTTTGCTCCAAGGATAAGAGATTTTTGAGATTTTTTTTCTAGACAGGAATTGTATTTCTATCTGGATCTATGAAAACCAGTGACATTTTACCAGGAAAAAAAATTGCTTGAAGGAAGTCAATACCTTTGATTTTATAGTTGGTCCTCTGTATCTGCAGATGAGGAACCTGTGGATTCAGAGGGCAACTATACTGCACCATTTTATATAAGGGACTTGAGCATCTGAGGATTTTGGTATATGTGAGGGTCCTGCAACCAATCCCCCGCAGATACTGAGGGGTGACTGTATAGTGAAATATTCAAGTTGTAACCTGAAGAGTTTAGACTAGTTCATTTATTTGACTAACCAACACATATTTAGTGATATGTGCCAGGCATTATTTTAGGTCCTGGGGACAGTTAAATGTGACAGGATCTTCAAGGAGTTAACAGTCTACTGTGTATGGGGCAGGGGGGCGGAGGGCAGGATAAATAAAGAAATACAGGATGTGTTAGTTTTCTATAGCTGCTGTAACAAATGACCACAAATTTAGAGGCCTAAAATAACACACATTTGTTCTCTTACTCTTCTGGAGATCAGAAATCCAAAATGGATCTTATTTGGCTAAACTCAGGTGCCAGGAGGCCACATCCTTCTGGAAGCTCTAGAGAAGTATCTGTCTTCTTGCCTTTTTTAGGTTTTAGTGGCTGACTGTCTTCCTGGCTTGTGGCCCCTTCCGCCATCTTCAAAGCACATCAGTGTCTGCTTCCATGGTCACATCACCTTTTCCCCTCACTCTGACCCCTCTTGGGTCCCTCTTATATGGGTCTCTATGATGATCTCCTGGTAACCCAGGAAATCCAGATAGTCCAGGAAAACTCCCCATCTCAAGACCCTTAACTTAATCACATGTGCAAAGTCCCTCTTTCCATATAAGGTAACATTTATAGGTGCTGGCGATTAGGACGTTGACATCATGGGGGGACCATTATTCAGTCCACCACAGAGGACAATGTGACAAGGGTCACAGTGGAGTTAAGTACCAGATGCTGTGTAAACACAAATGACAGTGCAGACAGGGTGTGGAAGAGGAGCGGGACAGCTTTATAGAGTGACTTTTTAGCTGAGGCTTGCATGGTGGCAATGGATGGATGGTATATATCATGTATAAAGGAATGTACAAGAGAAAGGAGGTTTAAATGAAGATGATTTTTATATTATGTATTGCTGAATAAAAAATTACTCTGAAACTTAGCAGCTTACAATAGTAAGTATCTGAGATCTCACATAGTTTCTGAGAGCCATGAATCTGGGAGAGTCTTAATTGGATGGTCCTGCCTTACGGTGTGTCATGAGGTTGCTCTCAAGTGTTGGCTGGGACTGCGGTCATCTGAAGGGGCTGGAGAAGCAGTCTCCAAGCTCACTCACGTGACTGTCAGCAGGAGGTTTCAGTTCCTCACCATGGCTTCTCTATAGCATTACTCACATGACATGGCAGCTGGCTTTCCATAGGGCAAGTAATCCAAGAGAAAGACAGTCCAAGATAGAAGCCTTTGCCATTATAACCTAATCTCAGGAGTGATTAGGTTATTATCATTCTGCCATTCTGTTGGTCACCCAGACCAACTCTGGTACAAAGTGGGAGAAGGCTACGCAAGGTCATGAACACCAGGAGGTGGGGATCATTGGGGACGATCTTGGAGTCCGGACCCTACAATATTCTTGAGATTATAAGAGTTTCTCATTGTTGGAATGTTCGACAATCATGAAAGATTGGCAGGGATGAGGTCGGCGTGGGAAGGGAGGGTTAGAGCATGGAGGACCTGTACACTTGGCCAGGAGTTTGGAGATAATCCTTTTATCGGTAGGGAGTTATTGCAGGGGCTTAGTCAGAGAAGTGACACCAATCAAATTGCTTTTTAGAATGATCATGTGTGTGGTAAGGATGTATGGAGGGTGGAGCAGAGAGCAAAGAGATTAGAGAGTAGGAGTGGCTAAGAGGTTATTGCAGTAGTGCAGGAGAGAGGGGATGAGGCTTCGAATAAGGCAGTGATGATATGGAAGGTCTGAGAATGATGGATTCAGGGCATATTCAGGAGGTGAAAGATTAGGGAGGCAGAGGGTTGGGGAAGGTCTCAGGGTGACTCTCAGGCTGCTGGTTTGCAGGATGCATAGGTAACATTAAAATACTACAGAAAGAAGGACATGGTTGACATGAGAGTCAAAAAGAATTAAGATGCCTAAATTTAAATACATTGAATCTGAGCTGCCTGTGGGACATACAGGTATGAAGACAACTGATGGGTAGTTAGAGCGGAATAAACTTAGTTTAGACTAACTACAGCAAGGCCTTTTAGGCATTTTTCAAGAGAAACTGCATTCTGGCTAGAGGAGAGCTCTTCTCACTCTGTGTTGGTATGTCCTAACCTAAACTGCAGGTCATTTTCTCAATGCCATCCTCTTATTGTCATTATCCTTGTAACTACCGTTTTTTGAATGCCTGCTATATACCACACTCCGTGCTATGCACCTTGTGTTCTTTATTTCATCTTCACACTAACCCAGGGAGAAGCATAATGTTATTATTTCCTTTTAATAGATGAGGAAACTGAAGTAAGTACTACTATTATCCCATTTTTCAGACGAGAAATCAGGCTTCGCTAGTGTAAATAATATCACTCGAAGTTATATAATGAGTACGTGATGGACACAGGTCCCAAATGGAGATCTTTTGACTGCAGACCCTGTGCCTTTAATTGAACAGTCACCTACAGTGTGCTTTCTAGAGTCAGAGACACTTTCCAGCAGGGCTGGGGTTCGGTGGAGTGATGATTTACCACCTGCTGTACAAGGGACAGCAAGTAAGAAATGCAGGGGCAAGGTCAGAAATTCACATACGCAGTGGTGTGGAGAAAAGGTCAAACACCCTCTTCCTGTTAAATATGAAGAGACTTTGGCCTATTGGCAATGTTTGCTAGCTCTTTCCTAGGATTCTCTTCCAGTTTTTTGCTATATCTGAAAAAAATGTGAGGAATTACTTTCATTCACTTAAAAAAAAATGTTCATTTTCTTGCCACAGGAAAGTACAGTGTCCTGTGTTAGCCAGATGGCCTTTGGAGCCTAAGATTGATGCAGAGGGAGTTTCACCACAGCACATTTTTCATTAGAAAAGAGAAAGGGGAGTGGGTGTATGAAGGATGTTAGACAGATTATGTCTTTTCCTTAAAGAGGGTTCCCATAACAGCAGATAAATTGGTCTGGAAATAGCTTCCAAGCTATTTCTTTATGTAAAACTCAAATTAAAAAAAAAAAGAAAGAAAGAAAAAAAGGTTCCATATCTAAGGTTGTACTGTGGAATTTAGGAGGAGATAAAGGGACTGGTGGTCATGCCCAGTTTAGTAAATGGCTCCTAGACTAATCCCTGTTGTAGAGAAGAGCCGACCTCTGGACGTGCTTCCTGCAGATCAGAGTGTGAGAGCACAAGGTCCCACCAACTGGCACGAGAAGCTTCATAGCTTCTCTGCAGCTGTCTGGAATTTCCCCGAGAAAGCAAAAGACAAGGCTGAATATAGGCTTTCACCTTGAAATACCATAAAGGTAATAAAACAGGGCATGGTGGGTTATGACAGGTTGCTTTGCAATGCTCCCACTTCACATTTTATGTGAGTTTCCAAGCAACATGCTTATTGAAACTAGGGAAGTGGGGAAGTGAGTGATGAGTTCAGAGAACTCAGCCATGGAAGTGCCCAGACAACTTTGGACATAAGAGAACTGCTTTTCCCTTCTCCCTAACCTGACCCCTTCCTCACCCCAGTACCCCCAGAACCTGGTGAAATCCTAGCACACAATAGCTGTTCAATTAGGACTCATGCCCTTGCCTTTATTGATACCTGACTGTACGTCAGACCTTTCTGTATTTATCTAGCAATCATCAACGTTAGCAGGAAAACAGGTTCCATCCTATTTTCTTTTGATATTTGTTAGTTAGGTAAATAAAGCAGCTCAGTATTTGGTGGAGCCCTAGGTCATTATTCAACTTCTGGGACACAACTCTCCCCATTGTGTATAGCCCATACTCCTTAACAGAATTTCTGGTTCTAGTTTTGTGTTTCAAAATATTAGCACTTAAGTAAAATTAATTTAATTAAAACTTAAAACTTAACTGAGTTTTCTTTCTAACTAATTTAACACATAATGCTTTTTCCTTCTAACTTTTATAGAATATTAAATAAAAGAAATAAAATTATGTTACTTCTCCGGTCTGGGTTAACAATTAATATGGCGCTTAGGTGCGTATCCATATACTTCTTTGTACGAACATAGTAAAAAGGCACAGCTTCGCACAAATGGGCTAAGGAAAGCAAAAACTATGTAAAGGCTGCCTAACAGGAAATGATCCACACCCCAGGAGGTCCACAATAATAAAGTCAGGGCTGAATATATGAAGATTATATGACATGTTAACACATTATACCACAAATTATATTAAGACAGTCATGGGAAATCAGTTCAGGGCCAGGAGGAAGTCAGTCCATGGTCAATTCAGCCCTTTAGTTTGAAACTCTTCCATCTGCCATGATCACAGAAACCTGACCATCCAGTGCCTACTGGACATAAGATCAGGACATTAGCAAATGCTGACTGTGTAAACCCTTAGAAACAATTTTCTGTTTGCACAACTGTCAAGAGTTTATATAATTGTCCTTTCTAATTCTACTCTTATAAACTGTGCCTGTTGAAGAAGTCATTTATGATATTACTGAATGGACATTGTCTGAGAGGTTTCCAGAGAACTGAAATTCCATAAATGTATTTCTGGTGGCATCCGATGTGTTTGGTATTCTCCCCTTCTCAGGGACACATGTAGCTGTCTCTAGGGAGAGGAAGTACTCCATACCCATATGTGACAGGAGTACTCAGGCTGGGGCTTCTGTGCTTCTGAGGTACAAATGGAAACCAGCCATAGAAGCCCCGGCACCTCACTCTGACTCTAATTTAACTCTTATCTTTCCCCCCAATTTGTCATCTTGTTAGTTCTTCCAATTTGGTGATTCTGTTCCAACTGATGGCTTCCTTCTTCTTCCTTCTTGCATATCCTCTGTTTTCTCAGATCTATTCTTTGATCTGGTGCTTGTTTCAAACACCATCTTGGTACCTCTCCTACTCAGTCCAGGGTCACTCCCACAATATGGCCCCGGGAGGGCGCTGCTGCATTGGGCTGCTGGCCCGCCCCTGTGAGCCCCACCTCAGTGTATCAGGGAGACCTCAGCCAGCTCCTGGGTTTCTTTAAAGACTTTATTTTTAAGAGTAGTTTTGAGTTCATAGCAAAATTGAGAGGGAGGTAAAGAGATTTTCCATATACTTCCTTCCCCCACACATGCATAGCCTCCCTGCATCATCAACATCTCCCACCAGAAGACTACATTTGTTGAAATTGGTAAATCTGCACTGACACATCATAATCACTCAAAGTCCATAGTTTCCATTGGTGTTGTACGGTGTACAGGTTCAGACAAATGTATAATGGCATGTATCATACAGTGTTTTTACTCCCCGAAAGATCGTCTATGATCCACCTATTAATCCCTCTCTTTTCACTAACCCCTGGCAAGTACCATATCCATAGTTTTTCTATTCCAGAATGTCACATAGTTGGAATCATATAGTGTGTATCCTTCTCAGATTGGCGTCTTTTAGTTAGTGATATGCGTTTAAGTTTCCTCTGTGTCTTTTCATGGCTTAATAGCTCATTTCTTTTCAGTGTTGAATAATATTCCATTGTCTGGATGTACTTCAGTTTATTTATCCATTCACCTACTGAAACAGCATCTTGGTTGTTTCCAAGTTTGGGCAATTATGAGAAAAGCTGCCGTAAACATCCATATGAAGGTTTTTGTATGGACATAAGTTTTCAGTTTCTCTGGGTAAATACCAAGGAGCACAATTGCTGGATCATGTGGTAAGAGTATGTTTAGTTTTGTAAGAAACTGCCAAAGTGTGTTCCAAATTGGCTGTACATTTTACATTCCCACCAACAATGTATGAGAGTTCCTGTTGCTCAACATCCTCCCAGCATTTGCCAGTGTTGTGGATTTTGGCCATTTTACTGGGTGTGTAGTGGAATCTCACTGTGGTTTTTTTTGTTTGTTTTGTTTTTGCGGTACGCAAGCCTCTCACTGTTGTGGCCTCCTCCCGTTGTGGAGCATAGGCTCTGGATACGCAGGCTCAGCGGCCATGGCTCACGGGCCCAGCCGCTCCGCGGCATGTGGGATCCTCCCGGACCAGGGCACGAACCCGTGTTCCCTGCATCGGCAGGCAGACTCTCAACCACTGCGCCACCAGGGAAGCCCTCTCACTGTGGTTTTAATTTGCATTTCCCTGATGACATGTGATGTGGAATATCTTTTCTTTTCAATACAGGGCTTTTACTGTATCTTTAAAGTATCACAAATATGTCTTGGGAATCATTCAGCATCTTGTTTCGGTAGCTGGACATCTTAAAACTTTTTCAGCAGCCTGCTGAACTGTTCCTTTTTCAGAGACATAGATACTACCCAGAAATTTTCTGATATCCTTGTTTTTAACTGTTGTGGCTTGCTGAAAAAAAGCAGCTAAATTTGATTTAAGTCCACTGCTGTTTCCTTCAAGAATTAACGCATCTTTCTGGGCTTGAGATATGGAGCAAGCAACTCCTGGCCTCATCCAAACTTTGTGGATCTATTTTTCACCCAAGAAATTTTGGATTTCAGCAAGAGACACATTCTTCTGAATAATGGCATTGATGGGGAAGTGAGCATACACAGCCTCATCTTGTGATGGAAGCCCAGGGTGACACTCTTGGTCATGCACTGTACGTAACTACAGATAGTGCTAGAGGTACCAGTCCCTTTCTATTTCCCCAATATTTGTCAGCCTGGAGCCTCTTCTTTCTTTCCAAGGAAACTGAGTTCTACTTTGATGTGACTGAAATCCTTCTTCAGGATTCCTCAGGGCCCTTCATGATAACGGTGTGTTCTTTCAGAGTAATGTCAATATTTTCTAGAATGTGGACAGCCTGATTGCTGAGAATGGTCTTCATTCTTGCAGTAGACGTGACAAAGACTTCATATGTTTATTTGCCATCTGTATATCTTATTTGGTGAGTCTCATTAGGTCTTTGGCCCATTTTTTATTGGTTTGTTCATTTCCTTATTGTTGGGTTTTAAGAGTTCTTTGTATATTTTGGATAACATCCTTTATCAGATGTGTCTTTTGCAAGACATTCTCCCAGTCTCTGGGTTGCCTTCTCATTCTCTTGACATTGTCTGTTTTTTTAAACATCTTTATTGGAATATAATTGCTTTACAGTGTTGAGTTATTTTCTGCTGTATAACAAAGTGAATCAGTTATAAGCATACGTATATCCCCATATCCCCTCTCTCTTGCATCTCCCTCCCACCCTCTTTATCCCATCCCTCTAGGTGGTCACAAAGCACCGAGCTGATCTCCCTGTGCTATGTAGCTGCTTCCCACTAGCTATCTGTTTTACATTTGAGAGTGTACATATGTCAATGCTACACTTTCACCTCGTCCAGCTTACCATTCCACCTCCCCATGTACTCAAGTCCATTCTCTTGGTCTATGTCTTTATTCCTGTCCTGCCCATAGGTTCATCAGAACCATTTTTTTTTTAGATTCCATATATATGTGTTCACATACAGTATTTGTTTTTCTTGTTCTGACTTACTTCACTCTGTATGACAGACTCTAGGTCCGTCTACCTCACTACAAATAACTCAGTTTCGTTTCTTTTTATGGCTGAGTAATATTCCATTGTATATATGTGCCACATCTTTATCCATTCAACTGTTGATGGACACTTAGGTTGCTTCCATGTACTGGCTATTGTAAATAGAGCTGCAGTGAACATTGTGGTGCATGAATTTTTCTGAATTATGGTTTTCTCAGAGTATATGCTGAGTAGTGGATTTGCTGGGCCCTATGGTAGTTCTATTTTTAGTTTTTCAAGGAACCTCCATACTGTTCTCCATAGTGGCTATACCAATTTACATTCACATCAACAGTGAAAAAGGGTTCCTTTTTCTCCACACCCTCTCCAGCATTATTGTTTGTAGATTTTTGATGATGGCCATTCTGACTGCTGTGAGGTGATACCTCATTGTGGTTTTGATTTGCATATCTCTAATGATTAGTGATGTTGAGCATCCTTTCATGTGTTTGTTGGCAATCTGTATATCTTCTTTGGAGAAATATCTATTTAGCTCTTCTGCCCATTTTTGGATTGGGTTGTTTGTTTTTTTGATATTGAGCTGCATGAGCTGCTTGTATATTTTGAAGATTAATCCTTTCTCAGTTGCTTCGTTTGCAAATGAAGAGTTTGCATTCTGAGAGTTGTCTTTTGTCTTTTTATGGTTTCTTTTGCTGTGCAAAAGCTTTTAAGTTTCATTAGGTCCCATTTGTTTATTTTTGTTTTTATTTCCATTTCTCTAGGAGGTGGGTCAAAAAGGATCTTGCTGTGATTTATGTCAAAGGGTGTTCTGCCTATGTTTTCCTCTAAGAGTTTGATAGTATCTGGCCTTATTAGGTCTTTAATCCATATTGAGTTTATTTTTGTGTATGGTTTTAGGGAGTGTTCTATTTCATTCTTTTACATGTAGTTGTCCAGTTTTCCTAGTACCACTTATTGATGAGGCTGTCTTTTCTCCATTATATACTCTTTCCTCCTTTATCAAAGATAAGGTGACCATAGGTGCGTGGGTTTATGTCTGAGCTTTCTATCCTGTTCCATTGATCTATATTTCTGTTTTTGTTCCAGTACCATACTGCCTTGATTACTGTAGCTTTGTAGTATAGTCTGAAGTCAGGGAGCCTGATTCCTCCAGCTCCGTTTTTCTTCCTCAAGATTTCTTTGGCTATTCGGGGTCTTTTGTGTTTCCATACAAATTGTGAAATTTTTTGTTCTAGTTCTGTGAAAAATGCCACTGGTGGTTTGATAGGGATTGCATTGAATCAGTAGATTGCTTTGGGTAGTATAGTCATTTTCACAATGTTGATTCTTCCAATCCAAGAACATAGTATATCTCTCCATCTGTTTGTATCATCTTTAATTTCTTTCTTCAGTGTCTTATAGTTTTCTGCATACAGGTCTTTTGTCTCCTTAGGTAGGTTTATTCCTAGGTATTTTATTCTTTTTTGTTGCAGTGATAGTGGGAGTGTTTCCTTAATTTCTCTTTCATATTTTTCATCATTAGTATATAGGAATGCAAGAGATTTCTGTGCATTAATTTTGTATACTCCTACTCTACCAAATTTATTGGTTAGCTCTACTAGTTTTCTGGTAGCATCTTTAGGATTCTCTATGTACAGTATCATGTCTTCTGCAAACACTGACAGTTTTTACTTCTTTTTTCTGATTTGGATTCCTTTTATTTCTTTTTCTTCTCTAATGGCCATGGCTAAAACTTCCAAAACAATGTTGAATAGTAGTGGTGAGAGTGGGCAACCTTGTCTTGTTCCTGATCTTAGAGGAAATGATTTCACTTTTTCACCACTGAGAGCGATGTTGGCTGTGAGTTTTTCATATATGGCCTTTATTATGTTGATATTGGTTCACTCTAGCCCACTTTCTGGAGAGTTTTTATCATAAATCTGTGTTGAATTTTGTCAAAAGCTTTTTCTGCATCTATTCAGATGATCATATGGTTTTAATCCTTCAATTTGTTAATATGGTGGATCACATTGATTTGCATATGTTGAAGAATTCTTGAATTCCTGGGGTAAACCCCACTTGATCATGGTGTATGATCCTTTTAATGTGCTGTTGGATTCTGTTTGCTAGTATTTTATTGAGGATTTTTACATCTATGTTCATCAGTGATATTGGCCTGTAGTTTTCTTTTTTGTGACATCTTTGTCTGGTTTTGGTATCAGGGTGATGGTGGCCTCGTAGAATGAGTTTGGAAGTGTTCCTCCCTCTGCTATATTTTGGAAGAGTTTGAGAAGGATAGGTGTTAGCTCTTCTCTAAATGTTTGATAGAATTCGCCTGTGAAGCCATCTGGTCCTGGGCGTTTGTTTGTTGGAAGATTTTTAATCACAGTTTCAATTTTAGTACTTGTGATTGGTCTGTTTATATTTTGCACTTCTTCCTGGCTCAGTCTTGGAAGGTTGTGTTTTTCTAAGAATTTGTCCATTTCTTTCAGGTTGTCCATTTTAGTGGCATATAGTTGCTTGTAGTAATCTCTCATGATCCTTTATATGTCTGCAGTGTCAGTTGTTACTTCTTTTTCATTTCTAATTCTGTTGATTTGAGTCTTCTCTCTTTTTTTCTTTATGAGTCTGGCTAATGGTTTATTAATTTTGTTTATCTTCTCAAAGAACCAGCTTTTAGTTTATTGATCTTTGCTATTCTTTCATTTGTTTTTCATTTATTTCTGATCTGATCTTTATGATTTCTTTCCTTCTGCTAACTTTGGTGTGTTTTTGTTCTTCTTTCTCTAATTGCTTTAAGTGTAAGTTTAGGTTGTTTATTTGAGATATTTCTTGTTTCTTGAGGTAGGATTATATTGCTATAAACATCCCTCTTCAAACTGCTTTTGCTGCATCCCATAGGATTTGGGTCATCATGATTTCATTGTCATTTGTTTCTAGGTATTTTGGGATTTCCTTTTTGATTTCTTCAGTGATCTTTTGGTTATTTAGTAGCGTATTGCTTAGACTCCATGTGTTTGTATTTTTTTTTCTTGTAATTGATATCTAGTCTCATAGCACTGTGGTCAGAAAAGATGCTTGATATAATGTCCATTTTCTTAAATTTACCAAGCCCTGATTTGTGACCCAAGATATGATCTATCCTGGAGAATGATCCATGAGCACTTGAGAAGAAAATGTATTCTGTTGTTTTTGGATGGACTGTCCTATAAATATTAATTAAGTCCATCTTATTTAATGTGTCATTTAAAGCTTGTGTTTCCTTATTTATTTTCATTTTGGATGATCTGTCCATTGGTGAAAGTGGGGTGATAAAGTCCCCTACTCTGATTATGTTACTGTTGATTTCCCCTTTTTTGGCTGTTAGCATTTGCCTTATGTATTGAGGTGCTCCTATGTTGGGTTCATAAATATTTACAATTGTTAAATCTTCTTCTTGGATTGATCCCTTGATCATTATGTAGTGTACTTCTTTGTCTCTTGTAATAGTCTTTATTTTAAAGTCTATTTCGTCTGATATGAGAATTGCTACTCCAGCTTTATTTTGATTTCTATTTGCATGGAGTATCTTTTTCCATCCCCTCACTTTCAGTCTGTATGTGTCCCTAGGTCTGAAGTGAGTCTCTTATGGACAGCATATGTACAGGTCTTGTTTTTGTATCCATTCCACCAGTCTATGTCTTTTTGTAGGAGCATTTAATCCATTTACATTTAAGGTAATTGTCGATATGTATGTTCCTATTACCATTTTCTTGTTTCTTTTGGGTTTGTTTTTATAGGTCTTTTCCTTTTCTTGTGTTTCCTGCCTAAAGAAGTTCCTTTAGCATTTGTTGTAGAGCTATTTTGGTGGTGCTGAATTCTCTTAACTTTTACTTGTTTGTAAAGGTTTTGATTTCTCCATCGAATCTGAATGAGATCCTTGCTGGGTAGAGTAGTGTTGGTTGTAAGTTTTTCCCTTTCATCACTTTAAATATGTCCTGCCACTCCCTTCTGGCTTGCAGAGTTTCTGCTGAAATATCAGCTGTTAACCTTATGGGGATTCCCTTGTATATTAAGTGCTGCTCTTCCTTTGAAGCTTTTAATATTTTTCCTTTGTATTTAATTTTTGATAGTTTGACTAATATGTGTCTCGGCATGTTTCTCTTTGGGTGTATTCTGTGTGATACTCTCTGTGCTTCCTGGTCTTGATTGACTATTTCCTTTCCTATATTAGGGAAGTTTTTGACTATAATCTCTTCAAATATATTTTCAGACCCTTTCTCTTTCTCTTCTTTTTCTGGGACCCCTATAATTCGAATGTTGGTGCATTTAATGTTGCCCCAGAGGTCTCTGAGACTGTCCTCAATTCTTTTCATTCTTTGTTCTTTATTCTGCTCTCTGGCAGTTATTTCCACCATTTTATCCTCCAGCTCATGGATCTGTTCTTCTGCCTCAGTTATTGTGTTATTGATTCCTTCTAGAATTTTTTTAAATTTCAGTAATTGTGTTATTCATCAGTGTTTGTTTGCTCTTTAGTTCTTTTAGATCCTTTTTAAAGTTTCTCATGTTTTCTCCATTCTGTTCCCGAGATTTTGGATCATCTTTGGTATCATTATTCTGAATTCTCTTTAAGTTAGGTTGCTTATTTCATCTTCATTTATTTGGTCTTGGTAGGTTTTTACCTTGCTCCTTTGTCTGTAACAATTTTTTGTCGTTTCTTTCTTTTTTTTTTTTTTTGCTGGGTGGTGCTGTTTTCCTGTCTTACTGGTTATTTGGCCTGAGATGTCCATCACTGGAGTTGCAGGCAGTTGGATAGAGATGGGTCTTGGTGCTGAGATGAGGAACTCCAGGAGGCCTCACTCCAATTGATATTTCCTGGGGTCTGAGGTTCTCTGCTAGTCCAGCAGTTTGGACTCAGAGCTCCCACCACAGGAGCTCAGGCCTGACCTCTAGCCTGGGAACCAAGATCCCGCAAGCCAGTTGCTGGGGGTTCCTCCTGTCCCCTTAGGTGTCCATGGCCCCCCACTGGTGCCTGGTAGGTACCCTACTTGTGAGGAGACACGAATTCCATGTCCTTCTAGTATGCCATGTTGACTCCGCCCCCTCTTGACATTGTCTTCTGCAGAACAAAGTTTTTAATTTGAATGAAGTCCAGCTTATTAATTATTTCTTTCATGGATGATGCTTTTGATTTGTATCTAAAAGTCATCACTTTACCCAAGGTCATCTAGATTTCCTTCTGTGATATCTTATAGGAGTTTTATAGTTTTGCATTTTACATTTAGGTCTATGATGCATTTTTAGTTAATTCTCACAAATGGTGTAAAGTCTGGGTCTATATTAATTCCTGGGTTGTGCAAGTACCTTATAATAACAAAATAATCCTGATTTCTCCTTCCCTTTTCTTGTGTCATTTCTGTCATTCATTTTACTTATATATAAGCATACATAAGCATATGTATACACACACACATATTAAAGATATATAGATAAGCATACCTAATCACATACATTGTTGCTTTTGTTATTTTGAACAAACATTTGTCAAAAGAATAAAGATAAAGAAAAAAAAATAAATTTTACCTTCACTATTCCTTCTTTGATACACTTCCTTTCTTTTTGTAGACCCGAGTTCCTGACCCATATCATTTTTCTTCTCTCTAAAGAACTTTTTTTAACATTTCTTGCAAGGCAGGTCTACTAGCAAAATATTCCTTCAATTTTTGTTTGCCTGAGAAAATCTTTATTCCTGCTTCAGTTTTGAAGGACAATTTTGCAGGGTACAGCATTCTAATGTGGTAGGTTTTTTCTTTCAACATCTTCAATATTTCATCCCACTCTTCTTTCTTGCATGATTTCTGAGAAGTTGAATATAATTCTTATCTTTGTTTCTCTGTAAGTGTTTCCCCCCACCCCCCCCCCACCCCCAGCTTCTTTCAGGAATTGTTCTTTGATTTTGTGTTGTTTGAAAATGATATGCCTAGGTGGAGAGGTTTTTTTTGTTTTTATTTTAGTTTTTGTTTTTGTTTTCATTTATCCTGCTTGGTGTTCTCTGGGTTTCCTGGATATGTGGTTTGGTGTCTGACATTAACTTGGGAAATTCTTAGTCATTATTGTTTCAATTAGTTCTTCTGTTTCTTTCTTAGTTTCTTCTTCTGGTATTCCTATTGCACATATGTTACACCTTCTGTAGTTGTCCCACAGTTCTCGGATATTCACTTCTGTTTTTTTTTTATTTGTTCTTTTTAACTTTTGGAAGTTTCTATTGCTGTATCCTCAAGCACAGAGATTCTTTATTCAGCTGTATCCAATCTACTAACAAGCCCATCATAGGCATTCTCCATTTGTTTTACTGGTTTTGACCTCAAGCTTTTCTTCTTGTTTTTTTTCTAAGGATTTCCATCTCTGTTTACATTGCCCATTTGTTCTTTCATTCTGTCTACTTTATCCACTAGATCCCTTAGCATATTAATCATAGTTGTTTTAAATTCTTGGTGTGATAATTCCAACACCAGCAATGTTAGCGGGAAAACAGGTTGCATCCTAATTTCTTTTGATATTTGTTAGGTAAATAAAGCAGCTCAGTATTTCGGGGAGCCCTAAGACATTATTCAGATTCTGGGACACATGTCTGGTTCTGATGTGTGATCTGTCTCTTAAGAAAAGTGAAGTTTTTTTTTTTTTCTATGTAGTATACCTTGTAATTTTTTCTTGATAACTGGACATGATGTACCTCGTAAAAGAAACTTCTGTATATAGGCCTTTAGTAATGTGGCAGTGATGTGTGGGAAGAGATGGACAGTTCTATAGTCCTATTTTTAGGACTCAGTCTCTTGCCTCTGGACTTTGAACTTCACAAGTATTTTTCTCCCGGCTTAGGTGGTACAGGATGGGATGGAGTTGGGTATTTCCCTTCCAGGTCAGTTAGACTCTGATAATACCTCATCAGATTACCTCTGGTTAACTAGTTTCCCCTGGGGGCAGACCTTATTAAGAACAGCTGTGTTTTGATGCTCTGACCTATTTCAAAATGGCTCCTTTTCCCCCTCCCCTGCTGGAAGGCTGAGGGGATTTTTCTTAGATATTTGCTGTGAGAAACTGGTCAAGTTCTTGGAGGTAAAACTCACAAAATTTGGGGCACTCCCTAAGACTGGGTCCCCTGTAGTTTTTAACTCTTAGAATTGTCCACATTGAGCCTTCTTTAATTGATTAATTACAGTTCAGGTTTTCCTACCCTGGCACTGGTTCCCACAGTAGTTTCTGCTCAAGAATCTCTGCTCAGGTAAGCTGTGACTCCCTGCATTTGCCTGTCTGTCTCTCCAATATTAGGGGCAGTGGTTTGCCCTGTGTTCTCCCTCTCTTATGAATCCAAGAAGCAATGCTTGTTTTTCAGTCTGTTCAGCTTTTTACTTGTTAGCACTGAGTGGTGATTTCCAAGATTCTTACGTGTGGAACTGAAAACAGTGTTCCTGGGTTTTTGCCCTGGCTGGAGGGATTTGTGAATCTCCAAGCTACCTGGGTCCCAGCTGAGATATACTGTGTGCTATAAGTGGTCTTCCACCTGACCAACCAGGCCCAGGAAAAACACTCACATGCAGAAGAGTCTTCCCTGCTTAGAAAATATGATGGGGTCCTGCCTGAGATGAGACCTATATATATACAGTGGTCCCTGGTATCTGTGAGGGATTGGTTCTAAGACCCCCTGCAGATTCCAAAATCTGAGGATACTCAAATCCCTTATATGAAATGACATAGTATTTGCATATAGCCTCCACAATCCTCTTGTATACTTTAAAGCAACTCTAAATTACTTATAATACCTAATACAATGCAAATGCAATGTAAGTAGTTGTAAATACAATATAAATGCTATGGAAGGCAGTTACACTAACCACGATACCATCAATGCCTCTGTAAATGCTATGTAAATAGTTGCTAGAGTGTTGCAAATTCATTCTACTTTCTACCTCTGTGAATTCACTGCTATAGATAACTCATATGGGTGGAGTCTTAACATATTTGTCATTTTGTGAATGGCTTATTTCTCTTAGTATAATGTCTTCAAGTTTCTTCCATGTTGTAGCATGTGTCAGAATTTCCTTCCTTTTAAAGGCTGAATACTATCATAGCATAAATATACCATGTTTTGTTAAACCATTCATCCCTTATTGGACATGTGGGTTGCTTCTGCCTTTTAACTATTGTAAATAAAGCTCTATGAAAATGAGTGTACAAATATCTGTTCAAGTCTTTGTTTTCAGTTATCTTCGGTATATACCCAGAATTGGAATTGCTGGATTGTATGGTAATTTTATTTTAATTTTTTTTGAGGAATTGCTATGCTGTTTTCCTCAATGGCTATCCCATTTTACATTCCCCCCAGCAATGCACAAGGGTTCAATTTCTCCACATCCTACAAATACTTGTTATCTTCCTTCCTTCCTCCCTCCCTACCTCCCTCTCTCCCTTCCTTCCTTCCTTCTTTTTTTCTTTCTTAATGGTAATAGCCATCCTAATGGGTATAAAGTGGTATCTCACTGTGGTTTTGATTTTCATTTCCCTCATGATTAGTTATATTGTTCATCTTTTCATGTGCTTATTGACCATTTGTATATCTTTAGAGAAATGTCTGTTCAAGTCTTTTGTCCATTTTCTAATCAGCTTGCTGGTTTTTGAGTTGGGTCAGAAATCTGATTTTTTTTTAATGGTCTTCACCAAATGTTAAATAGTAGTTACCAGATAAACATTTTTTAAAATACTGTGAAAAAAACGTGGAGGTCAAATCCCATCAGCCAAGTGGCTCTGGCCCGAGTACTGCCAGTTCACTGCCTGTGCTTTAGACATGTATGGATGGTTCTGAGGGGCATAGTCCAGAAAACAAAGCATAGTGAGAAGGACCAAATGAAGGGCATTCACTGTTTAACACATAGTGCTTTCCAGAGTCCCATTTCTTCTTTTTTATTACCAAAGCCAAAATCCATATGCCTTCCTTACCTGTGCTCACCATGGCAATGAAAGCAAATGGCATATTTGACTTTATTTAAGGGAGGGCCTTACTTGGTGGGTAGTCAGAGAAAACTTCTCATCAACTGAATGTGAAGTATTAAAGAACTTTGTCCCATTTTACAACTTTCCACCAAAGAATATTCCCTTGAAACATCTGTTGATTCACTGACTGTTTACAGGAAGAGAAAATGGCACATTGATATGAAACTATATTAACTAGATAACTCGAGACAGCAACTGACCTCCATACTGATCTCTTCTGGCACTGGCGGGAAAGGTGCTTCAAGGGGGCTCAGTGGAACCGACCTGGACTGGAAGGCCCTGGGACCCATTTCTGCCCCACTACTATCTTGCTGTGTGACCTGCCGTACTGACTTCTGTTTCTTCCCCTATAAGATGGGCTTAATAGCACCTCCTTGGAGGGGCTTTTGGAAGGAGTAAAAGATTTGTTTTTTTAAGTGGAAGTGCTTTTTAGATGTAATGTTCTATGCAGGGCTAACCTTCGAACTGTCCTTTTTCCAAGTCCCCATAGTCCTGGGAACAAGAGTGGGAGTGGGTGACACTTGCCCTGAAGTACAGTCTGGGCCTCCTTGAGTGTTAAAACTTAGCACCTTGCCCCCTGAAGGTCAGTCAAGTTTTTTTCTGCTGTAAGCATTATTGTCCTTGACATTTTCCATTTGGCAGCCTGCATGCCTCCACCTGACTTGCTGGGAAGCCACAACCATCCTCTCTAACACATCCCTGGCAAAGATACTGCTGTGGTCAGCCAGGGTGGCCCTGGTGTTTTGCTACCCACACCAGGACACACTTAGTACTTGCCCCTCAAGCTCCTGCCCAACCTGCTCAGGACTCAGAATTACCTCCCCACAAGCGAGCACAGTTCTCCAGGCCAAAGTCTCTGAAACTCAAGCAAAGTACAGGGTCTTTAAAGACAAAACATTCTCACAGATCCTGAGAATACATTCGAGGACCTCTAGGAATCTTTGGGTCCCTGTGGAGGGAGCAGTGTTCTTGGATACCCAGTGATGGAAAACAGGAAGGCACATGACTGAGACAGACATGGCCTTCCACACCCCAGACCCTCTCCCGGCTGTGCTAGGAGAGAGCTGCCAGCTGTGTCACCTTGGGCAAGTTTATCAGCGTCTTGAGCTTCAATATACTCTTCTGTAAAATTAGAGTGATAATATCCATCTTATCAGTATGATGAGAGGGCTAAATGGGATATCAAACTAAAAGTGCCTGATATTCGGAGGGAGCTTAAAAAGTTAATTCTTCAACAATTTAGAGGTGGAGAAGAGTACCAAGGGTGGGGCTGGGAAGTGTTTGCCAGGTACCAACCAGAGGAGCAGCCTGCACATTCTTCATCTCCAAGGAGCCAGGGTCTAAGTACTGGGTATTCTCAGGCCACCTAGTGAGTTTCCTGTCCTTGGTGGCTGGTTTCCTGAGGTGTGGGAAGGTTGTAGCACCAAGAGTCAGTGTCCTACAGGCCCATTCTCTGTCCATCTTCACACTTCTCCCGGGGGGCTTAGGAGCCCTGGTATGAATACAGCTCCTGGGTGTCTGCCTGATGGCCAAATTGTCCCAGAATGGGTAGGAAGATTGGGCTTTTCGCTGTGCATTTCTTCACAGATGACCATGGCTATCATTATTCAGGGCTGAGCCCGTGGAGAAAATCATGTAACTGTGCAGATTAGGGCCGTGACAAATTCATGGTTTTCAAAATCTGCTAACCATTAGCGATCCTTTTGTTACGGTCCAGCTCCTTCTCCTGTTTCCCTCAGCTGCTCTTCCAAACCTTAACCCTTGCCCACAAGTCTCCTAACTTACCTCTACCCCACGCTCTCTGAACATGGACTGGCCTTCACTTTTCCAGGAAAACCAGTGTGCTAGGTACCGACCTTCCCATTCTCACCCCACATCTTCAAAGTTGTCCACCTGGCAGCAATCCTTCCCTCTTCCCCTCCAGCCTGAAGAGATGGGAGGCCTGTTCTTCTGTTCAAGGGCACTCCTTCTGTGGTGAACTCTTGTTCTTTTTGCCTCAACCACGTCCCTTCTTCTGTCTAAGAAGCCCAATTGCCTTTTTGGAATGATCCTTTTCTTTTCTTAGTCCATGTGGTTGAGTTGGCGTTGACCCTACCCCAACTCCTGCTCCAGAGAGGACATGTGACCAGTTTGGGGCCAATCAAAACACACCAACTTTCTGGCCACAGAAATAGGTCAGAATGAGCACATAACTGAAACCTGAGCCCCTCAGAGTCAGTCCAGAGACTCTTGGCAGAGCCATTGAGATGTAGTTTATTTTACTGAAACCATTGACCTCATGAGCCATGTAATAATGGAGATGAGGGCACCATATTTGCTACTACATGGGTCCAGACTGCTTGAGAAAAGTGGGACTGGGAGGGAAAGAGAGCAGAGGGAGAGAGATGCCCGACAACATTTTGTTGAGTCTTTGGAGGCAGCCATGCCTGGATATTTTTCAGTACATGAATTAGTCAATTCTCTTTTTCTCTTAAGCAGGTTGGGTTACTGGCACTTCCAACTAAAGAGGCCTGAAAGAAAACACCCTCTCTTCTAAATCCTAACGTCACTAGGAAAGGACTATATCTGTGTCTGTGTTGTTCATTCCAGCACTTACGACAGTGCCTGGCACAGAGTAAGTGCTCAATAAATATCTATTAACTAACACTACCTGTAACTAGTGTTGATGGTCCCATCTCTTTACCTCACATCCATCTTTGTTCCTTTATCATTTTCCTTCCTGTGTTTTAAGCCTCTCCTTTCCTCAGACATTGTATATGTTCAAGTCCCCTTAATCCTATAAATAGAGCCAAGCACATAACAACAGAACAAAAATCTTCCTTCCTTATGGCATTTCTTTCTAGCACCCTGACCTACTTTTCCATCTCATCTGAGCTTTTCAAAAACATATTCTTAGCTCACTGCAACCTGGCTTCTGTCCCAACTGTTTCAACGATGTCACACTCATCAGTGACATGAAAGCACGTAGTCAGACTCTCCACCAGCAACTCATTACTGTCTGCACAGCCAACTGATCCCCCTTCTTCCTAGGAGGCAGGATGTCCCTCAGAATCCCAGACCCCACCCACTGAATCTCAGCTCAAAGCTCTTCCCTTTGCCTGAAAGTTATGCTTGAAGTCTAGCCTTCCTTTAGCAGAGCATCTGGAATTCTGTTCCTGCATTGGAACTGCTGCAGCACAAGCTCTTTCTCCTTGGTCTTTGTATATTGTCCCAGATGTCAAAGTAGGTCAGGTCTCTGTTATCCAGGGCATCAGGGGCCTACACTGATGTCACATTTTGACCTTTGGACTTACACCAAGTGGAGGCTGGTCATTGTGGCTCAGCCATCCCCCATGGCTGGCACTCTCGGCCCAATCATTTTCAGAGGCCAGTCTTCTAGGTTAGCCCTTCAGGTGTTGAACTGGGAATATTTGTGCCACCTCTAGGATTAGGTTAGGAATAAATTTCTTTGTATTTGGGTTATTGTACTATTACCAAAGGCCATTTCAGGAAAGGGACTATGAAAGAAAGTGCCTTGTCACATTGATCCAGGAACCCCTCTGAAGGTTAATCCTGGCTTGTTCTGATGACCTAACAATAGTGGAGGATTCTAGGCATCTAAGTCGAAAATTATGACTTCATCCATATAACAAGTGAACGTGCACAAATGAATAATTTATAGAGGCTTTAGAGGTAAATGCTCTCTGTTCATCCTGCTAGCTTTGGAAGACAACAGAGTCCTCCAGTGGCTCCATCTCTTTCATTTATCCATTCAGCAAACATTTGGCAAGCATCTACCACCTGCATGGAGTTTATTAACCACATAGGGACAAAAATCATGTAGATAAATAGCTTTAATAAAATGTACCATTAAATTTCAAACAGGTTTCCTTCTGTTAAAGGCCACATGGAGCCTTAAGAGTAAGAGTTAAGTCAACAACAATGAAATACTCATTTAATCTGGTAAAACACCAGCTCATCTCATTCCGTGATGACTAAACTTGGCCTCACATCAGAGTCTAGACCAGTGGCCTGGGGTGGACCCTAGGAACTAGGATTTCTAACAATGCCCCTGAGTGATTCAGATGTGCCCCTGAGTTTGGACATCATGGGTGTATTTTCCCCTTTGCCTTCAGAACTGGACTTGACATCTTGGTGTCATTTGATGGTATCTCCTTCTTGAAAATGGGTCATTTCTTGATTCTCAAACTGCACCCCCTCTGGTTCTCTACTATCCCTTTTTCTCAGACTCTTTGCCTGCTACTTCTTTTCTATCAGCCACTTCTTAGTTTTCTATAGCTGTCAAAACCTCAAACTTAGTGTCTTGAAATAACACAAATTTATTATTTTACTGTTCTGTAGGTTAGAAGTCCAATGTGGGTCTCAGCAGGGCTGCGTTTCTTTCTGGAGACTCTAGGGAAGGATCCATTTCCTTGCCTTTTCCAGCTTCTAGCGGCTCATGGCCCTTCTCTGTCTTCAAAGCCAGTAATGGCTGGTGGAATCGTTCTCACATTTCATTGCTCTGACCATCTGTCTGTAGTCACATCTCCTTCTCTGACCCTCCTCCTTCCTTCCTCTTCCACTTTTAGGGGCTCTTCCCTTCCTGCATCTTCACAGCCAGCGGCATGAGGCTGGGTCCTTCTCACACTGCATCACTCTGACCTCTTCTGTCTCCTGCTTCCACTTTTAAAGATGTTTGTGATTATATTGGGCCCACTTGAGTAGTCAGTAATACTCTCCTTATTTTAAGGTCTGCTAGTGTGCAACCTTCCGGGGATTTGGATGTGGATGTCTTTGGGGGAAGGCATCATTCTGCTGCTGCAGGGCCCTTTGTTGTTGTTGTTGTCTAGCCCTCCCTTTGCAAACTCAGGCTTTCTTGGGGCCCAACAGGCCATATAAGTAAGTGAATCAGGACAGAGAGACAGTGGTGAACTGGATGCCCCTTTTAAATGGGCAGCGGCTGACCTACTATGTTTTGCTGTGTGAGAATGTGGTTCCAGTGTTGCCGGATCTTCTGATTTTTAAAAAAAAGCCAGAATTTTAGATTTCCTTTCTTTGTTATATCTCCCAATGTTTAAATGTTGCCAATAAATTTATCTATTTAAAAGTATTACACAAGCCAAACCAAAAACATCTACTGGTATACTTGGCCTTGAGCTATCCATCTGTAACTTCTGCCCTGCACATTACCCCTGAAACAATCACATTATGCCTAAGGATTCAACCACCCCCAAGCTATGCTGGATGACTCCCAAACCTATGAGTCCATCTAGACCTCTCTGATGAGCTGAGAACATCTCTGATTACATTCCCCATGGCCACACCCACTTGTGATCTCCCTGCACAAATCTGCTTCTCAAGCCTGAAACATGGGGGTCCTTTACTTTCTGATCCAATGGTCACCAAGTGCCATAATTCATCCCCTTCTTTGCATTTTATGGGGGACCTTGATTGCCCCTTTTACTGGATTATTGTAACACTCTTTATACTCATCCCTTAGGATCTATTCTTCATCCTTACCTGATTCCAGCCTAAGCTCTAAAATGCATCATAGGGCACATCATCTTTCTCTTCTACTTAACATCCTTCAGTCGTTTTCAGGAACCCACAGGATAAGGTCCAAAGTTCTCAATATGGCCTTCCATGCCTCTCATGATGGCAGCCTGCATTACCTCTCCAACCTCACTTTTAAAATAAATTTATTTATTTTATTGGCTGCATTGGGTCTTCATTGCTGCGTGCGGGCTTTCTCTAGTTGTGGCAAGTCGGGGCTGCTCTTCGTTGCGGTGCATGGGCTTCTCATTGCGGTGGCTTCTCTTGTTGCGGAGCACGGGCTCTAGGTGCTTGGGATTCAGTAGTTGTGGTACACAGGCTCAAGTAGTTGTGGCACGCAGGCTCAGTAGTTGTGGCACATGGGCTTAGTTGCTCTGTGGCATGTGGGATCCTCCTGCACCAGGGATCAGACCCATGTCCCCTGCATTGGCAGGTGGATTCTCAACCACAGCGCCACCAGGGAAGTCCCATCACTTTCCCATTGCTGTCTGGGATGCCAGTATTACAGAACAGTCATTGCAGTGCCCTGTGTACATGATGTGGCTTAACACCTGCTTTTCCCTTTGCCTGGAATGCCCTTCCCCACTGATATCCCAGGAGACCTACTCATCCTTAAAGCAAAGCTCAGATCTTATCTGTGAGACGTTCCCTGACTCCTTCTCCCTTTCCACAGTGCTTCCTCCCAGGTCTCACTGCTTTACTTATGCATTTTTTATTGAACCTGTCTCACGTGATTTTAAGTATTTGTTCACATATATGTCTCCCATCTTTGTGTCTTATAATTTTTGTGTCATGAGTACTTAACACAGGGCCTCACAACAGACACGCCTAATAATATTTCTGAATGAACAAATAAATGAATGAAGGAACCATGCTAGACAGATAGCATCTATCCTATTTATAATCAAAATTACCCCAAGGAGTTGTAATTCTTTGATGAGTTTCTCATTCCTCCCTTCAAATAAGTTTCTATCTTCCACCAGCTGCAGAAGCTCTTTGAATGATTTAAAATGCAGAATTCAAAATTGGCTGCCAAGAAACGCCACTTCCTTTCCTTTCTAGAATAACGTGATTTTCCCCGTGACCCAGACAAAACAACAACGTTTGGCTAATGTTTCATATAAAGAGGATTTTTCAGGGAAAAGGAGGGTTAGCCAGAGTGGATTTTTAGCTTTTCTCATTTCCCCAGTATTCCCTAGGTGTTCCTTCCAGGTGTGAAGACTCTCTTCTGTCTAGATGCACAGGAGAAAGCCATTCCAGGTCAGGAGTTTAATCCCATGGTGATGCCACCTCAGGAAGTGCCAGGACCCTGTGAACCTTGCAGGCTCCTGCAACACAGTCATAGATCTGGGGAAGGATGACAATTTACAAGAAGTTTCTCTCTCAGACAGAGAGCAGATTAGTCATCTTTCTAAAAATGGGAGGAACAGGCACAAAGCGGCACTTGTCTTCTCGGGGAGCCTGGCCAGCAAAGCTTGTAGACCGACTGGAAGAGCTGGGCTAAGATCAGCCTCAAGGCTGATCTCAGTCTCACAGTCACTTACAATTGGGCCAAGTGTAGTAGGGCAGATGCCAGGGGCAAAAAAGAAAATCCAGTTCCTGGACCCACATTGCTCTTCAGTTAGTTACCAGACAGCAATCACCTTTTTGATGTCCGAGGTTTTTCTCTTCTCTGTGTCCCTGGTATATCAGCTCCCACTGCTCCTTGAGGGAAAGGGACAAGGGGGAAGAGAATGAACATCAACTGTACACCTAATGTGAACCAGGAAATGCATTAGATGCTTTAGAGGCTCTCCTTTTTTAATATTTTAATTTTATTTGCATTCTTAAATCTCCATTTTATAAGTGAGGAGACAGGACCAGTGAGGCCAAGTAACTTGCTCGATTCTACACAACCAGGAAATGGTAGGGCTGAGATATTATTCCAGGTAGGTGTTATTTTAAAGCCCCTGCTTGTTCCACTTACAATGCGGCGGATATAGGAGAATAGTTGTAAAGTCTAATTTTTGTGCTTGTGTACCAAAATTGACAACTTATGTTAGCTCATCCAGTTTATAGTCTTATTGGGCTAATGTGCCCAGAGTGTTCTCAGGCCAGCATTCAGGCAATCAGTCAACATACATTCAGTGAAGGGGCTACCAGATTGATCCAAAGAGACACAAGACTTGGCCCTGACCTGCCAGGACTTACAGGCTGTCTGGCAAGATGAAGAAAGTAAGGAGTAATGCAAGAGTACTGTGATAGCATAGGAGCTGTAACAAGTAAGCATGTCGGCAACTCTGGACATTTCTACCGTGACACCCATGATGGTGATGACCTCATATGTGACACAATCCCCTGGGTGTTTGTGGGGTCATAGCTGTCACGTCTCCTCTTTTGCCCACTTAAAGTGTGTTAGACTGCAAGTAATTGAGAGGATGTTGTCAAAGAGATTACTTGAATCAAAAAGGATCTTTGGTAGTTTAATTATTAATAACTAACTATCAGTTGCCATCTTACAATAGATGACAGTGCATCCATGTGATTCTAATGTGCCTGAGGATCACTGCAGGGGGGCAGCTGGATATCTCCTGTGGACAAAACATGCTGTGAGATGAGAGGAGGGGGACCTTGATGGGGCTGGAGCAGACTGGGGTGTCTTCCAGGAATGAGCAGATGATGTAGACTCAAGTCTAGCATTGTGCCTGGCACGTGGAGGAGATTCACGAATGAACTGAACTGAAAAACACAGGGCACACAATGCCAAAGACCTACAGATGCTGGCCGGTCACCAAGTCCAGCACGAGGCAGGACTGTCTTCCTCCAATGCAATGAAGACACAAAGGTAAGCCCTCCTGCTCCCTCCCTGCAGCTACAGTATCTCAGATAGAGAATCAGGCGGACTGAATTTCCGGAAGGAACTGCATGATTTATCAGACTGGATTATGTTTTAAATTGAATAACATGAAAACTGTTTCCTGCCTTAGCCAGAGAGTAGGGGCTAGAAGCAGGGTGGGGTGGCGGGAGATCAGATTAAGAAGGGATAAAATAAAGGGGCGACCCTAAGTGGAGTGTGAAATAAATTTTGTGACTCTATAACATTTATATTGCTACTTGCTGGTTTTTCAACTTTAGATATTCCCTTATGCCACTCCATTGTGTTTTCTCCCTTTTCATCTTAATTTTTGATAGTTAACAACACTGTCTTTAGCTCTTCTACTGGTACCTTTGTGTAACTTCAAATTATATACTTAAATCTCCCTTTCTTGTCCCATGAACTTTCAGGGATGTCCCCAAATTCCCATCATGTAAGATAAGGGCACTTCTCTATCCATTACACGTTTCACCTTCTAATTTCTGTCATTTGGATAATTAATGTTTATCTTCTGTAACTATACTCGAGTCTTTTTTTTTTTTTGCGGTACGTGGGCCTCTCACTGTTGTGGCCTCTCCCGTTGCGGAGCACAGGCCCTGGACGCGCAGGCTCAGCAGCCATGGTTCACGGGCCCAGCCACTCCGCGGCATGTGGGATCTTCCTGGACCGGGGCACGAACCCGTGTCCCCTGCATTGGCAGGCGGACTCTCAACCACTGCACCACCAGGGAAGCCCTCAAGTCTTATTTTACATTATATGTAGGTTGATTCGAAATGGTTGAGAATCAAAAATAAAGTTGTTCCTTTGAGCATGAAATACTTTCCCCTGCAGGGCCACATGTCAATACCATGATGCCAGCACCTCCAGGAGCAGAGCTGCTGTTGTAACAAATTTCTCTAAGCTGAGCACGACACAACACAGTTGCTTAATAGCTTACTAAAACAACACACATCTATAGTTTTGGGAGTCAGAAGTCCTCCAGGAGTCTCACTGGGTTAAAATCAAGGTATCAGCAAGGCTGGTTTCTTCTGGAGGCTCTAGGGGAGAAAATTTGTCTCCCTGCCTTTTCCAGCTACTAAAGGTCACCTACATTCCCTGGCTCGTGGCGCCTTCGTCCATTTTCAAGGCAGGTAACATTGCATTTCTCTGGTCCTTCGTCCCTCATCACATTTCTTTCTGACCACAGCCCATAAAAGTTGTCTGTTATTAAGGACTCATATGATCTGATTGGGCCTACCTGGATAATCTGCCCATCTCAGATTCCATAATCTTAATCACATTGCAAAGTCCCTTTTGCTATGTAAGGTAACATGTGCACAGGTTCCAAGGATTAGGGCATGGACATGGTTGAGGAGTCATTCTGCCTACCACACAAAAATGAAATGTTCCTGGTGTCGAGAAAAAATGGATTCTACTTCTCATGCTCCATCAGTTGCTCAAAATCCACACCACACATTAATGTGCTTCATTTTTAGACTACAATTTTCTTATTTAGGTTTTTTATTGTTTTTAGTAGAGCCTTTATTTTTCTGTCTTTCTTAAAGAAGTGTATTTTCTCTTTACCAAATCCTTAATACCTACCTGCTTTTCTCTTCCATCCTATGCATTATTAATATCACCTAATTCTTCTTCTCTTTTTTTTTTCTTTGAATTGAGGTAAAGTTGAGTCTTCTTTTTTTAAAAACCAGTTTTTTTGGAACTCACCCAATTCTTGTTCTAGTTGGGAGCAGTTGTTCTCTAGGTCCATTGTTCTGTCTTCACTTTGGGTTTCTTGTCCTTGAACTCTTGGTATGAGCCCACCATTTCATATATTCTACATCTTCATATTTGTTGTTTTCCACTCCAGTCCCCAAGCAGCTTCTTATGAAACAATACATGGAAGATAACCTCTCTGAGTTCTTACATGTGAAAAATGACCTCTCTCAGTCTTTTGCATTGCTTCGTTGTCTTGTATTCATTTCTACTACTTTGATTCTGATTCTGAATATGATTTGACTTTCTAAAAAAAATTGTCATTTATATTTTTTCTGTGAATTATTCATTTTCTTTTTTCAAAATTTTAGTTGGATTATCTTCTGCTAGAGCTATATTTATATATAGTGAAGATTAATCCTTTGTAATACATTTTGCAAAATTTTCTTCCAGAATAATGTTTATTAAAAATTTTTGGAGCTTTTTGTTTCATATATTTTATTTATTTTATTTTTTATTTTTTGTGGTACACGGGCCTCTCACTGTTGTGGCCTCTCCCGTTGTGCAGCACAGGCTCCGGACGCGCAGGCTCAGTGGCCATGGCTCACGGGCCCAGCCGCTCCGCGATGTGGGATCTTCCCGGACTGGGGCACGAACCCATGTCTCCTGCATCGGCAGGTGGACTTTCAACCACTGCACCACCAGGGAAGCCCTGTTTCATATATTTTAAATTTATGGTTTAAATTTACAGTGTTCAGTCTTTTCCTTCATGGCTTCAGGGTTTTGGGTTTTGTTTAGGAAGACTTACATATTCCAAGTTATACAAATGTTATTCTGATTTTTTCTAATAAATGTGTACTTCTATTGTTTACATTTTATTTTTAATCCATCTGGAATTTAATTCTGTGTTTGTTATAATTTGTTAAAATTTTCAAACAAATCAACACCTTTTAGATATTTATTCTATCTTTTCCCCCACTGTTTGAAATGCAATCTGCATTAGATTATAAACTTTTATATTCTTGGGACTAATTCTGAACTAGTGTTTTGTATTGATCTATTTGTCTGACCCCTCAGCAGTACTTTGTTGTTTTAATTACAAAAGCTTTACAAAGTCTTAAGATACCCAGGACAACTTACCTCTCCTTGTTATCTTACTGAATCATCTCATAGAATTTTATATATGTATGTGAAATCTTGAGAATAAGGTTGATAAACTCCATAAAAATTCTCTAGGATTTTGATTGGATAGCATTGAATTTATAGATTAACTTGAAGAGACTTTACAATATTGACTCTTGTTAAAGAATAAATTATTTTGACACTTGTTAAAATGGTGATGAAGACTTTATTCAGGACTATTGCAATAGGTGTCAAGACTATCACAATGTGGGAGAGAGATCAGGTTCAACTCCGAATACAACAAAGACAAGTGGAGATTTCTAGCCAATGAGAAGAGTGAGGGATGTCAGTGGATGAAAAATTATTAAGAAGAGACATAAAGAGGAGGGGGGTTCTTGTAAACCAACTTAACAGGATTCTTGCTGAAGGAAGGCAATAGTGATAAGATATCAAATATGGGGGGATTCTCACCAAACTGACTTTGCAAGATTCTTCTAAAACTGGGCTAAACAGGCTGAAGACAGGTCCCAAGGATGAGGCTGAGTGAAAAAGAGGTCTCAGAGGAGCCTGTCTACAGTTTGGTCAAAGAGGGAGTTTTTGTCACTCTTTCCATCCAGAAACATAATCGTTCTCTATATTATTCAAATTATATACTATGTACTTCTAGAAAGATTCACAGTTTTCTTTAATCAGAACTTACTCCTTTTTGTTACATTTATTCTTTAGTATGATATGGTTTTTGTTGATATTTTGAGTGAGGCTTTAAAAATTACATTTCCAATTTTTTAATTGGAGTCATATGGGAAAACTTGATTTTTGTACATTGATTCTGTGTTTAGCCATCTTACTCTTTTCTCTTATTAAGTTCAGTCATTTTTCAATTCATTGTCTTAGATTTTAAATTTAGACATGTTTTGCCCCTTTAGTGCCAATATTTAAACCTCTGTTTATTTTTCTGATATTATTGTGTTAAGGTCTCAAGAAAAGTTTGAATAATAATGGTGTCTTATCCTTCACTTAAATGTGAGTGCTTCTACTATTTCACTGTGAACTAAATGTTTTGTGATAGGTTTCTTGTAGTTACCACTGTCACGTTACTAAAGCTTCCTTCTGTTCATAATTTACTAAGATATTTTTTAATTTTAAAATTAGGAGTGGATGCTAATGTAGTAAATTATAATAGAAGAATTGATCTACTAAGGTTGAACCTCCTTTGAATTATTGGAGAAAAACCTATTTGAGTGTTTTTCAAAGTGTAGTTAGAAATGGCTTGTGGCTTCAAAGGGAAGATCTATGAACTAATCTCATTCATATTCGTTTCACAAATTTTCCTTTTGTCTATTTATGCTTATTAAGGTATTTGCTAATTTCTTTTCTCATTATTGCTTCTTGTATCCACTCCTTCTCCTGGGCTTACTTTCTTTCTTACCAAAGTACATTTAAAAAATATTTCTGTTAGGGAGGGCCTGAGTGGTTAATTCTGACTTTGAAAATGTCTTCCCTGCCCATTTTCTCTTGAAGGACAGCTTAGGTAGAAACAGGAGTCTAGGCTGACAGATACTTATTCTCAGCTCTTGAAGATATTACTCTGTGATCTTCCAGCATGTATACTTGCTAATTAAAAAAAAAAAAAGAAGTCTGTCTAATTGCCATCCTTGTAGGTAATTTTCTTCTTTCTGTTTTCTCTGAAGATTTTCTCCTATTCTTTGATGCTCTACAGTTTTCTCTGCTGTATAGTGTGGATTTGCTTTTATTCACCTTTCTTGATGTACTTATCAATCTAGAACCTCATGTTTCTTCCATTATAGAAAATTCTCAGTCATTGTTGCTATGAAAATTGAATATCTGCTACTCTCCTTTTGATGTATTTTGGATCTTCTCATTTTATCCTACAATTCTTTTAAACTTTTACACATTTTTAACTCTGTGCCATATTCTGAGTTATTCATTCAGTTTCCCTTTCCAGTTTTCAAATTCTTTCTTCAGTAGTGTATAGATTACTATGCCATGATCTTCTGTTCCTCTCCTCAATGGCTATATACATATATTTTAATGACACTTTTCCTTTATTGAGGTATAGTTGATGTACAATATTATATAAATTAGAGGTGTCCAACATAGTGGTTCACAATTTTTAAGAGTTATACTCCATTTATCATTATTATAAAATATTCCATGTGTTGTAAAATATATCCTTGAGGCTTATTTATTTTATACATAATAGTTTGTACCTCTTAATACCCTACCTTTTCCCCTTCCCTCTCCCCACTGGTAACTACTAGTTTGTTCTCTATAACTGTGAGTCTGTTTCTTTTTTGTTATATTCACTACTTTGTTTTAATTTTTAGATTCCACAGATAAGTGATATCATACAGTATTTGTCTTTCTCTGACTGATTTCATTTAGCATAGTACCCTCCAAGTCTATCCATGTTGTTACAAATGGCAAATTTTCATTCTTTATGGCTGAGTAGTATTCCATTGTGTATACATAGCACGTCTTCTTTGTCCATTCATCTGTTGATGGACACTTAGGTTGCTTCCATATCTTGGCTGTTGTAAATAGTGCTTCTGTGAACATTGGGATGCATGTATCTTTTTGAATTAGAGTTTTCCTTTTTTTCTGGATATATACCCAGGAGTAGGATTGCTGGATTATATGGCAGCTTTACTTTTAGTTTTTTAAAGGGATGTCCATAATCTTTCCCATAGTGGCTGCACCAATTTACACTCCCAGCAACAATATACAAGGGTTCCCTTTTCTCCACACTCTCTCCAGCATTTATTATTTGTAGACTTTTTGACGATAGCCATTCTGACTGGTTTGAGGTGATACTTCATTGTGATACTTCATTGTGGTTCTGATTTGCATTTCTCTAGTAATTAGTGATATTGAGCATCTTTTCATGTGCCTGTTGCCCATCTATATGCCTTCTTTGGAAAAAGGCATTCTGCCGAATTTTTGATTGGATTGTTTGTTTTTTCGAAATTGAGTTGTAAAAGCTGTTTGTATATTTTGGATATTAACCTCTTATTAATCGCATCATTTGCAAATATTTTCTTCCATTCTGTATGTTGTCTTCTTTTGTTGATGGTTTCCTCTGCTGTGCAAAAGCGTTTAAGTTTCATTAGGTCCCATTTGGTTATTTTTGCTTTTATTTCTTTTGCCTTGGAAAACAGATCTAAGAAAATATTGCCACGATTTACACAAGAGAATGTTTGCCTATGTTCTCTTCTAGGAGTTTTATGGTATCATGTCATATGTTGAGGTCTTTAAACCATCTTGATTTTATTTTTCTATGTGGTGTGAAGGAGTGTACACCACTTGTTGAAGAGACTGTCTTTTCTCCATTGTACATTCTTGCCTCCTTCATCATAGATTAATTGACTGTAGGTGCATGGGTTTATTTCTGGATTCTCTAATCTGTTTCATTGATCTATATGTCTGTTTTTGGGCCAATACCATATTGTTTTGATTACTGTAGCTTTGTAGTATAGTCTGAAGCCTGACAGGGTTATACCTCCAGCTTTGCTCTTTCTCCTCGGGATTTCTTTGGCAATTCTGTTTTTTGTGGTTCCACATAAATTTTAAGATTATTTTTTCTAGTTCTGTGAAAAATATCATGGGTATTTTGCTAGGTATTGCATTAAATCTATAGATTGCTTTGGGTATTATGGCCATTTTAACAATATTAATTCTTCCAGTTCAAGAGCCTGGGATAACTTTTCATTTCTTTGAATCATCTTCAGTTTCCTCTATCAGTGTTTAATAGTTTTCAGTATTTAGGTCTTTCACTTCCTTGGTTAAGTTTATTCCTAGGTATTTAATTTTTTTGATATGATTTTAAATGGGATTTCCTTTTTAGTTTCTCTTTCTGACATTTCATTATCAGTGTAAAGTAATGCAACAGATTTCTGTATATTAATCTTACATCCTGCTACTAATTCATTTATTAGTTCTAATAGTATTCATGTGGAGACTTTAGAGTTCTCTGTATAGAATATCATGACATCTGCAAATAGTAACAGTTTTACATTTTCCCTTCCAATTTGGATACCTTTATTTCTTTTTCTTGTCTGATTGCTGTGGCTAGGACTTCCAATACTATGTTGAATAGAAGTGGTGAGAGTGAGCATCCTTGTCTTGTTCCTGAATTTAGCAAGAAGGCTTTCAGCTTTTCACCATTGAGTACTATATTGGCTGGGGTTTGTCAAAAAAGGCTTTTATTATATTGAGGTATGTTCCCTCTGTACCCATTTCGGTGAGAGTTTTTATCATAAATGTATGTTAAATTTTCTCAAATGCTTTTTCTGCATCTATTAAGGTGATCATGTGGTTTTTGTCTTTCCTTTTGTTAATGTGGTGTATCACATTGATCGATTTGCATATATTGAACTATTCTTGCAATACTGGAATGAAGCCAACTTGATCATGGTGTATGATCCTTTTTATGTATCGTTGGATTTGGTTTGCTAATATATTGTCGAAGAATTTTACATCTATATTCATCAAAGTTGTTGCCTGTAATTTTCTTTTTTTTGTGGTGTCTTTGGTTTTGGCATCAGGGTGCTGGTGGCCTCATAGAATGAATTTGGGAGAGTTCTCTCCTCTTCAATTTTTTGGAATAGTTTGAGGATAGGTATAAGTTCTTCTTTGTATATTTGGTAGAATCCTGAAGTAAAGCCGTTGATCCTGAACTTTAGTTTGCAGGTAGTTTTTGTTTTGTTTTGTTTTTCTTGTTCTTATTACAGATTCTATTTCACTTCTAGTGATCAGTCTGTTCAAATTATCTGTTTCTTCTTCACTCAGTTTTGGCATGCTGTATGTTTCTAGAAACTTGTCCATTTCTTCTAGGTTGTCCAATTTGTTGGCATATAGCTGTTCATAGTATTTTCTTGTGATTTTTTTTGTATTTTTATGGTATCAGTTGTTATTTCTCCTCTTTCATTTCTTATTTTGTTTATTTGGGTCCTCTCATTTCTTCTTGGTGAGTTTAGCTAGAGGTTTCTCTACTTTGTTTATTTAAAAAAAACCAGCTCTTTGTTTTATTGATATTTTCTGTTGTTTCTTTGATCCCTATTTCATTTATTTTCTCTCTGATCTTTATTATTTCCTTCCTTCTGCTGACTTTGGGTTTTGTTTCTTCTTGTTTTTCTAATTCTTTTAGGTGTAGGTTAAGTTGTTTATTTGAGATTTTTCTTGTTTCTTGAGAAAGGCCTGTATCACTATGAACTTCCCTCTTAGACCTGCTTTTGCTACATCCCACAGATTTTGTAAGGTTGTGTCCTCATTTTCATTTGTCTTGGTATTTTCTGATTTCTTCTTTGATTTCATTGTTCACCTGCTGATTATTTTAGTAGCATGTTGTTTAGCCTTCATGCATTGGTTGTTTTCCCATTTTTCTTTCTGTGGTTGATTCCTTGTTTCATACCCTCTTAAATTTGGTCAGAAAATATACTTGAAATAATTTCTACCCTCTTAAATTTGTTGAGGTTTGTTTTGAGACCTACTATATGGTAGTATATATCCCAGAGAATGTCCCATGTGCTCTTGAAAAGAACGTGTATTCTGGTTTTGTTTTTTGTTAGTTTTAGTTGTAGTGTCCTGTAGATATCAATTAAGTCCAACTGGTCTGTTGTCATTTAGGATTGAAGTTGCCTTATTGATTTTTTGACTGGGTGAGCTGTCTATTGATGTCAGCGGGGTGTTAAATTCTCCTACTATTATTATATTATTGTCAATTGCTCCCTTTATATCTTTTAGTATTTGTTTTATACATTTAGATGCTCTTATATCAGGTGCATATATGTTAATGAGTATAATATCCTCTTCTTGTAATGATCACTTTAATGCTCTCCTTTGTTTTCTTAATAGCCTTTTACAAAAGTCTATTTTGTCTGATATGAGTATTGCTACCCCCTCTTTCTTGTCATTTCCATTTGCATGAAATATCTTTTTCCATTCCCTCACTTTCAGTCTGCATGTGTCTTTAGATCTGAACTGAGTCTCTTGTAGGCAGCATATATACGAGTTTTGTTTTTGTTCCTATTCAGTCACTCTATGTCTTTGATTGGAGCATTTAGTCCATTTACATTTAAAGTAATTTTTGGATAGTGGTATAGTCTTTTTGCCATTTTTTAAATTGTTTTGAGTTTGTTTTTGTGGGGTTTTTTGTTCCTTTTTTCTTCTTTTGTTCTCTTCTTTTGTGATTTGATGACTATATTTAGTGTAATGTTTGGATTCCTTTTTCTTTTTGTGTGTGTATCTATTACAGATTTTTGGTTTGTGATTAACATGAGCAATCTATGTATATATACATGGCTGTTTTGAGTTGCTGATCTCTTAATTTCAAATGAATTTAACAACCTTGCATTTGTACTCTCCTCCCCTCACAATTACTGTCTTTTTCTTTAATTGAATTATAGTTGATTTACAATGTTGTGTTAGTTTCAGATGTACAGCAAAATAAGTGATATATATATATTTTTTTCAGATTTTTTCCTTATACATTATTACAAAATATTCAGTAACAATTATTGTTTTTGATATCATATTTTACATCTGATTGTTTTGTGTACCCCTTAACTGCTTATTGTCGATATAGATGATTTTACTACTTTGGTTTTTTAACATTCCTACTAGCTTTGTGCATGGATGATTTCCTACTTTTACTGTATGTTTGCCTTTACCAAGGAGTTTTTTTATTTCATAATTTTTGTGTTTCTAGTTGTGGCCTTTTCCTTTTCACTTAGAGAAGTTCCTTTAACATTTCTTTCAAAGCTGGTTTGGTGGTGTTGAACTCTTTTAGCTTTTACTTGTCTGGAAATCTTTTTATCTCTCTATCAAATCTGAATGAGACCCTTGCTGTGTAGTGCATTCTTAGTTTAGTTTTTCCAGTCTTCACTTTAAAATATATCATGCTCCTCCATTTTGACCTGCAGAGTTTCTGCTGAAAAGTCAGCTGATAATCTTATGGGAGTTCCCTTGTATGTTATTTGTTGTTTTCTTTATCTTTAATAGTTCCATTTATTTATTTGGCTGTGCCAGGTCTTAGTTGTGGCAGTCGGGGTCCTTAGTTTTGGCTCACAGGCTCCTTAGTTGCTGCAGGTGGGATCCTTAGTTGTGGCATGCGAACTCTTAGTTGCAGTATGCATGTGGGATCTAGTTCCCTGACCAGGGATCGAACCCAGGCCCCCTCCACTGGGGGTGTGAAGTCTTATCCACTGTGCCACCAGGGAAGCCCCTTTAATATTTCCATTTTAATTACAATGTGTCTTGATGTGTTCCTCTTTGGGTAAATCCTGTATGGGACTCTCTGTGCTTCCTGGACTTGGATGTCTGTTTCCTTTCCCCTGTTAGGGAAGTTTTCAGCTATTGTGTCTTTAAATATGTTCTCAGCCCCTTTCTGTCTCTCTTCTCCTTCTGAGACCCCTATAATGTAAATATTAGTATGCTTGATGTTGTTCCAGAGGTCACTTAAACTGTCCTCATTTCTTTTCATTTTTTTTTTCTGTTCAGCATCAGTGATTTCCACTGCTCTGTCTTCCAGCTCATGATTCATTTCTTTGTTTCATTTAATCTACTGCTGATCCCTTCTTGTGTATTTTTCATTTCAGTTATTATATTCTTCATCTCTGTTCAGTTCTTTATATTTTCTAACTCTTTGTTTAAAACTTCTAACTTCTGTTCATCTATTATTCTCCCAAGTTCTTTGATCATCTTTACCATCACTACCCTGAACTCTTTCCTGGGTAGATTGCCTATCTCCACTTCACTTAGTTCTTCCTCTGGGGTTTTATCTTGTTCCTTTGTCTGGAACATATTCCTCTGTTGTCTCATTTTTGCCTAAGTTGCTGTTTTTATTTTTATTTATCTGGTAGGTTGTTTACATTTCTCAACCTTGGAGAAGTGGCCTTTTGTAGGAGACATCCTCTGCATCCCAGCAGTGCACTCCCCTCTTGTCACCAAGCTATATGTTCTACGGGTTCCCTCTATGAGGGCTGCATAGGTCCTTCTGTTGTGACAGGCTGACTATGTGGGCAGCCTGGTAGGCTTTGTTGGCTCCCAGTCCAGTTATTTGCCAGGTTCTGCCTTGTGTGGAGGCTGCTGGCCACTGGTTGGGGGGACTAGGTCATGAGGCAGCTGATTGTGGAAGCCTAGGGGGCCCCGGGGCTAGTGCTGGCTCACTGGTGTTCAGAGTCAGGGTCCAGAAGACTCCTGGGCTGTTTCCCGCCCACTGGTGCCAGCCTACTGGTGGGCAGAGCCAGGCCCTGGAGTCTGGTTGCAAGTCCCAGGAGTCCCAGAGCTGGTTTTGGATCACTGGTGGCAGGGGTTGGTTCCTGACACAGTTGGGTATGGGGTCTGGGGTGTCCTGTTGCTTATGTTGTCCTGGTAGTTGGCAAGGCTGGGACCCAGTTGGTCCCATGGCAGCGTTTGGCCTGCTAGTGTGGAGGCTGGGTCCACAGGCTGTGTGATTGTGGTTTTCTTCCTTCCTTCCTTCCTTCCTTCCTTCCTTCCTTCCTTCCTTCCTTCCTTCTTTTGTTGTGTCTTTGTTGCTGCATGCGGGCTTTCTCTAGATGTGGCGAGCAGGGGCTACTCTTCGCTGCAGTGCGTGGGCTTCTCATTGCAGTGTCTTCTCTTGTTGTGGAGCACAGGCTCTAGGCATGCAGGCTTCAGTAGTTGTGGCATGCCGGCTCAGTAGTTGTGGCTCGCGGGCTCTGGAGCACAGGCTCAGTAGTTGTGACACACGGGCTTAGTTGCTCTGCGTCATGTGGGATCTTCCTGTACCAGGGATCAAACCCATGTCCCCTGCATCAGCAGGCGGATTCTTAACCACTGTGCCACCAGGGAAGTCCCGGGATTGTGGTTTTCTTGCATCTGGTGTTTGCTCCCAGTGGGTGAGGCTGATCCAGAGGCTAGAGAAGACTCCCTGGAGGGCATGGCTAGTACCCAGGGGATTCTGGGGCTAGTGCATGCTCACTGGTGAGTGGAGCTGGTCCTGGGCTCTATGGTGGTCAGGGCCATGTCCAGAGGCAGCTGTAGGCTCAGGGGGTCTTAAGGCAGCCTGTCTGCTGATGCATGGGGCTGTGTCCCTGCCCAGTTAGTTGCTTGGCCTGAGGCATCCCAGCACTGGCACCTAGAGGTTTTTGAGCCAGAGTGGGGCTGGATCCTGGGGCTATTAGGCTAGATGGAGGATTCCCCAATGGCACTTGCCAACACCAGTGTCCACCTGGTGGAAGGAGCTCCCCAAACTGGCTGCTGCCAGTGTCTTTGTCCCCAGGGTAAGCTGCAGTTGCCTCCTGCCTCTCTGGGAGACTCTCCAAGGTCAGGAGATAGGTCTGACCCAGACTCCTATGAAATTATAGGACTCTATTTCCCCCAGTCCTCTGGGACTCCCAAAAGTAATTCCTGCTGGCCTTCAAAGCCAAATGTTCTGGGAGCTCATCTTCCCAGTGCAGGACCCCTGGGCTGTGGAGATTAAATTGGGCTCAGACTTCTCTCTCCTCTGGGAAAACCTCTGCAATTGTAATTATCCTCTGGTTTGTGGATCACTCACCCCAGGGTATGGAACTTGACTATATCATGAGTCCACCTCTCGTACCCATCTCACTGTGGTTCCTTCTTTATATCTTTAGTTGTAGAAGATCTGTTTGGGTTGGTTCCAGTCTTTTTTTAATCAATGTTTTTTCTGACGATAGTTGTGATTTTGATGTGCCTGTGAGAGGAGCTGAGCTCAGGGTCTACTCTGCCGTCTTGGCCGATCTCCAATGGCTATATATTTTGTCTATAGACTTTCCATTTGATTCTTCTCTCAATCTTATGATCTTAAAATTAATTCTTGAGAGCAGATTATTTTTTGTTTTAGTGCCTCCAACTGTTAGAGCACTACTTTCCCGTTTTGTTGTATTTGCCACTCCTCCTCATGACAGTTGACTTCCTTATGTGGTTTCTGATTTTTTTTACAACATTTTTAGATTTTTCCCAGGGAGAATGTTGGGTTGTGGAAGTTTCACTGTCATATGGTTTTGCATTTGTGTTTGACAAAGGAGTTTAACTAATCCTGAACAAGTTTCTCTGTTAATTTCTCTGCTTGATATCCCACACCAATACATTGTGACCTCACATTTGTGTGAGTTTCAGACTTGGAGATTGATAGCTCAAGGTATTTTTTTTTCTACATGTCCCGCAAAATGATAACCTTTGTTCCTCCCATTGGCCAGGGATAGAGGTTGGATTAATTCTAGTACCTATTTCATAGATGTTCAGTCTTTAAGTTCTATATTTAATGCAGAAGTACCTGCTACTCTCCTTGTATGTGCCTAAGACCACATCTTCTCTCCTGAGCCTAGTGGGCAATAAAACTACATCAGCCAGTCCCTAAGGCCTCAAGCTAGTCCAGTATTCCCATGAGCCACCCTGACATCAGCTCCTGCTCACACAAGGCTTTGAGCTCCCTCTTTATTTCTAGTACTTTGGTGTTTCCTTTATTTTCTTTTGAAATTGTTAGTAGTTTTATACTTCTGAGGTTCAACCATGTTGATATTTGTAGCTCTAATTCATTCATTTTATCTCCTGTATAGAACTCAACCATGTGAATTTACCTCTATTTATTTATTCATTCTCATTTTGATGGATACTTAGATCACTTCCAAATTTTTGCTATTACAAGTAATTTTTCATTGAATATTTTTTATACATATCTCCTACTGGACAAATGAGTTTCTCTAGGCTGTATTGTATGAGTGAAGCTGATGTTCACAGACCACATGCATGAGCAATTTTCCTAGATTTTGCCTGGTTTGCTTTCCGAAATGGTTGACAAGTTCACATTTCCAATGGCAGTGTATGAGAGTTTTGATTACTCCACATCTTTACCACAATTATATTTTAAGCTTTCTAGTTTTTGCCCAGCTGATGTGCATGTGATAGTCTTACGGTGGTTTTAGCCATTACGTTCGTAACACTTTATGAAGGTATGCCTGCTCCAGTTATTTCTTGGTGAATAACAAATTACCCCAAAATTTAGCCTCTTAAAACAACCAGTTTATTAAGTTCAGATGTTTCATGGATCACAAATTCAAACAAGTAGGAGCAGAAATGACTTGTCTCGCCACAAAGATGTCTGGGGACTCAGCTGGGAAAATTACACAGCTGGGAGTGACTCCATGGAGGGGGCTGGTACCATCTGAAAGCATCTTAACTGGGAAGGGACATAGACCTCACCTCCCAATGGGAAGAATGTCGAAGAATTTGTGACCATGTTTAGAACAGCCGTCATGCCCCACAAGTGCTGTTTGGTCTTTTTCTCTAAAATGACATTCAGTTAACAGGGTGTAGTTTGTTTTGAGTAACACTTTACGTGTTATTGTTAAATTTCATGTTTTTTTCTAGAAAGGTATTAATGTCTCCGAAGAGTTTATTGAAGGATAAAAGTAGCAATGAAAATAACAAAACAATACTTTACCTCATAATAATTTTAATATCTTAAATAGTGAAGTAGGTTCCAGTGAGAATATTAATTGTGAATCCATGTATCAGAACAAATAAATCTTTGAGTTTGATGATTTCCCACAAGCAAAAGAAAAATAAAAATGGGAAGAGGGAAGAACCAGATATCTTTGAAAATAGAATTTTGTAGGATTGGTCAGTCATTTGCCCATAGCCCATGATGTTGTTTATTAGGATAATTTCTTAATAAGTGGTATGGTACCAGTGAAGTTTTTACACCTGTCATTCTGGTAAACCTATAAAGTTTTTCCACAACACAAAAAATAATTATTTTCCATACAAAATTTTTGGGTTTTGTTGGTGAAGATGTAGAAGAGATCTTAGTGAACATCAGCTTTTTTCCCTTTCTGACCCACACATCTTTCTTTAGAGAACTACACCTCCCCCAGTCCATGTAATTCTGGTGAGAATGTCATCATGTATATCCCTTTACTTGGGCACAGAAGTAGGTTCTGACCCGGCCTGGACCATCAGAGTCCCTTTCAGGGACATAGTGCACGAGAGACCATCTTCTTCATTGAGGACAACGCACTCTTCGGAAAGTGCAAGCCTAGAGTGGCTGCTTGTTTTATTTTCTGCCCCATGGAGAGCACCTACTGAGGCTGAAGTCACTTCTGAGGAAAGCAGGGTTAAGAGGTAGAATGAGAGGCAGAGTTCTGATGATATAGTTTGATCTTTTAGACCTTATTGTGACAAAAGTCCACCCTTGGACTTCCGGGTTATGTGAGTTCACTGCTTCTCTTTTTTTGCTAAAGCTACTTTGCATTGTGTTGTCTGACAAAGCCTTGACTAATGTCAATTCCAAAAGCACGAAATCAAGATTCAAAGTCTTCCTCCTTATAGCAAAAACCATACTAAGCATACTAAATTAAGAATTGTGCAAAACCAGCCCCAAATAAATGACAAGTGTGTATGGTGGGAAAGCAAAATGAGAGAAAAAAAATGGTGGTAAGACCACTGATGAGTAGATTCTATTACATTGGGTTTTAAGTGTTGAATTATATGTGAAGGAGAAGGGCTCAGCACCTTTTTTTATTTATCACAGAGAAGAAAACTTTTGTTTGGTTAGTGATTATTTTCTGAGCCACAGTATAGATAGGAATGAGGTTATCTTCAGATCAGTAAATGACAAAGAAGGACATTGCTACTTGAATGAAAGAAGCTTTTTTCTGGATGCCAGTAACCATAATATGTATTCATAGAGAACAGTCTGCACTTAACTCAGCTATGTGCTTCCTGACTTTGACTTAGTATTACAGAAAATAGTGAAAAATTTAATAACAATTTGGTTGTGGTTACTGAGTGTGAGTTTTTAGCATACTGTGTGAAGAAATGGGCTCCAAGACGAGCCTTTTCTCCACATGACAATGGTGTTGGCTGTTAAAAGGAAGGGTGCTCATGAGCTTGGGAAATGAAGAATGAGATGAAAACATTTCTTCAGGGCAATGCTACTGTTAGTGAGCCATTTCAGTGACATCAGGTGGCTTGCTCAAAAAGTATTGTCATTTTTAATCTTGAAAGGAAGGAATCAGGATTTCTTAAAACTGGACGCTGATGAAAATGGCTTAATTGCTAAGAGTAAGTCTCATAATATTTGATGATTTTTTAAATGGATAAAGATATTAATGTTCTGTTATGGAGCATATTTATTTTTGATTAATTACTCTATCATTATAAAGAATGCAAGCAATTCAGTGAAGTACAAAGGAGAAGTTATAAAATCACCCCAAATCCCATTCCATCAGTACCATGCTAGGCTTTCTTCTATGCCAAACAGAACGAGAAGATGAGAAACACAGAGAGGTACTAACTAGATAGCACTCATTTGATAAAAATTATATCCTACATTTTAATAGAAAGTCTCCAATTTAATTTTACTTATATTATAAAATCCAATTTGTAGAAGAAACTGTAATGAAAATAAATGTAATTGGATTCAACACAAGAAAAAGAAGTTGAAGTGAAAATGAAAACTGCTGATAAATGTTCCTTCCCCACAAAATAATTACAAAATTATAAAAAAAAATCATTGAGAAGTTAGAGTCTTTATCTTATTTAACCTCATGTACTAATTTTAGATTCTACTAGTTGACTTCCTACCATAACAGATAAGGAAATGACATCTTACTTCCTTTTCCTACCTTCCAATTTTTTTAGTTATCTTATTCTAATTTTGCCAAGGTCTAAAACATTTATATTTGGTTCTGTAATTGCAATTGCCATCATTGTTTGCGGTTGGTATGACATTTAGACAGATTCAGTGTTCACCATGGGTTTTGTTATCTCTGCTTCCTCATTACTGAGTTCTTTATTTTCATAGATCCAGTTGGATGTGAAGAGGCCATAGGTTTTCTTTCTTTTGATTATTCAGAGACTTGTGCCTTTAAATTAAATGCAACTTGGCTGGGTATAATACTCTTGGCTTACATTGTCTTTCCCTTGGAACTTTATACCATTGCTCAATTGTCTTTTGGCACCAAGTAATATTGTGGAGACATCTGAGGCCAGCCAGATTCTGCCATCACCTTAGGGGTGACTTAATTTTATGCATGAAATTTTAATCCTTGAATTTCAAAACCTTCACTAGAATATGGTTTGGTGTTGAAAGCTGTGTGTCAATTTTTCCTGAAAAATAATGTGTTCTTTAAACATATAAATTTGTTTTTTTTTCTTCATTTTAGTGAAAAGTCTGTATATTTGATTACTTTTTTCTATTTCATCCATAGTTTCTTAATTCAGGGATGTCAATAGTGGATTATCTTTGTTCTCAGTATCCATTACAACCTCTGAATTTTCTTTAACATCTTTTTCTTTTGTATTTGCTGTAATCTCATTGTAATAAAAATCTTTTCTGTAGATTAGTAAGTCTGTGGCTTCAGCCCCCACTTACCACTGTGTATTTCCATCCTTTCTAGTCTGTGGAGATGTTTATCTTGTTTTGAGTGAAATCTGTCATTAAAGATATTTGAAAATATATTCTATCATTTATATGTGTTTGGGGAGAGAGGATGGGAGGAGAAATGGCGGGTTTGTGTGTCTTTTAAGTTCCAGCCTGATGAAAATTCTAATTTTAAAAGCTCTTCTGTGTCCATCTCATTTCTTATTCCTAATGATGTTTATTTTTTTCCTCCTATATTTCTTTCCTTTAAACTTCCCAGAAGCTATTTCTTCTTTCTGGGACCATTTTCCTTCTTCTTAAAATATAGTTTTAGAATTTCCTTCCTTAGGGAGTATCCGTTGGTAGAAAATTTTCACAATTTATTTTATTTGGGATGATCTTTATTTTGCCAATGTTGTTTCTTCTCTTACAGTGATGGCTAGGATCACCTTTATTCTTTTTTCTCTTATGTGATGGCTAGGATCCTTCAGTACAATGTATAACAAAAGTGATAATGGGAACATCAGTCAGGAGAAGAGGATCCATTCTAGGTATTTCAACAGAGGAGATTTAATAGAAGAAATTGGTTACACATGTGATGGAAGAATAGAGAGTCAAACAGTTGTACTTCATATAACAACAAAAAAGTACCAGTCATATTATTACGAAAAAGTTTATAAAAAACCAAAAATAAAGACAAATATTAGGATGGTGAAGTTAACCAAAGATGAGCAACAACAGGGAGCTCTATCAGCCCTGGACTAGAAGAAAAAAAGGAGTCAGGACTCACAGAGCTCAGAAGCTTGGGCTGCCCACTGGAACATGGAACCATGACAGTCATCAAGAGATGGAACAATGAAGACTCAGGAAATGGTACCGATCACAGGGAGAGATAGGAAGAGAAACACTCTGATTATATCTTTTGGCCATCCTCCAGTCTTTTCCCATCACTTCCCACTGGCCAGGTCTATCTAGGTGCCAGAGGGCTAGGGTACCTGGGAACTAGAGTCCCCGCTTTACAATCAAGCAATAGTTTGCTGTGGTATCGATATATAATTCTAAGTAAAACAATCATTCAGAACTTCGAGGACATTACTTTCTCATTTTTCTGTCTCTTCATTTTAGAACTTTTAAACAATTTTCTTCACTTTTGAAGCTAATTTCCCATATTTCTTAAGTTTTCTCTCATGTTTTTCTGTCTTTATCTTTGAATATTAACTGAGGGATTTCCTAGACTATATCTTCCAGATCACTAACCTTCTATTATAATCATATCTATTCTAAAATTTATTTTATTTTCATAATTCTTAAAATCATCTTTACTAAGGTATAATGTACTCATTTTAAAGTATATAGTTCAATGAGTTTTGACAAATGTATACAACCACAATGCTTTTTGGATGCATTCATGTTGTTGCTGGTATCAGTAGCTTGCTCCTCTTTATTGGCGAGTAGTCTTCCATTGCACGGATGCACCACCATCTGTTGATCCATTTGTTCAGGACTGTTATAAAGTTGCAGTGAACATTCACGTCTGTGTGGACATATGTTTTCATTTTCTTGGGTAAATACATAGAGGTAGAAAGGCTAGTTGTGTGGTAAGAAAATGATTAACTTTATAGTAAACTGCCAAACTGTTTTCCAAAGTGGTTGTGCCATTTTCTATTCCCACTAGCAATGCAGACTGTTTCCATTGCTCTACATCCTCACCAACACTTGGTATTCTCAGTGTTTTTAGTCATTCTGTTGGTGTGTAGTGATATCTACTTGCGGTTTTAATTTTCAATTTGCTGATGAATAGTGATGTTGAGTATCTTTTAAGGTGTGCAGAACTGATATTGCTACTCAATTAGGTTCTAGGACAATGCACTTGAATATTCACTGCATGCTAAGCTCTATGCTTCAGTAAAATCTCAGGTTAAGCCTTTGTTCTATTTGAATTGTGAAGATTGTCTCTACCCCCATCACTCAGATAATCATATTTTCCACCTAAAATTACATTAAGTCTGGTAGGCAAAATAATGTCTCCCCCACACTCCCTGTGCCCCAAAGTTGCCCATGCCTAAATCCTCAAAACCTGTGAATGTGTTAGGTTATATGGCAAAGGGAAATTAAGGTTGCTTATCAGCTGATCTTAAAATGAGGAGAGTAGCCGCAATTACCTAGGTTATATAACCCAGGGCTCAATATAATCACAATGGTCTTTAAAAGTGAAAGAGGGAGGCAGAAGAAGATATCAGAGAGATGCAGTATAAGGACTCAGCCCAATTTTGCTGACTTTGAAGATGGAGGAATAAAGTCACAAGTCCAGGAAAGTGAGCAACCTCTAGAAGCTGGAAAAGGCAAGGAAACAGATTCTCCCCTAGAGATCTAGACAGGAATGCAGGCCTGCTGATGCTTTGATTTTTTTTTTTTAAACATCTTTATTGTAGTATAATTGCTTTACAATGGTGTGTCAGTTTCTGCTTTATAACAAAGTGAATCAGCTATACAAACACATATATCCCCACATCTCCTCCCTCTTGCCTCTCCCTCCCACCTTCCCTATCCCACCCCTCTAGGTGGTCACAAAGCACCGAGCTGATTGCTCTGTGTTATATGGCTGCTTCCCACTAGCTATCTGTTATACATTTGGTAGTATATATAAGTCCATGCCACTCTCTCATTTCGTCCCAGCTTACCCTCCCCCCTCCCGTGTCCTCAAGTCCATTCTCAACATCTGCGTCTTTATTCCTGTCCTGCCCCTAGGTTCTTCAGTACTATTTTAATTTTTTTAGATTCCATATATATGTGTTAGCATACGGTATCTGTCTTTCTCTTTCTAACTTACTTCACTCTGTATGACAGACTGTAGGTCCATCCACCTCACTACAAATAACTCAAATTCGTTTCTTTTTATGGCTGAGTAATATTGCATTGAATATATGTGCCACATCTTCTTTATCCATTCATCCGATGATAGACACTTAGGTTGTTTCCATCTCCTGGCTATTGTAAATAGAGCTGCAATGAACATTTTGGTACACGACTCTTTTTGAATTATGGTTTTCTCAGGGTATATGCCCAGTAGTGGGATTGCTGGGTCATATGGTAGTTCTATTTGTAGTTTTTTAAGGAACCTCCATACTGTTCTCCATAGTGGCTGTACCAATTTACATTCCCACCAACAGTGCAAGAGTGTTCCCTTTTCTCCACACCCTCTCCAGCATGTATTGTTTGTAGATTTTTTGATGATGGCCATTCTGACTGGTGTGAGGTGATACCTCATTGTACTTTTGATTTGCATTTCTCTAATGATTAATGATGTTGAGCATTCTTTCATGTGTTCGTTGGCAATCTGTATATCCTCTTTGGAGAAATATCTATTTAGATCTTCTGCCCATTTTTGGATTGGGTTTTTTTCTTGATATTGAGCTGCATGAGCTGCTTGTAAATTTTGGAGATTAATCCTTTGTCAGTTGCTTCATTTGCAAATATTTTCTCCCAAAATAAGGGCTGTCTTTTTGTCTTGTTTATGGTTTCCTTTGCTGTGCAAAAGCTTTTAAGTTGCATTAGGTCCCATTTGTTTATTTTTGTTTTTATTTCCATTTCTCTAGGAGGTGGGTCAAAAAGGATCTTGCTGTGATTTATGTCATAGGGTGTTCTGCCTATGTTTTCCTCTAAGAGTTTGATAGTGTCTGGCCTTACATTTAGGTCTTTAATCCATTTTGAGTTTATTTTTGTGTATGGTGTTAGGGAGTGTTCTAATTTCATTCTTTTACATGTAGCTGTCCAGTTTTCCTAGTACCACTTATTGAAGAGGCTGTCTTTTCTCCATTATATACTCTTTCCTCCTTTATCAAAGATAAGGTGACCATATGTGCGTGGGTTTATGTCTGAGCTTTCTATCCTGTTCCATTGATCTATATTTCTGTTTTTGTTCCAGTACCATACTGTCTTGATTACTGTTGCTTTGTACTATAGTCTGAAGTCTGGAAGCCTGATTCCTCCAGCTCTGTTTTTCTTTCTCAAAATTGCTTGGGCTATTCAGGGTCTTTTGTGTTTCCATACAAATTGTGAAATTTTTTGTTCTAGTTCTGTGAAAAATGCCATTAGCAGTTTGATAGGGATTGCATTGAACCTGTAGATTGCTCTGGGTAGTATAGTCATGTTCACAATGTTGATTCTTCCAATCCAAGAACCTAGAAACAAATACAATGAAAACACAATGACCCAAAACCTATGGGAAGCAGCAAAAGCAGAGCTGAGGGAAGTTTGTAGCAACACAATCCTACCTCAAGAAACAAGAAACATCTCGAATAAACAACCTAACCGTACACCTAAAGCAATTAGAGAGAGAAGAACAAAAAAACCCCGAAGTTAGCAGAAGGAAAGAAATCATAAAGATCAGATCAGAAGTAAATGAAAAAGTAATGAAGAAAACAATAGCAAGGATCAATAAAAGTAAAAGCTGCTTCTTTGAGAAGATAAACAAACTTGATAAACCATTAGCCAGACTCATCAAGAAAAAAAAGGGAGAAGACTCAAATCAGAATTAGAAATGAAAAAGGAGAAGTAACAACTGACACTGCAGAAATACAAAGGATCATGAGAGATTACTACAAGCAACTCTATGCCAATAAAATGGACAACCTGGAAGAAATGGACAAATTCTTAGAAAAGCACAACCTTCCAAGACTGAACCAGGAAGAAACAGAAAATATAAACAGACCAATCACAAGCACTGAAATTGAGACTGTGATTAAAAATCTTCCAACCAACAAAAGCCCAGGACCAGATGGCTTCACAGGCAAATTCTGTCAAACATTTAGAGAAGAGCTAACACCTACCTTTCTCAATCTCTTCCAAAATATAGCAATGGGAACACTCCCAAACTCATTCTGTGAGGCCACCATCACCCTGATACCAAAACCAGACAAAGATGTCAGAAAGAAAGAAGACTACAGGCCAATATCACTGATGAACATAGATGCAAAGATCCTCAACAAAATGCTAGCACACAGAATCCAACAGGATATTAAAAGGATCATACACCATGATCAAGTGGTGTTTATTCCAGGAATACAAGGATTCTTCAATATACGCAAATCAATCAATGTGATCCACCATATTAACAAATTGAAGGAGAAAAACCATATGATCATCTCAGTAGATGCAGAAAAAGCTTTTGACAAAATTCAACACCCATTTATGATATAAACCCTCTAGAAAGTAGGCATAGAGGGAACTTACCTCAACATAATAAAGGCCATATATGACAGACCCACAGCCAGCATCGTTCTCAATGGTGAAAAACTGAAACCATTTCCACTAAGATCAGGAACAAGACAAGGTTGCCCACTCTCACCACTCTTATTCAATATAGTTTTGGAAGTTTTAGCCACAGCAATCAGAGAAGAAAAAGAAATAAAAGGAATCCAAATCAGAGAAAAAGAAGTAAATCTGTCACTGTTTGCAGATGACATTATATTATACATAGAGAATCCTAAAGATGCTACCAGAAAACTACTAGAGCTATCAATGAATTTGGTACAAATTTTGGATACAAAATTAATGCACAGAAATCTCTTGCATTCCTATACACTAATGATGAAAAATCTGAAAGAGAAATTAAGGAAACACTCCCATTTACCACTGTAGCAAAGAGAATAAAATACCTAGGAATAAACCTACCTAAGGAGATAAAAGACCTGTATGCAGAAAACTATAAGACACTGATGAAAGGAATTAAAGATGATACAAACAGATGGAGAGATATACCACGATGCTTTGATTTTTAACGCAGTGAGACTCACTTCAGATGTCAGACTTCCAGAGCTGTAAGATAATTTGTGTTGTATTAAACCACTGATTTTGTGGTGATTTGTTACAGTAGCCATAGAAAACTGACATATTAAGGTGATCATTTGCTGTGAGCATTACTACCCCCTCAATAATGACAATGAACCAACTGGGGTTCCCTCACTAGACCTTTATCCCCATTCCCACTTTCCTTTTGGCCATTTCATTAACATCACCATTAAAAGATGAGCAAAGACTCTAAACTCAACCACTCTTGTGTGTTCAATTTTATGTTGTATTATCAAAAGGATAGCTTGATGCCAAGGGTAAGTCTGACCAGGTGTTAGTCGTGGTTTCAGTTACCCGTGCTTTCCCCCACTCTCATTAGCTACTGTTTCCTGTTTCCTGCTAATGTTCCAGGAAAGAATAGAAACAAGCAGCAGGTGCAGTGAGGTCTGTGAGTACACTTTTTTTTTTTTTTCTTTTTGGCTTATGGTAAGTGTTAGCCAAGTATAAAGCATTTGAAGGGAGATGATGAAGTCAAGCCGTTCACCACGGGTGTACACTCAATGGGTGTACTAGTTTGTTAGGACTGCCATTACAAAATACCAAAGACTGGGTGGTTTAAACAACAGAAGTTTATTATCTCACCTTCCTGGAGGCTAGAAGTCCAAGATCAGGGTGTCAGCAGGGTTGTCTTCTTTTGAGGCCTTTCTCCTTGGCTTATAGATGGTCATCTTTCTCTTATGTTCTCACATGGTCTCCCCTCAGTTTGCGTGTTCTCTCTGTCCTAATCTCCTCTTACAAAGACACCAGTCTTATTGGATCAGGGCCCAACATATGACCTAATTTTACCTTAATTATCTCTTTAAAGGCCCTACCTTCAAATACAATCATATTCTGAGGTACTGGGGATTAGGACTTCAACACAGGAATTTTGGTGGGGCAAAATTCAGCCCTTATCAGAGGGCATGAAGTCTATTAAATAAGGCATATAGAAAATGTTCAGGAAAGCTAAAATCACAAGTATTTAACTTCACATCCAATATTTGTGTGTAAGAGAAAAGTTAAGTGAATTTCAAATGATGATAGTTCTGGAGTGAAGATATGCCCAGATTTTTATAATTAGTTACACAAGGAAGTGAGGAAACCAGAATTTATATTAAGCCCTAACAATGATAAAATGAAGCAATCATAAAAGTAGTATCATGTTATAAAATGCATCAATATTTATAAATGTCTGTAGTAACAAAGCAATAAAAATGGTAAGCTATTAAAATAATTACCTAAAAATGTATTTCTTGAGGTAAAGGACAACTATAGAGACACACATTAATCAACCTGGCTAAAACCGGAAGAGGTAATGGTGAAGCGCAAAAGCACCTCTAAAGAAAAAAGTATAAATTCATAGTTCGTTATTACAATAGTATGAGGGCTCTTGTAGTGTCAGTCTTTTAAATATGAATATTTTCAACATTATTTTAAGAATAATTTAGACTAATAGCATCAGGAAAAAGCAGAAACACTTTTAGATACTATGGAATAAATCTAATAGTTTTTCAGTAAATACACAGTTGGAATAGACTAGTGGACATTTGACCTTCTCTTGCTCTGTTCTCACCCAAATACATAAAAACTAGGAATCCATAAGCATCTGTGGTGTATGCAGAAAATAAATCAGGAAATAAGGGCACTAAATAGAATCCAAGACTCAATAAATTGTTTTATCCTTTCAAGATACTTTAATTTTGCAGTTATTGATTAATTAAAAAACACAGTTGTTTTCAGCATTTCCTAGCTACAGTAGTGCATAGGAAATTCCATTCTAAACAAAGAAGTAATTAATGAAATAACAACACACCTTAACATTTTACATTGATAGGTTACAGTTTACAAGGTGCTTTCACGTACATTATTTCATTTGATTCTTCAACAAGCAGAAAAAACAGTGGGAAAGAAATATGATTTTTTTAGGCTTACAATGAGTATTTTCAGGCCAATGGGCAGTCACTACAAGAACATCAGAACAAGACAGCAGTGCCCACAAGCCACAATATCTTTTTGGTAGGCTGACAGTTTGATATCAATTGGATATTTAGCATCAGTGAAGGAGGAAGGAATCAGAACAGACACAAGGGTCTCATGATATTCAAAGAATTGTAAGAACACTGTAGAGTAAGGAGAAGAAAGATGCCTTAAAATATAGCCTTACTGAGACTTGCTTCTAAGCATGTTATCCCTTCAAAACGTCAAAAAGAGTCTTGTCACAACATGTGAAAGTTAGAAGGGACCTTAGAAACTGCCTAATGGAACTCTTCCATTTCATAGATAAGAGAACTGAGACCAAGGTCATTGCTGATAGTGACAGACCAGGCTTGACAGATGCCTTGACTTTCAGTCTAGGGCTCCTTCCTCAACAATGCCGTCTCATTATTTCTTCTGTTTCAAATAACGTAATCTGATATTAAATACTGATTCATTCCACTTATTTATTAATCAAACTTTTACCTTATTTTTGGCTCAATCGTGGCTGAAACTGGGAGTTTTATGTAATTCTAAGATATTCTAATTCAGTGTACTTGAGTGGTCAGAAATAGACTCCCTTGATATATTTGAAAGCTTGCTGGTGTCCTTTAAATGGAGAGTTAAAATGGAACGGCTAAATATCCCTCAAAACCAATGTATGCCTAGGGTAATCGACCTAGGTAGATTCTATAGCAGATTGTTCCGGGCAGTAGTAATTTCATAATTTTTTTTTTTAGAATTCATAGAAATCTTTTTAATTACTGAAAACTAAAAATGTAATAATCAAAATGTCACCCCCATGATTTACTAAAATTATTTTGTAATAATTTTACAATAATATACAACAAAGGTACCATAGCATTTATAGCATACATATAGAATACATGATGAGCATGTTCTTGGGTCTAAATGAAATACAAAAAAAGTAATTAAAATTTTTTAGATTTATTAACATGATATATTTTTGTTACATAAAACTTGCTACAGCAAAGTATTTCATATTTTTCTTGCACATTTTAAATATAGGTGACCAACAAATCAGTATCAGCTTTTAAGTGACATGACCATGCAGAAACACTTGACAACCAAAAGATGTACAGACTGATAAGGAAAATATCTCAGACAGATTTTTTCAGTGTCTTCAAAGCATTTACAAGGGTGTGGTACAGATGAAAAGAAGTAGAATCAGTGACCTACCTGCACCGATAATGAAGCAAATAGAGTGCTTATATACATTAAGACCAGTTTGATTAAACACAACTCATCTTATATGCATATAAATTGATCATAAAAAATGAACACAGTTTATTTTCAACTATTTTGGTGTGTTGTTTTAAGATAGGTCACTGACACATAGAGATAAAACCAGACAGGAAATTTAAAAGCAAAGAAAAAACATATTTAAAAAACTGAGTTAAGCCGTGGAGTCTCAACAAACAGTGAACAAAATGTGCAAAAGTGCTTGAAATTTCCACATGACAGCAATGATAAGTCAATTGGCAAAAAAGTATATTAAAAAAAACTAAACTCAAATACTAAAATTGTATCTGCATGATCATAATTCCATTTACTGAAAGAAGAGGCAAGAAATTACAACATATCTAAAAATACCACACCTCAAAACTAAAACACAGTTGTGGTAGTTTTATAAATTTTGTCTCCTTTCCTCATTGCTGAGGCATAGGATGAAAGCCAAAGTTGCAACAGGGCCTCTACCTCAGGCTGACAAATATAGTACACCAGCATAATCACCTGACAATAACTTTTGTTCTTACTGTGACAAAACAAAGCAAAGCAAAGCAAAATAAACAAAAAAACCTCTATATTTAAATAAAAGTGCCTCTATATTGTTTACAAGAATCAAGCTACTTGTTTGACTTAGCTAAGTATTTGTTCACTTAATGTTCTTTTTACTTCATTTCTCTTCCTTTCAAAAGTTTACAATGGGGACTATTTGAGAAACTTAAAAATGTGTCACTTTCATTAGTCATGTTCTATTAAAATACTGGCTAAAACCCTTATGGAAAGTTAAAGTTTAGAAATCTTAGAACTCTTCTCTGATACCTACATAAATGCTGGTATCAAGTGAGAGAACCTGGGCAATGATGATCCATATCATTAGCTTTTCCTTCAAAGGAGACACGCCTGTCATACTGCACAGGCTGGTCACTTATTTACTCAAGGGGAGGATGACAGAAAAGGCGGTGAAGTGAAATAGAGCTTCTGATCTGTAGGAATCCAAATTGCTGGGTCTAGCTACTCTGTATTAGTTCTAGGAAAGTTATTGTTTTATTTGTATAAATATCCTTGGTGTAAAGACATTCTATCTTCAAAAATTGTCCAGCGTTTTGGCAAAACCTAATATGAGCTACTCAAAGTAAAAATAATTATTAGAAAGTATATCCTTAAGCAACTGACTAACAAAAATATTGGTAAGAACTACTAAAAGCAACACTTATCCTTCCCTTCCAATGTCACATAGCCGTAACACTGCCCATCTGCAACACCAACAAAATAAAATGAAGCACTATTTGCAGAAAAATTAATGAAAATGAAACGTGAAGAAATGGATTTAGGAGAAGAGGAGAAAGACGAACCAAAGAGAAGCAGGAAGTGTCTAGTTCTGTGTTATGGCACAGACAATGCTTGCTTAGCGGTGCCTTGTTACATAGTTGGATGTAGAGTGCACAGACGGATGACGGCAATAAAGACCTCACTCAGTCGCTGGAATGAAGGAACTAGGTAACTGCTTCGACAAGAACGGTCTCAGCTCTACCTTATCTCTTAACAGAGTGCAAAGACTGAGTGTGAGCTCTGATGTCATCTTGTTGCTCATCTCTAAAATTCACAAAATTCTTTTCCACATTTTTCTGTTATAGAGACACGGATATCTTCTTCTTCATAGTCATCAAAATTGCTGGTATCTCCAGAGCCTCTGAACTTTGGTATGAAGGGAGCTTCAACCTATAATTGAGACAGAGAGAGAAACAAGAGTGATATTGTGATTTATAATAAGAAATATATATTTGGTCTTTGTGCCAGTTACTGGCACAAAGCTCCTAAAACCCTTGGATTTCCTGAGTTGAGAGTGGCAAAGGTGTCTTTTGTTATGTTAATGAGGTGTCTTTGGGAAAGCCTCTAAGTAACCTAAGGATGGAGGCTGGTTCCCAGGGGACCCAACCCTGTGATTAGAAGGTTGGAACTTTCAATCCCGCTCCCTGACCTTCTGGGAGGGGAGAGGAACTGGAGACTGAGTTCAGTTACCAATGGACAATGAATGAATCAATCATGCCTATGTAATGAGGCCTCCATAAAACCCCAAAAGGAAGGGGTTTGGGTTTCGAAGAGCTTCTGGGTTGGTGAACAAGTGGGGATTTGGGGAGAGTGGCTTGGAGAGAGCAGGAAGCTCTGAGCCCCTTCCCACACACCTTGCCCTGTGCCTCTCTTCCATCTAGCTATTCCTGAGTTATACCCCTTTATAATAAGCTGGTCACCCAGTAAGTAGTGTCTCAGTTCTGTGAGCCACTCTAGCAAATTAATCAACCCCCAGGTGTTTGTGGGAATCTTGACCTATAGCCCATTAGTCAGAAGCAAAAACTGGACTGGCAATTGGTATCTCCAGATAGATAGTGTCAGAAGTGTTAACTGCTTGGTGATACGGAAAAAGAGGAAAAACAAATGCCAGAGAATTTCCAAACAAACACTAAGGAAAATAAATTCCGCCTATTTACTACACAGTGGCAATCTTTAAATGCCTTTAAGTCCCTAAATGATCACAACATTAAAAGAAGAAGCAAACTATAGGTTTGCTATTTATCTCAATATTTTCATTCAAGGAATGGTACAGGCCAACAACAATACTTGAGATTTCTAGGATAATTAACTGCTGGCATCAAAATGCTGGCACTTAAGGTTACAGAACTCCAGTTTTTCCTGTATCAGTTCCTTACTTCTAACGTCCATTTTCTATCCCCTTTTCCTTAATTCCTTCCTCCTGAGGTTACAGATAATTCAGATTTATTTTTAATCATTTTTTAAAAATTCCCAACACTATTTTGTTTAAAATATCTGGCTATCAAAAATTTCTGAGAAATTTGAAAAAAAAAATCTCTTTTCGAATTACAAAATTGTTAAAATCTGAACAGTTTTCTCTTTGGATCCTAAAAATAAAATGTCTTTCCATTACTTAAAATATGGTCTGTATAAAGATAATGCGGTGTATTGAATATGTTTGAGGAAAAGATTTGAAAAATTGGAACAATAACACCACAATTTACACAGCATCTATAATGTTTACTAACAATTATATGCAGGCTGTTTCATTTCTTCCTCAACATAACACTGTGAGGGAGGCAGGGAAGGTAGCCTTATTCCCATTTTACAGATTATAAGACAAAGTTGACCAGATTCATGTGACTAATAAGTGGCTAAAGCAGGTTTCAAATTCATTAGGTCTCCACTTCCAGTCCAGAGCTGTTTCTAATATTTATACCAGTGGTTTCCAAAGTTTTTTGATTTATATGCCCTTTAGTAAAACATTTTTGAGTATATATCACCAATAAATTTATAGTTATTTATTTATAAATTATTTACACACATGGCTGAACTATTGTAAGATACACACAAACAAGACATCTAAAAAGAATAAGGTAAAAAATAAGTAGGAATGGGAAGTCTAATATCTTATTGTTTGCCAGATGGTTGCCTATGTGCCCTGCATTGGGGCCTGCAGTTCTGCACTGCACAGAAGAATGGGCTAAGCAGACAGTCACCTCATGTCTACTAGCAAGGCAGCAGTTTAGGATCACACCTACTGAGACAATCTCTGGAAAATGATTGTACAGTTTGAGCTGTCCAGGCCATTTTCTCCCATTTTTTGTCTGTCTGCCAGATGCCTTTGTCTATTTCGTTGTTCATGAGCACTTCGTCAGAGAATAAAAAAGGACTATGAAAACTATTCAAATTTACTATCATTTTTGTAGTTCTCTACATACTTAGAATTGAGATGATAGTAAAACAAATGGTTATGTTAAAGTACTGAATTATTTCTGTTTGTAAATTATCCAGAGAACCCCAAGTCCATTTTTGTTAATCATCAAGATTTGCTATTGATCAATTTGCCCAATAAAATAACCTGTTTGTTATAGTGTGCTACTTCTTGGCAGATAAGCTGTTTACTACCTGAGATAAATCCAGCCCTTTGGAAAGCACTGAGCAGTAGAAGTTCTACCCATTTTAAGAATAATTGTTTAAAATACATGATATGTAAAGATTAGTAAATGTTGGCCAAAATAAAATTGAAAATATTCATTATACATCATAAATCTTTAAGATACTAATAAAAAGTACAAACTTCAACAAAGTCTAATCAATTCATCTAAATATAGCATAAAGATAATATAAATAGTGCTAATTACAAAGGGATATAAATGATTTTATAGGAAAATATAAATTTCTGTAATTGACTTTATAAGAGACAAGAATTTGAAGAGGCCAATATCCACAGGAGAATTAATTTCTTAAAATTTCCAAGGTATAAATATAATTCCTATATTCCTTAAATTTCCCAAAGAATAAGAAACATGGAAAATTTCCAGACTCATTTTATGAATCCATATAATCTCAACTCCAGAAAAACAAAAACTAATAGATCAATAAAACTTATGACTATGGAAGTAAAAATCCTAAATAAAACTTTAGCAAATTGATTTTAGGCAGATATTAAAATAATAATACCCTAGGATTAAATGGTGTTCACTTCAGGAATGTTAGGATATCTCACTGATGTAACTCCTTATACTAATATGTCAAAGAAGATAAAATACAGTAAACTAGCAATCAAGGATATTTCCTTAAGCTGATCAGGAATACTTATCCAAGACAAATAGCTAATTTCATATTTGGTGGTAAAGCATAAAAGGCATTCCCATTCAAAAGAGGAACAAGATAAGACAGCTCAACAGGCCCACTGTTTTAAAATATTATTCTAGACATTCTAGCATATATAATAAAACAAAATGGAAATAAAAGATACAAATATTGAAAAAGAAGAGGCAAATGACACCTCCACCCACTGTGATTATCTGTCAATAAAATCCAAGGAAATCAATAACAGAATTTATTTAGTAAGGTAGCCAATTGTAACAAACATAGAAATGTTTTCTCCCTTGTGCTCTTACAATGGACGAGAAACACATTCACAGTAGCAACCAAAATATAAATTTAAGGAATAACTTTGAGAGAGAAATTGGACCTGTATGAGGGAAGGGGTTTCTAAAACTTTATCAAATGACAGAAAATATCTGAATAACTGCAGAAATATAACATGCTCATTAAAAAGAACCCTGAAGATTTTGGTTCTCTTCTAATTAATATACTGTAATCCCAATTAAGATCCCCCAGTACAACATAAATATTTGGAAAGACCAATAAAACAGAGGAGTTATTGTTTAATGGGTACAGAGTTTCAGTTTTGCAAGAAGAAAAAGTTCTGGAGATGGATGGTGGTGATGGTGGCACAACAATATTAATGTACTTAATGCCACTGAACTGTACACTTACATATGGTTAAGATATTAAATTTTACATTATGTGTACTTTACTACAATAAAACTGGAAAAAATTGAATTATGTATTTTTCATAAATATTTATAAGAATTCCACATATTAAATATATAAGTATTTTGAAAATTGAAATAAAAAACATTATAAAGCTACATAAAATGGTGTGGTGGTGTGGTATACAGTACAAGAAGAGACAAAAAGAGCTCATAAAAAATGAAGTTCAGAAACAGACTGAAGTATATAATAATTTAGTATTAGGAAAGGTAGAGTTTCAAATAAGGAGTCAGATAATTATTATTCAATAAATGCTAAGAGGATAATTGGTTAATTATTAAACAACAATAACAAAAATAAGTTAGATCAAAAAGCACTAAAAGAAAACGTAGATTAAATAAGTCACCCAAATAGAATCTTGTAAGTAGGTAGTAATTGTGATGTAATGGCCTGAAGCTAAGGGGAAAATGCAGGGTCGGAAGAAGCAGATCTACTACTGAAGGTGGTCACTGAAGTCATGGGAATGGACTGTGGTGAGGAAAAGCACAGAGAAAAGGAATAAATATGCCAACTGTTAACAGAGGTGCTGTCTGGATGATGGGATTATGATGATTTCAAATCTATTTACTTAACAGATTACCTGATGATAACTATATGAAACATACCTCAACCAGAAAGAAAAATAGAGCCTGGACCAATCTATTTAATCTTTCTCGCCAAACTACTCTTCCTTTTGCATCCTCTACCTTAATACAAATTTTAAGGATGAGAAATCTGATGCTTTAAAGTGGTTAAGTAATTTGCTTGAGATCTCACTCCTAATGGTTGTCTGATCTGGGATTCAGATCAATGTCTACCTAACCCCAGAGTTCATGCTCGCTCTCTTCCGCCTTCTGAGGCAGAGTCTTCCTACTCCAAAATTGCTCAAAGCATGAAAGTTAAGCATGTAATATGTAAAATCTATGAATATCTTATGAAACAATGTACTGTTGAGTGGTTTGGGGCTTTATTTTAATAACCATGTTAAAAGGTCTTTAAAGGGGGTAATGTGATCTTGGAATTGGGAATCTGAAGAACTTGGAATCAAACATAGGCATTATTTAGCAGCTGTATGATTATGTTTAAAGCAGTTAGCATTTCTGAGCTGATTTTCTTATCAGTAAGATGGGGAAAATGGTACCACTTATCCCATAGGATTACTTCAAAGATTAAAATGAGATGTTACAGAGTTGCTTTCATTAATTTGAAAGTACTGCATTGGTGCTAGGAAATTTAGAAAAAAACATGAAAATATAAAATATTTATTTATTAGATCTAAAATCTGTTTTAAATTGCTTTGGACCTTGTTCTTGACTACATAACACAACCAGCTGAGATAATGATGCTAACGGCTATGTTTCATGAATTTAATGGTTAGATAGTTTTTGAACCCCTTTGAGATGCAAAGGCTGTACTGCACTCACATTGTTTTGGTCTTGCTATATTTTCTATTTGCTGCATTCTAAAATTCTTTTAATGTTTTTAAAAAAATCTTTTATAAAAAATATAAATTAGAAAAATTGTGCTATTAATAATTTGAGCATTTACTTTTTTTTCCTAAGGAAATTCACTCATGTGGCTGCATGGCATTATTAAATATGGCAAACTTCTGAAACATTAGAAGTTTTTGTTTTATGAAAAAAAAGAAAAAATTAACATATTCAAGATGAAGACACTTTGTTCATACAAACTTTAACTGGGCATTTAAGAAGCAAAAGGAGAGATAAAAGTAATTCAGCACTGCAAAATCTTTTCTTAAATGTCTCAATTTATTACAAAGGTAAAGTAATAATGACTGAAAAATATCTGATGAATCCAGCACTTAAACGTTATTATATCTGGCTGTATGCCAATTCTGGGTACGAGAATATATTTGTTTACATATCATCCTACTAATGTGGCTTCACATCAGTTTTGAAGTGCAAACCATTACGACATTGTCTAATATATAATTGCCATGGCATTATGAAAAGAGGCATGGGTAGGAAAAATTTAACCAGGAAAACATTTCAATTGGTGGTCAAAATAGAATATACACTTTCCCTTCTATCAAGGAGAAAACTCATTTTTAAGTTGTGGGCTATAAAGGTTCTTTAAGTCCTGCATAAGATTAATTCAAAAGGTAAAAAAAAAAATAAAACCATGTGTTAAGTTAAAGATACCTCTACTACATATAATTTAAACAGCAACTTTTAAAAAGCTTTTAAATTAAAGAAAGAAAAGGCTCACCTTCCTCTGGTAAATAGCAATCCAATCAGTTGTGGCAAACCACTTGTGAGTTTTTATATCACTCACACCATTCTTTAGATTTCCAAACCGCTTCGTCAGGTCCACCTGCAGCAGGTTCCTTAGAAGGTCCTTGAGATCTGAACTGAAGTGAGAAGGGAATCGAACCTGCAAAACAGACCATGTGGTAAAACACACATGCCAAAAAAATTTTTTTTTTTTTTTTTTTTTTTTCCGGTACGCGGGCCTCTCACTGTTGTGGGCTCTCCCGTTGCAGAGCACAGGCTCCGGACGCGCAGGCTCAGCGGCCATGGCTCACGGGCCCAGCCGCTCCGCGGCATGTGGGATCTTCCCGGACCGGGGCACGAACCCGCGTCCCCTGCATCGGCAGGCGGACTCTCAACCACTGCGCCACCAGGGAAGCCCCAAAAAATTTTTTGAGGTGATAGATCAGTATATAAACAAAAATATAGGGGCTTCCCTGGTGGCACAGTGGTTGAGAGTCCGCCTGCCGATGCAGGGGACGCGGGTTCGTGCCCCGGTCCGGGAAGATCCCACATGCCGCGGAGCGGCTGGGCCCGTGAGCCATGGCCGCTGAGCCTGCGCGTCCGGAGCCTGTGCTCTGCAACGGGAGAGCCCACAACAGTGAGAGGCCCGCGTACCGGAAAAAAAAAAAAAAAAAAAAATGTCGTGATGACCTTCAGATACTTTTAACTACACACTTCAGTCTCCATAGTAGTCTTTAAAAAAGAGAACTGAGTCAATGAATTAAAACTGTTCTCTTAGGGCCTTGTTTTGGTCATGCACTCTCTTTAAGAACATGGGCCCCTCTCCAGAAAAATGTGCATAACTACAGAACTTTTCCAGCAATGTCAGAAGGTTTACCCATCTTCAAGAGAGACCCCTTGGATCCCACATGATAAATCTTGTGTCTTAGCAACATACAAATTTAAACTTGCAACTTAAATAGAAAAAACACCATATGAAAGATATCAGTATGTACATTTTTGAAAGAGATGATCAAAAAGGAAGTCTAAAAATGATTATAAAAATCCACACTGCCTTTCATAGCATAGGAAACTACTTTTCTTTTACTTATGAGTAACTTTTAAAAATAATTCTGCTATTATGCAATAGTGCAAAAAATGATTTAGATTGGTTTAAAAGCATTTTCCACTTTCTAAACTGTGAAGACTTTACAATTAGTTGACTGGCCCCCAGGCTTAAAAACAAACAAAAACCCCCCAAATAACTGAAGATGTTATATATCAAGTAATCAATAAAATAAAGTACCAGTCATTGGAGACCTAGGTCTACTTTTTGTTTTGTTTAAACACATTCTTCTCCTCTCTCTGCTAACTCCCAGTTTTCACCCTATGATTAATATGGGTACTGAAAAATTAAATTAAAATGAGTACTACTAAAGGATGATATTAGAAGAAACAGCTGCATCTATGTCTCCTTACTCTTCCTTCATTACTACCACCTCTCCATTATCCTTTTCAACTTGTGTTCGATCATTTCCACTGCCCTCTTCCCCATCACACACACAGGTATGTATGTGCATATATCTACACGTGTGTGAGCACATGCACTTTCATTTTAATCTCATTTTCCTATCGTGCACTTATAGGTCCCATTTCATGTTCCCACCTTCACTAAATACAAACATTATTCTCTGGATTATCATGGCCTTAACTTCAAACTGACCATAAATCTCTGAAGAAATGCTTTAAAGGGTTAACAGATCCATTTCTGAACTTGCATTCTTTCTTTTGTTCTCTACAAGTGCCACCATCACCTTATAACTTGCAATGTGCATCATTACATTACCTTAGGTGATCTTCACAGTGCACTCATTCGTTTAACTATGCTGAAGTATTTGTGCATGTCTGTCTCGCCCAGACTGTGAGCTTCTGGAGGGAAGGTACTATGCTATTTTTGTGTTTCTATTCCCAGGATTTATTAGATCACTTCAAATAATATACTTCATCCATTCCACAATTACCTATTGAGTACCTACTACGTACCAGGCACTGTTCTAGGTGCTGAATATACAACAGTGAGCAAAAACAAAGTCTGATTTCTTGGTACTTACATCCTAGTTGGATATGACATACTTGGTGAATATGGTATTAACTCTGTTCTAAAGATGGAGAAACTAAGATTTCAGAGACATTATATACCTTACCCAATCATTACACTATAAAGTAGCAGAGCTGGGACGAGAAATCTTGTCTTACAGTTCCCAGCCTCATGAATTTTGCTCTTTATTACATTGTCTTCAAACATATAGAACTTCTTAATTTATATTCTGACTTTGAAAAAGTTCAACATACTTAATATACATTCTCATGTTCTCAAAGCAGAAGTTAAATCATTAGGATGCAAAGCTAGAAATCTATGGCAATGCTAGATTCATAACCATAGTCTTCTGATTGCCACTCATGCTATTCTGTGAGTAAATATTTCTCCAAGTGTGGTCCTAGGGACCACTTTCATCTAAATCAACTGGGAAGTAGAGGATGATAATGCAGATAACTGGGGCTTATCTCAGTTAATGGTATTGGGCCTGAAAATCTGAGCTTCTATCTCCAAGTAATTCATCTGTACATGAAAGCTTGAGAAGCACTATTTGTAACACTATTTACTATTTATGCAGAAGTTTTATTTTTTCTGCTAGTGACAGATCAAAAAACAATTTTAGTGTAAGTAATAAACTAAGTCACCATCATACCAGAGGAAAAGTAGTATTGTGTCAAGCAAACAAAGACTATTTGAAGGTTGAAGGTTTGGGGTCAACTCATATTAGCAACTAAAAAAACTTCATTTTTGCAAAGTCTATATTATTACAGATTATTAGAGGTTTTATGTTCTAAAAAAAAAGATGTGAACTACCATCCTCTCTAGTTTTTGCTTTTGACACAATGGCTTATTAGAAGTTAGGCACTATGCCAAACAGTTTATATTCACTGGCTCATAAAATCCAGAACATAACACCGAGGTAAATACGATTATTATCCCCACTTTACAGGTGATGCAGTTAAAACCTACAGAGATTAAGTAATTGGCCCAGGATTGCAGAGATAATAAGTGGTAGGGCTATAATTGCAAACCAGGCTCTCCAACTCCAGGGTATATACTCTAGCTTCAGGTTGTTGTCAGGAACCTTATAAAAGGATGAAAATTTCATCTTAAAAATACTTGCTGCACATTTCCTCATTTATCCTACTTGGAGTAAAACCTAGAGAATATAGGGTATTCAAAGACACACTGTCCACTTGAAAAATACCACGATTATTTATACAATGGTTATATTCTAATTTTGTTTAGATTCCAAAGAAATAACTTATTTGAAGTATACTTATCTTCATTTAGAATAGAGTTTGCATGAACTGTTCAATATAATGTGTCAGTTATTCTCCACTTCATGATGTTCGGAATGGCAGACAGTGATGTACTACATATAAACTATCTTCTGAATTCAGGTAATATGCAATGCAATGAATAAAGAATATATACACCTGAATAAAGTAGTTTTTTATGTGGAATGCAGATACAGTGATGGTCTTGAATTAGTTAATGAGAACATTTATTTGGTTAATCCCCAGAACAGTGATTCTCAAATGGAGAATGGTGGTAGAGGGTTGTGATGGTAGATATCAGAACCATTTGGGAATCTTTTCAAATTCTAGACATGTCCTCCTCACCTCCACATCACACCCTCTTCTTCCCCAGAGATTATGATAGGTAGTCCACACTCCCAGATGGGTATCTGTCACACTCCCAAATGGGAATCTGTCATACCCTTAAAGTCTACTGGAGGGGAAATAATGAGAATCATTGTGAAAGTATTTTTTCCATGATTGTTCTGAAATGTAATCAGAAATGGAGTTTCTTTGTTGACTGAACTTTCTAAAGAGCTATGTTGATGCATCAACTGAAATTAGCAAAAACTAGAAAATAAATGAAATTATGTTTTAAATGCAAGACCTTTATTTATAGTATGTTAACCTGGAAACACCAAAGACTTCTATAATGGGATGATTCAAAACTGTATCAAATTTTGATACTGTATTGTTTCTATCACTGTTATCAATTATAACTGCTGTAGATGTCAAAAGTAAAATCAAAATTCTAGAATATTGCAGCTAGAGGGAGCTTAATTTAGTCTAAACCTTCATTTTAAAGATGAGGAACCTTCTTTTTTTTTTTTTAAAGAAAGATAAGGAACCCTAGCTTCAGTGAGACTACCAACTCAGTTAATTTCGTTGTTGGGAAAATAACTTAATTCTTTTGACTCCTACATGTTTCTGCAGTCCATGATAGCACAAAATATATGATAGGGCAAATAATGTGAAAATAGCTGTAAAGAGCTAGATATGGAAAAGAGACAGTCTAACCCCATTCAACCAGTAGAGGTGAGTGACAAGGTTATTGGAAACTGGCATTATTTAACATGAAAGAGGTGTTGTGCAAAATATGTACTCCCTAGAGTGTTTATTGGGTCTTCTTTCCCCCAATAAAACATTAGGAATGTTTTTCAACCCTTAGAGACCAAGTTACTTCTGAGTTTCCTAATGATATATTCTTGAGAATAAATCTATTTCTATAGTGAGGTACAGACACACACAACAAGCTTTTAACACATCATGTGTATCAAAATCATCTGTAATAATTTAAAAAATACAGATGTTTGGAATACACAGAAGACCAACAGAATCAGTATCTCTGAGAATGGGCATCTATTTCATGAAAGCTTCATGAAGGCAGAGACCACAGCTGATTTGCTGTATCCAGCACTGGTCTGTCATATACCATGAGCTTAATAAATATTTAATGAATGCATGAACTTAAATTCAACAAACACTGATTCAATACCATCTATGTGCTTGGGATAGAGTAGTAAACCAAAGAGAGACACAAAGATTCCTGCCTCCACAGTGTTTATATGCTAGTGAGAAAGAAACTTAGCAACAAGAGTGACCCTTTAAAAATGTTGTTATCCTGACAAAACCTTGCTTTGTAAGGTCTTTATTTTTTTACTCTGAAGAAAATGGGGAATCACTGCAAAGTTCTGAAAGGAGTAACAGGATCTGACTTAATGTTAGAGAGCAGTATCAGTGAAGGTAGTAAGAAGTAGCTGAATTCTGCATATATTTTAAAGATAGAGTCAAAATGGTTTTCCTGTGCATCAAATACGGAGTGAGGACTCCAGGGTGTTTTGTCTTGAGTAACTGAAAGTAGCTGAAAGGATAATGTTGCCATCAACTGAGATGGGAAAGATGGTGGGAAGAACAGATTAGCTATGGAAAAGAAAAATCTGTCAGTTTTAGGTTGAATTTGAGGTATTTATTAGACCGCTGAGTGGAGATTTCAGGTAGGAAGTTGGATACAAAAGTCTGCAACTCAATGAGTCATGTATGGACAGAAAAAATGAATTTGGGAGCTGTCAGCTAGTATTAAAAGTCATAACGAGAATGAGAACACCAATAGAAGAAATGCAGGAAAAGAAGAGGATCAAGCCAAAGAGATTCAGAAGGAAAGATGAGTAATTCAGGAATAAAACTAAGATTATGAAGAGTCACTGAAGCCAAGTGAAGCAGTAATGAATGAACAACTGAACTAGATTCTGTTTCTCTTTTTGCCACAAACTAGCTTTTATCTTTGGGCAATTCTGAGCCTTGATTTACCTACACATAGGATAAGGGAGTTAAATTAAGTAAAATGGAACATTCTTGTCATCTTAAAAATTCTACTAAGCTATTTCTTTAGTAGAAAGAATATCTGGGTTCCAATCCCAACTCCAGTTACATACATTCTCTATGCTTTAGGGCTAACTCTTTTACCTTTCTGAGTCTCACTTACCTCATCTATAAAATGATAAGAGTATATTTCATCTGGCAGGTATGAAAAGAAATTAGTTAACTTTTATGAAACGGCCTTTTTTTTTTTGGCTGTGCCATGCAGCTTATGAGATCTTAATCTTAGTTCCCCAACCAGGGATTGAACCCAGGCCCACGGCAGTGAAAGCACCAAGTCCTAACCACTGGACTGCCAGGGAACTCCCTGTGGAACTGCCTTGCATCTTGCAGGCACTAATTCAATACATGTTTCATTTTTAAGTCTTTTCATTAGGATAATATTTTAATGAACTGAAGTTGAATTTCTGAATCAAAGAAGGAAACTGGAAGTCAGCAATATCTAACATTATGTTTCCAGACTACCCAAGGGCACTTGTGCTAGAAAAGTCATTGGAGAGTGTAAGAGGTTCCTCTTTTCTTCTTGTCTCATGCTCCACCTGTTAAATTTGTACAACAAATACTCTCTTCTTTTCCTAAGGTTCTTAAATTTGATAGAGGCAGGGAGAAAATGGACAGCCATAACCGTTTTATAAGGACAGAATTGTGAATATAGCTGATACCTTAAAACAACTTTGTCAAATTATATTACATAATATGTTAAAACAACTGTGAAATTTACTCTGAATTAAGCAAACGGAGTATTGTTCTGCTTTCAGCACTGATTATAAAGTCTTGTACATTTTAGTTTTAGGAGTAACTATTACTTTCTAAAAATGTAAGAGGTTACATCCAGAAGGCAAATCAGTGCATGTTATTATAGTATCCATACTGGGTGATTTAACTTCACTGACTCTTTTTAACTTTAGAAATAAGACCAAAATCAAGTTTGTCTACACTCAGCTTAATCACAGAAATTACAAAGTTGATCTTTGATTGAAGAAGATAAAAATTTTACCACTATTCTTCTGCAATTTACAGAGGAAAAGATTGTTCAACCAGTAACATTATCTTTTATGCATCAGGGTAAAATTTACTGGGCTTAAATGACTCAAAAGAGTTTGCATACAGTAAATAATCTGTTAACTTCTGTCCACAAGCATACTGGAATAAATTTTGAGAAATCCTCTCTCTAAATTAGTACAGTTCAAGAAATCTACCATCCCAGTAAAAAAATTATCTAGAAAAACTGAGCATATACATTAGTTAATTTTTCAAAACACATAACAACTTTTCATACATTAGGGTTCCTAATAGATATGGTGCTAAGTTCCACACTGCCTCATAGGACCCAGGGAAAGTTTAATCAACCTGGATCCTATATATAAAAATAAACATCTAGGACATTAACAAAATACTTATAAATATTAGTACCACGATTGTGGGCTCTCTGATCTGTTCTTACCTATGCAGAAACAGTGCATAGACATAATGAATTCAGATGGTTGCAAAAGGTTATTACCCACCCCATCCTCATTCCATCCCTTGCAAAACAAGTTGGAATCATTTGCCCATAGGACCCCTAAGGTAAGGACTGTCTCAAAGCAGGTATTAAGAAGAATTTTAAATGTCCACAGCAAGGTGTTAAAACACGGCACTGGATTTTATGTAAATGGTATAACTGCTTTTGTACTTCATGAAAATAACTCCTGCATATTGTTAAGTCTCTTTAACTGTAGACATGCCAAATTGAAAATGGCATTTTAATTTCTCCAAAAGCATTAACAATGGTGCCTTAGAAAAAGTGTAGTGGTATATCTGTATATGTGTATATTACTTAGGAATACACAAAAAAGAGAAAATATAGCAGGCCTGAGACTGCTACCCTTTAGGAAGGCCTGCCTGCGAGTTTGGCAAATGGCAAGTATCTGGGAATTGGAATGGTGATTCAAAGTGCCAGACATTGAAAAGAAACTTCCTTAAATGACATGAGTGGCTCACTGTACCTAGACTGTTGGTACAAATAATATGGTTTATGCTGAACATCTGTTTTTGTTCTGGGAGTCTGGGATTTTGCTATGTGTTAGGTAGAGGGTGTATATGTAATCCTAATAAAACCCTTGGGCACTGAGTCTTTACTGTGCTTCCCTGATAGATAACATTTCATCCATGTTGCCAAATTTGTTGCTGGAGGAATGAAGCGTCCTTTTTGACTCCTTTGGGAGAGGACTCTTGAAAGCTTGTGCTGGCTTCCTCTGGACATTACCCCACGTGACTTTTGCCTTTGCTGATTTTAGTTTATAAACTTTTTTGTAAGGTACTTGTTACAATGAAAGGTATTCATTCCTTGAGTATTACTATATGCTGAATTTTGTGAGTCGTCCTAGTGAATCACCTAACCTGGGAATGGTCTTGGGGACCTTGGACATAGAAGGGAATAGCCATCTGGGTGCTAATCAACTACACTTCATGTGAATGTGGATTGCTCTTCAGGAAAAAGTTAACTAACTCTTGAGGGCTTCCCTGGTGACGCAGTGGTTGAGAGTCCGCCTGCCGATGCAGGGGACGTGGGTTTGTGCCCTGGTCCGGGGGGATCACATATGCCGCGGAGCGGCTGGGCCCATGAGCCGTGGCCACTGGGCCTGCGCATCCGGAGCCTGTACTCCGCAACGGGAGGGGCCACAACAGTGAGAAGCCCGCATACCGCAAAAAAAAAAAAAAAAAAAAATTAACTCACTCTTGGATCATTCTGTGTATACATATGTTTACAACTTTATATTTTGTATAGTGTCTCCTTGTACATTTTTGGTGCTCATGAAAAATGGAATAATATTTACTTCATACATAATGGAGCTAAGAATTGTTTTTAATTACGTAAGTCAAAAACTCTAACTTTAGGACTTCCCTGGTGGCGCAGTGGTTGAGAGTCCGCCTGCCAATGCAGTGGATGTGGGTTCGTAACCTGGTCTGGGAAAATCCCACATGCCGCAGAGTGGCTGGGCCCGTAAGCCATGGCTGCTGAGCCTGTGCGTCCGGAGCTTGTGCTCTGCAATGGGAGAGGCTGCAACAGTGAGAGGTCTGCGTACTGCAAAAAAACCCAAAAAACTCTAACTTTAAGGTTTCCACACAGCTGTTACTTGCCTGCCACCTTATTTGCAAATGTCATTTTTGAATACAATGTTAACTTTTGTATTAACAAGGGTAATGCAGCCAGATAGAGTTGCTGTGGAAACCATAACTGATTCTTGTATAGAGTATATGGCACTGAAGTATTAAATTTAAAGACTATATACAGAAACTCAGCATATGTATTGCTAGGATGAGGCACAGTTAATGTGGGAATTATAAGACTTTTCTGTTAACTATGCATTTCTAAACCTGAATCTTAATATTGCATGAATAATTTGACATTTAAATACCACCTCCAACTCCCTCTTGTGAGAGCACTGGAATCACAACTAACTACTGAACAATCATTGACAGAAAGACACTGGAACTCACCAAGAAAGATACCCCACATCCAAGACAAAGGAGAGCTGCAATGAGATGGAAGGAGGGGCGCAATCACAATAAAATCAAATCCCCAAACTGCTGGGTTGGCGACTCTCAACTGGAGAACAATTATACCACAGAAGTCCACACACTGGAGTGAAGGTTCTGAGCCCCAGGTTCTGACTTCCCAACCTGGGGGTCTGGCAATGGGAGGAGGAATACTCAAAGAATCAGACTTGAAGGCCAATGGGGTTTGATTGCAGGACTTCGACAGGACTGGGGGAAACAGAGACTCCATTCTTGGAGGGCAGACACAAAATAGTGTGTGCATCAGGACCCAGGGGGAAGGAGGAGTGACCCCATAGGAGACAAAACCAGACCTACCTGCTAGTGTTGGAGGGTCTCCTGCGGGGGGCGGGGTGGGGTGGCTGTGGCTCACTGCAGGGACAAGGACACTGGCAGCAGAAGTTCTGGGAAGTACTCATTGGAGTCAGCCCTCCTGGAGTCCGCCATTAGCCCCACCAAAGAGCCTGTAGGCAGCAGTGCTGGGTCGCCTCAGGCCAAACAGCCAACAGGGAGGGAAACCAGCCCCATCCATCAGCAGACAAGCAGATTAAAGTTTTACTGAGCTCTGCCCACCAGAGGGATGCCCAGCTCTACCCACTACCAGTCCCTCCCATCAGGAAGGTTGCACAAGCCTCTTAGATAGCCTCAACCACCAGAGGGCAGAGAGCAAAAGCAAGAAGAACTACAATCCTGCAGCCTGCAGAATGAAACCACAAACACAGAAAGATAGACAAAATGAAAAGGCAGAGGACTATGTCCCAGATGAAGGAACAAGTTAAAACCTGAGAAAAACAACTAAATGAAGTGAAGATAGGCAACTTTCCAGAAAATTCAGAATAATGATAGTGAAGATGATTGAAGCCCTTGGAAAAAGAATGGAGGCAAGGATCAAGAAGATGCAAGAAATGTTTAACAAAGACCTAGAAGAATTAAAGAACAAACAAACAGAGATGAACAATACAATAACTGATATGAAAAATACACTAGAAGGAATCAACGGCAGAATAACTGAGGCAGAAGAATGGATAAGTGACCTGGAAGACACAATGGTGGAAATCACTGCCACAGAGCAGAATAAAGAAAAAAGAATGAAAAGAAATGAAGACAGCCTAAGAGACTCTGGGACAACATTAAATGCACCAACATTCACATTATAGGGGTCCCAGAAGGAAAAGAGAGAAAGGACCTAAGAAAATATTTGAAGAGATTATAGTAGAAAGCTTACCTAACGAGATTATAGTAGAAAACTGCCCTAACATGGAAAAGGAAATAGCCACCCAAGTCCAGGAAGCACAGAGAGTCCCAGGCAGGATAAACCCAAGGAGAAACAAGCCGAGACACATAGTAATCAAACTGAAAAAAATTAAAGACAAAGAAAAATATTAAAATAAACAAGGAAAAAATGACAAATAGCATGCAAGGTAACTCTATACATTTAACAGCTGATATATCAGCAGAAATTCTGCAAGCCAGAAGGTAGTGGTATGATATATTTAAAGTGATGAAAGGGAACAACCTACAACCAAGAATACTCTACCCAGCAAGAATCTCATTCAGATTCGACAGAGAAATCAAAAGCTTTACAGACAAGCAATAGCTAAGAGAATTCACCACCAAACCAGCTCTACAACAAATGCTAAAGAATCTTCTCTAAGTGGAAAACACAAGAGAAGAAAAGGACCTACAAAAACAAACCCAAAACAATTAAGAAAATGGTAATAGGAACATACATATCGATAATTACCTTAAATGTGAATAGATTACACACTCCAACCAAAAGACAGACTGGCTGAATGGATACAAAAACAAGACCTGTATATATGCTGTCTACAAGAGACCCACTTCAGACCTAGGGACACATACAGACTGAAAGTGAGGGAACGGAAAAAGATATTCCATGCAAATGGAAATCAAAAGAAAGCTGGAGTAGCAATTCTCATATAAGACAAAATAGACTTTAAAATAAAGACTGTTACAAGAGACAAAGAAGGAGACAACATAATTATCACGGGATCAATCCAAGAAGAAGATATAACAACTGTAAATATTTATGCACCCAACATAGGAGCACCTCAATACATAAGGCAAATGCTAACAGCCATAAAAGGGGAAATCAACAGTAACAGAATCATACTAGGGGACTTTAACAGCCCACTTTCACCAATGGACAAATCATCCAAAATGAAAATAAAAAAGGCAACACAGGCTTTAAATGACACAATAGACCAGATAGGTTTAATTGATATTTATAGGATATTCCACCCGAAAACAGAAGATTACACTTTCTTCTCAAGCGCACATGGAACATTCTCCAGAATAGATCATATCTTGGGTCACAAATCAAGCACTGGTAAATTTATGAAAACTGAAATCATATCAAGCATCTTTTCCAACCACAATGCTATGAGATTAGAAATAAATTATAGGAAAAACAAAAAATGTAAAAAACACAAACACACGGAGGCTAAAAAATACTTTACTAAATAAATAACCAAGAGATCACTGAAGAAATCAAAGAGGAAATCAAAAAATACCTAGAGACAAATGACAATGAAAACACAATGACACAAAACCTATGGGATGCAGCAAAAGCAGTTCGAAGAGGGAAGGCTATAGAAATACAATCCTACCTCAAGAAACCAGAAAAATCTCAAACAATCTAACCTTACACCTAAAGGAACTACAGAAAGGAGAACAAACAAAACCCAAAGTTAGTAGAAGGAAAGAAATCATAAAAATAAGATCAGAAATAAATCAAATAGAAATGAAGAAAACAATAGCAAAGATCAATGAAACTAAAAGCTGGTTCCTTGAGAAGATAAACAAAACTGATAAACCTTTATCCAGGCTCATCAAGAAAAAGAGGGAGAGGATGCAAATCAATAAAATTAGAAATGAAAAAGGAGAAGTTACAACGGACAGTGCAGAAATACAAAGCATCCTAAGAGACTACTACAAGCAATGATATACCAATAAAATGGACAACCTGGAAGAAATGGACAAATTCTTAGAAAAGCACAACCTTGAGAGACTGAACCAAGAAGAAAGAGAAATTATGAACAGACCAATCACAAGTACTGAAATTGAAACTGTGATTAAAAATCTTCCAGTAAACAAAAGTCCAGGACCAGATGGCTTCATAGGTGAATTCTATCAAACATTTCGAGAAGAGCTAACACCCATCCTTCTCAAAATCTTCCAAAAAATTGCAGTGTAAGGAACACTCCCAAACTCATTCTACGAGGCCATCATCACCCTGATACCAAAACCATACAAAGATACTACAAAAAAAGGAAATTACAGACCAATATCACTGATGAATATAGATGCAAAAATCTTCAACAAAATACTAGCAAACAGAATCCAACAACACATTAAAAGGATCATACACCATGATCAAGTGGCATTTACCCCAGGGATGCAAGGATTCTTTAATATACACAAATCAATCAATGTGACACACCATAGTAACAGATTGAAGGATAAAAACCATATACTCATCTCAATAGATGCAGAAAAAGCTACAGTAATCAAGACAATATGGTATTGGCACAAAAACAGAAATATAGATCAATGGAACAGGATAGAAAGCCCAGAGATAAACCCATGCACCTATGGTCAACTAATCTATGACAAAGGAGGCAAGAATATACAATGGAGAAAAGACAAGTCTCTTCAATAAGTGGTGCTGGGAAAACTGGACAGCTACATGTAAAAGAATGAAATTAGAACACTCTCTAACACCATATGTAAAAATAAACTCAAAATGGATTAAAGACCCCAATGTAAGACCAGACACTATAAGACTCTTAGAAGAAAGCATAGGAAGAACACTCTTTGACATAAATCACAGCAAGATCTTTTTTGACCCACCTCCTAGAGTAATGGAAACAAAAATAAACAAATGGGACCTAATGAAACAAAAGCTTTTGCACAGCAAAGAAAACCATAAATAAGACAAAAAGACAACCCCCAGAATGGGAGAAAATATTTGCAAACGAATCAATGGGCAAAGGATTAATCTCCAAAATATATAAACAGTTCATGCAGCTCAATATCAAAAAAACAAACAACCCAATCAAAAAATGGGTGGGAGACCTAAATAGACACTTCTCCAAAGATATACAGATGGCCAAGAGGCACAGGAAAAGCTGCTCAACATCACTAATTATTAGAGAAATGCAAATCAAAACTACAATGAGGTATCACCTCACACCGATTAGAATGGGCATCATCAGAAAGTCTACAAACAATAAATGCGGAGAGGGTGAGGAGAAAAGGGAACCCTCTTGCACTGTTTGTGGGAATGTAAACTGATACAGCCACTATGGAGAACAGTATGGAGGTTCCTGAAAAAACTAAAAATAGAATTACCATATGATCCAACAATCCCACGACTGGGTACATACCCAGAGAAAACCACAATTCAAAAAAACACATGCACCCCAATATTCATTGCAGCATTATTTACAATAGCCAGGTCATGGAAACAAGCTAAATGTCCATCAACAGACAAATATATAAAGAAGATGTGATACATATATACAATGGAATATTACTTAGCCATAAAAAGGAACAAAACTGGGTTATTTATAGAGACATGGATGGACCTAGAGAGTGTCATACAGAGTGAAGTTAAGTCTGAAAGAGAAAAGCAAATATCATATATTAACGCATATATGTGGAATCTAGAAAAATGGTACAGATGAACCAGTTTGCTAGGCAGAAAAAGAGACACAGATGTAGAGAACAAATGTATCGACACCAAGTGGGGGAAGCAGGGGGCATGGGTGGTGGGATGAATTGGGAGATTGAGATTGACATATATACACTAATATGTATAATATAGATAAATAATAAGAACTTGCTGTATAGCACAGGGAAATGCACTTTGCTGTACAGTAGAAACTAACACAACATTGTAAAACAACTATACCCCAATAAAAATAAATAAATAAATACCACTTCCTCTGTTTTTATTAAAGGCAAAATATGTGTAGGAGAGGATCTAACAAGCTGGTTGATCATCTTTCTGTACATTTATAAATACCAGTTTGAATTAAAGTATTGTAAATAGAGAAAGAATGTAAAAATCTAATGTTCAAATATATGTACTTTAGTGAATTAATCACTTCATTAAACACATTTCATTTAACTTTGATAAGTCAATGATACCTATAATCTTTATAACATGGTTTCCGAAAATATAATCAACATAAAATATTGTTGCATAAAATACCATGCTTTTTAAAAAAAGAAAAAAATTCTGAATGCAAAGTATATTTTAAAATGTTATTTGATATCATTAAAACCATTAAAAAATTTAAATACAAATACAGGATCTGTAAGACCAAAAGTGGATTTTCAATGACTTGAACAATTAAAAAATTTGAAAACAAGTTTGTCTCCAATTTGACTTTTAGCTACTAACTAGAGAGACTACAATACTCTGTAATGTGGATAGAGATAACTTCTAGTTTGGATTTGAGTGCTGAAACAGATGGTTTTATTGGGAAATGTGAATATGATTTTACATTCAAATAATACAGATCCTAGAGATCACTTAATAACAATTATTTTGTTTTCACGAGTTCTACTTTAAATGCATAAAGAGAACAAGGAATGAAAACTTTACATCCAATATGGGGAGAGATAATCTGGCACCTTTAGTTAAAAACAACAGTACACCAAACACCCTATAGTATTTCTAATAAATAAAGGAAAAAAATCAGATATTGTGATATGATAAAATTTTATGTTGCTACTCTTCTCTTCTAAGGTGACCAGGATTTAAACTGTTACAATTTTAGAATTTATGCAGATTTAAATTTAAACCGTGTGCTATCACTGGATTCTAAATGTTAAAGTTTGATATGAAATAAAAACATATTCATAAGTAGCCAAAAAAAAATTACACAATGTACAATGATTGGCAAACAGAGGCCAATTCATACAGATGAAGATACATTTGTTTTAGCTAAAACAATTTTTCTAAGTAAATAAAATTTAGTTATGACAGCATCCTTGTCAGAAAATTTGATTCCTCCTATGAAATTGAGTATAAATAAAAGCAATATAGTAAAGATTCAGGAACTCTGTAATTAACTGTAATTAAATTATTTGGAACTATTACTATAATTTCTGCATTCTTAGTCTTTGTACTAGTAAAATATGCTTCTCCCATTCAGTTATTTAAAAGCATTTTAGTCCTCTCATTATTCTTCATATGACCTTTGGCCTTATTTTCTCTTGAGATTTTACATAATCACTTCTCAAATTCTTAAAAAATAAATCACTGCCTTGTCTATTAATTTTTCTTGATTTTTTGTTTTGTTCATCTCAAAAGTTCTCTTACTTTGACTTTAATATTCTGCTGGGTGAAAACAATTACAAAGATAAGAAACCTGAAGCTTAGAGATCTACAAATGTAGCAGGGACAGCAGTAATACTTAATTACCTAAATATCAATACTTCGTCTGCCTTTCTATATTACTTTAGTGTGAATCTTTCAAAAACCTAGCTTAGTTAGCTGTAAGAGGTATTTATTTTTTACCTTTGACATAGTTGAAGTATGCATTCTTTAGTTAGTCCCCTAGTTTGTGAACCTGCCATAATATAAAACTTCCTCCCATAAAATACAGTAAAATATAACTGAAAATCTTGTGATCCCTGTAGACTGCATATGCACTATGACATATGGAACAACACTGTGTTGAGATGTGGGTTCTAGGTGGCTGGAGAGACTCATTCTATTGGTGTCTTGTTCCATCCAGCTATTTAAATTTGGGTCTTAGTAACAAAGATAAATTATTATATTATGGACATTGAGGGTACCTTCTGAATAGCTGACATTATAAATTTTAAGTTCATGAATGCTAAGGGTCAGCTTTCATATGAAATATAGAACATGAATCTGGCTGAGATATAAAGAAACAGATTTTTCTTCTATCTCCTTCTAGATTCTTTAGGTTGATTAGGCTTATCTCTGCCTTTCACAAAATACAAAAAAGTCAACTATATCACATCTCAGGGAATGTCATGTCAAGACTGATGTTATATGATCAAAAACAAACAAATAAACAAAACAAACTAATAGAGCATACCACATGTAGGAAAAGGAAAAATAAGGAAACTATCCCTTCCCATGAACTCTGTCATAAATGCATAGAAGGCCTTCTGGGAATTTTTGAAAGCCTACTGAATCAGGCTCATCTCTATTAAAACTGCAGTATTTTTAAAAAGGATCTAACGCATGAGTTACGGCGAGAGTGAATGATTGACTTTAAACAAAATACTCTTGGAAACAAAATTAGGGATTATAAATGCAAAAGAAGAAAGGTTTATGGAGTAATTACAAAATATAAAATACTCTGACTTATAGTACATCTACTCATATTCAAGAAGAATTAATGTTATTTTCATATTTGCTAAAGATCAGTGGCAATTATAATCACATTAACATGAAAAACTGTTTACATCATTTCTATGAATTCCCATCTTAAAAAGGCTTATCTATTCTATGTCTACTTCCAATTTTGTAATGTTTGACATAATTCAAACCAATCTCTCCTAAAAAAGCAATGGCATATAAAAACAGCCCCTAAAACTTCTCTCCAAGCAGATACCCACATGAAATAACTAACAATTTTTATTTATTTGAAGGAATATGGAAGAATTAGGGCTATGATCCTGTGTTTTACAAGTGATAAAAATGCTAATAATAGAAACTGCTTTATTATTTTGCTAATATGTTTGTAAAATTGCCCTTTTTTACTTAAAAGACTTCAATGATTCAGTATTTACGCTATCTTAAATGAGTGCTGCTCATTTAAGCTGCTAAATATAAGGGCAGCAACTATGGATATTTCTGTCTTTTTCCCAATTTAGGGTAATATTCTGATGACATCAAATGGTTTCAATCTACAAAGCTTAAAATTCATTTATAGAAATAATGAATAATAAAGGAATAATAAATTGTATTACTTACCTTTCCGGAAACAATCTTTTCATAAATCTGAATTGGTTGGTCTGCAAAGAATGGGGGGTAGCCAGCTGCCATTTCATAGATTAACACTCCTAATGCCCACCAATCCACTGCCTTATTGTAGCCCTAAGATAAACCAACACCAAATGTCAATTATTACTTAATTCACTCAGAGGAGAATGAAGTCATAAATTATTTCAAAGTGATCTTCAAGCATATGAAAATTCTTAAAAAGCAGTTGCTGAGTAGTAATTCAGGATAAAATAAAAAATAAACAAAATGTATCAGGTCAGATTTGAATTAAACAAAGGGGAAAATTTCCAGATACTGAAATTGGATATTAGGAAATATTATTAAATCTTCTTCCTAAAATCATTAAGAATATTAAAGACAATAAAAAATGCCCTGTTTAATTGGGATAATTTAGTTGTTGCTCAACAGTAGGAAGGGAATTGGACCAAATTACCCCTTAAAGCCCAATCTAGTTCCATAATATTATGAATCAGGTTTTCTAGAGAATACTCAGAAAGGTCAAAAGTTTTAAAATGAAAGAGTAGATATTGTACTTCATAATAAACAGTGGAGTTGACTTCAAAATATTCTATATTGTTGGGGTTAAGAGGGCGAATATAGTCGGGATAATCCCATCCACTTCACAGGATCTTATGAAAGCTAAAAGTTTAATGTGGAACATAATAAATGTAAATATTTAAGTATACTTTATTCATCTAGTGTTTTGTTTCTCATCTCTAAAAGGTATACAAGAAAGATAACTAATTCATGGGATTTTGTGGGGACTACATCAAATGAAAGGAAATGATGTGTATAAAGAGTGTGTTGCAAACCAAATGTACAATTCTAAGGTTTCTTATTTTATTTTTCATGTTAAGCCTACTAAAATTAATATTTAGAAGTATTGATAAGAAAATAAATAAGAATAAAATATTAACATGTTTATATAAAGTTTGCTATCAGCCATAATCAGTGTCAACTGGTACGAAAGATTATGAAAAAAAACAAAACAACTTGATCATGGAGAGAAATGAGCTGAGTTCTTGCCAGATCTTTTGGTCTGCCATCAGATACAGCCTTTAATTACCTTCGCCACTCCCCCTAGTCCAACCTTTTTTCAAAATTTTAGCTTATAAACTATTTAATTTTCAAATTACTGGCTAAAATATAATAATATAGAGATTTTTTCTTTTTATTTCCTGCTTCTGTATGTTTTTAAAATGAGAGAGACTAGTAAAATAGTAATAGCACTTTGTTTGCTAATAGAAATGGCATCAACTTTGCTTTAATTCTTTAAATTCAATTCATTAATAATGTAATTACCATGTTTTTTTGCTATAATGAAAGCATGTAACGTTGAAACAGATCCTTTTACCAAACTGATTTCTATGTTTTGGATTGTGTACTAATGTTCATAATAAGAATTCCAGATGCTTTCTAAAACAAATCAGTAAGAAAAACTAAATTATAATAGAAAAATGGGCAAAGGACATGAACTAATAATTCATACACACAAAGAAATACCAAATGGCTATTAAGCATTAAAACAATCTAATAATCAGACATAAGACTTAAAATAATTAGATATCATTTACTGTCTATCAAATTAGCAATGGTTTTTAAAACAAGAATACCCAATGCTGGAGAAAGTGTGGTGAAACAGGTACTCTCAAACACTGCTGAGAAGTGCAAAATTGCTACAATCTTTTTGGACAGTGCTTTGGCAACATGTATTGAAAGCCTTAAAAATGTTCATACTCTCTGACCCTGTAATTCCACTTCTAGGAATCTATCCTAAAAAAATAATTTAAAATATAGAAAAAGCTTTATGTACAAAGATGTTTATCACAGTGATCTACAATCGAAAAAAATGAAATAACCTAAATACTCAACAATAGAAGAATGGCAAAATACAATATGGTACATTTTCAAATAAGCCATTAGAATTATATTTGCATGCTTATTATCATTCACGTGAAAAAGCTGAATACAAAACTGTACATTCACTATAACATGCATAGAAAAATATATTAAAATGTTTTTTTAAAAAGGCTACCTCTGGATGGTGAGATTATAGGTTTTTTGATTCTTTATATTTTTCTACATTTTCCAAATTTCATACAATGAATAGCTATTTCTTTTACCACATATATATATATACACACATACAGTTTTTAAAGTTTTGGTCCCTACTATGTTATCATTATTTGTTAAATGTATTTAAAGAAGAAATATGTTAATGATTTTAGATTATAAAAGAGTAAAAGTTATAAATGATATAAATTATGTAAGATAATGAGAGGAACGCTGAAAGAATTATTTTATTCTAATACTCCTGTAGGTTAGCCAAATTTCAATGATTCAGGGGGTAGTTATTCAATGTGTAAATATCAAAGCATCTGTGTTATCCCTTTCTCTTTCCTGGCTCCTGTGCCCAGTTATTATCAGTCGCTCCTTTCTGGCTTTCTCCACCAAGGGATGGCAGTAGAAAGGAAAACGAAAGTTAAATCATCCTTTGTGATATGATTAAAAATTTCTCTCACCACATTTTGCACTGTTTAGAAAAGCAGAACTGTATTCAATAAGACTATAACTATTCAATTGCTATAATATTTCTATTTTTAAACTAAAATTTTAAAAAATAATTCACATACATTTTTTTTCATTTAAGTGGTAAAGTTGAAACAAAGGAAGAATTTCAACTAGTACATGTCGTCTTTAGTTTGCCTCTTGGTGTAACCCAGAGCAAGGGCCTCCTTGCCCTCCTGTATTGGGAATAATTACGAATAGGCTATGCTTTTGGCTTCAAAACATGGGTCTAGAGGTCAGATTTATTCATACTAATTCTCTCAGATTCAGAGTTAAAATCACCAGTTAATGGGATTACTGGTAGACTCTAAATAATTACTTTTTAGTAATTATGAACAAATAGATTTAAATTCATATTTAGATTAAACATGTAAAATTAGATCAATAAACTTTTTTTTTTATAAAAGTCCACAGTGATGCATGCCTTATATTTCTACTTCTTACATAACTACATTATAAATATACCTTGCTGAGAATTATTTCTGGAGCCAAATATTCTGGAGTGCCACATAATGTCCAAGTTCTGCCTTTAACTCTTTTGGCAAACCCAAAGTCTGTGACCTATAAAAGACAAAAAAACTTGTAAACATTTATTATTTCATAATAAATGTACTACTGTACCTAAGTTGAAAGTTAAAAATCAGAGTTAAAATTAACACCATGAAAAAAATTAAGTCAATGTAATTGACACTAATCCAAGAAGGCACTGTTTAGTGAATAAAGGTTAAAGCAACCCATGCTGGAGAACCTTTCCCTGACACAGACAACGAAACAAATGAACCAAAAAAAAAATAGTTTTAATAAAAATGAAGCAGTGCTAGGAGTGTTCCTTAAGTCCAGCATTGTCCTCTGCCCTTAATTACATCCTCAGAAGTGCAAAAGCATCACTGGGAGAATCTTAATAACTGCGTAAAAAGGAATGCTCTCATTCTATTGATAGTACAAATGGAAAGAAAACACTACCGCCAGTCCATTATTGGTAGCTGGGCCTCCTTTCGTAGCTGCACTGTAGTGTTAAAAAGCATGGACTCTTGGCACAGGCTGACGGGGTTCAATTATGACTCTACGTGTGTGACCTTGCTGTTCCTTAGTTTCATTAATCTTAAAATGAGGATAACAGTAGTATTTACATTTCATAGTGTTATCAGAATTAAAAGAGGTGATACATGTAAAAACACTTAGAATAATGCCTGGCACTAAGTGAGTACTCACAAATTTAGCTATTATTTCTTTACGCAGGAGCCCGAAATCAGTTTACAACTATAGACTAAGGGAGATAGAAACAGGTTCCATCTTTGATGGAACTTTTGGTTCTGTAATAGCAACAGAACTGTGAGCTCAATTTAAACTGTTAGGAAGAATTGTCTCCCTCAAAGAAAAAAAAAGAATCCAATATTGGTAGTTGTGGTTAAATACATATAACTTCTTACCTAGTATTTCTGAAATACATTATATATAATGTGTTCAAGTCATACCTGGATATAACCTTGATGGTCAATTAAGAGATTTTCAGGTTTTAGATCTCTGTAGATGAGGTCTAGTGAATGGAGGTACTCGAATGTTAGCACTATCTGAGCTGCATAGAACCGTGCATGGGGTTCACTACAAAGAAACAAAACACTGATTTTAGTAAAATGGGTTAACATATAGTAATTAGTAGATTATACAAAAAAAAAAATAACATGAGGTAGAGGCATTTTGGGAGCAAAAAATTTTTTTTTCTTTTAAACATATGTAAAGAAACATGTTAGTTTCCAAATATTTACTAAATCTATAAATCATCTTCAAATAATGCTTTGATATACTTAGTGGGCAGCATATGTTGAAGAAAACTTAACTCTCAGATTGTCATTGTAATTTAAATTATTATTGGCCATGTTAGAAGACATTGAGAATGACTGAAAAGCACCAGTTAGATTATCTGTCAGGGCAATTGCTATTAATGATAGGCTTCATCTCATCTACCTTTCTCATAAATTTCAAGTACTTAAAGAATTTCTGCATTAATCTGCAGATTTATGCCATTTTACCCAGGCTGTTACTATTACAAAAGTGACATATGCTCATTATAGAAAAAAAGCCATAAAATATTAATGAAGAATAAAGATACCAATAATCCCATTCAGAAACCAGATTCAATCCTGGTATCTAGATTTCCAAATCTTCTACTATGCCTATTTATATAGATACCTGAACATAGGTATAATCTGTATATTTAGGTAAATACACACAGTTCTGGATACACAGATTAGATTAACTGATAGATTATGGTAATTTTGATGCCACATTCTGGGTATTACTCCAAAAGGATGTACTGTTTTCTAGTTTGAGTTTCTATTTCATCTTGTTGTGTATACACTGAATTCTTCTAATCTTTCTGATATATTGCAATGACTTTCAGATTTGTGTCCTCAATGAACAACCTTAACTATGAATAGAATTTCCCTCAAGATGGTTGGCATGAGTTTGATCTGGTAGCACCAAAAATAGGAATTCTAAAAAGAGATTGTATATGCTACTCCTTTTGCTTGTCACTCACTATATTTCCAAGGTCCTAGCCTGATACACACCAAGTGCTCAGAAAATATTTGTTAAATGAATGAATATGTGAAGAAAAACACTTTTGTGGCAATATTTTATAATATCCCTCCAGTTCCAGCCCTATCATGACACTGTTACAAGGTATACCATATGTCCTATGACAAGGAATGAGAATACTGTAAAGGGAGATTAAAAGAATCATCCAGGTCATTGAAATATTTATCCCTAATTTTGGAAACGTTTGACCTGGGAAGTCCCCTCTCATTTTCTTCATACACCCGTTAATATAAGATGCATTTATCATCTTATCATCATAAACATAAGATGCACTCAGCATTTTATGTTTATCTCCACACTGGTGTTTGATTGGAGGTACACAAACATTACATAGATCTTTAATCAAACTGTTGAAAGGTCAGAGCAAAGTATTCTATAAGGAACATTTAATGTTGTAGCAGCTTTAAGTCTAGACAGTTACTATTTAAGTAGAGAATCGTAATGACTCCATTGATTCTGATTAGAACCATGCTCAACAATAACTCAGTCTTCCTGTTGCCTCAAAGTTTCTAAGGTGGGAGTTAGCAACCTTTCAAGTATATAAATAGTATGTGTGAAAGGTTAGAAACAACAACGTCTGTGTGTGAATTATGTCAATCAACTTGCTTTCCTCTTAGTATCAAGTTAAGTATTAAAGAAATAAGAGTGTGGGGAGTTGCAAAGAAAAGAAATAATCACAGAAAATGGATAAAATATTTTTTGAAGACAGGTTAAGGTGTGGTAATTCAGTGTAAAACTCTAAATTATCATAGAGCAATATGAGAATTCTGGACCTGCCTGGACAAGGAGTGTAGGAGAGGACAACAGGAAGTTAAAAAAAAATCATTAAAGAGAAGTTACTCTGTATCAGCAGAGTGCCTGACATATATTAGGTGTTCTGTACATATTAGGTCAATAAATGAATTTTGGTTTAGGCCTCAGGTAACTAAAACAACTCTCATTCTGGCCCATTACTGAATATGATCTCATGGTAATCCAAGTCTACCATCATGTTTTCATGAACTGAATTACCATCTACAGTCTTGTTTGAATTCATACTGATGTTTTAATTAATGTCAATATACAGTATACTGAACAAAGCTGGACCTGCTCTTGGTTTCAGCTTCATTCTAATAGTGATTTTAAATGAACAGTAGTAGCTTACAAACTTACACACAGGTAAAGTTAACAAAATGTATAAACTCTTTTAATAACTGTGTGACCTTATTAGTAATAACCTAATCACAAGGTACAAACTCCTTATAAATTACATATATATGTTTAAAACTCAACATGGCAACAACGTTAATGAGAATAAATCTGTGCAAAACAAACTTTCATAATTTTATCACTATGATATCAATGATTATCTTTTCTATATATTTCTTTCTTATCTTCATCCTTACACAAACCTCTTCCCCAGAGATGTATTATTAATATTTATTCAGTAAACACTGGTCTAAATTCAATAAATTTTTGCAATATCTGGATAGTCTTCAAATAATGGACCCTCATGATACCTACCAATGCTAGAATATTTATACTGCTATCATGGTGCTTTTATTTAATTTTTAAAACTCAGTATGATGTGGCCTCTTATTAATGTTTCCATGTAACTCTTCATATAGCTAAAATATTGCTAAATTAAATGAAATAAATTTTTAACATTGACAATAACTTAAAAGTTTGGTTTAAAACAAACACACAGCATATAAAGATTTGAGGAGTGTAAAGTGTTAGTTACCTGAACCTTCCAATTCTTCTTAGATGTGAAAACATTTCACCACCAGGGACATATTCCATAACCATGTATAAATTAGAATTATCCTATGAACAAATAAAAAGGATAACTAAATCAAAATTATGAAACATTATTTTGCACGAAAATATTTTAAGATAACACCATGTTCAATTAGAAAAAGACAAATTAAAAAATCTGATACATTACTAACATTGGGAAATAGAGAATAAATGGAAAAGGCCCTAACTTTTCTACACTGGGGCACTTATTTTTTCCCCCCTGGTACTCTTGCCACAGATTAGTCTGGGATTTTTGCTGTTCCTGCTCTTGCAGGGAACACTTAACTCTTGAACACTTAAACACTGTGGCAATGACGTAATGCTATAGTGTAAGCAAAAGTTAAAAAACAATTTGAAAAAGTTAGTAAGAATATTTACATTTTATGTACTAAATTAGGTCAGAGAGATTAACGATTTTTAACATCATCCTAAATACACAGATCTTCATTTGATTTAAAGAATAAAGGAGGAAAAAGGAAAAAGGCTAAAATGTTCCATATTAATCAATTGGTAGAGAGATGCCAAGTATCATTCCAAAAAGCTGAAAAGCTGCCAACTTAAAGAATAAACCTTGTGCAACTTTATGAGGTGCTTGAGCAGAGGGCCAAAGATTGTTCTGCTTCAAATAAATGAAAAGGCTAGAGCACAAATTACTAAGTAAAAGATGACAGTGAGATTGCAGCAGCAAAGGTTCAAGAGAAGAAGGTATGTGGGTGTATTCATTAGTATGAGTGTAAGATTTGCTTAATAAGATGTCACTATGAATTTTGATAAATTAAAATACTTGATTTTATAATACCATTTCATGAAAAATTACACATTAACCAAGTTAATTACACATTAACTTTAACAATTTCCTCAATAAGAATCAAAACCTTTTCAAATGTCACCTAAGTTTTTAAGCACAATACGACTTAATTACATAAAATCTAAATATATTACTTTTTTGTTTATTCATTTTCTCCAGGTTTATCATATAGATTAGAATCCTATTATAACTTTGTAATTTAAAAACTATGAAGTTGAAAATATCTCATTTAGATAGAAGTAAAATTTACCTTAAAAGAATACTCCAGTCGAACAAGAAAAGGAAAATTCACTGCCTGTAATATTCTTTTCTCATTCAAAGTATGCTCTATTTGCTTCAGTTTAACAACCTGTAATTGACAAAAAAAAGATATATTTATGAATTTGAACAAACTTTAAAAGTTGTTATAATTTTAAAAGAAAAAAAAGTTTTCCATATCATGATGAACTTGGATAAACAAAATTGCTAGCTTAGATAAGGATAATAATAATAACTACCAACTAGGCTTATCAGACTCAAATGAAAAACCTAACAGAGGTTTAAAACTTGGTCTTCGGAAGGTTAACTATAATTTTCAGTAAAGAAGCAAGAGCTAAGAAAAAAGGGACTCATAATAAATTACTTAAAAAATTAATATGTGAAAATACTTAGGTCCTAATGACTTATAGTCCACTAAAAGAGCTGGCACAAATTACTGTAATAAGTAGGTACTGATTTTAAATCTTGAGAAGATAAGCAAGAAAATTAAAGATTGAGGAAAAGTCAATAACTAAAAAACAGGAGGTAAAAATGAACAATCTGTTAATTTCATAATACCTGAATAAATACAAGAACATTTGCAGAGCCACAAAATATTGACAAAAATGACTATGTCTTTATAACAAATAAGGTCATATAGGATTAATCAAGCTTCCACTGGATTGTCTAATCAATCAGGTACATAGTAGGGAAAGAAACTTATCTTGACTTCATGAAGACTGTGATTCTATTCCACATGTGATTCTATTCTGAATTTAAGAAAAACAGGGTTTCATATATGTGTAAATCATTAGGAAGTGCCATTTTTTCTTGACAGAGGCTTATTGTCAGTGTGGGGTAGTCACAGAACTCGAGAAGTTGAACATGAATAAGAAAGGTTATCAAAGATACCATCCATTATTAGGATATAAAATTATAGTATAAAAATAATGCTGAGTAAAGAATAATTGACTAGGAGTCAGAAGACCTGTGTTCTCTAGACCTTCTATTCAACCAGTGTGTGACACTGGAGATGTTATTTCAACTTGTCAGACCTCAGCTGCTTTTTTTTTTACCTGAAAACATGAAGTGAATGAATCACTATTGTCCACATTCTAACTGGTTACAGAACCAATTAGTTCATACTTATCACAATAACTTATATAACATTAGCTGGAGAATTATTGTTGCTTTGTGTTTACTTTTTATTAATAGACTGTTTTTTTTTAAAGCAGTTTCAGGTTCACAGCAGAACTGAACACAAAGTACAGAGATTTCCCATATACCCCCTGCCTCCACCCATGCACAGTCTCCTCCATTATCGACATTCTTCACCAGAGTGCACATTTGTTACAATTAATGAACCTACAGTGACCCATCAATATCACCCATTAATTTCATTAGGGTTCACTCTTGGTGTTGTACATTCTATGGGTTTGGACAAATGTGTAATGACATGAACCCACCATTATAATATACAGAGTAGTTTCACTATCCTAAAAATCCTCTGTGTCCCACTTATTCAACCCTCCCTTCCCATCAAAACCAGGCAACCACTAGTATTTTTACTGTCTCCATTGTTCTGCTTTTTCCAGAATGTTCCATAGGTGGAATCATATAGTATTTATTTAGCCTTTTCAGATTGGCTTCTTTCACTTAGTTTATGCGTTTAGTTTCCTCCATGTCTTTTCATGGCTTGATAGCTCATCTTTCTTTTTTTTTAGCATTGAATAACATTCCATTGTTTGGATATACCAGTGTTTACTTTTATGTATTACAATATACACTGGGTTTTTAGTTAGGCATAGACAATGTGTTACCTTGTGAAATAAGTAATGAAAACTGTAACAGAGAGGCTTTCTGCATTATAGCCTTAAGCCAAATGTATGTGTATGTTGGGGGACATAACAATTAAAATGAATCTAAGACATATGAGCTGGCAAAGCAAATAATGTTGGTTAATTTTTAAATTAATTTTTAAAATTAACTAATTAAATTTTAATTTACTTTTAAATATGCATATCTACTACATGTAAGGCACAACAAGTGCAACAGAGATAAGGACAAGTGAGTATCTCCCTTCATGCTCCATAAAATTTACTTGAAAGTATGATGCATAAATATGAGAACAGCAATTTATGAATAACTGCCAAATGAGAGTTATGATATTATAACTGTTCAGAAGAGAAAATGTTTACATTAGGCCTAGTACATAATCTTTCTGAGTCCAAGATTCTTTATCTATAAAATGCTGATGATAATTATAATACCTACTTTGAAAGTGACTGTGTAGCACAATACATGTCAAGTGATTAACACAGTGCTTTACACAAAGTAAAAGCTCAATAAATGTCAATTGTTATTTTAATCTATTAAAAAAGGTGAGAGCTCAGCTGGGTCTTAAAGATGGATAGATATCAAAGGTTAGAAAAACATAGAGGGGTAGTACAGTCAGGGTTAATATCCAGAACCATTACCTGAAGGGGGAAAATATAGAAAGATAAGTCTTCTATACTTAGATAAATAGTACTAGAGATGTAATGTACAACATGATAAATATAATTAACACTGCTGTATGTTACATATGAAAGCTGCTGAGAGTAAATCCTAAGAGTTCTCATCACAAGGAAAAAAATGTTTTTCTTTTTCTTTTATTTTGCTTCTATCAGAAGATGGATATTCACTAAACTTATTATGGTGATCATTTCATGATGTTATTATATAAATCAAATCATTACTAATACAGGCTATATGTCAATTATATATCATTAAAACTGGAAAGAAAAAAAAAGGTAAGTCTGATTGCTAATTCCATTTGGTAATAGCTTAGGACAGTGCTTCTCAAAATTTGGTAATGAAGTATGCCAGAATGGCAGAGAAAATTAACAAGTACCCCTGGGAAAATAGTCCATGTTTTATTTTCAAAATTCAAATAAAATTTATATTTACGTTAATTTAAATACATATATTTAAAAGCACTTCTAAATAATTACTTATCAGCTGACTTTTTTTTAGCCAAACACTTGAGAAGATATTAATATAGAAGATAGGCCATGTATCATCGCATATTACCCTGCACCACCCAGCAGAGCACCAAATACTCCTGTGAGTCAAGTTTCAATCAGAGAAGTAGAGAATACAGGACATGTAGGAAAAGTGTCAAATAAGCCTATAGTGGAGTCTGGAAGAAAATTATAAAGTGCTTGAAAGTAGGCTGCAGAGCTCTGGCTTCATTTAATAAACATCAGGAAGCTTTCTGACTAAGTGAAATGATATGATATGGTAAGAAAACTTCACTGGCAATGAGGAGGGTGAATTAGTATAGGGGGAAAAGTGTGGGGTTGTGAAAATTAATTAAGATGCTATTGTGAAAGCCCAGTTAACGTTAGTGAGAGACCAAACTATGTGGTGGTAGAAAGAATCTTAGGGATAACAAATACATTTCAAAGGAAAAATTAAACAAGGAGTGGAGGCATAGAAATCAGGCAAAGCTTGTGCAAATTCCTAGTTCATCTTACTAGCTGTTTGACTTTGGAAAAATTACTTAAATAGGTTATGGGCTTAAAAGGGAAATTAATGTCACACAAAGTTGTTGGGAAGATTCACTGATACAATAATATAAAGTACCTAGCAATGCTAGACATATAGTAAGGAATAAAGAAATGAGATTTCCTTGATTTCTGCACTGATTTTCTTCCCCATGCTCCATACACTATAAGATAGAAGCCAAAAAGAGTTAATTGAAAGATTTATGACAAAAAAGGTTATTATGGAGTGTTATTTTATTACTTATCTTTAGCAAATTACAGTAAATAAACTTGAAAAAAATTCAGAACATAAACACTTTGTCCTAATTATGAATAGATCCAGAACATTGCCGCAGTAGAAATGACTTCAAATGGCAGCTGTTCTTCTGGAAAATGCTCTTTCACCAATATTTAATCACTGAGTTAATCTTCTCAGTAACTTATCTTACCTCTCACTATCTTACCAAAAAAGAAATTTGAAACTTCCCTAAATACTTTAAAGCATAAAAATGGTATCTTTTGTAATCCTTTTAATATTTTATGACTAGAGTACATTCTGTTAACATCTTAACAAAAAATATAAGGGACTATACAGATAATAACATTTTAATAATAGGTTTAATAAAAAACATATAAATTTGATATAGTATCATGTCATCTGCCAACAGTGACAGTTGTACTTTTTCCTTTCCAATTTGGATTCTTTTTCTTTTTCTTGTCCGTGTGCTGTGGCTAGGACTTCCAATACCATGTTGCATAATAGTGGACAGAGTGGGTATCTTTATCTCATTCCTGATCTTAGAGGAAATGCTTTCAGTTTACCAGGGAGTATAAGTGTTAGCTGTAGGCTTGTCATTTGGCCTTTATTATGTTGAGGTATTGTTCCCTCTATACCTACTTTGTTGAAAGTTTTTGTCATAAATGGATGTTCATGTCAAAAGCTTTTTTTTTTTTTTTTCAGTACGCGGGCCTCTCACGGTTGTGGCCTCTCCCATTGCGGAGCACAAGCTCCGGACGCGCAGGCTCAGCGGCCATGGCTCACTGGCCTAGCCGCTCTGTGGCATGTGGGATCTTCCCAGACCGGGGCACAAACCCGCGTCCCCTGCATCGGCAGGCGGACTCTCAACCACTGCGCCACCTGGGAAGCCCTCAAAAGCTTTTTTGTCAAAAACTTTTTCTACATCTATTGAGATGATCATATGATTTTTGTTCTTCAATCTGTTAATGTGGTATATCACATTGATTGACTTGTGGATTCTGAACCATCCTTGCACTCAGGGATAAATCCCACTTGATCGTGGTGTATGATCTTTTTAATATATTGAATTTGGTTTTCTAATATTTTGTTGAGGATTTTTGCGTCTGTGTTCATCAGTGATATTGGCCTATAGTTTTCTTTTTTTATGGTGTCTTTTTTCGGTTTTGGTATCAGGGTGATGCTGGCCTCATTCAATAAGGTCACAAGCATTCCTTTCTCTGAAATTTTTTGGAATATTTTGAGAAGGACAGATGTAAACTCTTCTTCAAGTTTTTGGTAGAATTCACCCATGAAGTCATTTTGTCCTGAACTTTTGTTGTTGGGAGGTTTTTTTTTTTTTTAATTACTGATTCAATTTCATTACTGGTAGTTGGTCTGTTCATATTTTCTATTTCTTCCTGATTCAGTCTTGAGAGAGTGTACTCTTCTAGTAATTTATCCATTTCTTCTAGTTTGTCCAATTAGTTGGCATGTAATTGTTCGTAGTAATCTCTTATGATCCTTTGTATTTCTGTGGTGTCAGTTGTAACTTCTTCTTTTTCATTTCTGATTTTATTTATTTGGACCCTTTCTCCTTTTTATTTGATAAGTCTGGTTAAAGGTTCTTATCTTTTAAAGAACCAGCTCTTAGTTTCATTTATCTTTTCTATTGTTTTTTTCAGTCTCTCTTTCATTTATTTCTGCTCTGATCTTTATGGTTTCTTTTCTTCTACTAATTTTGGGTTTTGTTTATTCTTCTTTTTCTAGTTCTTTTAGGTGTAAGATTAGGCTGTTTATTTGAGATTTTTCTTGTTTCCTGAGGGAGGCTTGTATCACTATAAACTTCCCTCTTAGAGATGCTTCTACTGTGTCCCACAGATTTTGGATCATTGCATTTCATTTTCATTTGTCTCCAGGTATTTTCTGATTTCCACTTTAATTTCTTCAGTGACCCAATGGTTGCTCAGTAGCACTATGTTTAGCTTCCATGTGTTTGTGTTTCTTGTACTTTTTTTTTGCTGTTGATTTCTAGTCTCATATAATTGTAGTTGGAAAAGATGCTTGATATGATTTCAATATTCTTAAATTTATTAAGACTTGTTTTGTAGCCTAGCATTGATCTACCCTGGAGAATTTCCATGTGTGCTTGAAAAAGAATGTGTATTCTGATGCTTTGGGATGGAATTTTCTATATATAGCTATTAAACCCATCTAGTATAATGTGTCACTTAAGGGCAGTGTTTCTTTATTGATTTTCTATCTCGATCTGTCCATTGATGTAAGTGGAATATTAAAGTCCCCTACTATTAATATGTTACTATCAATTTCTCCCTTTATGTTTGTTAATATTTGCTATATGTATTTAGCTGCTCCTATGGTGGGTGCATATATATTTATAATTATTATTACTTCTTCTGGCATTGACCCAATTATCATTATGTAATGTCCTTCATGTCTCGTTATGGTCTTTGTTTTAAAGTCTATTTTGTCTGATATAAATATTGCTACCACAACTTTCTTTTCATTTTCATTTGCATGGAATACCTTTTTCCATCCCCTCACTTTCAGTCTGTGTGTGTCTTTAGATGTGAAGTGAGTCTCTTGTAGGCAACATATATATGGGTCTTGTTTTTTATTCATTCAGCCACTCTATCTTTTGACTACAGCATTTAGTCCATTTACATTTAAAGTAATTATTGGTAGATATGTACTTATTGTCATTTTGGTAACTGTTTTCAGGTGGGTATTTTTGGTAGTTTTTTTGGTTTCTTTCTTCTTCTTTTGCTCTCTTCCCTTGTGATCTGATGTCTATCTTTACTGTTATGTTTGGATTCCTTTCTTTTTGTGTGTGTGTATCTATTATAGATTTTTGGTTTGTGGATACCAGGAGGTTTATATATAACAACCTATACATATATGTGGTTATTTAAGTTGATAATCTCTTAAGTTTGAATGCATTCTAATGGCTCTGCATTCTTACCTCCCCCCTGCATTTTTTAGATGCCACAAAAAAGCCTATTATAATAAATGAATTCAGTAAGGTTTCGGGACACAAAATTCATGTATAGAAATCTTTTGTGTTTTAATACACTAACAACAAATTATCAGAGAGAGAAATTAAAACAATCCCACTTACAACTGCATCAAAAACAATAAAACACTTAGAAATAAATCTAACCAAGGAGGTAAAAACCTGTACTCAAAAAACTAAAACACATTGATGAAATAAATTAAAAATGACACAAACAAATGGAATGATACACTGAACTCATGGATTGGAAGACTTAAGATTATTAAAATGGCCATACTACTCACGGCAATCTGCAGATTCAATGCAATCTCTATCAAAATACCAACGGCATTTTTCACAGAACTAGAACAAATAATTCTAGAATTTATATGTAAACAAGACCCTGAATAGGCAAAACAATCTTGAGAAAGAAGAACAAAGTTGCAGGTATCATGCCTGCTGATTTCAAAGTATACTACAAAGCTACAATAATCAAAACAGTATGAAACTAGTATAAAAACAGACACATAGACCAATGAAACAGAATATAAAGCCCAGAAATAAACCCATACTTATATGGTCAATTAATCTACAACAAACAAGGCAAGAATATACAATGGAGAAAAGATAGTCTCTTTGATAAACGGTGCTGGAAAAATTGAACAGCTATATGCAAAAGAATCAAACTGGGTTATTTTCTCACACCATATACAAACATAAACTCAAAATGGATTAAAGACTTAAATGTAAGATCTGAAACTATAAAATTCTTAGAAGAAAACATAGGCAGTATGCTCTTTGACACCTGTCTTAACAATGTTTTTTTGGATATGTCTCCTCAAGCAAGGGAAACAAAAGTAAACAAATGGGACTACCTTAAACTAAAATACTTCTGCACAGTGAAGGAAGCTATGAACAAAACAAAAAGGCATCCAACTGAATGGGAGAAAATAACTGCAAACAATGTCTGATAAAGGGTTAATATCCAAGATATTAAAAAAACAACTCATAAGACTCAACATCAAAAAACAATCCTATTGAAAAACGGGCAGAGGACCTGAGTAGACATTTTTCTAAAGATGACACACAGATGGTCAACAGGTACATGAAAAAATACTCAACATCACTTATTATCAGGGAAATGCAAATCAAAACTACAATGAGATATAACCGTACACCTGTTAGAATGGCTATTATAAAAAAGACACAAATAACAAGTGTTGGCAAGGATGTGGAGAAAATGGAACCCTCATGCACTGTTGGTAGGAATGTAAACTGGTACAGTCACTATGGAAAACAGTATGGAGGTTCCTCAAATAATTAAAAGTAGAACTACCATATAATCCAGCAATTCCACTTCTGGGTATTTTTCCAAAGAACATAAAAACACTAATTCAAAAAGATATATGCACCCCTATGTTCACTGCAGTGTTATTTACTATAGCCAAGATATGGAAGCAACCTAAGTGTCCATTAACAGATGGATTGATAAGAAGATGGAATATAAAATGGAATATACTCAGCAATAAAAAAAGGAAATCGTGCCATTTGTGACAACATAGATGTACTTAGAGGTATGAGGGTATTATGCTGAGTAAAATAAGTCAGACAGACAAAGAAAAACACCATATGATTTCTCTTATATGTAGAATCTAAAAAAACAAGTGAACAAACATAACAAAACAGAAACAGACTCATAGATACAGAGAACTCAGAGGGGAGGAGGTGTGGGGTGATGAATGATATAGGTAAGGGAGATTAAGAGATACAAACTTTAAGAGTTTACAGGATAAATTAAGAGTTACAAAATAAATGAATCACAGGTTGAAATACAGTATAGGAAATATAGTCAATAATATTATGATAACTTTGTATAGTGACAGATAGTAACTAGACTGTCATGGTGATCATTTTGTAATGTATAGAAATATCAAATCATTATGTTGTACACCTGTAACTAATATAATATTGTAAGTCTATTATGCTTCAAACAAACAAGCAAGCAAGCAAATTGGAGACATTTTGTTGTTGTGCTAGCAATACAAGTATGCTGGTCACTTACCCTCCCTAAGATCCAATTACCTCATCTAGATAATTAGGGTAAGGACTACTTGATCTCTAAGAGCTCCATGCTCAGATTGTACAAATCAGAAGTGTAGAGTTCAATGATGAGTTGAAGCTTGGATTAGAGTACACGGGAAGAGGGTACAGAACAAGAACACAGGAAGAGTGGATAGTCCAGCGATTGAGATTAGCAATCTTTAAAGAGCAGACAGAAGGAAAAAATAGAACAAAACAGGAAAAGGAACGTGAAAAAGAAGAGCCCAGAGAGGAAATACTATAATTAGGAGCATGGGGTTCCAGAAGTCCAGGGACAAGACAGTTTCAAGGGAGTATCACTACAGTCATAGGCTCTAAAAAAGTCACATAAGATGAGCAAAAAGAGTCCACTGGACTTGGTGATTAAGTCACTGGATTGGTGATCCATGGTAGTGCCATTTCAGTAGAGTAGCAAGAAGCAGGAGATAAACAAGGAGGCAGCTAAATTGTTGTGGGTTGAAGAATTAAAAGGAAGTGAGTTAGCGGTTAGTGATTAAACTATTTTTTCAAGAAGCATGGTTAGAAAAGATAAAGTGAAAGAGGGCAGTAGACAAAGATGCACAAATGTGTGTATGGGTGTATTTAATTTTAGAGAGACTTAATCCATTACTACTTTTCATATTAGGGGTTAGTTTTGGTTTTTGTTTTAAAATAGAGGTTGGGCTTCCCTGGTGGCGCAGTGGTTGAGAGTCCGCCTGCCGATGCAGAGGACACAGGTTCGTGCCCCGGTTCGGGAAGATCCCACATGCCGCAGAGTGGCTGGGCCTGTGGGCCATGGCCGCTGAGCCTGCACTCCGCAACGGGAGAGGCCACAACAGTGAGAGCCCCGCGTACCGGAAAAAAAAAAAAAAAAAAAAATAGAGGTTGGACTGAAACCTCAGACTAGTCTAATGCTGTGTTGTCCAATATGGTAGCCACTAGTCACATGTGGTTATTTAACACTCAAAATGTGGCTAATTTGAATGGAGATATACTGTAAGTGTAAAATAAAACATCAGATTTTGACAACTTGGTATGAAAAAAAGAATATGAAACATCTCAGTAATTTTTATATTAATTACATGTGGCAGTGATAGTATTTTAGATACCTTGGGCTAAATAAAGATCTATTAATTAAGAATAATTTTAACTATTTCTTTTTACTTTTTAAAAAATGTAGCTACTAAAAAACTCAAAATGACGTATGTGCCTCACATTATATTTCTATTGGATAGCACTAGTTTACCCACCATCTGTAACCCTGATTACTCGTTCAGTACTGTTTCCTCCACATTTTCCTATCTGTATCCCAGCAAGCCAAAATGTCATTCTTGAGTACATAATATCTGTAAGATAACAAATCAAGATTCGCCATTTTTCTTTTACTTTCCCTCAATAGTCATTACTAGGAAAACAGAAGCTTAATATTTAAAGCATGAATAATTCAGATACCTTGATTCATTAGATAACACTAATATATGATAAATACTTAAAATTCATTTTTTAATTAGTTAATTTCTTTTAGCTATAACTGACATGTAACATTATTAGTTTGAGGTGTATAATATAATGATTTGATATTTGTTACAGTATGCAGGTTTTCAAATTATTCCCTGCTTTAACTTACATTTTAAATTAAACAGCTCAATCATGTTAAACAACAGGGCTTCAACTGTCAATTAAAATAAGTCATAAAATAAATCACTAAATTTCTGTTACCTCAATCTAAGGATCAAGTAATTGGTCCCTGCATTTTTCCACAAGGCAGAATGTAATAGAGATGCCTGTTCTTTACATATAGAACTCAATATTTTGTTAGCAAACATATATATACCTATTATGTATAAATAATTATTGAAATAATAATGTACCCCCCTACACTCAAACTATTAATTGTGTCATATAGTCACAATAAAGAGGAATGCAAATTAAACACAACAATAAAATTATCTGAAGGTGTCAATGGTAAGTTATTCTATTGCATGTGTTTAATAATCTAGCAGATAAAATTTACTCTTCAGGTAAATAACAATGAATACACCAGTATCATCTTTTTAGATTTCACATATAAGCAATATTACATGATATTTGTCTTTCTCTGTCTGACTGCTTTACTTAGCATGATAATCCCTAGGTCCATCCATGTTGCTGCAAAAGGCATTATTTCATTTTCTTAATGGCTGAGTAATATTCCATTGTGTATATATACACACATCTTCTTTATCCACTTATCTGTTGATGGACATTTAGGTTGCTTCCATGTCTTGGCTACTGTAAATTGTGCTGTTATAATCATTAGGGTGCATGTACCTTTTCAAATTATGGTTTTCTCCAGCTATATGCCCAGGAGGGGGATTGCAGGATCCTGTGGTAGCTCTATTTTTGGTCTTTTAAGGAACCTCCATACTGTTCTCCATATTGGCTGTACAAATTTACATTCTTACCAGCAATGTAGGAGGGTTCCTTTTTCTCTACACCCTCTCCAGCATTTATTACTTGTAGACTTTTTGATCATGGTCATTCTGACCAGTGTGAGGTGATACTCATTGTAGTTTTGATTTGCATTGCTCTAATAATTAGCAATATTAAGCATCTTTTCACGTGCCTGTTGGCCACTGGTATGTCTTCTTTGGAGGAATGTCTATTTACATCTTCTACCCATTTTTTGATTAGGCTGTTTGTTTTCTTGATATTGAGCTGTAATAAGCTGTTTGTATATTTTGGAAATTAATCCCTTGTCAGTTGTATCATTTTCAAATATTTTCTACCACTCTGTAGTAGGTTGTCTTTTCATTTTGTTTATGGTTTCCTTTGCTATGCAAAAGCTTTTAAGTTTAATTAGATCCCATTTGTTTATTTTTGTTTTTATTTCTATTACTCTAGGAGATGGGGCCAAAAAATATTGCTGCAATTTATGTTAAAGAGAATTCTGCCTAGAGATTACCATACTAAGTGAAGTAGGCAAGACAAAGACAAATATCCTATGATATCACTTATATGTGGAATCTAAACAAATGATACAAATGAATTTATTTACAAAACAGAAATAGACTCACAGACATAGAAAGCAAACTATGGTTACCAAAAGGGAAGGTGGGGGAGGAGGGATAAATGGGGAGTTTGGGATTAAAATATACACACCACTATATATACAATAGGTAACCAACAAGAACCTGTATAGCACAAAGAACTATACTCAATATCTTGTAATAACCTATAATGGAAAAGAATCTAATAAAGAATATATATGTATATAACTGAATCACTTTGCTGTATACCTCAAGCTAACACAACATTGTAAATCAACTATATTTCAATTTAAAATTTAAAAATTTTTTTAAATTCCAAAAAAAAAAAACCCCAAACCAATGCATACACTAACCTTCTGCTTATCTAAGATCTTCATTGCATAATACTGTTCAGTGGCTTTATGTTTCACCAACATGACTCTTCCAAATGAACCTGTTCCAAGGGTTTTTTTCCTTTCAAAATCTTCCAGCCCAGCATTATTCTACATATACATGAAAAAATAAACTTTAAAATTAGAAATTTTCATAAGACTATGAAAACTATAATAGATTTAATGATATGCTATCAGAATAGGTAATTTATAACTATCCATTTAAAAACAATACAAAGAGACTACTGAAATTGCAGATTATTGGTTCTATTTTTCCCTTTGAATAAGAAAGGATCTAATATTTGAGAAGAGACTTACATCGCAAAACAAAGCATAATAGTAATGTGAGGAAGTAAGATCGTCAGTTGAAATATGAAAGGTCATATTCTAATATGAATTCATAGTATTGGACTTCTAATAAATTAGCTCCATATTTTAATAATTACAAACTGACCAGAAGTATGCAATCATGGAAGCCACACAGTCTTAGTGCACTTACAAGTAATTATAATGAATAGATAAGCTGAGGATCAGAGTCCTTTCACTAGAGTTACCTCTGAAGAAACACTGTCTTACTTCATTTCTATCCTTATATGAACTAGATAATAACAGCATGAGAGATACTAATGGTTTTCTCTCTCTGATGTGACAACAACCCAGTATTACCTAAAAAAGTAACAATAAGGTAAAAAGAGTTCCTCACTCCCACAAAGATAACCAAAAGTCAGAGTCCCAGAAGAATAATCACTGTCTTTCTCCTTGAAAGATGCTTTGTTACAAGCAAACATCTTTGGCTTTGACTATAGCATAGAAGCAAAGAATTGGAGGCATCAATCTATTGAATTTGTTGCTGCCACAACAAAATGAAAATTACTAGGAACAAATTATGTGCTAAGTGGCACCAAATAGTAATTGCAAACCCACTTGTTTAATAGGTTTTCATTATAAACATCTTCATGAAAATCTTGGAAAAAATATTTCCAAGGGCCATTCTGTATAGCATTAAGCTTTAGAAAAATGTGATGCAATATGGTTCTTTTATAAGTGAGGAATTTGGATTGCTACTGGAATTCACTGTAGTTGGACTTAATCTTTTGCAAATCAACCTTGCCTTTGGAGACACATCATAGCTTCTTACTGAATCATTAAGGAGAAAGCAAGTAACTCTAAGTTTTTATTTATAAAACTTGTTTTCATTCTTATTTCTAATAATTTTAAATTGCCATGAGATTCTGTATGGATACAGAAAGAAAAAGTCCTTATAATTCTGACTGAATTAATTATTTAATTTTATGGATTAATATTTAATTTTTGGTTTTATCAACAACAATGGATTGAAATGTTTAATAAAGTTCCCAACTAAATAATGAAAATAAACATCATTAATAGACAACAAAACATCTCTTTCTGCTAGTCACTGCTTTTCATACGAATATGCTATCTTCCTCATAAATTATATAGCTCATGCTCTAAATCTTGGTAATGATGGCATCTTCATAAAATGTAACATTTTATTTAGAATTAAATATTTTTTAGTGAAAAACTATTTCAAAAGGCTTTTTATGCAGGAAAAGTTTTCAAAATTTCACCTACTATTATAGGTCATTAATTATTTATAAAAATAAATTGAAATAGAGTTTTTGGCAAGTGTAGATGGCTCTTTTTATATATAATTTTTAGATCTTAGTTAAGATCTAAAGTACTTAAATTATATAGAACTTAACTCATCAAAACATTTATGAAAGGATCCTAGTGTACTTGGTATGTTGTCAGTAGCCAAGTATTTGTGATTAAGAATTTGAAACTGCACAATATGGTCCCTAATTGTCATAATTAATAAAAATAATAAATATGCTATCGAAGGCATAAATCAAAATTACTAAATATTAGAAAATATCAAGAGTTTGTAGCAACTTGGAATTAGTATCAAAATGTATAATCAGGTATTATATCAGAAATTAGTTCCTTCTCCAATTTAGGTATACATAAAATTATTAATAAATCAAAACATAATATTATGGCAAAATTCTCACGTTCAGCTTATATTTATTAATGCTATTTGAAAATTAAACTTTCTGAAGTAGTAAATTATTTAGGTGAGAATCATGATTTTACTTAAAGCAAGATTTTTAAATCACAGAAAATTTTAAATGTTCCTTACCGGAGCAGGATTTTCCCATTTTTTTAAAAAGTCTTCTTTGGCTTTGGCTAGAAACTCTTTCACTGAAAATATATTAGAAAAAAAAAAAAAAAACCAAATTTTGACTTCTAAGAATATTTATACTACATACATAAATACATTACACATAAATATACTTGCTTAAAAAACACAGACTTAAGTCAACTATGGTTGCCACGAAACATGTATTCACAACCATGATATACTAGAGAGCTATTTAGTTTCTCTAAAGAAGAAGCAAACAGTTTCTCCAATTTCTAAGAATATCTAATACTGTTCTCTGTGGAGGTCACTTTGATAATTTCAAATTTAATAATATAAATACTGTTCCTGAAAACATACCTGAAAGTAATGAAAAAAGTTAGAAATCAATATAGGACAAAATACTTATTGTAAATAAATAAGCCAGCAGATATTAACAGAGTAAACATAAGAAGTAAGAAATCTGGAGAATGTGAATTTGTTGATTTGTGGAGTTTCAAAACTAACTGACTTTGATAAGGGGCTGTTTTCAGGTATAAGGATTTATATTATTAGATTTGTATCCTCTCTACTAAAGGTAAAGAGAAAGGGAAAAACTACAGACTAACACAAAGAACAGCCACAAAGACTTAAAAATAAAACAGAACAAACCACAACCAAAAAACCCAAACAGCTTAAAGCTCTCATTCTAAATTTGGAGCAAACGAAATGCCTGAATGCCTAACTTATAATATAAACTAAAGTAAAGCAATTCAAAACCAGATGTTTATATAGTGATCAATAATAGCCACATTATTTTATAGAGTTGTGGTTTGAAGTTTTAGATTTGATAAATGATGAATTATTTAAAAGGATTCCTCTTTTTCATTGTCTTCCCACAAAGCTACTAACAATGATTTCTGTTTACAAAATAACTTCAGGGTTTTAGAAACAAATAGTAAAAAAAATTCCAGAGAGATAAAATGGCATTAACAAAATGTATTATTTTTCCCATAGTTAGGTTTGAGAGAGCAAAACCTAACTACACAAGAAGTAATTATTTTAGTCTTTCTTTTTTTTTGGGGGGGGGGAGTTCCCTTTATTCCTCTCATATCTGAATCTATAAATAAAGATGAAAGTAGGATTTAAATAGTGTTGAAATAGTAAAAGGCTAAACAAATGGCACAGTGGCATTTATTTCAGAAGTAATAATAAGAATGATGATAATGATAAAAAGACAAAAGTTCAATGAGGGATTCACAAATACTTTAATAAGATCTTCTAATGATGCAGTAGTATTAAACTGAGGCATATAAGATATATTGTAATTTCCTCCTTTACCCCCACTGAAGTACCTTTGGCAAAATACTGTTAAACAAGAAAGCTGTTGGCATTTTAAGTGCTTTGAGATTTCAAAATGGTGTTCACAGGCACTAACAGCAGACATTAGTTTTTATGTAACACTAGTGTGCATTTCTGAAGATATTATTTTACTACTTTATATAAACTGTCACTTGTATTTTGCAAAATACTCTCAAAATACCTATTTTAGAAAATTTAAGAAAAATAAGTTTTAAAATTAGAATCTTTCCATTATATGAAAATCTCATTCACCAAAACAATGAATCAAATAATTGCAACTACTTATGCAAATATGATCTAATTCTTCCTGGGGGTGGATTTGGGGGTGGAAAATTATTACATTTTCTTTGAGTTTAGGAAGGTTCAAGTCATCCTACTTCTAAAAAGTTAATATACTAGTTACAACTGAAGAAGAGTGGTTTTATAAGTAAGATCTTTTCTTTTCTTTTTTTTTTTTTGCATGAAACAGACATCTGCACATGCCATTGACTTGGAAATGACAGCTATAAAATAAATTAAAAACATAATTTATTGCTAAATGCAACTGTGGCTTTTAAGAACAACTTGTGATTCCCAAAATATACCTCTGATTTCTTTTGAAAAATATTTTTAGTTATTTTCTATCTATAGAACTTGTACATCAAGTTGCAGTATAAACTCTCCAGATGCCTGCATGAGTATAGATAATTTGGAGACATGGAAGAAAATCAGGAAAAGGAAAAAATCCCTAACATCCTGTTTCAGCTTCTCCTGTCACTTCTTGCTAATTGGATCTTGAGTTAAGAAAAAACTAACTGGTCAAAGGAAGGACTGGCAGTATTTGCCAAAGATGGTAAGTAAGTTGAAGGAAAATTTCCTTTTTTCCTGTTTGGTGAATAAGCTAAAGGAAAAATTTTAAGTACTACTGAATTTCATGCACTAATAGGATATCCAGGAAAATCTTTGAAATACTCTCTGTACTCATCAGTATTCTGAGTTTACTGTCAAGTAACACTGTAGAAAGTAAATAACAGTTCTCATAAAGGTCTTATATGAAAATTATCAGAAATGGTATGAATTAAAGATGTTAAATTTTGCAAATTATTTCAACAAATAGATTCCTTTTTAGAGTAAGGATAAGCATTAATTATAATGTCATTAAATAATTCCACAAAGAAAACTCTTCCTGCAACACTTTTTGTCACATAAGTATACATATACACATGAAATGTCTGGTTTATATGTGTACTACTTAGATGCAAAGATGAACACAGTTAACTCTTTGTAAAAATATTGGTTAACCAAAATATATACCTTATAAATATAAACACAAAAAATAAAATATTTTATAACATGATAGATTATGATAACTCTAAAAAAAATAGGCAATCTAGAACCATATGTATTTGCTCTGGATTTTATTATTTTTACACAGTGGTGAATTTAACTTTCTAAATGTTTTTCTCTAGTTATTTTTAAAGTTTATATCCACTGACATAAGGTGTTGGCAACTAATTAATAAAACGAGTGGTGGGAGAAAGCCAAATTCAAACACTGCAGCACATTTAATCTGGAGTTCCCTATAAAGCATATACTTGAAGTTCTCAATTGTTTTCTTGTTGTGTTCATCTATAAGCCATATCTACATTTACACTCAATTTAAACCCTTGTGATATCCTGCAACAGCCACAGGTTTTGGAGCTCAACACATATGAGTTATAATATTGGTTGTAATGCTTCTTAGTAATCATCAGTACCTATCTGAAAACACAGTGATTAGTAACAGTCCTTAGGAAAACACATCTCAACAAAGGATTTTTCTGCAAATATATTTTGTTCTGTACTGGTCAATAATGGAGCAAACTAGGTACTAAGAAAATGAGGACACACCAAAAATTACCTCAATTTCTTCCCAGAAGTATATACTACAATTACATTTATTTTCCATATAAATTTATTTTCTCTTCAGTTTAAGAAATACCAAAGGAATCTATATGTTCACCCAGGGTTGGTTTGTAGAAATATTTACCCACATTCATGAGATGAAGAAAGAAGAAACAAAGTGATAATTTTTATGCATATCTACAAGTACATTAAAAAAAAACTTAAATCTTACCACCCTCAAAATATCTTTGAATATATTTATACACACGACATTGTTAAAAATTAGAGAGTTCATTTTAAACATTAGGAAAATTTATTAAAAATTCAAGTATGGCATATCTTTATTTCATGTTATTCAGATAATTCTGAAATGTTTCACTCATTATAGTTAGTAAATTTATTTACTGGGCAATTTTTGGTTCTGTGTTGCTGCTAGATTCTAGATTGCTACTGATTATAAAAAGGGCATGTTGTTCATTACAGTATGCCATTATGCAAAGCTTAAAGGAGGTTATCATTCATGTTTTATAAGAAGGGTTTATAAATCTATTACTGTACAGATTATAACTACTCCAGATGTTGAATTCTCCAGTTTTCTTTGTAATGTGATAAATGTCACCTCTCTCTTTGACACCTCTTTTACAATAAAAGCACAATTTTATTTAACTTCTTTTAATGGATGTCAGAAAATAGAAGGGAAACAAATAGAAAACAGAACAAAATAGAATATAAACTTCCTAGGGTAAATACCCAATTAAAATATTAGCTGTTTTACTCAAGATTTACAACTATATTTTCCTTTCAAAAACCTTTCATTAACCTGGGTTATCTAATTTAAGTGGTGTGTATTAATTTGTCTTATGTTACCCTGTACAGCTCCCACTATTTCACAGTGCTATATTTGTTATTTCTAAAATATCACACAAGAAACTGCAATATAAATAATTTCTGTGGATAAAACTCAACATAAAACTAAACCATTTCTCCCATCAACTAAAATATTTTATTAACTCAGAATATTTTATAAAAATATAACTTTAGGAGGAGCATAACAACTTGCAAACAACCAAATAAAAAGTTTTAAAAGGTAACATTTGTTTTATTAAAAGTAATTGCCTACCAGATACTTCTGAAGAGGAGCAAGCTTGTATCCGAAAAATAAATTAAACAATGATTAAATGACACTCATAAAAATAGCATATTAGCATGAAATCACTTATACACATTTTTACAGAATATTATGTACAGACTAAAACAATGTAGAAATGATTATTTGACTGAACATATTCAAATAGAATATTTTTAAATTAAATGGTTAGGAAATAAAATCAATAATTACTGTTCAGCGCCACAATCAATACCATTCTAATTTTCCTTAAAACAGCTAACAAAAAATTTAACTCCTCATAGCAATAGCGCTAATAATATTAAGTAGCATATACTGAAATACACATCCTATAACTACTGCAATGCCATCTCTGGACTTCTATTCTTTTTCAAAACTGTACTGTAGGAAAGACACTCTGAATTGTAATACTTCATTAAGTCCCTTCTGAGAGACAATAGTGTCTTCCAGGTATTTTTACTTCATTGGTGCCGGTTTAACAATCTTCTCAACATTTATTGAGCACTGTTCAATGGTACCAGAAACTGAGCTAGACTCTGGGAACACAACAAAGAATGAACATATCTCCACTATATAGGAGATGAGAAGCTAAAGGGGAAATAGATGAACCACTGTAATAGAACGTGACAAGGATTACAACTAAGAAATCTACAGGTGCTATTCAAGCTCAAAAGAGGAAATTCTTGGGTAGTAAGGTAAGGCATAAAAGATGATGCAGCATTTGTGCTGAATCTTGAAGGATAAACAGTTCCTCTGGCAGATGAAGTTGAGGACAAAGATAGGCTGGGATGATCCTGAATCAAATGTATAAAGGAAAGAGCATGGTTTACTCAGGAAATGTCAACAGACCTAAATAGCTGCGGCATAGGGTAAAAGTGTACAGCAGCAGTGGGAGGTGAAGTGTATGGGCAAGAAAGTGCCCAATCAGGGAGGTAGCTGCTCGCCACAGCGACACTTTTCAGTATGTGGAAAGGCCCAGGAGTAAACTGAGTTATTCACAATTGCTGTACTCCATTTCTTCTGGGAAATAGGAGGCAAGATCACTTGGCTAAAGAAAGAGGGGAGCCAGATAGAGTAAGGAGGAAGAACAGTGGGGGTTACAGGTCTGAATATTTTAAATCTTGATGGCTACCCATTTAGGGAATAAGAGAAGGAGCTGTTCCTCTAAAATTTTCTATAAGGGAAAGAGCAAGTATTAGGTACTATAAGCAGTTGTTTCTTAATAGTATCTTTTTTTGTAATAAGTTAAAATTTTTTTTTACTGAGCAGATTATAATTCATGGTCCCCCTAATCTCTTTGTAATTAAATTATTTTCATCTTCATTCTTTACCTAAATAAAAGCATTATTCTATTTAGGTTATTTAGTGTATGTCAGAAAGCACAAAACAGGATGGGAACGGAGGTAAATTAGTTATGAAAATACCAAGTTCTATCAACAAATAACAATACAGTCTCTTCCAAAACCTCTAGGAAGTGTAAATCTAGTAGACTGTAATACTGTCTTCTGGCACCCCTACTTCAAACACTCACCTCTTTAGAACTCTATATTTGTTATTTCTAAGCATACCTCCCCACACACATACATGCTGTAGTACAAATATTTTCAGTAAATATAAAATATTCTAGTTGCTACAGAATGCCTCATAAAATGCAACTTATAGCAACAAAGCAAACAAATTATTCTGTAAAAAGTGGTTTCCTACCAGATGCTTCTGATGATTTGCGTGCTTGATCAAAAAGAATAAATTAAACAGATTAAATAACACATAAAATAACATACACACAAGAAGTTACCAACCCATACATGTTCATTAGATATTCACACACAGGAATAGAATGAAAAACACATATTCAAAAGTGTTTTATACAATGATTACAATTAATTCTTTGGATACATGTATCTTTTTAACCAGTCAAAACCCTACTCTGGAAATATATTAATGAAATATCATATTTCTATCCCTTTAATCTGAAGAGCAATTGTGTTCACTTTGCTGAAGAGACACTTTGCTTCACCATATTCAAATGTGTTCGTTCAAAGCAAATTCACTGTAACCTTAAAATGACAGTGAGTATAAAAAACAACTTTAATTACTATAACTGTTATTTGTGTAGTTCAGTGGATGGGACCACATAACAGCACAAATGGGCCTACTTTTCTTTTCTAAGATATTAATTAGTCTTGCACAAAATCACGCATGAAAGAGTGGTTGAAAATTTAATAGGCAATAAAGGCTATTCTTATTGCAATACTGCTTACATTTACTCTTCTGTCCTCTCCTTACAATTTTTTGTTAGTTAATTCTTTATCAAGTCTTGGTTACAAGTGAACATTATAATTGACCCACTCTTTCACTACACTGTTAAAAAAATTTTAAACTTTTGGTGAGACATATATATTTAAATGATCAAATTATAGAAAGAAACACATTAACTTATTTGACTAGTATCTATATGGACAGATGGATACACTATGAATTCACTTAGTGTACTCGTTCACTACAAATCACATGTACATGCTTTCTCTCCAAACTTGCTCTCTGTCTAGGGATGCTGTAGATTTTCTAGGCCATCCAAGCCATGTTTGACTGAAGATGTTCCCTAAAGGATTTTGTGATAAAAAAGTAAATTTATAGCCATAAAACTAATGACCCAGGCAATTTTTGAAATGCTCTTTGAAATGTACTTTACTTCCTTAATTGTTCACTGAGGCTTTTTCTCAGAGGATATTTTATCTAGCAGAATCATATGCTAAAGATTTTCCATTTGGTCCTGAATTCAAATGTTGTCTTGTTGAGGAAAGTACAGAGATAGGAGTGGATCCCTAGATGATAGGGTATGCACGTTTTCAACTTAACTAAATAGTAAGTGGCTCAATAAATGGTTGTGCTAGTTTATACTACCACTCTATCCTTGGTGATCCATATCCTCAACAAAATATGTTACTGTTTAATTTTTACTTTCTAATTTTTGATAATCTAATGGGTATAAAATGATATCTGCTTGTTAAATATTAAATATCTCAGTAGAATTTTATAACTTTTTTCTCTTAAAGGTCTTATTCTTTTATTAGATTTATTCCTAGGTTCTTTAGAGCTTTGGTTGCTATTGTAAAAGGGAGACTTTTTTAAAAATTACCATTTGTTTGTTGCTGATGTATAGCACATAGTTGATGTTTATATACTGATATTATATGGCAGACTGGCAGTCTCTCATTAATTCTAAAATAACACTAGTAGATTCTCTTGAATTTTCTATGTAGATAATCACATATCTGTGAATAATGATAATTTTTTTTACTCGAACTTTTTCTTGTCCTACCGTGTAGGTTATCACTCACAGTGTTATACTGTACAGATAGAGACAACGAGCATCCTACTCCTGTTCCTAACTTCAAAGAACATGTTTCTAACTGCTTTTCTTTCCCATACTTTACTTGTAAAACTATTACTAGAATACATATATTTAAGAAATTAAGAATATCTCCTTTTTAATTCTTTGAAAAATTTTGTACCAAGATTAAAATTTTTGTTTTTTGAACTTGACTATAAAACTGTCCAGTCCTAATTTTGCTAAGTTTTTTTTTTTTTTTTCTTTTTGCGGTACGCGGGCCTCTCCCGCTGCAGAGCACAGGCTCCAGACGCGCAGGCTCAGCGGCCATGGCTCACTGGCCCAGCCGCTCCGCGGCATGTGGGATCTTCCCGGACCGGGGCACGAACCCGTGACCCCTGCATTGGCAAGCAGACTCTCAACCACTGCACCACCAGGGAAGCCCATGTTAAGTTTTGAATAAACATGTTAACTATGATTAAATCTTAAATAGGTACAGTTCTAATCAGTTCTCTTAAAAGTCTTCTCCATGAACTACGCATTGGCTCTGATGAATATTTTCTATTCCACTGACTTTTGCTCGTGTCTCTATTAGTTTTTTTCCTTCTTTTGATTAACCATACTGTGCTTTCTCTAACTTGTTTACTTGCATCCTTATATCACAAATGTCTTTCTCTTTTCCTAACATACACATTTAAGATTTTGGCTCTAAATCCTTTAGCTGCACCCCACAAGTTCTGATACATAATTGAATTTTAAATTTATGAGTTATTTCTTGACCTGTGTGTTATTTGGGTTTTTTTTAATTTCCAAATATAACATTTGTGTTTACTTATTTAATTAGTCTTTTATTATTGATTAAACTTAATTGCTTTGTGGTCAGAGACCACAGCCTATGTATCAATTCTTTAAAGTATATCAAATATGTGTAGTCAAAAAATCAATTTTGTAAGTGTTCTATATATTTCTGTGTATTCTCCAATTACTGGGTGAGAATTCTTTATATATATCTATAAATCTTACATAGTTATAATTTTTCCTTCTAAACGGGTCAATTTTGTTTTATATATTTTGAGGCTCTGTGGGGAAGTACATACAATTTTTTTCTCTTATATTTCTTTTTTATGTGATTATTAATTTAAATGGTAGTCTGTATGTGACAATTCTACTCTGACATTCTTGGTAGGATCTAATGCTGTTTTATCTGCTAAATATCTTTTGTTGTAGATTGTGTGTGTGTGTTATGTATCTATTTTGGCTTTGGACTCTGAACTCAAAGTTCAGTGGGGCTTTATCTGTGAGAAAACTGCAGGGTTTGATATGAGGATATGTTTTGTATTAGCTTCTGCCTGGCATCCGATAGATGTTACCAGCCTGGAACTGTTACTCTAAGGTATTTTATTTAAAATTATTAAACCACACAATTAATACAGATTATAACGTGAAAGCTACTGAAGAAGCAGTTGATTACAAACTCTCAGGAAAAGCATCCCATACACATGCACATACAGCCCTCCCCGCTCCCCAGGAACCCAAGCCAAGAAATGTGAGCTTCCTTATCTTCCCCGTGTCAGTGGAGACGTTTTATTTTTTAGTCTATGCTTTCACTGAGGTTATGATCCTTTGAGGATCCTGGCTTTATACACAAGTCTAAGAAATCCCAAGTTGTATGGATCAAAGAACTTTTCTGTCTCTGTGAGGCCATTTAAAACAAAAGCCATTTTGTCACCAAGGTATGAAAATTTCCTCAGGGTAGTCAAAGTATGCTCCCCCTTACAGCTCTAGTTTTTCACTTACTATTTGACTTTCTGCACACTGGGGATTTCTATTATATTCTTGTAAATTCAAGTATTCATTTAAAGGGATGCTTGTTATATTTTATTCAGTATTTCTATGTGCTGTTGTATCTTCGTTAATTTTTGGTCTAGAAGGATTTTCAAATTATCCAGTCTCCAATTTATGGATTTTTTTTCTGCGTAAGAAAAAATGTGTGTTAAGTTGTAAGATGCAAGGAGACCTGGATGTTTGTGGAATTCATTTTTTATCCTCGTAATTCAAACTTCCATCAGGATATATTTAGGTGCTGGTATTTTTGTTAATTTTTGTCAATACACAGTGAGCTCTTTCAGTGTATACTTTTAGGATTTTCTTCTAAGTTTTCCTGAATCATAATTTTTTATGATTGTTTCTGTTCTATTAGTCATTATCTGTTCTGAAGGAATGTTATTCATTCAATTTGTAGAGTTCCTACTTTTATCTAACATACTTTTCACCTCATAATTTTTATCCTGTCCATTTTCCCTACATTCTGGTAGCTTTTATCAAGTTAGCTCTTTACATGTTCAATTTACCTTCCTGCAGTGATTATTTTGCTCTTTACTGCTTCTAATGCAGCTTTATACTCTATAAATGCCAGGTTCATTTTCTTATAACATTCTCTTATATCATTATTGCTTCTTTTCTATTCCTGCCTCTCGCCCAGCTCTCCTCTCAACCTAGTCTCTTGTTTCATCTTTTTATCTTTAACATCTTATTTTATAGAGTCCATGTTCACTTGAAATTTTTAAGAATTCCACATAGACGCTCTCTATAATTTCCTATTTTAAACCCTCCCTCATAAATATTTTCTAAACGTAAGTTCATTCTCTTCCTCTTGAAGGCTGTGAACTTATCCTTGAGCATGATCTCTTTTATAGGCTCCACATTGGTACTTTTCTTGTTTATTCATTCATGAACAATGAGAAGCCTTTCAAAACTTTACAAATGCTCCCCCCAAATAAGGTGGATCCTCCCACCTCCTATTTGGGTATGTTAGAATCAAGTTCTCAGATCTTTTAGTTGATATATATATATACATATTTATATTATCATTTAAATAATCCAAAATGGGAATGGAGCCAGGACTATAGGGTTCCTTACTAGTTGTGATGCCCGTCACATCAGGGAAGAGCCCTGTTATATCTGGAAGAAGAAAAGCCACTTTCTCAGCTTGATTAGACTAACAAATTTCTGGTTGTCCCACTATTAATTGTTTTAGAATGAAAGAAATCAGCAGTGTTGGATTTTCCACTCATCTCTCCCACAGTCTTTCTTAAAAGCTTCATCCATCCAAGTTAGTAAGGGTGAAATTATTTTTATTTGTTTTCCATGAAGGCAAACTACTCAAAATAAAACTGTTAAACTTTGGCATCCGATCTTCAATCTGATACATACATTTCTAGGCAAGTACCCTTCCTTAATTCCACTGATATACTGTTTTTCCAGTTTTGTGTTCTTAAATTTTCAATTTAGAAAATATTGTTCTAAAAGGGGGAATTACTCAAATGCTTTTGCTCAAGTCTGTAACTTTCCTGTAATTCAAAGCATAGCAAATCTTTTTCAGAGATTTGCCCTCAACTACCACAAGGCCAATCAGAGTTTTCATTTGAGATTTTGATATAATGATGCTAGTTATGTTCCAATAAGCATATGAACCAAAAAAATCAAAATACATGACTGATATTCTTCATCAATAATGTAATAAAAGTGTTATACTATATAAAAAATGGGTAAGTTCTAATCATTCATTTATTTCACAAGAATTTATGAGTTCATTACTGTGTTTGGGGCACTAGGGTAACCACTGGAAACACAGAGATGAACACTGCACTATCCTTGACTTAAGGAGTTCAAAGGATGGTGATTGGAAACGGATATGCAAATATATAATTTCAGTATAATACAAATAATTGTTATAGTTTATAAGTTTGCTTTGGGAGTATAGAGGAATCATCTGACTCTACAGAGTCAATAATGGAGGCACTGAAAAGCATAGCTGGTTTTCAGAATTTTTATAATAAAAGATATAAATATGGAAAGGGAGCAAGGAATAATATGTAGTGTAATATGACTAGATCAGAATTTTATGAGAGTGGTGCAAATAAAGCCAGAAAGGCAGGGCACTGCTCTCATATGCCCCACTAAGGAGTTTAGCCTTTGAGAGGCACTAAGGAGTAACTGAAAGTTTTCACGTTGGGTTAAGAAATGGGCGTATCTGCAGTTTTAAAATGGCAGCATGGAAAATGGTCTGGAGGGATATAAAACTGGAAGTTGAGACCAGTGAAGCTGTTACTGCAAAAGGATTGAAAAGATACAGAATTCCTGATCCAAAAGCATTCTCAGTGTCAGTGATAATGGAGAAAATTGAGTGATTTTGAGACATTTCTAATGTAGAATCAATAGAAATTTATGGCTGAGTGCATGTCTGGGGAGTAAGAAACAAGTTCAGTGATTACAAGGCTTCTGTTTTAAGTTCCTGCATGGCGAGTGGGATCATTAACAAAAATCAGGATGAATGAAAAAGGAGCAGATTTGGGATGGAAAGAGAAAATTCACTTTTGCACTGAACATTCAGGTAACAACTGAAGATGTGGGACTGGATGAGATCATTCAGAGAGAATGCAGCATTAAAAGAGGGCTAAAGATAGATTCCAGAGAAAACTATTCCCCCCAAAAGCTGGTATTTAATAGGCAAGGAAGGAGAAAAGAAAGAGCTTTTTAACTAGGAAAGTACCACATACACATAAATATCACATGTATAGCTAAAGACTTAGATAAAAAGGTCTGGCATTTGCTCATTTTTACAAATAAAACCACACTTCATTTGAAATTTTCCACATTTTGAAATGGCTGAGGCATTTAACCACTTATGAGTAATATTAGTTGAAATTGGACAATCCTGAAAAAGTCAGAATGTTTAGTTGTCATTACTATAATTCCTATGGTTAAAAAAGGCTATAAGGGCAGACCAATATGATCAAGTATATCAAATACTATCTGAATAATCCATAGCTTTCTTGAAAGAAAAAGCAATAGAGAAGCAGTAACAATTTTCTTCAGCTAAAACTAACATATCCAATTGTAAAACCTCTAGAACACTTTCAAGGAGAAAAAACACACTGCCTGTATTCAAAGAAATCCAGTATTTTAAGTGTGATAACCAGGTATATTCAGTTTTGATATCCAAGAAATCCTAAGAAATGTTAACATGTTGCTTTTGTAATATTAGCCCAAATTTAAAACACTCGAACAGAAAGATCTATCTAACAGTAGAATAACAGGATAATAACAATAACAAATCATTCTTAATATATTACATGCAAAATTGTTCTTTTAACGTCTAATATCATTCTATAAATAAATACCTAACAGTGTTGAAGAGGTTTATATTATACAGCAGCAGGATAAAAAATGTTTATTGGCAATAATAAGATGGTCTCCAATTATGGAAGAAAATGTTCATCTATTTGGAATTCTACCACTATACCAAAAAAATCCAACTCTCTCAGGTTCTGAATTCCAATTCCAAATCTTTTAAGTATAAACTATAGACTGCTTTAAGAGAAAAACCATAACACTTTTCCTAAACATGTATCTGATTCAAAGGTTAACTTAATAAACATCCTCTTTTTTAGTTAAGCAAAAAGATGCTAATGAATTATGCTCTAAGCAAATATTTCTGCCTCTAACAACAGGATATCTATTTTTAGCTGCAGGTTTGGCTTAAAGTGAACAGCTTTTACCCTATGATAAACTGCAGTATATACTGTAGTATATTTTCTCAAAAAACATTTTTAGAAATGTTTAGAAAAAATCATATTTACAAAAACAAAAAGGAAACTATCACAAAAGTACTTGTTCTAACAAATTATTTCCCAAAAAATTATTTCTAAAAATTTTAACAAAGGCTCCAAAACCAAAATGCATATATTTATTTCATCATTAAATTCCTATTTCTCAATGAATTATAGTTAAAAGCAACAAACAAATCAATAAAATTTTGGCAACATCTTATGCAAAATTGAGTATTTTTTATATAACCAAAAAGAAGCTAACAAAAATTAATATTAGAAAGACAAAGCCAATAAAAGGAAAGTTTAATTATCTTCAGGATCAGACACTAAAAAAATTCCTCCTTTACCACAGTGGGTCTTTTACTCACTAATTTATAACACAATTAATAACAATGTATTAATGAATATAATGAATACAATAAATCACACCATAAAATAGATTAGAAACTGATTACTGGTATTGACTATTAATAGTGATATTAATTATTCACAGTTGTTAATGGATTTAAAAAGCAAATTACTATAATCTCTAAAAGCAAAAGCATCAAGAGAAAATGTAATCCACTGTAGTTCTGGCTTTACAACTGCCCCTCTAAAAAACATTTTTTTGCTTTTATAGTTAAATATTTTTTTAAAAATACAAACCTACAGAGTCTCAGAGAGCATACTTACCACTCATGATGAAAATCAACCTTTCCAAAACATACTGCTCAAAACAACAATCCAACAGCAAAGGGAGTTATGCTAATCTCTAGAGGTATAAGAACCGATGGTGTAAACACATACATTAGAGCATGCAGCACACAGAAAATGAAAAGCTTTCTTTTGTTTTAAAAAGAGAAGCCCCTAGAAGCAAAGCATAACTGCTCAGTACGAGATATCACTAGTAAACATCAGATTAATGCCAAAGATGTGTATAACTAGATTTAATTTCTCTCAAGCTAGTTATCCTAGGCTTCTTCATATACCACTAGAACAACTCAAAATGGCAGGGAGAAAATGTTCGAACCAGGATGTATAAGATGTTCTCAATTATATCAGCATGAGTTGTTACCACGGCAACATTAGAGCAGAATTATCGGTTCACTTGTAACCAAGGAGTAGCTTTTCTAAAGCTTTAATCAACCAAGACAAATAAAATGCCTTTTTATTTTAGAGCCACATGATTTAAAAATTACCACGTTTCTTAAATTTAAGCACTTATCTACCATTTTTACATCTTTCCAAGATATTTTAAAAATTGCTGTTTTCTTCAAATACTCACACAATCCCATGTTGAACCTGGCAAGGAACAAACAGCAGAATGATTGCACCTAAACGTCTTTCAATTACACCAGCTCTTACTGCTAGCTGTGGACTTCACTGATATTAAAATGCTGTGTGCTGTTGCTAGTGACTATTGGCGATGAATCTTATTGCCCAGATCGCTGATAGCTTTCATTTTTCATGAGCCAGAAAGCTATACTGCAGCACAAATGTTAACCATTTAAACATTCTGTTATTATGGAGGAGACAAAATATAATACTATATATCTTCATTTATAAAGGAGAATTGTAAAACAACTTATTTATAAACTTCCATTATATTCAGTATCACAAACAGTGTCAGATGCCACTTATGTGATTTTCAAAAGAGGGGAGTACACAAAGTTACTGACAATTTTTTTTTTTTTTTTTTTTTTTTTTTTTGCGGTACGCGGGCCTCTCACTGCCGCGGCCTCTCCCGCCGCGGAGCCCAGGCTCCGGACGCGCAGGCCCAGCGGCCATGGCTCACAGGCCCAGCAGCTCCGCGGCACGTGGGATCCTCCCAGACCGGGGCACGAACCCGTGTCCCCTGCATCGGCAGGCGGACTCTCAACCACTGCGCCACCAGGGAAGCCCGACAATTATTTTTGAAGTGTAAAATCCCTTACATTAAACAGGATTAAGATGACAGATTGTATAGCAAGGTAGATGGTATGGTGAACAACTGTACTGATTCCCAGAGACCCAAAATTTGTACCAAAATGGTACAAGGGATCTATAGAATGGTTCCTTGTTAAGTGGAATGTCACCAAGTGAACATGCCATTTTAAAAGTTGCCAGGTGACACAGGACTTCTGGTGATGAAAGAATGAGTAAGTCAGCAAATCTTCTCTCCAAGAAACAATTATGAAGTTGGACAAAATTATCAAAAACAATGACTTCATGGTTCTGGACATCTAGTAATCACAAACAACAAACTGAGAAGCATTTATTCATGAAAAATTGCTACACTTTGCATGAAAACAGTGGGAGTCTGTGGTATTCTTGCTTGGTGCTGCTCCTGTTCCCCCACAGCTCAGTCAGTGCAGTACTTCTGTCAGGGTGGGGCTCCATGACAACCAGGAGCTTTACTGCCAGAGAGGGCTGACATGATTTGGAGAGGAAGCCAAAAAACCCCATACAAGTGATACCATCTATTAAAAAAAAAAAAGCAAACTGTAGCAAATGAACAGGGAAAGTATCCAGCTTTGCTAACCTGAAGTTGTGGCCATAGTAGGGGTGAGCAGTAGACTGATGGTCTAGCAAAAAATTTAGTATAGAAAATGTAAATGAGAGAGGCAGAGAGGGCCTAAATAAGCTCTCCACATATCCCAGCTTGACAAGGAAGCTATTCCATAGGACCCAAAGGAAAGTTAAAGCTGGTACAGGCTTGAAAACTGCCTGAACGTTGAATATGCTTTCCAACCCACAAACAGCTCCATCAGCACAGACTGGCTCAGAATGTTTGAGCACAAACTCTGATTAATCACTGAATAGTAACTAAGCTATGCAGGCACAGGGTAATCCCTAACAGAGAAATCAGTAGCCAGACAACATGGTGGATACAGCCCATAGATTAAAGCCATGGAAGTTATTAAAACAAAACAATATAAATAAAAACAATCCTGAGGAAAGAAAAAATAATCAGAATGCAGAGCTGCTACAAAATATTATTTTAAAAAGTCAAATTTCTGACAAAAACATTATATAATCCATAATGAGGAAAAACGATAGAAAATGTCTCTGAATGGTCCCAAATATAGGATTTAGCAGACAAGACTATTGAAAATATATCAAAAGAATAAAAGGAAATTGTATTTAAAGAATTCAAGGAAAATATGATGGCAATGATACAACAAAGAGAATTTCAATATAATGATAGAAAGAGAAACTATTCAAGATATAAAAATTATAGACTTGGAAAGTACAATAACCCAAACTTTAAAACTCACTACATAAGCCCAACAGCAGATTTGAGGAGGGCAAAAGACTCAGTCAGTGAACTTGAAGATAGATCAATAGAAATCAACCAGTCTGAAGAATACAGAGAACAAAAGATAGGAAAAAAATGAACAGACCCTTAGAAGCCTGTAGGATATCAAGGGTATCAACATACATGTAATAGGAACCTTAGAAGGAGAGGAGAGAGACAAAGGGCAAAGAAAAAATATTTGAAGAAATAATGGTTGAAAATGTCCAATCTGATGAAAAATGTTAACCTGCAATCTAAGTTCAACCAATGCCAAGTATGATAAGTACAAAGAGATTCATACCTAGACACCTCATATTCAAGTTGTTAAAAGCCAAAGACAAAGAAAAAATATTGAGAGAAGCAAGAGAAAATGACTAATCATGTACAGGGGAAAAGCAATATGATTAATGATGACTTCTTCATGAAAATAAGAGAGGCCGGAAGGCAGTGGAATAATGTATTCAAAGTGCTAAAAGAAACAAACCTTTTCACAATTCTCTATCCAGGAACACTATCCTCTAAAAACAAAGGTAAAATAAAAACATTCTCAGATAAACAACAACAGAGGATATGTGCTTCAAGCAGAAATACTTAAGGAAGTTGTTCCAGATGAAAAGACACTGGACAATACTCAAATTGACAGGAAGAAATAAAGAGTATAGATGATAAATATATAAGTAAAAGACTATATAAACACATTTATCTTTCTTTTTAAAATTTCTTTAAAGACCTTAAAATTGTATGAAGCAATCATTGTAACACTGCATTTCTAGGTTTATAAAAACATAAAGGTAACGTGAAAATGATAACACAAAATTAGAGAAGAAATGGAGCTATATTGCATCAAAGTCACTATATTTTACTAGAAAAGTAGATTGTGATAAGATAAAATGCATATTTTAACCCCTAAATCGACTATTAAGAAAATGTCTTTTTAAAATGTAGTTTAAAAATCAAAGAGGAATTAAAATGGCATCCTACAAATATCTGTTTAACACAAAAGAAGAGAGGAACAACAATACAAAAACTCTTAAGATATATAGAAAACAAACAGCACAATCAAAGATGTAAAGCCAACCATATCAATAATTACATTAAATGTGAATAAACAGATCACAAGGCAGAAATTATCAGACTGGATTAAAAAAGGTCCAACTATATGCTGTCTACAGGGCCACACTTTAGATTTTAAGATAAAAATAGGTTGAAGGGAAAGGAGAGAAAAAGTTATACCATGTAACAGTAACCATAATACAGGTGGAATACCTATATCAATATCAGACAAAATAGACTTTAAGACAAGAAATATTACTAAAGTCAAAAAAAGGAAATTTCATAATGATAAAAGGGTCAATACTTCTGGGAGATTTAACAATTAGAAATGTATATGCAATGAACAAAATAGTCTCCAAAATGCTAAAACAAAAATGACAGAATTGAAGGAAGAACTAGGGACTTCCCTGGTGGCACAGTGGTTAAGAATCTGCCTGCCAATGCAGGGGACATGGTTCGATACCTGGTCTGGGAAGATCCCACATGCCGTGGAGTAACTAAGCCGCGTGCCACAACTACTGAGCCTGTGCTCTAGAGCCTGCGTGCCACAACTACCAAAGCCCTATAGCACCTAGAGCCCGTACTCTGCAACAAGAGAAGCCACTGCAATGAGAAGCCCATACACTGCAATGAAGAGTAGTCCCCACTCGCCACAACTAGAGAAAGCCCACACACAGCAATGAAGACCCAACACAGCCAAAAATAAATTAATTAATTAAAAAAATTTTTTTTAAAGAAAGAACTAAATAATTCAGAAATTATAGTTGAAAATTTCAATATTCTCAATAATTCATGGAAAAAAGAAAATCAATAGATTACAGAAAACTTGAATATAATATCATTAAAATGACATTTATAAAACACAGCATCTAACATCAGCAGAATACACATTCTTTTCAAGTACACATGGAAATTCTCCATACTAATCATATGCTAAGCAATATAACAAATCTCAAATTAATTTGAAAGGATAGAAAATTCATTCAAAAAATGAACTCTTATCATAGGAGAATTAAAGTAGGAATGGACAACAGAGAGAAATTTTGGAAATCCTAATATCTGGATTTAGATCACAAAGAAATCCCAAAGGGAATTAGAAAATATTTTGAACTGAATGGAAAAAAACCCACAAGAAATCAACATTTATGGGATACAGATAAAGCATAGCTTAGAGGAAAATTCAAAACTTTAAACACATGTATTAGAAAAAAAGAAAGGTCTCAAATCAATAATTTAAGTTTCCACATTAAGAAACTTAGAAAGAAGAGCAAATTAAACCAAAGCCAAAACGGTCACAGCAGAATTCAATGAAATGGAACATAAAAACAATAGAGAAAATGAAGAGACCAAAAGTCTTACTGATAAACCTTTAGCTAGACTGACCAAAATTAAGACAAAATAAAACAGAGAAGACACTAATTACCAAAATCAGGAATGAAAAGATGGCATAACCACTGATGCTAGAGAAATTAAAAGGATTAAAAAAGAATACTATGAACAACTTTACGTAAATGATATAACTTAGATGAAATGGACAAGTTCATAGAAAGACACAAATTACCAAAACTAACTCAAGAAGAAATAACAAATCTGAAAAGACTTACAAACAAACAAAAATATTAAGCCAGTAATTACAATTTTTCCCACAAAGAGAAGCTCAGGTCCACATGGCTTCACTGGGGAATTCTATGAAACATTAAAAGATATAATACCAATCTGACACAAACTTTTCTAGAATATAAAGAAGGATGTAATACTTCCCAACTTATTCTATGAGGCCTGATGACAAAACTGACAAAGATCAAAAGAAAATTACAGATCAATATCCATTCCAACACAAAAATCTTTATCAAAATATTAGCAAACCTAATTCAGCAGTATATTAAAATGATTATACACCAGGACCATGTAGGATTTATCCCAGGAAGGCAAGGTTGGTTCAACATTGAAAATTAATTAATGGAATACACCATATTAATGGAATAAAAGACAAAACGACATAAACATCTCAATATATGTAGCAGAAGCATTCTACAAAATCCAGTACCTGTGATAAAACCTCTCAACAAACTGGGACTGGCAGGGAACTTCCTCAAGCTGATAAAGGGTGAGTTTGGGGGTGAGGTGGAGAGGGGGACCCTATAGTTTACATTATATATAATGGTGAAAGATGGAATGCTTTTCCTAAGAATGGAAATAAGGCAAGGATATCTATACTCACCACTTCTTTGCAACTTTTTTTTTTTTTTTTTTTTTGTGGTACGCGAGCCTCTCACTGTTGTGGCCTCTCCCGTTGCGGAGCACAGGCTCCGGACGCACAGGCTCAGCGGCCATGGCTCACGGGCCTAGCCTATCTGCGGCATGTGGGATCTTCCCGGACTGGGGCACGAACCCGTGTCCCCTGCATTGGCAGGCGGACTCTCAACCACTGCGCCACCAGGGAAGCCCTCTTTGCAACTTTTTATGAAAGGTTCTAGCCAGTGTAATGAGGTAAGAAAAAAGATATTTAAAAAGATATTAAAGGCATATAAATTGATAAGAAAGAAATAAAACTGTCTTTTTTTGCAGATGACAGGATTCTATATGTATAAAATTCTAAGGAATCTATAAAGAAACTACAAGAACTAATAAGTAAGTTTATCAACATCATAGGATATAATATATATATAAACCAATAACATTTTAATATACTAGGAACAAGCAATCCAAAACTGAAATTAAAAGGACAGCTCCATTCACAATGGTATTAACAGAAAAAAAAACTTAGGAATCCATTTTAACAAGATTTACTCACTAAAAAAAAAAAAAAAAACAAACAAAAAAACAGAAAACATTGCGGAGAAATTAAAGTACATCAAAATAAATGGAAAGCTATTTCATTTTCATGGACTTCAAGACTCAATATTGTTGATAGAAGAGTCTCCACAAATTAATCTATAGATTCAATGAAATCTCTATGAAAATCCCAGTGGGCTTTTCTTTAGAAACTGACAGGCTGATTAAAATTTATATGGAAATGTAAAGTACCCAGAATAGCCAAAACAATTTTGGAAAGAACAAAGTTCGAGGACCTACACTACTTGATTTCAAAACTTTTTTTAAAGTTACAATAACCAAGACAATGTGGTATTGGCATAGAATAGACATACACTGGTCATTGGAACAAAATTGAGAATTCAGAAGTGAACCCCTACAATTATGGTCAACTGATTTTTGACAAAAGGTGCCAAGATGATTAATGGAGAAAGAAAAGTCTTCTCAACAAACAGCGCAGTAAAAATTGGATATTTATATGAGTTAAAAAAAAGAACTCCACTCCATAGCTCACACAAAACAACACAAAAAATTAATTTTTAGATGAAAGCATAGAATAAAAATCTCCATTACCTTGGGTTAGATAAAGATTTCTTAAGATTTGGCACCAAAAGTACAATCCATCAAAGGAAAAAATGATAAACTGGACTTCATTAAAATTACAAACTTTTGCTCTTCAAGGATATCATTTAAGAAGATAATACAAGCCACCAATGGGGAGAAAATATTTGCAAATTATTTATTTGGTAAACTTGTGTTCAGAATATATAAAGAACTTTAAAGACTTGACAATAATAAGAAAAAAAGCCTCAATTTAGAAAGTGGGCAACAGATTTGAAAATACATTTTTCTAAAGTAGATACATGAATGGTTTATAAGAACATGAAAACATGCTCAACATCATGAATCATTAGGGAAATGCAAACTGAAACCACAATTAAATACCAATTCACACACACCAGAATGGCTAAAATCAAAAAGACTGATGATACCAAGTATTAACAAGAATGTGAAGAAACTGTAACCCTCCTACACTGTTGATGGGAATATAAAATATTAAGCTACTTAGGAAAACAATTTGGAAATTTCTTAAAAAGATAAACATAAACTTACCATATGACCCAGTTATTCTACCCCTAGACATCAACTCAAGAGAAATGAAAGCATATGTCCACCCAGTCTTGCATGCGGATAGAGCAACATTATCCAAATAAACCAAAAACTGGAAACAATCCTAATGTTCATCAGTTGCTGAATGGATAAACAAAAATGTTACATCCACACAATACAGTACAATTCAGCAATAAAATAGAGCCAACTATTGATATGTTCTATAACATGGATGAACCTCAAAAACGTTATTGTAAGTTCAAGAAGCCAGCAACAATAGATTATATATATATTATATGATTCCATTTTTATAAAATATCCAGAAAAGGAAATCTGTAGGGATAGAAAACAGATCCGTGTTTGTCTGAGGTGGGGACTGATTGCAAAAGAGAACAAAAGAACTGTTGGGGGTGATGAAAATGTTCTAAAACTGAATTGTAGTGATGGCTGCACAACTCTATATGTTTATTAATAAACACTGAATTGTACACTTATAATGAGTGAGTCTTATGGCATGTAAATTATATTTCTCTTTTTAAAAAAGTTGTCAAGTGCTTCTCTACATAAGTAGAGTCAATCTGAGGCAGATCTTCTTTGCTGTGGGAAGAATCACTTCAGCCGACAACTTAATTATGTAAATCTAAGGCTGGTAGGCATCTATTACCTTGGGGGAATGATCTAACAAAACCCTTTGGAGCTTGGTAAAGGTTGTTCCTCTCAATACCCTATGGTAAAGAGAGCTAACAAACGGGAAGGAGGTAAGTAGATCTGCATTAAAAATAGAACAGGAATTTGAAAAGGAGGGATCAAAACCTAGACCCCATTCTTTCTAAGGTTCAGAATTACGAGAATTTCTTATCAATTTTAGTGATAGTATCTGTGGCCCATGAGTAAGAAGGCACACTAAATAAGCTTTATCGAAGAATAAAGGAGAACCTGGTGATTTAGGCTCATATTAGGGGCTCTGTAGGTCAAATTCAAGTGCCTACCGAGGATAGGCAGGTGAAACAACAGAAGTAGTGAAACAGTGAAGGCTAGAGCAAATGAGATAGTATAAATCCTGGCTAAAGAGAACAGTTATTCAGTGCAAATTCCCATTTGTTCTCATATGGGAATGAGAGACCACTGAAATCAGTTTTTCAAATGGTTCAAGAATATGGAAGTCCAGGGACTTCCCTGGTGGTGCAGTGGTTAAGAATCCGCCTGCCAATGCAGGAGACATGGGGTCAATCCCTGGTCCGGGAAGATCACAGATGCCATGGAGCAGCTAAGCCTGTGTACCACAACTACTGAAGCCTGCATACTGCAACTACTGAAGCCTGCACGCCTAGAGCCCGTGCTCCACAAGAGAAGCCACTGCAGTGAGAAGCCCATGCACCACAATGAAGAGTAGCCCCCGCTTGCCACAACTAGAGAAAGCCTGTGCACAGCAATGAAGACCCAACAAAACCAAAAAAATAAAAATTAAAAAAAATAAAATTATTAAAAATAGAATATGAAAGTCCAGATATTAATATGAAAGATCTTGTTTTAAAATCAATATTTTTATTTACATATAAAATAATGGTATCACACTCAATTATTTTAAATTATCATGAGAACTAAATAAAACATATCTGTGATTTACATCTGGGTCACAGACAACCAGTTTGCTATCCCTGGAAAGATGTTCAAGAAAGGAAGGCCAATTTTGGTACAGTGTGGGGATGAGTCAAAAGCACCTTCTCACATTCAACCTGGCATGAAGCCAGGATGACTAAGTAAGTAAGTATAAATTAAGGAAACTAAATCTGTGACATAAGCTTTGAATGAGTATAACACTGGAAAGGGTGGATCATCCTCCCATTAAGAATCAGTGTCTCAATTAAGAATCAGTGTCTCATCAACTATACTCCAATAAAAATTAATGCATATTTATACATATATGTATAAGTATAGATGATTCACTTTGTTATAAAAGAGAAACTAACACACCATTGTAAAGCAATTATACTCCAATAAAGATGTTAAAAAAAAATAAAAGAAAAATTTTTAAATGAAGGGGTACAAGGATTTCTTAATGATTTTTGTAAAATAATAAAATTTAAATAAAATATGAAAAAAAAGAATCAGTGTCTCAAAATTTAAAAAAAAAGAAAAATAGAATCAGTATCTCCACAAGGAGACATCCTTCCATTAAGAATCCAGTCTCCACAAGTATCAGTGGCATCGCATCAAGAGCAAGGATACATCAAATTCTTTGGGACCAGTTTAAACCGTGAAACTATGTAGCACTGGCAAAATCAATAGCAGCTGAAAATGAGATTACTATCCACTATACTAATCAAAATACCCATCTCTTTCTTCATCCAACCTTTGGAAAGAAGATTAGCTTCTCTGGAATGAGTAAACTCCCAGAAGTTTAGCAATACTTGAAGGGGACTGGAAGAAGATCCCAAGAAAACTTCCATTTAGAAGTCCTGCTAATTTGAGCAGATGAGTACAGTGATTAATTCGAATATTTCCAAGACAAGACCTAATATGTATCCCTAGTGGGCTACACTTGTTATACAACCATAACCAGACCCCAGAGCTAAAATCAGCCATTGCTTTGGGACTTGCAAGTAATATTCACTCCCTCAGAAAATGCATCATCCTTCCAGTTTCAAATTACTAGCTCTTTTTGGACGACATTTTATTTTCAAAGTTCTCTGACCAGCCTGTTAGTCTCCTGGGTCCTCATAATATACACTAGGTCTCTGCAACTAACAGAAAACCTCAGACAGAAATCATTGCTATAGGACCCAAAGCCCAGTTTTTCTTACAAACATATAGAAAGATTTCACAGAATGGTGATCAAGAGTGTTGGCTTTGGGGGCTTCCCTGATGGCGCAGTGGTTGAGAGTCCACCTGCCGATGCAGGGGACGCGGGTTCGTGCCCCGGTCCGGGAAGATCCCACATGCCGCCGAGTGGCTGGGCCCGTGAGCCATGGCCGCTGAGCCTGCACGTCCCGAGCCTGTGCTCCGCAATGGGAGAGGCCACAATAGTGAGAGGCCCGTGTACCGCAAAAAAAAATAAAAAAGAGTGTTGGCTTTGGAGCCAGACTGCCTGGGTTCAAATTTTATCTATTTGTTATGTTACCTTGAGGAAATTACTTTACCTCAATGTGTTTTAGTCTCTTTATCTGAAAGATGTGAAAAATAATAGTATCCATCTTATTGGGGTTTTTAAAGGATTACATAAACTAATATATGCAATGTGCTTAGAACAATGCCTGACAGATAGTAAATAAATGTTTCATGTGATAGTGTATATGACAGTACTCCACCCAGGAAACGTGGGAGTGAAGTGGTATGAGTCACCACTATATTGCAGAATCAGATTTAGAGGATAAACTTTATAATATGACTGAATCTCCAACCCAGGCAGAATATAGTATGTTGATTACCAAAGATAATGCTCTATTCAACAACTAAAACAAGTCTCTCAGACCATTTGCTACTAATAATTGACCAATTTTGAAAAGTGGAAAATTTTTGATAAACACTAATAATAAGAAAGTAAAGCATGCTTTTTGTGCCAGAAAATTATACGAGGGAATTTAAACATGTCTTCTCTGAATATCAAAACAAATTTAACTCCAAGAGAATATATTATGTGTATACCTGGGATGCAATTTATTTAATACAAAAGCTTAAAATGGTTATAACAGTTCTCTACATTTGTCCTATAAAATATAAAAATAATGATATGCACAGAGATTTAGCTACAAGAATGTTTATCACAGCGGTTTTTTTATATGATAGCGAAAAATTAAAAACAATCTATATGGCTAGTGACTGTTTAAATTGTGGTGCATCCTTAAGACAACACAAAACAGCCATCTTAAAAGATATTGTAGAACAAATCTTTACAATAAGGAAAAATGTTATGAAACACTACGGAGAGATCCAAAGTTAAGGGCCAGTGGAAATTTGTGTATCTATGCACAAAACAGACTATATGTAGAACAAGGCTAATAGTGATTATCTTTTGGTGGGATTATGTGTGATTTTTACTTTTTTGTTTGTTCTTTTCTATGGTTTGCAAATTTTCTCCAATGAAGACACAGTATTTGGTAATCAGATTAAAATGTTATTAGGGAAAAAGGGCTTCTCAAACTTTAATGTGCATATTAATCAGCTGGGTAATCCTGTTAAAATGCAGATTCTGACTCAGTAGGTCTAGATGGGGCCTGAAAGTCTTCCTTTTTAACAGGCTCCCAGATGATGCTAATGCTACTAGACTGGGACTACACTTGAGCAAGACACTATCAAGAGTATATATTCAATCTTCCTTCTCTAACTATGTAGTATGGCTATTCTTGTAAAACACAAGCAAGTACAAGCTTCTCATTATTACACTTGATATAGTACTTGGCACTGTTAAACACTCCATGGAAACATTTTCTAATTTCAAATCATTTAATATCCCAGTTTCTTAGTTTTACTATAAAGGCTGCTGATTACTCAGATTCTTATAAACAATCATGATAAAAATGTACAGGTAACACTGAAAAGTTCAGTGCCTCTGCAATGTGATATTTATTTACCAGGGTCAGATCAGCATTTCACTGTTTTTGGTTAATGGCCACAGGCCTTTAAAATAAATTGCAAAGATCATAATAGAACAAATTGAGAGAAAGCTTATTAGTGTAAGACTGTACTGATATTTAATGTTAATCTAACAAACAACTCAACATGTATTGAGAACTATGCTGGCAATACCAAAATAAATTGACAAATTTTATGCCTTCAAGGGGTTCAAGGTCAAATAGGGGAGAGAGGTAACTTGAGGACTAATGTAATACAATTTTAATACTATAAAATAAAACGTAATAGAAGTGAGTATGATATGAGAACACAGGAAGAGATCATGAATTCTAAAAAGGATAAAGAACAGAGGAACAGAAGAATGCTTTGGTGATTTTGTTACAAAGATAATATGTGAGCAGAATCTTAAAGTATGAGCAAATCTCACCATTGGCAGTAGTAGGAACTGGAAATTCCAGGTAGAAGAAACATCATAAATAACCACTGTTGTTATAAAGGGATTCCATTGTCTTGACTATTCATTGCCATGTTCACATAGTGACCAAAAGTGTTAGCTCTCATCACTAATTATTAAGAGAAATGCAAATCAAAACCACAATGAGATATCAACTCATACCAGACAAAATGGCTATCATCAAAAAATCTACAAATAACAAATGTTGGCGAGGATGTGGAGAAAAGGAAAGTCTCATAAACTGTTGATGGGAATGTAATTTGGTGCAGCCACTATGGAGAACAGTATGGCAGTTCCTCTAAAAACTAAAAATTGAACTACCATATGATCCAGCAATTCCACTCCTGGGTATATATCCAGAAAAAGTGAAAACAATAATTCGAAAAGATACATGCACCCCAACATTCATAGAAGCACTATTTATAATAACCAAGACATGGAAGCAACCCAAATGTCCATCAACAAACAACTGGGTTAAGAAGATGTGGTGTATATATATATATATATATATATATATATACACACACACACACACACAATAATACTCAGCCATAAAAAAGAATAAAATACTGCAATTTGCAGCAACATGGACGGACCTAGAGAATATTATGCTTAGAGAAAGACAAGTCTGACTCAGACAGAAACAGAAACAGACTCATAGACACAGAAAACAAACTGGTGGTTACCAAAGGGGAGAGGGAAGGGGTGGAGGACAAATTAGGAATATGGGATTAACATATATTGGGTTGGCCAAAAAGTTCATTCTGGTTTTTTGTAAGAGCTTATGGAAAAACCCGAACAAACTTTTTGGCCAACCCAATACAGACTACTATATATAAAGTAGATAAGCCACAAGAATTTAAAGTATAGCACAGGGAATTATATCCATTATCTTGAAATAAGCTTATAATGGAATAGAGTCTGCAAAAATATTGAATCACTATGCTGTACACCTGAAATTAACACAAAAATATTGTAAATCAACTACCCTTCAATTAAAAAAAAGGTCCTGAAGTGCTAATTCTAACTAAGTGCCCAGCTCCAACAGAAGATGTATAGTAGCTAAATACATTTCCCTGTAGTAGAATAAGCAAGTTAACTTTTCCTGTATTATGCTAGTTAAAATTCTTTAGGCTCTCCATTGTATACTCTTGACTCCTTTGTCATAGATTAGGTGACCATAGGTGTGTGGGTTTATCTCTGCACTTTCTATCTTATTCCACTGATCTATATTTCTGTTTTTGTGCCAGTACCATACTGTTTTGATGACCGTAACTTTGTAGTATAGTCTGACGTCAGGGAGGCTGATTCCTCCAGCTCCGTTTTTCTTTCTTAAGATTGCTTTGGCTATTCGTGGTCTTTTGTGTTTCCATTCAAATTGTAAAGTTTTTTGTTCTAATTCTGTGAAAAATGCCATTGGTAATTTGATAAGGATTGCATTGAACCTGCAGATTGTTTTGGGTAGTATAGTCATTTTCACAATATTGATTCTTAGAGTGGATATAGGTATAACTGATTCACTTTGCTGTACACTTGAAACTAACACAACATTGTAAATCAGCTATACTCCAATAAAATTTTTTTAAGAAAAGATAAGGGCTTCCCTGGTGGCGCAGTGGTTGAGTGTCCGCCTGTCGATTCAGGCGACACGAGTTCGTGCCCTGGTCCGGGAAGATACCACATGCCGTGGAGCAGCTGGGCCCGTGAGCCATGGCCGCTGAGCCTGCACGTCCGGAGCCTGTGCTCCGCAACGGGAGAGAGCACAACAGTGAGAGGCCCGCGTACCGAAAAAAAAAAAAAGAAAAGAAAAGAAAATGTAGGCGGTCTTTTAGCTTAGAATTTACAATGATACAGATTTAGTGGACTAAGAAATAAGCATGGGAGTGTACTGCCTTAAAGACTGTATGAGTTTTGGAAAGGTAAAACTAACTAGATAAAGTGGTTTATTACAACCACTTTAGCTCTGATTCTACCTAAAAAAATCCATATTCAAAATTGTTCATTTGTTCAATATAGTATTTCAATCTAAGCTTCACTAATATGGATTTGTATCTGCCACAGAAATAGCCTGTCAATTCATGGGAAAGGAGAATAGGTAAAGCATTTGATGGTATTTGTCTATTCAGTCCTTAAAATATTGTAATTAGACATTAAATTTATAAAGTCCAAGATTTAAAATATGCAAAACTTCCATTAAGTTCAGCACTATATAACTCAACACACCATTTATGATCAAAGAAAGATTTAAAAGCGAACCTAAATAAATTGGCTAGAAAGAGAACTCAATGAATGTCAATACTCCCATTCATTCTGAGTCAGAATAAAAAGAATTCCTTCATGTTTTTGTTGTGAGCTTCAAGTACTTATATGTGCATGGAATCAGCTGTTAAATATTTATGTTATCAAACAGGAATTCCTATTACTTAATTTAGTAGTAAAAGAAAAAACATTTAAGGCACCTGGAAACCACTGTGTGGCCTTTATTTTGTATTTCTTCCTATATTAATGTCACTGGAGAATGAAGAAACTTGGATTAAAATGCTTACATTTCATACATGCCTAGATAGGTAATTAATCTTTACTCAGTAGTTCACAAACCTAATTTTTATAAAATTACATGTAGTTTCTGTGCTTAGCTGATTTCTTAAATCACACTTTTGGAACAAGCATACGCAGAGAGCTTATCATCAGGAGATATTACATTCCTTTTCCTTGTCAAACAAGTCATGCAAGTAAACTGCTTTAAGTAGCTTTGAAGAATGTGGTTTGTATGAAAACTTCATACTGTCAAAACTCTTTCCATAACTCACACTATAAATGAATAAAAATCTGTATTTTCATCATGAAAATAAACCTTGGAATTTTGATACAAAAGGATTCCTCTGTTTCTGTTGTATCCATATTTTCTCCTCTATATCAACACATTCCATAATAAGAAACTAGAACACCATGCTTACCATTCTCATCACTACATATAAAAAATTATTGTGTCTATTTCTATATTTGAGGATATGAAAGAGAAAGTGAAAGAATGCTTGATTCATGAACATTCAGTTACTCTTTAAGCATTTCTTATATCATACCTATCATTTGAACGGCTACAAGGTTTGCACCTAATTTCACTGTGCACTATGATTCTATTTATTTTATTTTGTGGCATCACCATAAAGAAAAATGTTAACAGCATTTTATCAGTCTGTTTTTTCCAAAAGAAATCACAGCTCATGATATTATCTTCAATTGCTAGATTTTAAAATGTGTCTCAGAAAATGTTATAAGCCCCACACATTTAAAAATGGTGAGAGTATAATTCAAACATAACTTTTAAATATTAAAAGCCCATGATATTCATCCATTTGAGATACATTTACTAAACACCCACTATTTGTAGAAACAGGAATTAGTGTACTAATTCAGTACTGTCCTCATTCCTCACTGAATGTTTAATTAAAAGTCCTTGAAATGCATAAAAATGATTTCTAAAAGGGCTTAGGAGACTGCAATTTAACAGAATAGGGCAAGTAAAATGAATAAAAAACTTTTGTTGCATGGTAAATTTTAATAATATACTATTATTTCAATACTCAACAGTTCATTACCTTGAAGATATTTGAGATTCCTCATCCATCAACTTGCTATATAGTAAGGATTAATTATAAATAATCAAAACCTATAAAGTAAAAAAAAAATTGTACAAATATATGTTCTTTACTTTCTCCCTAAAATAGCTTGAGGAAGGTAAAAAATTCTAATGCAATAAAAAAAAATTCAAATAAACTTCTGCGGAACTATGAAGGTACTATATAAACAAAATAGTCAATTTTGTAAGCCATTCTTGGTTTTTTGTTGCTTTTCTTTTAGCTGAGTTTTCTTCCTTAACTGCTATGGAGTATGTAAACAGAAAGAGGCAAAACAGTGCTATTTGGTGATCAAACACACTAAAAAGTACCAAGAGTAATTATATTGTTCCTTTAATCAGAATAACAAAAATACCTTGGGGAGGGTCCAAGGTGAGATGTGGAATGAGGGCACTGGTATAGTTTATATGTGAAATGTAGCCTTTAAAAAGTGCATGTCACAAAAAATCATTACGTGTCACCATTTCAGCAAAGCAGTTAAGTCCAAACATTTTACCATGCCTGGAAAGAATGTGGCATGCATAAACAAGTTCCCCCCCCCATATGAAAGATTCTGATATTTATAATGTTATAAATATAAGATTTCACATAGAATAATCATACTATGCTTTTATATTATAAATCCTGCTTGTTAAACTCAAGTAACTTTCACACATGCATTTAAAAATAAAATATGGCAAACATAACAAAAATTTAATTATAAATTCAAGAGTCCTTTTGCCCCTTTTGAATATTAAGGCTTATAAATCCAAGATATTTTTTAAAATAAAATGATTATTTTTCTTAAATGTAGGCCTTTCACTTAAGAACAAAAAAAATTCTTTTTAATTAAAAAAAACATACACTAGAAATGATGCAAGAATTTTGTAGAAAATTTTCCCACTGATATTCGACTTAACTAATCGCATTTAAAACAAAACGATGAGCTATGTGATCCAGCTTAACTTATAATCAAGTTTTTGTAATTTTTTTTCAACTTTACCTTGCAAAATATCCTTGGGCAAATCATAAAAAGACACCCCCCCACACACACAGTTCTGTGCTTGATTCTAAAATTCCAATTAGCATTTTAGTTTCTAGTTACAGTGTATCATAAAAAAAAAAAAAAAACAAAAAACTTACTTGATCTGTCCCATAAGGCAGTATGTTCAGAGAAATGAAGGCTGTCATTTTCCAGAGTTGTTTTCTGATCATGTGCAGTACCTTTGGAGTGTCTATGAAATAATCGGCTAGCAAAACCTTCCAATTTCTGAAGAGCAGTTGTACCTGTATACTGATTACAGGGTAGTTCTCTATAAGCTGCCATTCATGTGTATTTACACTTAATTTAAAGTAACTGAAAATATTTCCAGAAGGAGCTCAACAACTTCTTACACAGAAGCCAAGAGCTATGCATGTATCAAACTTCCTGTTTGCAGTGTATTCAAACCACTACTGCTGTTCTGTTTCCTGTTAATATAAAACAGCACATTACTGAGCCTTTCTTAGCAAAACTGTTCATCTCAACTAGAGATGAAGATTTTAAAGACTTGCAATATCATCCTAAAAGGCTATGTTTAAGAGTGTTTTAATATTAATATACACGTTAATGAGAACATTAAATATAAAGCTTTACATATGGATAGTAGGCTGAAAAAATTTTTTTAAAAAGGAAAAGTAGTTAAACGTGTATTACAACCCGATACAAACAACTGAAGGCCAAACCACTCTCCAAATATGATATGTTGAAAAGGTTGTGTTTTATCCAGGAAATCAGCTAATACAGATTAGTATAGATTTTATGAATCCTTATAAATAGTTAACTTTTCACTGAAAGCTGGTATGGGATATCACAAAACACCTGCAAAACAAATTTTAACACATAAACTTTAACGAAAAAAATCTGAACTAGCACTTAAAAAAACTCAATGTTGCTAACTCACTGACTAAAGTCTAATATAAAACTATATTTAGTGTGTCAGTATTGCTTACCAAACATAACCTGCTGACAAGTGCGTATCAGCAGTACATTTTCAAACATTCTAAAATTTGAAAAAATTATATAAGATTTAAAATTATATAAAATCAGCCATGGCAAGAAATTTCAATTGAGAGGAAAAAGAATCCTTCTAGTTGACTGAGACATGTTAATTTTTAAACTTAACACTGAGGACTACTGCTTACCTGATCCCTGATTTAGGGGTCTCACTTAGAAACAGCTCCTTTGGTTAAAAGTAAACTGTCCATTTGCATGAAAAAAGTAACCTGTGACATTTAACAATGATTCTGAGTACTTGCCTTCTGATACTTATTAAAGGATGAGAAATTTGTGTGGTTTTCTCTTTGGAAGCTTTAAATAAAGGAAAGAAAGAAGGAAGAAAAAAAGGAAGGGAGGGAGGGAGGGAAGAAGGAAGGAGGGAAAGAAGGAAGGAAGGATATTTTTTAAAATCTATCTAAAAAAAGTCTTAATCAAGATTTTGTGCCTACTGTTTAACAAACAGAATAAATAGAGACAATAATGACAAATAGAATAAACAGGAATAATAATGTAATCAAATTAGGACACAACACACACACACAAACATCGACTAATGAATTTTGCCAAATAACAGCTCATTTGTGTACATTTTATTTTGTATAATAAAATTAGATCAATCTAAACAAACAGGTAACAGTATCTACAACACCAAACTTCTTAAATTGTAGCTTTCTGATAAATATGTGTGTATATAATAATAATTTCTTTATTAACATCTGACTTAATACAAAACAGACCCTGAACAGGTGTCTGCAGTCTTCAATAAACATCTACAGAGGATGAACTGTCTCTGAATGGGCATAAGTGCATAAAATTCCTGAATTCTTTGACTTGCTCTCTTCGGATAAATTCTATTCATCCTCAAGGCTCACCAAAAATGTCACATTTTCACTGAAGTTTCCCACATACTTCCTAGAAAAATAAACTGCTCTCTCCACTGTTTCCAATGATCTTATAATTTTGTTAAAATTTGCTATTTATAAATTTATGTCTCAAATTGTGAATTACTTGAATTCATAAATGCAATGCATGTGCTAGTTACATACTCAATAAATATATGTTGAAGTATTCAGTTTTTTTTTTTTTTTTTTTTTTTTTTTTTTTTTTTTTTTTTTTTTTTTTGCGATACGCGGGCCTCTCACTGTTGTGGCCTCTCCCGTTGTGGAGCACAGGCTCCGGACGTGCAGGCTCAGCGGCCATGGCTCACGGGCCCAGCCGCTCCGCGGCATGTGGGATCTTCCCAGACCGGGACACGAACCCGCGTCCCCTGCATCGGCAGGCAGACTCTCAACCACTGCGCCACCAGGGAAGCCCAAGTATTCAGTTTTAATAAATTAAAGGTCTAAGTAGAATCAAACACTTGAAAATATTTTAATTATATTTATGATAGGATCATTGTAAATTATCCAATGACAACCTAGTTGTTCATATATAAAGACAACAGCAATAGAAGTAATGTCACTTAACTTCTTTTTCTCTACGTTCAGTCAGTTACTAAATTTATTCATTCTTTGAGTTTCATTTTTATTAGTGAAAATGTGGATTTCTAAAATAACTTGTTTTCTCTGCTTCCAGTCACTCCTTTCAATCACTCATCTCTGACATATTAACCTCCCCAAAATACTACACTCATGGCATTCTCTTGCCAAAAGTGCAAGCTAATTCTAACATTTCAGCCCCACGGTATTCGTTTTTAACACATGTCTAGCCAGACTTATATCCAATGTTGCTTAAGTTTCATACAGATATTCCAGATTTCTAATTAGAAACGAAGATTAATTTATTTAAAGCAATGTATAAGCTTTATAACAAAATTACTATATCAAGAAGAAGAAAGTAATCTTCACTAGATGAAGAGCTAGAAAATACTACATTTAAAACGTATTCATTTTTCTTCAATAAAACTGTTTATCTGTTACAAAGTCCTTAAAGAAAGTAGACTCTTTAGTCCTTAGAGCAATATTTCTATATATGGTATTGTGACCAGGAAACTGTTGCTATCAAAGTACTTAGGCAATTTGATTTTTATTAAAAAGAACTCTACTGGCATCTACTGCTAGAAAGAAACAACTACAGCTTTAACTAAAACTGAATTCTTTCATAATTCAAATTGTTAATAAGTATATTGCTTGCTATCCTTCCTGATGGTATTTTCAGAACTTGAATTTGTACTGATATCTACCCATATACCCAAAAATTTCCTGTAATAACATATCTTATATCCTATTAATAGTTTAAATAGTGTATGGTAATAAAACTAGAGAGTAATCAACTTTGAAGTTATCAAGTCCTTATTTTTCATTCTGCATTAATTTTAGAAATTATAATAATTTTCAGAGTTGAAACTCCTTTGATTGCCATAAGGTATCACAAAATATTGGTTTATTTCTTATGTTTAATAATAGTAATGATACCTTACATGTACAAAGCACTTTACAACACATAAAATGGTTTCCATTGATTCATCAGATCTTTACAAATGAAGTAAGCAGGACAGGTATTATTATCCTTATTTTAAGATGAGAAAACAAACATAAATATTAAGTGACTTGTGCAAAATAACCTGTCTTCTGTCTCCTAAATCAAGGCTCCTTTGTTCTGACAATAATGATTACCAAAAGTAAAGACTTTTTCAAACAACGGTGGGGAAGTAGGGATAAAAGGATGGTAGGAGGTGGGAATGGTTCTTGGACACACTGTCCAGAGCCTGAGATTCTGCTATGAGAATGTTTTCATTCAGATCGTAACCTTATAGCCATGCAATTTCATTGTCCACATTTATGTTTACAATCATCTTGGGGCCAAGTAGAACTATGTACTTTAGAGTTTGAAGGTTAAAGAAAAATATGGAAGCATATTTTATATGTAAATAATGTATTTGTTCCATGTGGAGGGCAAATGATATGACCATGACCCCTGCTATTCAAATAAAGCATTTACAGTAATAGTTTTGCCTTTCCCAAAATGGATTCATACATTTTATAAATGGATTCACCTATTTAAGACTGGCTTCTTTCATTTAGCACAGCATAACTAACTGAGCTTCATCCATGTTGTGTGTTTTAAGAGCTTACTAATTTTTTATTGAATAGTATTCCATTGTACTATTCAATAGTATTCCATTGTCAAAAATCAGTTAACCATATCTATGTGGGTCTACTCTGGATTTTCAATGTTGAAAATTTTGGAATTTTGAAATGTTGAAAATTTTCAATGTTGAAAACTGATCTACCTATGTGTCAATTCTTTTTCATCAATAGCATATTGTGTTGGTTACTGTGGCTTTTTAGTAAGTCTTAAATCTGACTGTATAAATCTTTCAACTTTTTTTTTCTAAATTGTTTTGGCTATTATAAGTTTCTTAGCTTTTCCATATAAATTTTAAAAGTCTGTCTATTTCTACAAAACTAATCTTGCTAGGATTTATTGAGAGAAATCATAACTATACTGAGTCTTTCAATCCATGATCATATATTTCATTTTTTGATTCATTTTCAATCATCTTTGATTTTTTTCATCAGTGTTTTAGTTTTCAGCATACAGATCCTATACATATTTTGTTAGACTTATACTTAAGCATTTATTATTTTTAAATTGGAGCTATTGTAAATGGTGCTTTAAAAGATATTTACAATCGTTCATTGTCAGTATATAGAAATATAACTTATTTTTATATGCTAACCTTGTATACTGCAACCTTGCTAAACTCACTTATTATATTTAAGAATCTTTTTCTTTTTGTAGATTTCTTGGGATTTTCTATGCAGAAAATCATGTCATCTTCAAACAGATAGTTTGGCTAGGACTTCCAGTAGTATATCAAACAAGTGGTGAAAGTGAAGATCCTTGCCTTATTCCCAATCTTAGGAAGAAATGGTTCACTTTCTCATCATTGTCAGCTGTAGAAATTTTTTGTAGATGCCCCTTATTGAGATAAAGAAGTTTCCTTGTATTCCTAGTTAGTTCAGTGTTTTTATATATTACAGGGATGTTGAATTTTATCGAATACTTTTTCAGTATCTGTTGATATGATCATATGGTTTTACTTCTTTAGTCTGCTAATATGGTGTATTACACTTACCAATTAATTCTCAAACATTAAACCAGCCTTGAATTCCCAGGATAAACACCTCTTGCTCTTGGTGTACTAATCTCTTTATATGTGGCTGGATTCACTTTACGAATATTTTATTAAAATTTATATAAGTTTACAAGATATACTGTTGTGAACTTATTTTTATGTACTGTCTTTGCACAATTTTGATATCAGGTTAAAAATGGCTGCATAAAATAAGTTGGGAAGTATTCCTTTATTTTCGGGAAGAGACTGTAAGGAACTGGTATCACCTCTTCCTGAAATTTTTGATAGTATTCGTCAGGAAAACTATTTGGACCAGTAGTTCGTTTTTGGAAGGCCACAAATACTAATTCAATTTCTTCAATAGATATACTATTCAGTTATCTATATCATCTTCAATGAATATTGGTAGTTTTTGTCTTTCAAGAAATGATCTATTTCAACTAAGTTGTCAAACTCACGTGCATAAAGTTGTTTCTAAAATCCCCTATTAGCCTTTAAATGTCTGTGGCATCTGTAGTTATATCCCCTCCTTCATTCCTGATATTGGTAATTTGCCTTCTCTTTTTTGGTCAGTCTGGTGAAAGGATTCTAATTTTTTATCTTTTTGAAAGAACCACCTTTTGTTTTCATTGATTTTCTCTATCATTTTTGCCATTTTCAGTTTCATAATCCTGTTCTTATCTTTTCCCCTTCCCTCTACTTTCTTTGGCTTTATTTTGCTCGTTTTCTAGTTTCATAATGTGGAAATTCAGATTATTTCCCTCTGAACAATGATATAGTATATCTAAAAAATTCTGAAACACTGAATTTTTTAAAATCTTTATTTTCTCATTAGTCATCCATTTTATACACATCAGTGTATAAAATGTCAATCCCAATCTCAAACCTCATCACACCACAACCCCCACCCCCCACCCCTTTCCCCCCTTGGTGTCCATACGTTTTTCTTCTACTTCTGTGTCTCAATTTCTGCCCTGCAAACTGGTTCATCTGTACTATTTTCTAGATTCAACATATGTGCGTTAATATACGATATTTGTTTTTCCCTTTCTGACTTAGTTCAATCTGTATGACAGTCTCTAGATGCATCCACGTCTCTACAAATGATCCAATTTCACTCCTTTTATGGCTGAGTAATATTCCATTGTATATATATACCACATCTTCTTTATCCATTCATCAGTCAATGGGCATTTAGGTTGTTTCCAAGACCTGGCTATTGTAAACGGTGTTGCAACAAACATTGTGGTGCATCTGTCTTCTTGAATTATGGTTTTCTCTGTGTGTATGCCCAGTAGTGGGATTCCTAGGTCATATGGTAATTCTATTTTTAGTTAAGGAACCTCCATACTTTCTCCATAGTGGCTGTATCAATTTACATTCCCAACAACAGTGCAAGAGGGTTCCCTTTTCTCCACACCCTCTCCAGCATTTGTTGCTTGTAGATTTTCTGATGATGCCCAATCTACCTGGTGTGAGGTGATACCTCACTGTAGTTTTGCTTTGAATTTCTCTAATAATTAGTGATGTTGAGCAGCTTTTCATGTGCTTCTTGGTCATTGGTATGTCTTCTTTGGAAAAATATATATTTAGGTCTTCTGCCCATTGTTGGATTGGGTTGTTTGGTTTTTTTGTTGTTGTTTTTTGTTGTTTGTTTTTTTGCAGTACGCGGGCCTCTCACTGTTGTGGCCTCTCCCTTTGCAGAGCACAGGCTCCAGACACGCAGGCTCAGCGGCCATGGCTCATGGGCCTAGCCACCCCGCGGCATGTAGGATCTTCCCAGACCGGGGCACAAACCCGTGTCCCCTGCTTTGGCAGGCAGACTCTCAGCCACTGTGCCACCAGGGAAGCCTGGGTTGTTGTTTTTTTTTAATATTGAACTGCATGAGCTGTTTATATATTTTGGAGATTGATCTTTTGTCTGATGATTCATTTGCAAATACTTTCTCCCATTCTGAGGGTTGTCTTTTCGTCTTGTTTTATGGTTTCCTTTGCTGTGCAAAAGCTTTTAAGTTTCATTAGGTCTCATTTGTTTATTTTTGGTTTTATTTCCATTACTCTAGGAGGTGGATCAAAACATATCTTGCTGTGATTTATGTCAAAGAGTGCTCTTCCTATGTTTTCCTCCAAGAGTTTTATAGTGCCCAGTCTTAAATTTAGGTCTCCAATCTATTTTGAGTTTATTTTTGTGTATGGTGCTAGGGAGTGTTCTAATTTCATTCTTTTACATGGAGCTGTCCAATTTTCCCAGCACCACTTACAAGAGACTGTCTTTTCTCCATTGTATATACTTCCCTCCTTTGTCATAGATTAGTTGACCATACGTGCGTGGTTTTATCTCTAGGCTTTCTATCCTGTTCCAATGATCTATTTCTGTTTTTGTACCAATAGCATATTGTCTTGATTACTGTAGCTTTGTACTGTAGTCTGAAGACAGGGAATTTGATTCCTCCAGCTCCGTTTTTTTCCCTCAAGACTGCTTTGGCTATTCGGGGTCTTTTGTGTCTCCATACAAATTTTAAAATTTTTTGTTCTAGTTCTATAAAAAATGCCATTGGTAACTTGATAGGGATTGCATTGAATCTGTAGATTGCTTTGGGTAGTATAGTCATTTTCACAATATTGATTCTTCTAATCCAAGAACATGGTATATCTCTCCATCTGTTGGTATCATCTTTCATTTTTTTCATCGGTATCCGAAGTTTTCTGCATACAAGTCTTTTGTCTCCCTAGGTAGGTTTATTCCTAGGTATTTTATTCTTTTTGTTGCAATGGTAAATGGGAGTGTTTCCTTAAGTTCACTTTCAGATTTTTCATCATTAGTGTATAGGAATGCAAGAGATTTCTGTGCATTAATTTTGTATCCTGCAACTTTACCAAATTCATTGATTAGCTCTAGTAGTTTTCTGGTGGCATCTTTAGGATTCTCTATGCATAATATCATGTCACCTGCAATCAGTGACAGCTTTACTTCTTATTTTCCAATTTGCATTCCTTTTATTTTTCTCCTCTGATTGCTGTGTCTACGACTTCCAAAACCCTCTGATTGCTGTCTACGACTTCCAAAACTATGTTGAATAACAGGGGTGAGAGTGAACATCCTGCTCTGTTCCTGATCTTAGAAGAAATGCTTTCAGTTTTTCACCATTGAGAATGATGTTTGCTGTGGGTTTGTCATATATGGCCTTTTATGTTGAAGTAGTTCCCTCTATGCCCACTTTCTGGAGAGTTTTTATTGTAAATGGGTGTTGAATTTTGTCAAAAGCTTTTTCTGCATCTATTGAGATGACCGTATGGTTTTTCTTCTTCAATTTGTTAATATGGTGTATCAAATTGACTGATTTGCATATATTGAAGAATCCTTGCATATCTGGGATAAATCCCACTTGACCATGGTGTATGATCCTTTTAATGTGTTGTTGGATTCTGTTTGCTAGTATTTTGTTGAGGATTTTTGCATCTATATCCATCAGTGATATTGGTAATTTTCTTTTTTGTAGTATCTTTGTCTGGTTTTGGTATCAGGGTGATGGTGGCCTCGTAGAATTAGTTTGGAAGTTTTCCTTCCTCTGAAATTTTCTGAAGAGTTTGAGAAGGATGGGAGTTAGCTCTTCTCGAAATGTTTGATAGAATTCACCTGTGAAGCCATCTAGTCCTGGACTTTTGTTTGCTGGAAGATTTTTAATCACAGTTTCAATTTCATTACTTGTGATTGGGCTGGTCATATTTTCTGTTTCTTCCTGGTTCAGTCTTGGAAGGTTATACCTTCTTAAGAATTTGTCCATTTCTTCCAGGTTGTCCATTTTATTGGCAGAGTTGCTTGTAGTAGTCTCTTAGGATGCTTTGTATTTCTGCCACGTCTGTTGTAACGTCTCCTTTTTCATTTCCAATTTTATTGATTTGAGTCCTCTCCCTCTTTTTCTTAATGAGTCTGGCTAATGGTTTATCAAGTTTGTTTATCTTCTCAAAGAACCAGCTTTTAGTTTTATTGATCTTTGCTATTGTTCTCTTTGTTTCTATTTCATTTATTTCTGCTCTGATCTTTATGATTTCTTTCCTTGTACTGACTTTGGGTTTTGTTTGTTCTTCTTTCTCTAGTTCCTTAAGGTGTAACGTTAGATTGTTTATTTGAGATTGTTTCTTGAGGTAGGCTTGTATAGCTATAAACTTCTCTCTTAGAACTGCTTTTGCTGCATCCCATAGGTTTTGAGTCGTCGTGTTTTCATTGTCATTGTTCTCTAGGTATTTTTTGATTTCTTCTTTGATTTCTTCAGTGATCTTTTGGTTATTTAGTAATGTATTGTTTAGCCTCCACGTGTTTCTGTTTTTACGTTTTTTTCCCTGTAATTGATTTCTAATCTCATAGTGTTGTGGTCAGAAAAGATGCTTGATATGATTTCAATTTTCTTAAAATTACCAAGGCTTAATTTGTGACCCAAGATGTGATCTATCCTGGAGAATGTTCCGAGCACACTTGAGAAGAAAGTAATCCGCTCTTTTTGGATGGAATATCCTATAAATATCAATTAAATCTATCTGGTCTATTGTGTCATTTAAAGCTTGTGTTTCCTTATTAATTTTTTTGGTTGATCTGTCCTTTGGTTTAAGTGAGGTGTTAAAGTCCCCCACTATTATTGTGTTACTGCTATTTCCTCTCTTATAGCTGTTAGCAGTTGCCTTATGTTTTGAGGTGCTCCTATGTTGGGTGCATACATATTTATAATTGTTATATCTTCTTCTAGTATTTATCCCTTGATCATTATCTAGTGTCCTTGTCTCTTGTAACATTCTTTTCTTTAAAGTCTATTTTATCGGATATGAGTATTGCTACTCCAGCTTTCTTTTGACTTCCATTTGTATGGAATACCTTTTTCTATCCCCTCACTTTCAGTCTGTATTTGTCCCTAGGTCTGAAGTGGGGCTCTTGTAGACAGCATATACATGGGTCTTGTTTTTGTATCCATTCCGCGAGCTTGTGTCTTTTGGTTGGAGCATTTAATCCATTCATGTTTATGGTAATTATCGATATGTATGTTCCTATGACCATTTTCTTAATTGCTTTGGGTTTGTTTTTGTAGGTCCTTTTCTTCTCTTGTGTTTCTCACTTAGAGAAGTTCCTTTAGCATTTGTTGTAGAGCTGGTTTGGTAGTGCTGAATTCTCTTAGCTTTTGCTTGTCTGTAAATCGTTTGATTTCTCCATCGAATCTGAATGAGATCCTTGCTGGGTAGAGTAATCTTGGTTGTAGTTTCTTCCCTCTCATCACATTAAGTATATCATGCCACTCCTTTCTGGCTTGTAGAGTTTCTGCTGAAAGATTAGCTGTTAACATTATGGGGATTCCCTTGTATGTTATTTGATGATTTTCCTTTGCTGCTTTCAATAATTTTTCTTTGTCTTTAATTTTGATTATTATGTATTTCGGCGTGTTTCTCCTTGGTTTTATCCTCTCTGGGACTCTCTGCACTTCCTGGACTTGGGTAGCTATTTCCTTTCCCATGTTAGGGAAGTTTTTGACTATAATCTCTTCAAATATTTTCTTGGGTCCTTTCTCTCTCTCTCTTCTCCTTCTGGGACCCCTATAATGCAAATGTTGTTGCGTTTAATGTTGTCCCAGAGGTCTCCTAGGCTGTCTTCATTTCTTTATATTCTTTTTTCTTTATTCTGTTCCGTAGCAGTGAATTCCACCATTCTGTCTTCCAGGTCACTTATCCGTTCTTCTGTCTCAGTTATTCTGCTATTGATTCCTTCTAGTGTATATTTCATTTCAGTTATTGTATTGTTCATGTCTGTTTGTTTGTTCTTTAATTCTTCTAGATCTTTGTTAAACATTTCTTGCATCTTCTCCATCTTTGCCTCCAATCTTTTTCTGAGGTGCTGGATCATCTTCACTATCATTATTCTGAATTCTTTTTTTGGAAGATTGCCTATCTCCATTTCATTCAGTTGTTTTTCTGGGGTTTTATCTTGTTCCTTCATCTGGTACATTGCCCTCTGCCTTTTCATCTTGTCTATCTTCCTGTGAATGTGTGTGCAGTTCCTCACGCTGCAGGATTGTAGTTCTTCTTGCTTCTGCTGTCTGCTCTCTGGTGGATGAGGCTATCTAAGAGGCTTGTGCAAGTTTCCTGATGGGAGGGACTGGTGGAGGGTAGAGCTGGCTGTTGCTCTGATGCGCAGAGCTCAGAAAAACTTTAATCTGCTTGTCTGCTGATGGGTGGGGCTGGGTTCCCTCCCTGTTGGTTGTTTGGCCTGAAGCGACCCAACACTGGAGCCTACCCAGGGCTGTTTAGTTGGGCTAATGGCGGATTCTGGGAGGGCTCACACCAAGGAGTACTTTGCAGAACTTCTGCTGCCAGTGTCCTTGTCCCTTGTTGAACCACAGCTGCCCCCGCCTCTGCAGGAGATCCTCTAACACTAGCAGGTAGACCTGGTTCAGTCTCCTACGTGGTCCCTGCTCCTTCCCCTGGGTCCTGATGTGCACACTACTTTGTGTGTGCCCTCCAAGAGTGGAGTCTCTGTTTTCCCCCGTCCTGCCGAAGTCCTGCAATCAAATCCCACTAGCCTTCAAAGTCTGATTCTCTAGGAATTCCTCCTCCCATTGTCAGACCCCCAGGTTGGGAAGCCTGAAGTGTGGCTCAGAACCTTCACTCCAGTGGGTGGACTTCTGTGGTATTAGTGTTTTCCAGTTTGTGAGTCACCCACCCAGCAGTTATGGGATTTGATTTTATTGTGATAGCGCCCCTCCTACTGTCTCATTGAGGTTTCTCCTTTGTCTTTGCATGCGGGGTATCTTTTTTGGTGAATTCCAGTGTCTTCTTGTTGATGATTGTTCAGCATTTAGTTGTGATTCCGGTGTTTTCGAAAGAGGGAGAGCACGTCTCTCTACTCTGCCATTTTGATCCAATCTCCCACCATCTTCAATCTCCTGCATTTTCATTTTCATTCAGTACAAAAATATTTTCTAGTTTCCCTTAAGACTTTATCTTTGGATTATTTAGAAGTGTGCTGTTTAAATTAACAAATATATGAGAATTTTCTTCATACCTTTCTGTTATTGATTTCTAGTTAGTCCTATTATGGTCAGAGAACATATTCTGCATGATTTTTAATTTTTTTTTAACTGTTAAGGTTTCTCTTATGACCCTAGATATGGTCTCTGATGGTGAATGTTCCATGTACATTTGAAGAGTGTCTTCTATTGTTATTAAGTAGAATACACTACAAATGTCAGTTAAGTCAATTGGGCTGATGGTATTGTTCAGGTCTTCTATATCCTTCTGGATTTTGTTTAATTGGTCTATAGATTACTGAGAGATGATTATAGAAGTCTTCAACTTTGTAGATTTTGATACTTCTCTCTTTTCAGCTACATTAGTTTTTGTTTCACATATATTGAAGCTCTGTTATTAGATTAATTTACATTTAGGATTGTTCTTTTTATTGAATTGACATTTTTAGCATTATAAATGTCCGTCTTTAATCCTGGATAATCTTGGCACCACAAGCTTTCATTTGATAGTGTTTCGATAGCATATCTCTCCCCCCACCCCCAATTATCAGTATATTTAAAGTAGACTTCTTCTACGCAGCACATAGCTGGGTCTTGACCATTTACATTTAATGTAATAGTTGGTATAATTGGATTTAGGTCTATTGTTCTGTTATTTTCTGTTTGTCTCCTATTCTTAAAAAGAAAAAGCTTTAATAAATATAAATGACATACAATAAACTGCAAATATTCGAAGTGTAGAATTTGATGTTTTGCTGTATAAATACAATGGTGAAAGTATCACCACAATCAAGAAAATGAATATATCCATCACCTCCAAAACTTTTCTCAGAACTCTTCATGATCTCTCCCTCCTGACATTCCAAACCCCCAGGCAATGGATACTTTTTATAATATAATTTACATTTTTCAAGACTTTTATATAAAATGGGACTTTTTGTTAAAATGAACTTTTTTTTTTTTTTTTTTTGCGGTACACGGACCTCTCACTGTCGTGGCCTCTCCCGTTGCGGAGCACAGGCTCCGGATGTGCAGGCTCAGCGGCCATGGCTCACGGGCCCAGCCACTCCGCGGCATGTGGGATCTTCCCAGACCGGGGCACGAACCCGTGTCCCTGCATCAGCAGGTGGACTCTCAACCACTGCGCCACCAGGGAAGCCCAAAATGAACTTTTTGAAAAGTTTTAGATTTACAGAAAATTGCAAAGATAGTAGTATAGAGAGGTGTCATATACCCAACATCCAGTTTCCATTATCATTAACATCATATATTAATGTGGTAGGTTTGTACAATTAATAAACCAACATTGTTACTTTATTGTTAACTAAAGTCCAAAGTTTATTCAGATTTCCTTAGTTTTTACCTAATGTCCTTTTTCTATTCCAGGATCTCATTCAGGATACCACATTACATTTAGTATTCATGTCTCCTTAGCCTCTTCTTGGCTGTGATGGTTTCCTCAAACTTTCCTTGTTTTGATGACCTTGACAATTTTGAGGAGTACTGCTCAGGTATGTTGTAGAGTATCCCTCTGTTGGTATTTCTGTAGTGTTTTTCTCATGATTAGCTGGGGTTATGGGTTATTGAGAAGACGACAACAGAAGTCAAGTGCCATTTATATCATATTGTATCAAAGTTACACACTATCAACATGGCTTATCACTGTGGATGCTGACCTTCATCACCTGGTTGAGGTAGTGTTTGTCAGGTGTCTTCACTGTATAATTACACTTTTTCCTCCCTTTCCACACTGTACTCTTTGGAATAAAGTCACTATACCCAGTGCACACTTAAAAGAATAGGGAGTTTTACTCTACCTCCTTGAAGAAACAGTGGAATTCCCGTGCCTGGGCAATGTGTCTCTTTTCCCCCATTTATTTATTTATTCATCATTAACAGCAATTCGGACTCATGGATATTTATTTTATACTTTGAGCTCTAATCCAATACTACATTATTTTTTTTGCTCAAATTATTCAAGCTTTGGTCACTGGAAACTCTTTCAGTTGTCTCTATGTCCCTCTGACATATAATTGTGTGCGTGCATGCACACGTGCATGCATGTGTGTTTGAGCACTTACTTTCTACCACTATAAAATGGCCCATGCTCATTTTCTATATTTCCTGCCCCAGTCCCAGAATCAGCCATTTCTGCAAGGAGCCCTAGTTCCTTTTACTGGAGAATGGTATTAGAAACCAATACTTTGGAACTAGGTATGCTTGCTGCTACTGGGGTGTTGCTTCTAGGCCTTCAGCTATCAGAACAGAGAAATATATGTGAATACTAACATGTATGTATACCCAAATCTATAAGTATTTCTACATGTAACCACCTATGTCTATAGTAAGGTAAACATAAGTTCTTTCTGGTATTGCCAACTCTAATTCATTACTGTACAATTCATTTTAGCTTCCTCCCCTTTATTATCTGAAAACTCCCACTCCAACAGTGAGAAACCTAGCTTCCACCATCCACCATCTATTTACTTACTTGTTTAATTTTGGTATACAAGGATGGCAATACCAGCATTGTGAACTTGATACAGTTAAAAACTTTATTCTCGTGGGAAATAACTTTATCAACTAGAGTACACTACTATGTAGTTTCTTTTGCCTCTACTATTAGAGTCTTCATTTATTTCCAAATTTACTTAGGTCAGCACCTATTGTGTCATCTTCAGTGAAGCTGTTTCATACATTTGTAATACAGTTAGATTGTTTTGTCACACTCTGCATTCATTCTTGGATTCCCCAAACTTCTAAATGATTTTTTTTAAATTTTGCGTACACTAAAGTTTACTCTTTGTACTTTAGGTGATATGGGTTTAGACAAATACCTACTGTCATGTATCCACAATTATGTATCACACAGAATAGGTCTACCACGTTAGTAAATCCCCTGTGCTTCCCTGATCCTTGGCACCCACTGACCTTTTTACCATTGCCAGTTTTCCCTTTTCCAGAATGTCATTTAACTGAAATCATATTCCATGCAGCCTTTTCAGACTGCTATCACTTAACATTATGCATTTAAATTCATGCATACCTTTTTGTGGCTTCACAGTTCATTTTTTAATAATCACTGAATAATTTTCCATTGTATGGATGTACCACATCTTAACCATTCACCTACTGAAGGATGTTTTGGTTGCTTCTAGTTTTTGGCAATCATGAGTAAAGCTGCTATAATCTTTCACGTGCAGGTTTTTGTGTGGACATAGTTTTTAAATCAGTATAATAAATTCCTGGGAGTGTGACTGCTGGATTGTATGGTAAGACTATGCTTAGCTTTGCAAGAAATTGCTAAAATGGCTGTACCATTTTTCATTACTACCAGCAATAAAGAGTTCCTATCGCTCTGTATCCTTGTAAGCAATTGTCAGTCAGTTTTGTGTGTGTGTGTGTTTAATCATTCTAAAAGATGTATAGTGGTATCTCGTTGTTTTAATATTCCTTAGTGACTAATAATGTTAAGCATTTTTTCATATGCTTATTTGCCATCAGTATCTT